>NC_141695.1:336087169-336687169 GCF_964263255.1 Lissotriton vulgaris
ATCGCGCACCCGCAATCCACTGCTGATGATGTCACATATTACATCATTCATGACATGGTCAGTGACATCACTGATGACATCACTGATGACATCTCAAATGACATCACTGATGACAACATCCAGTGACTGTATGTTTCTGTAAAGTTAAAATATGTCTTACATATTGAAGAATGAGTGGATGTATAAGTGTCTGGATGAAGGATTTAGTAGGTGCATGACTGACTGTATGAGTGAGTGATTAAATGTGTCTCACTGAGTGCATGGGTTAGTGACTAAACTGTCTTAATCTGTGCATCATTATGTCTGTTGTTCTGTAAACTGTTGCATGTGTTGATAAGTAGCTATATGAGTAACTATATGGGTTATTGATTGGTTGCCCAAGTATTTGTATGGGAGACTGAGTGTGTGTGTGGGTGGCTGGGAGGTGTATGACTCTGTGCATAGATGTGTGAGCAGTTGATTCACTAGATGTATGGTTTCAAAAGTGCATGTGGAAACAGCTGTATGGGCGGTTGACTGTGTGCATGAGTGTATTGGTGAGTGAATGGATATCTCAGTGCTACATGTCAAAGTAAGTACATATGTAAAACACAGTACATGTGAGAGTTGACATATATAAATAACTGTGCATAAGAGCCAGTGAATGTGTGAGTGGCTGTATGGATCATTGTGAACTTGTATCAGGGATTGTATAAGAGAGTAAATATGTGTTAGTATATGTTTGAATAAGTAAAGTTTGTATAACTGTATAGTTGAGGAAATGGAGGTGTGATTGATTCTTTGCATAACTGACTAGGTGTGTGAGTAACTCCATGGATGAGTGACAGTCTGTGAGTGTCTGTTTACACTGATTGTATCTAAGGTTATATTAGAGTCTGAAGAGGTTCATCGTATTATCACATGAATGATATCATCAGTGATGTGATCAGTAATGTCAAATGAGATGTCATCAGTGATGCCATCAGTGATGTCATTTGAGATGTCATCAGTGATGTCATTTGAGATGTCATCAGTGATGTCACTGACCATGTCATGAATGATGTAATATGTGACATCATCAGCAGTGGATTGCGGGTGCGCGATATATAGTTAGTGCAACTAACTATATATGGAATTTCAATGGTTTTGTGTGAGTAAAATAAGGTTTTGTAAATGCGAATTCCTAACTATATATGGTCTATAACCTATGGTTTTTTCAGTGAATATATATATGTGTATGTATATATATGTGTGTATGTATATATATGTGTGTATGTATGTATACATATATATATTTGTATATGTATATATGTGTATGTATATATATACATATATGTACAGCAGCGGAAGATTTCACAATCACTGAAGCCGTGAGGAAACGCGAAGACGATCGAGTCGGAAGACCCGTCGCCATTGCTGACACATGGTGAGTGACTACAAGAGAAGCTGCGTGTAGGCGGGAGAGGATAGAAACGCAAGCGGGAAGAGGACGGGAATTACGGCGGACGCCGTCCCAAAAATAAGTGCAGTGTGAAGTCCCCGCACTGCTGAAAGCTAATGGCGGCCAGTTTAGAAAGAGAGCGGGAGGAGGCGGCCGAGGATTTGTTCGGCAATGTGCATGGTATTTCAATCAATAAAGAACCGGCAGTTTTGAATGTTAAGGACAAACATCAAGATACCAAACAATTGTTGAAAACACTGGAAAAGAAAAGTAAAAATTAAATCACTAAGTGGTGGGAGCATAAGTCACTAACAAAATATGTGGAAGCAGGACGAGTGCCCACGGGGCTTCGCATTTTACTAGCGCCCAGCTTTGAAGCGCCAAATCCTGCAATGCTCCGGGAGTGGGGCGAAAGTAATTTAGATGCCTCAATGAACTTAATGAAAATCTTGATCAAATATGTGGCAATAGATGGGGGCATGGCTAGCAGCCGTTCATGGCGGCAGCTTAACAGCGAGGCTCCGGGAGTGAGGCGGCATCCCCAGGCAATCCGGCTTATTTATCCGTGACAATAATTACTCCGAAGGGGCGAACCGGGTCGAGGACCGAGTGGTGCCCAGCAGGGAAAGTTTACACGCCGTAGGACACCGGGAAATGCGGAAGTGAAACCCTACATGGTGAGGCCTGGAAGCGGCCACAAGCAGCGGACTATCCCACAGTAACTGGCCGGGCGGAAGTGGAGGTACAGCGGGACACCGGCGCCGGAAGCCAGCGCAGAAAGCGAAACCACGAGAAAGACCGGCGAAGGAGGGGAACAAGCTCAATCTGTCGCTACACGGAAGATCGGCGGAGGAGGCAGACCTTATCGGAGTGCTTCAAAGAAGTGGTGATACGGAGCGGAGGCGCCGGAAACAGAGTGGGAGTGCTGTGTGACCCACGCCGACATCAAGGAAGACCCGGCGGGAATGCGGTAGCCGACAGGGGGGAGCGGTAACGCTGTTACTCCCCCCGCATGACATCTCGGAAAAGACAGCGGAGAAGAGGTGCACAGCGCGACCTGTGGTGCCCTAGCAGGGGGGGGAAGGTGGGGGACCGCCGCATCAATAGGCCTGGTAAACAGAGCGGGACGCCGAATCACCGGTTCGCCAGCGCGGGGGCTGATCTCGCATCCGACCCCAGGCGCAACAGTATTGGGCAGAAACGTGCGGACAGCGGGACAGTGGGGGTGCGCGGCCACACCTGGACACCAATCTGGAGAATGGGAAGGCAACAGCAAAGGCCAGCACAGTGTAGTAACAGGGCCTGAAGGGCGGTGATTAACCGACTGGAGCTGCACCACGTCGCGGTGAGGTTGGAAGGGAGGCACGGGCAGAGGCGGCCATTGCGGACGGCCATCTGGTCAGTCGTAAGCACAATAGCGCAAGGGCATTCCTGGTGGCCTCACATCACAAGGAAGCAACAATACGGGAGACCTTTCCCCCCCCCCCCCCCCCCTCCCCCACACGAGACCGGGGAGGAGACATCGGTGAGAGCGGTACCACCGTGTAAGCGCAGCATACCAGGAGGCGCACTCCCTGTAAACCCTGGCCAGGTCCCATAGAGACTGTTCGCCCCACGTCTAGCACTGGCAAGCAGGGGACTTCGAACGACCCGGAGGCAGCGGTCGGAGAGGAGGGTAGGTGGACCGCAGGAGGACCCTCAGGAAACGACGAACGCACAGCAAGGGGGCGAGGCAGACTCAGTAAAGAACATGACGGGCAGGGGCTCCGAACATAACTCGACACAGGCCAAGCTCGACAAGTTCGCCTATGATAGAAACAACCCTCCCCAGGCGGAACCCCGCAATTCCACGGGGAAGACACCAGAAAGAGAAGGGGCAAAAAAGCAACGCTAGAAGATGTGATGCGTGCCCTGGCTCAGGTACAAGCCACAGTGGGAACCACGGCCACGGAAGTTACCCTGATCAGAGCAGACATCCAAAAAATGAATGAGAGAGTGAAACAAGTGAAGGTGGTGACGAAATCCTTGGTGGAGGATGTGTCGGAGCTGCAAGTGGCAATGGAGAAGATGGTGGCTGAAAAGAAATCCCTCAGGGACAAGATGGACGATCAGGAAGGGCGCTCGAGGAGGAACAACGTTCGAATACTGGGGGTTCCGGAATCAGAAGGTAAAGGCGCCATGGACCTCTACGTAGAGGAACTGATTAAGATGCACTTAAACCCCAAGGGACTCTCGCACTTTTTCTCGGTGGAGAGGGCCCACAGTGTACCCGGTGGAAAACCAAAACCAGGGGCCCCCGAGACCAATCCTGGTGAGACTCTTTAATTTTCGAGACTGTGATGCAATTCTACAGGCAGTGAGGGTGTCTCCAGCCGTCCAAATCCACAATTCCACGGTTGCCTTCTTCCCGGACTATACTGCCGAAGTGGCGCACCAAAGAAGAACTTTCCTGGATGTAAAGAGGGCATTGCGGGCGAAAGAACTGTCTTACTCCATGTTATTCCTGGCACAGCTTAGAGTGGTAGCGGAGGATAAGGTCTGGTTCTTTGATACGCCGGAGGTGGCTCAAGACTGGTTGGAGGGCTGGAGGACCGCAGGGTAACCCCACCGCTCAAACAAGAATACCCAAAACCACCGAGAGAACAGCCAAGCGGGTTCGCAGTCGTCCGGCAGAGGTGGTCTAGCCAAGTCACCAACGCATGGATCCCTGGAAGTGGAGGGGGGTGTAGAATCCTGAACTCCCGGTGTTGGAAGCAGTGCTGTCTGTTGAAGAACTCTACCGAAGGGGCGCACTTGGACACTGGCCTGGGGAGCTCGGAGGAGGGCAGGGTTGCCGCCTGCTCCGGAGGACACTCCACCCCAGCGCGCAAGTAAACTGTTAAAGGGATGGGTTAAGCACTCTGCTATGTTGGGGAGACGGGCGGTTGAAAGCCCGTTAATCAGGGAGGCAGGGAGGGGGAGTGGGGGGGTTTGTTTGGAAGTTTCTGAAGTTCCACAAGTAAGGTCGAATATCGCAACTACAAAAATGTATTGTCTGGGACATACTAAAGGCGGGTGCACCCCTGGAGTAAGAACCGGTCTCCACTACTTTACGCATAGGTCCAACAATGCACGACTCTCACACACATACACCTGAGGGGGGGTTATTGAGATCACGGGTTGAGCCTCTCCGACTCCTGTCGTGGAATGTGAGAGGGTTGGGAGATAAGATAAAGAGGGGGTTGGTGATAAACGCTGTGAAGAGGCAGGGACCGGCTTTGGTGCTTCTCCAGGAAACACACCTTACAGGGGGGGCAGCCAAAGGCTCTTGATATAAAGGGATACAGAATGGCGGTCCATTCAGAGTTCACCACGGGTTCAAGGGGCACAGGAATATTAGTTAAGAAATTGGCACAGTTCATCACATTAAGCACTAAGGTAGACACACAGGGATGCTTCGCAGCGCTCCAGAGGCGGTGGGAGGTGTAGTGACCGGGTTTTTGGCTCTATTTCTGAGTGATGGTGACTTTAGCTTGCTACCGTCCTAGATCCCTATTCTTAGCTTGTTTTGGTCCTTTTGAGGCCTCTTTTCAGACCTAGAAGCATAAACTAGAGGATAGCCGCTTTATATGATGATAGATCCCTTATTTCTGACTCTAATCTATCTATTGCCTATTGGCTTTGACATAATTATGTGTCCTTTCATTATTCTCAGGCCTGAAGACCTATAGTAGAGGGTGGATCCTGTAGTTCTGACTTTATATTATCTATTGGTAGGGTTTGTGTATGTATTCTGATAGAGCTGTGTGTCTATTTCATTCTTTTCGGGCCTACAAGGCCCAGAACCAGAGAGACTCCATTTTGCTTTCTGCCTCTGCTGACTGAGGATTCAGAAAAGGGGGTGGTGATGAACAGAGTGTCTGAATTAAGCAGACCACTCTTACCCAGTCCAAAGATCAGGGCTTGATCCATCACCGTTATTTATCTCACTGCACCATCCCAGCTCAGAACCTGGCTATATGCAAATCAGTCTGTCCCTGGCCCAGTGCATCATGGGAACAGGGCAGACTAAACTACCAAGCCAATTCTTCACCAGAAAGGAGACAAGCTACCGGGGACCGGTTAGTGGCATTTCAGCCGTCTTCGGCCCGGCTTGCTTGAATCCTGATGGTGCAGTGAGAAAGGGACTCATGTCTGAGTATACCCTGCCACACCTATAGTGGCCAAAAACGATTCAGAAAAGGGGGTGGTGATGAACAGAGTGTCTGAATTAAGCAGACCACTCTTACCCAGTCCAAAGATCAGGGCTTGATCCATCACCGTTATTTATTTCACTGCACCATCCCAGCTCAGAACCTGGCTATATGCAAATCAGTCTGTCCCTGGCCCAGTGCATCATGGGAACAGGGCAGGCTAAACTACCAAGCCAATTCTTCACCAGAAAGGAGACAAGCTACCGGGGACCGGTTTCTGGCATTTCAGCCGTCTTCGGCCCGGCTTGCTTGAATCCTGATGGTGCAGTGAGAAAGGGACTCATGTCTGAGTATACCCTGCCACACCTATAGCGGCCAAAAACGGTTCAGAAAAGGGGGTGGTGATGAACAGAGTGTCTGAATTAAGCAGACCACTCTTACCCAGTCCAAAGATCAGGGCTTGATCCATCACCGTTATTTAACTCACTGCACCATCCCAGCTCAGAACCTGGCTATATGCAAATCAGTCTGTCCCTGGCCCAGTGCATCATGGGAACAGGGCAGACTAAACTACCAAGCCAATTCTTCACCAGAAAGGAAACAAGCTACCGGGGACCAGTTTCTGGCATTTCAGCCTTCTTCGGCCCGGCTTGCGTGAATCCTGATGGTGCAGTGAGAAAGGGACTCATGTCTGAGTATACCCTGCCACACCTAAAGTGGCCAAAAACTATTCAGAAAAGGGGGTGGTGATAAACAGAGTGTCTGAATTAAGCAGACCACTCTTACCCAGTCCAAAGATCAGGGCTTGATCCATCACCGTTATTTATCTCACTGCACCATCCCAGCTCAGAACCTGGCTACATGCAAATCAGTCTGTCCCTTTGCCCAGTGCATCATGGGAACAGGGCAGACTAAACTACCAAGCCAATTCTTCACCAGGAAGGAGACAAGCTACCGGGGACCGGTTTCTGGCATTTCAGCCGTCTTCAGCCCGGCTTGCTTGAATCCTGATGGTGCAGTGAGAAAGGGACTCATGTCTGAGTACACCCTGCCACACCTATAGTGGCCAAAAACGATTCAGAAAAGGGGGTGGTGATGAACAGAGTATCTGAATTAAGCAGACCACTCTTACCCAGTCCAAAGATCAGGGCTTGATCCATCACCGTTATTTATTTCACTGCACCATCCCAGCTCAGAACCTGGCTATATGCAAATCAGTCTGTCCCTGGCCCAGTGCATCATGGGAACAGGGCAGGCTAAACTACCAAGCCAATTCTTCACCAGAAAGGAGACAAGCTACCGGGGACCGGTTTCTGGCATTTCAGCCGTCTTCGGCCCGGCTTGCTTGAATCCTGATGGGGCAGTGAGAAAGGGACTCATGTCTGAGTATACCCTGCCACACCTATAGTGGCCAAAAACGATTCAGAAAAGGGGGTGGTGATGAACAGAGTGTCTGAATTAAGCAGACCACTCTTACCCAGTCCAAAGATCAGGGCTTGATCCATCACCGTTATTTATTTCACTGCACCATCCCAGCTCAGAACCTCGCTATATGCAAATCAGTCTGTCCCTGGCCCAGTGCATCATGGGAACAGGGCAGGCTAAACTACCAAGCCAATTCTTCACCAGAAAGGAGACAAGCTACCGGGGACCGGTTTCTGGCATTTCAGCCGTCTTCGGCCCAGCTTGCTTGAATCCTGATGGTGCAGTGAGAAAGGGACTCATGTCTGAGTATACCCTGCCACACCTATAGTGGCCAAAAACGATTCAGAAAAGGGGGTGGTGATGAACAGAGTGTCTGAATTAAGCAGACCACTCTTACCCAGTCCAAAGATCAGGGTTTGATCCATCACCGTTAATTATCTCACTGCACCATCCCAGCTCAGAACCTGGCTATATGCAAATCAGTCTGTCCCTGGCCCAGTGCATCATGGGAACAGGGCAGACTAAACTACCAAGCCAATTCTTCACCAGAAAGGAGACAAGCTACCGGGGACCAGTTTCTGGCATTTCAGCCGTCTTCGGCCCGGCTTGCTTGAATCCTGATGGTGCAGTGAGAAAGGGACTCATGTCTGAGTATACCCTGCCACACCTATAGTGGCCAAAAACGATTCAGAAAAGGGGGTGGTGATGAACAGAGTGTCTGAATTAAGCAGACCACTCTTACCCAGTCCAAAGATCAGGGCTTGATCCATCACCGTTATTTATCTCACTGCACCATCCCAGCTCAGAACCTGGCTATAAGCAAATCAGTCTGTCCCTGGCCCAGTGCATCATGGGAACAGGGCAGACTAAACTACCAAGCCAATTCTTCACCAGAAAGGAGACAAGCTACCGGGGACCGGTTTCTGGCATTTCAGCCGTCTTCGGCCCGGCTTGCTTGAATCCTGATGGTGCAGTGAGAAAGGGACTCATGTCTGAGTATACCCTGCCACACCTATAGTGGCCAAAAACGATTCAGAAAAGGGGGTGGTGATGAACAGAGTGTCTGAATTAAGCAGACCACTCTTACCCAGTCCAAAGATCAGGGCTTGATCCATCACCGTTATTTATCTCACTGCACCATCCCAGCTCAGAACCTGGCTATATGCAAATCAGTCTGTCCCTGGCCCAGTGCATCATGGGAACAGGGCAGACTAAACTACCAAGCCAATTCTTCACCAGAAAGGAGACAAGCTACCGGGGACCGGTTTCTGGCATTTCAGCCGTCTTCGGCCCGGCTTGCTTGAATCCTGATGGTGCAGTGAGAAAGGGACTCATGTCTGAGTATACCCTGCCACACCTATAGTGGCCAAAAACGATTCAGAAAAGGGGGTGGTGATGAACAGAGTGTCTGAATTAAGCAGACCACTCTTACCCAGTCCAAAGATCAGGGCTTGATCCATCACCGTTATTTATCTCACTGCACCATCCCAGCTCAGAACCTGGCTATATGCAAATCAGTCTGTCCCTGGCCCAGTGCATTATGGGAACAGGGCAGACTAAACTACCAAGCCAATTCTTCACCAGAAAGGAGACAAGCTACCGGGGACCGGTTTCTGGCATTTCAGCCGTCTTTGGCCCGGCTTGCTTGAATCCTGATGGTGCAGTGAGAAAGGGACTCATGTCTGAGTATACCCTGCCACACCTATAGTGGCCAAAAACGATTCAGAAAAGGGGGTGGTGATGAACAGAATGTCTGAATTAAGCAGACCACTCTTACCCAGTCCAAAGATCAGGGCTCGGTCCATCACCGTTATTTATCTCACTGCACCATTCCAGCTCAGAACCGCTCTCAACCTGCGCAGGGTGCATGGTGTGCTGGCCAGAGCAACCTCATTATTGGAACAGGCGGTTATAATGGCGCTTGACGCAAAGATGGCGTTCGACATGGTGGAGTGGCAATATCTATTCGAGGTCCTGGTGCACATGGGATTTGGCCCTAAATTTGTTGCTTGGGTCCGGCTATTATACGCTAAACCCGTAGCACATGTGATGGCGAACAGCCATATTTCTCGAACATTCCTGCAAGAGCGGAGGACCCGTCAGGGCTGTCCCCTGACGCCGCTGCTCTTCGCGATTGCACTGGAACCATTGGCGACTCTGATACGTTCTACCCCATTACTGAAGGGGATCACCTGGGCAGAGGGATGGGAAGACCGCCTATCTCTGTACGCAGATGATATGCTGGTGTACCTGACGGAGCCGGAGCGCAGTATACCGGCGCTGTTGGCGCTGTGCGACGAACAGGGAAGAGTATCGGGCTACACTCTAAACTGGGCAAAGTCGGAAATATATGTCCTACAAGGCCCGGCCTCCTCATCACGCAACAACTGCCCCCTAAAGATGGCAGGGTCCTCTTTTCGATACTTGGGTGTCCATGTCACTAAAGACCCAACTGAGTTCTTTCGGAAGAACCTAACACCGCCGCTGGAACGACTAAAACAAGACGTTAAATTCTGGGCAGTGCTGCCGCTGACATTGTTAGGCAGAGCAGCGCTTTATAAGATGATGTCCCTGCCCCGATTTTTGCATATCCTAGAAAATACGCCATATCCTGTGGCACCTGGGTATTTCAGGCAGGTGTCTGCGTTGATGGCCGGTCTTATGTGGAACAATCGCCCGGCACGCATAGCACAGGTGAAATTGCACAGGCGGTGGTACGATGTAGGGATTGCGTTGCCGAATCTGCAGCTATACTACTGGGCTGCCCAACTGAAGCCCATTAACCAGCGGCTGCATACACCTCAGGAAGACCTGGCATACAGGGCAGACAGGGTGCAATTGGGTGCCAACAGTATACTGGTGCCTCTTTATGACCGGCGAAGAGTGCACACACTCATGGGACCCACGAAGCTTACTGCATCACTGTGGCATACGGCACAGGCAAAACTGGGATGGAATGGGAGACTCACTAAACTCACTCTATTGTGGGACACGCGGGCCCTGTGTAATTGGAGACGCAGTAAGGGATTCACGCTCTGGGATAACATTGGTATATCCACAGTGGGAGATCTGTGGGAAAAAGGCACGGTAATTCCCTTTGACCAGCTGCGACAGAGGTATGAGCTCAGGCCCACGGAATTGTTTCGATATTTACAGGTGCGGCACGCTTTGCTAACAGCCATCCCACGTGACACAACGGTCCCAGAGGCATCTCCCCTGGAAGATCGTATACTCACAGATTACGTGCAGGAGAGGGCAACGTCCCTCACATATCGTAAATTGCTTAATAATCTAGCGGATCCAACGGTAAAACTGAGAGCCAAATGCGTGGAGGACATAGGGGAAATGGCCAGCCGCCTCAACTTCTACGCTCCCAAACGCCAGCTTCGATCGACCGGCCACGCCCACGCCGCCGTCCCCCGCATCCGAAGAGCCACCACAGGGGGGCGGTCCTTCTCCTACCTCGCCGCCAAGACATGGAACTCCCTCCCGACCCACCTCCGCCTGACCCAGGACCACCTCGCCTTCAGGAAGCAACTCAGGACCTGGCTGTTCGAGCAGTAGCAGATCCCCCTCCCCTAGCTCCTTGAGACCCTCTGGGTGAGTAGTGCGCTATATAAATGCTTTGATTGATTGATTGATTGATTGATTGACGAGTCCGAGTGGAACGAAGCGCTGGCGTCACCCAAGGAGGCGGGCATTTCGTCAAAATTTCGGCTTGCGCAGCTTAAAATTTTACACATGGTTTATTACACGGGGAAGATGCAACACACAATACAGAGGGCACAACATCCTTACTGTCTTCGTGTTTGTGGTGAGGAGGGATCACTGTTTCACACTATTTGGGAATGTCCTCACATTCAGGAGTTCTGGAGACAAACAATGCGTACTATATCACAAACATTAGGGGTATTCTTGGTCCCTGAACCACGGAAATGCTTGTTAAATATATGAGGACCTAACGACCTTTCCAGACACGGACTGCAGTGGTCCATGATAGGCATGATAATAGCAAAATGCGACATAGCACAGAAATGGGGAGCGGTAGATACCCCCAAATTGACACAATGGTGCACAAATATGGACAGGTTCATGATAATAGAGAGGACAGTATACACCAGGGGTCCCCAAACCGGTCCTGGAGTGCCGGATCCATGCCAGATTTTTTGGATATCCCCATTGAGATACATGTAGTAATTTAAAAAATCTGGCATGGATCCGGCCCTCCAGGACCGGTTTGGAGACCCCTGGTATACACCAATAGAGCGTGTCCACGCAAATGGAATAAGTCATGGACCCTGTGGAACGTGTATAGGGGGGAAATATGTAATCCTCTGGAGGAAGATGAGGCATTGACATCAGAAGAGGAGGGGGATGAAGACTAAGGGGCGGGATAGTGGAGGAAGGTGTAAGGAATCTGGGAATTACCAGATGCATGAGTAGGAAGGGGAGGGGAGAGCGGGCGGTTTAACCTACAACATCTGATCGTTAAACGGAATCGACCAACTATAAGGGACTATGGTAACGGCAGACTAAGTGGTCTCAGATCTACTCTCATATACCAGACGCTCAGCCATTGCTAGCCGGAATAGGGGAAATGCACTTGTTACTTGTATGACTCATGACCGAATGTGGTAACTTCTTGTTAGTATTGTTAAATGTTATAAAACATAAAATCAGACCTACAAAAATTTGCACTCGAAACGCGAACTGAATACACACATTGGTTTATAACGCCGCCGTACCACCGGGATGTCGGCACATGGGCTATGTAATGTAGATACTATTGCATACATGAGAAAATACTGTGGCCGGCCCCGGGGGTTGTAGGCCAGAAGCTGTGTAATTTTTTTTTAATGGTAAAATAAAGGTCTTTAAAAAAAATATATATATATATGCGGCAATAGATCGGGCGGCACTAAGATGACGTCAAATAAATAAATGAGTTAGAAGAAGCAAGCCAAAATGCTGAATGTAAAGAATTGATTGAGAAAACTAGAAAAGACATTAGTGAACGGCTAAAAAAACACGAAGACCGAATTAAAATCCGCAAGGTCCACAAGTTCGCAAGAGATTTAACAGCCTGATTCATGTAGGTAAATTGCACTCGCAAAGGGCCAGATTCTCAGAATCTGGCCCTTAGCGAGTGCGATTTTTGCATTTGGTATTCATGATACCAAATGCAAAAATCGCTATGTAAGAATTCGCATATTTGCGTGGAATGGCATTTAAGGAATCTCTAATAGAGATTCCTCAAATGCTATTCATGACACACAACAAAATTGCGATTTTGGACTTTTGGGGCCGCTATTTACCGACAGGTCAGACCTGTCGGTAAATAGCAAAAACTCAGAAAAATGCTTTTAAAAGCATCATTCAAAGTTGCATGTAGCACACACACATGTCCTTTGGACATGTGTGTGCGCAACACCTGTCCAAAAGTGCATTTTAGGGGTGCTACAGGGCGTCCTTTGGACACCCCTGGCACCCTTAAAATCGCTATCTCAGTTGCGAGTAGCAAATTGCTACTCGCAAATCCCCATTCATTCCAAAGGGCCTCTTGGCCCATAGGAATGATTGGGGAGTATTTGCGAGTAGCAAATTGCTACTCGCAAATAAAGAACATGTAGGAATCGCTATTTAAGTAGCAATTCCTACATGAATGCCGTTTTGCGTGTCCTCAATAGCGAATCGCTATGATTCGCTATTAGGGACACGCAAAACGGCATGTACATGAATCAGCTGCTCGTATGCTGACAGGAACATCTCGGAGACTCTCGGCCAAACCAGCACTAAAAGCTCTCCATTGGCTGCCGATTCGAGAAAGAGTTACATTTAAGGCCCTATGTACCACCCATAAGGCCCTGCAAAACCTAGGTCCACCAATGCTGAAAACCATGATATACCCTTACAAACCCAACAGATCCCTACGCTCCTCTCAAAGAAACCTGGCTACGGTCCACAGAGTAAAGAAAGCCCGCACTGGAGGACGCCGATTTTCGGTTACAGCCGCTACTCTCTGGAACGCGCTTCCAACTCAGCTCCGGGCCGAACCCAACCACATGAAGTTCCGAAAATTGCTTAAGACGCACCTCTTTCCACAATAATATTTCCCGTTCTTTTTTCTTCACTTCCCTTTCTTTCCTTACCTCAGTGATAGCTGCAATCTCAGCGCTGGGACGCTCACGGGCAGCCATGCGCTATACAAATCCTGCTTTCATTTCATTTCATTTCATCAGGCTGTAAAAGACTACGAGCTGGGACAGATTTATATAGTCTCGAAAAAATTTGATCACGCTAAAAAACTAAAGATCAATGGTAAAAAATCAAACCCACAAACGCTACAAAGTACATCCCAGGCAGAGCAAAATAGCAAAGCAGAAGGGGATACTATTTCTTTAACAAGTGTTTCAAGTACAGATAGCAGTAAGTGCACAAGCTCGGGAAGCAATTTGGTCTTGGATCTCAGTGGACAGATTGATTTTTTAGTCGAGGACAGATTGAGAACATTGCGCCCGAGAATGAAAAATGTACAAGAAAAAGGAAAAATGCAAAACGCAGGGCAAGAAGAAAAAGGCAAAAAACAGCAGCCAAAGAAAAAGCAATAGATTTAACAATAATGAATCTATCCACAATTACATTGACGACTGCGGAAGAACAACTCCTTGCACTGGGACTGAATTACTGTCCGGAAAGCTCTTTCGATTATGCGAACACAAGGGCCGATGTGTTTAAATTTATTCGAAAATTAAAATTTAAAAAGCTGTTCACTATAAAAAAAGGAAGCAATACCAACAAAGCACAGACAAAGAACCCACCGCTACCAGTAATGCAAGCAAAGGATGCAAAAAGTTTATTGACCCTCCATGATTTGGCAGCAACAGGATCAGATCTATTTGAATTACCTGAAGAGGGAATGGCAAGTACACAAGAGTGTCTAGGAGCAATAGCAGTAAAACAAAAGGGAGCTGGAGAAAGTCCCTTTAAACCCAAAAGCGTTTTTATTCCTAGTATGCCTAAAGATGCCTTAGACATTTTTCATGAATGTATTACAGAAGATCTGAAGAAGCTGAATCGAACTGTACAAAAGCAAAATCACAACAGAAAGAAAAATTACAAATCAGAACAATACTCTAAGCTGATGAAAAAATTATCAGAAAACCAAGAAATAATAATAAATAAATCGGACAAAGGAGGCAATATTGTCTTATGGCCAGGAAGTGATTATTTGGAAGAAGCAATGAGACAATTGGGGGACACAAGATGTTATTCCAAAACAAGTGGTTTGGAATATAAAAGAGCGAAGGATGTTTTAAAGAAACTTCTACATGAATACAAGAGAAATGGCTTAATATCATTAACTGAGTTTAAGTTTTTACATGTAGAACAACGGGTCACTCCAAATCTGTATCTAATACCCAAGGTACATAAAATGGTCACACCTACACCAGGTAGATCTATAATTTTCGCCTTCAATAGTGTGGCGGAACATGTGTCCCAATATATAGATTTTTACCTCCAGGATCATGTAAAAGGTCTCCAAAGTTATGTGAGAGATACAGGGGATTTTTTAAATAAGCTTGGTTGCATCGACTGGAACAGTGATTGGTGTCTAATTACGTTAGACATTGAATCATTGTACACAAGTATTGAACAGGAGGCAGGATTACGTTCGGTTAACTATTTTTTGGGTACCAAATCATATGAATATTACAGCCATAACAAAATGATTTGTGAACTGACCGCCTGGTGTTTACATAACAACTATTTCCTGTTCAATAAAGAATGTTGGAAGCAGGAACGAGGAGTAGCAATGGGATGCTGTTTCTCCCCCAGCTACGCGTGCTTGCACATAGGCTGGTGGGAGAAACAGGTCCTTGAGGGCACCCATAATAGACATAAAGTGAAACACTGGCTTCACTTTATTGATGTTTTTGCTATATGGGAGGGAGATGTAGAAAGTGCAGAACAGTTTGTAAAAAGTAAAAATTTGAATTCATGCAATCTACATTTTAATCAAATATCAGTGTGTCCTCTGTTGAATTTCTGGATGTGCGAATTACAGTCATTGACAATAAACTAGAAACAACTCTGTTTAGAAAGAAAACTGCTGGTAATAGCATTTTGCATGCCAGCAGCAGCCATCCCCGTCACTTAATTGAAAGCATCCCTGTAGGTGAGCTACTAAGATTAAAGCGCATTTGTATCTCCCAACAAAATTATGAGAGATGTGCAAAGGAGATGATGGACAGACTAAGTGATAGAGGGTACTCTAAGATGACCCTCTCCAGAGCCTGGGCCAAAACTGAAGAACGATCACGAGACAATCTATTGACCCCACATAATATTGTTGACGGAGATGATAATGAAAATCCCCGACTCATAACCACATTTAGCAAGCAGTAAGGAAAAATTAAAGCCATCATCAGAAAGGTAGGTAGCTTCGACTTCCGGGGGTAGAGCCAGCATAAGGAGGCGTAACGCCAGCAGCGGGTAAGATACATGCGTCGGGACCTAGGATTCCGATTATTTAATATAGGAATATGTCTAATAGTAGTTTGCTTACATCCGCCACAGCTCTGGAACAATTTCCGGACAATCCCCGATGAAGTATGCTTAAAAAGCCAAAGAGGTAATTCAAATTTCTTGATCCTTTTCGGTAAAATCTAGTTTAGACCTAACAAGCTGAATGCGCCTGACGATTGACCAGAATGTCGCACAATTTTTAACATCATTACAGAGTAACCGTTACTTTTGATTAAGGTCATCTTTTTCGGATTAATCTTTCTCAACAGTGTAATTTAGTAGATATCGACCAATTTTGATGGAAGTCACATGCCGTATAGCAAACTGTAGCCAACTTCACATTCTTTACGTCCCAGTTAAACGACAGGCGCAAGATAGCCTATAGTTACAATGCTTAATTTGAGCCCTTAATTTTCATGTGTGTTGTATGAGTATGTACACTTTTTATTTATGTTTCTAAAATTACAGGTGCAACATAACCTTAGTGAAAATACAGTGGCAACAAGATAGTCCACTATTGTAGCTGCACAAATCGTGTGAGTTGTCCTTGTCCTGATGAGTGCCCCATAGACCCGGTTGGGCACAGTGGGGCAGAAACATGTCGACCTAACTAAATATAGGGTATAGTGGATCCAGTTACATGCTCCAACTATATACCCAAGAGATATTTTTAATAACCTCGCCCATTCCCGCCCTAAGTAAAGTTTCCTTTTTATGGATGTGAGAATGTTTTTTAATTTATCATTTTGACCACTTCATGCGTAAGTGAGACTAACCATCAATCACCGGACACTACTGCGCTCTCAAGTGGTTGCCTCAGGCTTGAGGCTTGCATACAACATAACTGAACCCAATGATGATGCAATGACGCTTATTTGAAGGCGGAGAATCAAGATATACCGCCACCATTCCAACTAATGCGTATATGAGGGTTCAAAATGTGAAACCGTGATAACGCAGGTACAAGTTGTTCATTCCCCCTTCTTTAGTGATTTTTTGTAGTATATGCGTAAAATGCATCACGTGATCATGTGCACTGAGGGCGCGCAATTTTGAAACCACTTTAAAAATGTCACATTGCTGCTAGCAACTTTGTGTGATCAAGAGCACAGCTGTGCTCGAAACGCGTTGCAGCAAAGCGGGGGAAAAATAAATACCTTCCTGGTTTCCTGTGGTCTGCCTCCTCCATTTTCCTGGAAAGGCATGAATGTGTGGAGGATTGTTGCTATATATATATCGAACACCAGTCCAACCTTTTACTTCAGAAAGAAGGCGCTGACTCCGTGGATACTCAAAGTAAGAAAAGGTTTATTCACCAATTATTTGCTCAGACGTGTTTCGGTGGACAGAACTACCTTGCTCACTACATCAGAACTCAAAATACTGACATTTATGTTGATCAAGACTGACATGCTAGAACTGGTTTTGGTTGTTGTGGCAACCCTGTGACACCACTCTAAAAAAACATAAAAGAGTTATTTGCCTAGTCACTCTCATAAAGCTTTTCAACAATTTTTTGTACTCCACATTATGTACAAACCTGTACTTCAATTTACATACATTTTGTAATCTAATTTATCAGTACATTCCACACTTAAAAAGGAAAATTAAAAATTATATATAAACAATTGAAAGTGAAAAAAACAAAGATAACGGCATGGACTTGCACACGGTGAATTATATATACAGTGATCCTTTTTCTACACGTTACAGCCAACCTTACAGGTTCTGTTCCTGATGCGAGCGACTTGTATGGTTGAAATGTGCGTGTTATAATGTACATATGTGGTTTATTTGGTTTAGTGGGCACTTTCGGTCGGCATCCCCAGCTAATTTGTGTCAGGATTTTGCGGCAACAAACCCCCCTGTGTGTTACCTCCTAAGAAGTAGTGGAGTTTAGTGTCAGCACGAAGCCTCTGTCAGGCATCAGTGTGGTCACAACTTTACTCATCAGTCAGCTGTGAGTCCCAAACTCAGTTGATTAACCAGGCGTTATTAAACCATCTCGTACTAGAGTGTACTGATGTCATGTGTTTATAAGTGGTAAACCTGACTGGCCCGTGCCATATATATCTGTGTATATTTTTTCCTTTGCTCATTTTTACCCTTGCCCAATTTCCCCACTTGGGTGTGGTGAAAGGTTAGCACCCCAAGTCGCCACAAGTATACTTACCGCTCCTTTTTTTCTTTGCTGTTCTACTCTCCCTGCAAGCCTCCCGGGGCCCCCTCCATATTACAGAAATCAATCAATCAATCAATCATAGACATTTGTATAGCACGCTACTCACCCGTAAGGGTCTCAAGGCGCTGGGGGGGGGGTCGCTACTGCTCGAACAGCCAGGTCTTGAGTAATTTCCTGAAGGAGAGGTGATCCTGGTCAGCCGTAGGTGAGTGGGGAGGGAGTTCCATGTCTTGGCTGCCAGGTAGGAGAAGGATCTTCCTCCAACGGTGGATTTCCGAATTCTTGGGACAGAGGCGAGGGCGAGGCTGGCGGATCGGAGCTGGCGGGTGGGTGTGTAGAAGGTGAGGCGGCTGTTGAGGTACTTCGGGCCCCAGTCGTGGAGAGCTTTGTGTGCGTGGATGAGGAGTCTGAACGTGATCCTCTTGTTGACGGGGAGCCAGTGCAGGTCTTTCAGGTGGGGGGAGATGTGGCTGCGGCGCGGGATGTCCAGGATGAGTCGTGCTGAGGCGTTCTGGATGCGCTGGAGTCTTTTCTGGAGTTTGGCCGTGGTTCCAGCGTAGAGGGTGTTTCCATAGTCCAGACGGCTGGTGATGAGGGCCTGGGTGACCGTCTTCCTGGTTTCGGTGGGGATCCATCAGAAGATCTTTCGGAGCATGCGCAGGGTGTTGAAGCAGGATGATGAGACTGCGTTCACTTGCTTGGTCATCACGAGGGATGAGTCCAGGGTGACGCCCAGGTTGCGTGCGTGGTCCGTTGGTTTGGGTGCGCTGCCCAGGGCAGGCGGCCACCAGGAGTCGTCCCAGGCGGAGGGCGATGATACCAGGATGAGGACTTCCGTCTTGTCTGAGTTCAGTTTCAGGCGGCTGTTCTTCATCTACTCGGCGACGTCTTTCATCCCTTCCTGTAGGCTGGTGGTGGCGGGGTCGTTGGTGAGGGATAGGATCAGCTGGGTGTCGTCGGCGTAGGAGATGATGTGGAGGTTGTGTTTGCGTGCGATGGCTGCGAGAGGGCTCATGTAGACATTGAAGAGGGTTGGGCTGAGTGATGATCCTTGTGGTACGCGGCAGATGACTTCGGTAGCCTCTGATCTGAACGGGGGAGGCGGACTCTCTGGGTTCTTCCGGCGAGGAACGAGATGATCCACTCCAGTGCCTTCTCTTGGACTCCGATGTTGCTGAGGTACTGCACTAGGGTGCGGTGGCAGACAGTGTCGAACGCTGCAGAGAGTCCAGAAGGATGAGGGCCGCTGTTTCCCCGTTGTCGAGCAGGGATCTAATGTCGTCAGTGGCTGCGATGAGGGTGGTCTTGGTGCTGTGGTTGGCTCGGAAACCGGACTGCGAGGGGTCGAAGGATCCGTTCATCTCGAGCGAGGCGGCAAGCTGTCTGTTGACGGTCTTCTCGATGACTTTGGCGGGAAAAGGGAGGAGCGAGATGGGGCGGTAGTTCTTGAGGTCGGTGGGGTCCGCTGTTGGTTTCTTCAGGAGGGCGCTGAGCTCGGATTGCTTCCAGATCTCCGGGAAGGTGGCGATGTTGAAGGAGGTGTTGATGATGTCCCGGAGTTGGGGTGCAATGATGGAGTCGGCCCTGTTGAGGACGTGGTGGGGGCAGGGGTCGGTTGGTGATCCGGTGTGGATGGTGTTCATCGTGCGGGTGGTGTCTTCGGTGCTGATCGGGGTCCAGGTGCAGAGGGTGGTGTTGGGGGGCGTTGGTTCGGTGGTTGGGTGCGTGGTAGGTGCGCCAAAGCTGTTGTGTATATCGGCGATCTTGCGGTGGAGGAACGAGGCGAGTGAGTCGCAGAGGTCTTGTGAGGGGGTGATGTCGTTGTTTCCAGCGCTGGGTTTGGAGAGCTCTTTGACAATGCTGAAGAGTTCCTTGCTGTTGTGGGCGTTGTTGTCCAGTCGTTCTGTGAATGCTGTCTTCTTGGTGGTGCGGTTCAGCTGGTGGTGTTTGCGGGTGGCGTGCTTGAGGGCAGTCATGCAGAAATGCCTAGAAGAAACCAGAGAAGAGGAATAAGTGAAGGAACTACTACTTTCTCGAAGTCTTGTGTGGAAAAGAACTCCTACTTAGGTACATTATGTTCTTATTTTGAAAGAAAGAAGAAACCAGAAAAAAGGAATGTGAAGGAACTACTACTTCCTTTTGGTAATGTGTGGAAAAGAACTACTTATGTACATTACGTGTTATTTTAAAAGAACGCCCTTGAATATCTTAAGTCAACCTTTGGAATGGAACACCCCAATATTACACCAATACGACCTCGCTTCTGATTCCACCCATCCCTCCCACAATTGCTTAGTAGTGTTTTATGTTGGAAAGCAAGCAGCTGGTAGTTTGACCATGTGACGGAGTTATTGTTTGAAAGTAACAAGTTCGGTGGTAGCAAAAATTACATCTAGGATGTGTCCAGCGATATGTGTGGGTTTGTGGGCGATCTGATGTTGGTTTAGTGTGTCTAGGCCAGCGATGATTGTTTCCGGATGGAGCATATTGGGTTTGTCGAACCAAGTGCTGAGGACACCCAGAACGCATAGCTTGGAATGGAGTGTTATTTGGTTTAAACTGTTTCTAGAAGTGTGTCTGGGAATGTTTCATTGCTAGGTGGAGGTCTGTAAAGGAGAAGGAAGTTACTGGAGGAAGACGGTGTAGCTTTGCATCTGGTGAAAAGGGTCTCGCAATCTTTTATGGAGACATAGTCAACTTTAGTGATATGTAATGTTTGCCTGAACACAACAGCTAGGCCACCTCAGTTTTTTGCCTATTCGATTTTGGGTGATTGTTTGATAGCCCAGAGCAATGGCTACATGCAGGATTGTAGCCATATCCTTTCCCAACCATGATTCAGTTATAATTAGTATGTCAGGTTTAGCATCAGTGAGAAGGTCGTAGATGTGATGTTTGTTTTTAGAGAGCCATCCAGCATTTTTTAGTAGACAGTTAAGAGGATTTGCTTTGGCAATAGTGTGACTTTGTTTTGTAGAAGAGTGAGCAGTATTTCGTGGGCTTCTAGCAGGTGTGTCCTTTGCGTTGGTATTAGGTATAGGAGGATAGCAATCGTGTAGCTGCATCTTGTTCCTCGTCTAGCAGGCTAAAAAGGTATGTTGATGGGTCTACACGTGTAGGTGGTGGAGACAGTGTTTGAGACTGAGTTGTGTTGTTTTTGTGGTGTAACCTTGTTGTGCAGTAGACATGGAGAAGCAAAGTTGGGTGGTCTGGCACGTTACTTATTTTGTTTGCATCTGTATTATTGAATATTAAAATTTCAAACACAATTGTGATATTGCCAGATGTTAATGTGTTTTACTATTTTAGCTCTATAATATTAATGACTGCATCTATTTTTACATGTCTCTGTGCTCCAGGCATTAGTAATAAGACTTTACGGTTTGGCTGACGGATGTCAATCTGATGTGTGCCAGATTGTTCTGCCTGCCCCACCAAGAGTTCACCGTAGTGACTGCCACATCTTCTCTGGGCTGCGGAGGCCACCTTTATGACGTGGAGAACAGAAGCTTCTGGTCTCTGATGGAGCAGCTCCAGCATATCAACCTTCTGTAGCTGTGCATCATACACCTGGCCCTCATTGCCTTTCTGCCTCTCATCAAGGGCAGGTCTACCCAGTTCTTGATGGATAACATGACGGCATGTGGTATAGCAAAAAGCAAGGTAGAGTGACCTCTTATGCCCTCCGTCTAGAAGATCTGGGGCAGTGACTGAGCTCACAAAGGATTTCCCTGAAAGTTAGTAACTTGGTGGGTTACCAGAATTTTAGGGCAGAAGAACTCCGCAGGCATCATCTTGGCCGTACGACTGGTAACTACTCCCGTAAGTGGAAAATGGCTTAATCGACTGGGTTGTGCCCTCAGAAGATCTGCTTCATACCTCCACAAATGATTAATGTTCAGCCTTTTGCACCCTGGATTTCCCTCCTTGAGGTCCTCCAGGAGAGGTATTGTTCTGCCTTTTGGCATCCTTTATGCATTCCTGCCTCTGTCGCTGATCCCATGGGTTCTGGAAAAAGTGAGGAGGTACTAGGTCCAGCTCATCTCGATAGCCCTGGGTTGACCTGTGACATTTTCCTACCCTACTGTTGAATCTGAGTATCTGCCCTCCACTTAATCTGCCTATTTGGAAACATCTGCTATAACAACATGTGGGCACAGTTCTGCACCAGAACCTCCACAAGCTACACCTCCTTGCTCAGAGATTGAGCAGAACTAACATAATGGATATGACCTCCCCTCCCCTGCCCCCTTCAGAGATGGTGTTTGAGGAAATGGGCTGTATTATATAGTGTGGTTTGTCAACCTCCGCTTGTAATACACTTACCAATCTCTTTAGGACCCTCCGGTTTTGTTTCTCAAACCTTCAGTTAACCCCTGGGTAGCTGTGGCTTTGAGCAGCAAGGCTTACACAAAGGAACACGTAGAAAGCATTTGAATAGCATTAAAACAATTGTAGAAGAATTCAACAAGACAACAAAGAAATATGACATACATTAAAAATAGGCCGTTTTTTAATATACCACAACGAAAAATCCACAGGAGACTTCCTGAGATACAGAATGTACATGGTACAGTAAATCTAAGCATGTCACTCTACCACACTTAGGCCTTGGCAAATTCAACAAATCTGACACTCTGAAACGTTTTTCCAGAAAAGTTAGGCTAGTTGTAATGCAGTCACTTTAAGTAACCAACACGAGTAGGGAGCCAATCAGTGAGACTAGCAAGGCCCTCAGAAACAGTTCCCTCAAGGGTAGCAGCATTCCTCAGTCAGTTCCAGGCACTTTTATCCGTTGTAGTGGTTTCCTGAGGAAGTGGTGCTGATGCAAGGGATGCAGGATGCTGAAAATGCTCAAGGAAGCTGTGGATGTGATTCAGTCGATGGGGTCTTCCTGTGGCTACTCATCGGTCCACGAAGGGGGTGGGGGTGGTCCTGGTCACAGGGTTGACGTCCCTTGAAGTTCTTGGTGCTGTCAGGAGTCCAGTCCCCACTGGGCTTCCAATCGCCTCATATCATGCTCGCAGTCAAATCCTTCCCTGGATGATAACTCAGCTTCTGGGCAACCAACTTGCACTTTGACAACTCTCTCAGGTTCATCGAACTCTGGTGCAACTGTGAGCCTCAGGTCCTCGTCTCTGGTACTGCACAGAGGCGATTGGCGGTGATCTGAGGATCTTGGGCTACCAACTTGCCCCAGCAGGCTTCTCAGCTGTCATGTCACTGTGCTATGAACAGGAGGTCAGCTAACTGATGTTGGAGTGTCTTGACTTTGGCTGGGCTCTGGAGACTACTTCTCTGCGAGCAGGACACAGCAGACACAGTCCCACTCCTTAGTTGCCACCAGGTTCAGCAGGTGCAGTCCCCACCAGTGCAACCTCTCTTTGCTAGTTCCACTGGGCAGCAGGTCATTCCTTGTTCCAGTCCAAGCAAGATCTTGGTTCTGGTTGAGGTTGCAAGGGGGGCCCTATTTATGCTCAGAAAATGCCCACAGGGTAGGATACACTTGGTAGCCAATGGGCTACGAGGGTCCCTTCCTCCTGATGACCATTTCCTATGAAGTGTGCTATCCTAAGATGCACCTATCTACCCATTCCCAGCATGGCAGAACCCTTCTCTCGGCATCCAGAGCTCCCTAGACCAACCCAGAGGTGTAGCTACCAGGTGACTATACGCCCCTGGAAACCGGTTTGACAACTGGTATCCTTTTCCCTGTCCCCAATGCCAGGCTGTGTGCCTATACAATAAAGCAGCACCTCTCAATTGTTTCCTCTTTGCCTTTTAAAGGTGGCTTCTCCTTTGAAGCTCATCTTCTGGGCCAATACTGTGTGGTTTCCTGCAGGAGGGAAGTAACGCCTCTCTCCTGAGCAGGTCCCTAGTGTCTCCTGTTCTAGGAGTCGTTAGCACATCTCCCCAGGATGGCACAAAGCTGTACGCAGGACAGACCTCTTGTACAACAGTAACGGGCAATGGAAGTTTTGGACAACTTAAAGTGGCCACGTCTAATGCTGCACTTTGCCTACCAGTGACCTTAAATCCAATTTAACCATTAAATCTGATTTAATGCACTGATGCTTTTGATACCTTACAGCACCAACTTTATTAGTCCCATTCAGAGGTTAGCATGGCTGAGATGTCAGCCTGTAACTATACTTGCCTATGGGGCTTCTAGCCATTCCACAGTAAAAACAACAATGTGTTTTTTGCTGCAGGAACATGAAAAAGTATGTTCCACTCTTTAATCTACAACACCCTGCCTTAAGGCACGTTAGGCCTACCTTAGGGGTGACATATATATTAAAAAAGGAGGTTTGGGATTGCCATTACCTTAGATGGCAAAGTAGAGCTAGCAATTTTGAGCTGCCCCTGTAGTCTGCTGTGGCAGTATGGCAACCATGTTTTTCCTTATGGTACTCATGGTGGCAAACCTAGTGCTGCAGTCCACAAGAGACACCTCAACTTGAAGATCCTAGGTCTCCCTTATACTAGGGACTTCCTAGTAAGCCCTGCTATGCTAATTGGCCCACAAGCCAAAATAAACATGCAATATTTTAATGGTCAGTGCACATGCACTGAGCCCTGTTTAGCAGGGCTTGTGCATTTCAGTCATTACACCAGTACCTAGCAGTCAAAATGGGGATAAAAAGTGGGGGTAAACCTGCAAAAAGCCAGTTTCCCTACATGGTGACTGTGATGTTGACCGCTTGAAACCCACCCACAAAGTCCATTTACTCGGATTGCTGCTCTAAATTCTCTCCAAGCAAACTGTCTGTTATTTTTTGTGCTTTTTCTCTGGCTCTGTAAGGTTTTGATGTGGACACAGTTAAAGTTTACTCACCTGCCCTTTCAGCCTTTCTTAGTTTTCCTGATTAGCCCCTTTTCTACAAGTCACCTTTTGTGATGTATTTCCTAAAAGGTCTTTCAGATTATTTCCCCTCTCCTTTTATCATTCCACACTTGGTCCTTAGCTTTTTGATGTATGCACCATTTAAGCCTTTGAGCTGATGCACCTTAAGACTTTTGACCCTCAAGATGTTTTTTTTTTAATTGACATCATTTCTGTACAGTGTCAGCGATTGCAGGTGTTGTCTGTTCTGCTACCACATACCACCTTTACCCATGACCAGTAGTTGCTTCTGACTCTAGTGTCCATTCTGCCAAAAGTGGTATCACCCACCACATCCTTCTTAGGAAAAAAGGCTGCACTGATTGGATCCTAGACCATCCCTTAATTTCTACATAGATAGGCATACGGAGCACCAGGTGGGCGATCAGCTCTGTTGAGGTCACCTTTGCAAACAAAGGAAGGCAGTCCAGAACTTCCTTTATTCAGGTGGATTGCCTTTCATGCTGTTTTTGCCAGGCGAAAGCTGCAATTGCAGCCCTGGCTAGAGGCATTCTGGTGTTGAACAGCTGCCAAGCAGCTAGATGGGCATCTGTCCAAATCTTTGCCAGGCACGACTGTGTTGATTATCAGGTCTGCAGGATAGGTCATTTACTTGACCCTGCAGAAGTTCCTGGTGCAAAGTTCACTCCTCAGATCTTTGAGGGGGCACTGCTTTGGTGTAGATTTAAAAGGCGTGAAATCTGTGGTTAGTAGTATCCATCATAAGAGCAAGTTACTTTTGGTAATCTTATTTCTGATGGATATTTCTAACTGCAAATTTCTCTCATTGTGAATACCATCAGGCGCCAGACGAGACCAGCAAATTTTTCATAACATTGCTTCCATACACCAGTAGGAGGGATCTTGCAGTTCTGCCCTGGAAATGGTATTGAGGAGGCATATAAGTGCCAACTCTGCGTGCTTACATCAGTCCCTTTCTTTCTGTGCTTTCAGATGCGGATCCAGAACCTGATCCTAAAATTTCTTCTCCTCCTTTGTTGAGTATCTTTCAACAAAATCTTTTTTTGCAGTGTGCATGGGAAATGTCCCAATCAAAAATCACAATCAGGTCTGTGACAGACCCCAAAAGGTATGTTTCTCTGTCTAGGGTCTTCGTATGACTCCAAGTCCTGAAGGGACTGCACCAAGATGAACCCATGGCCATTCGGAATCACAAACTCAAACTCAGCATTGCCAAACACCACCGAAAGGCGTCTATGTATTGTTCCCAGTCCGAAGACAAGGACATTCCCGCAAAAGATCTTGTTTGCACTGTAAGTTTTCAGGTAAGTCCAAGAAAAAAAAATAAGACGAAGCTGAATTCTTCCATGTCCCACTACTCTCAACCAGAGAAGTCACAGGGACTTCCAGATGACTCTGTTCTGCTACAGAGGAACCATTTCCACAAATTGTCACGATGTACCCTGATTTTGCGAGGCTATCGGGATGGCACAACATATAGAGTCTTTCAAAGAGGCTAATTTGTGGATTGTTAGCACCCTCCTGGCTCCCTCCGATGGGCCTTTGGCCCCCAAGGATGGCGAAGAGGCCATCAGTCTGATTACTGTTGGTGAGTCCATCCTTGACGCCACCCACCCCAAACCCACTGAAAGTTAGTGGCATGGTGGTTGGGGGGAGTCAGAGGTTTTCAGGCATTAGTGCCAGTGATGTAGATCGTAGTGTTGATAAGAGGTGCTGCTTTTCCTGATCAGTATGGGGTTCCCCCCTAGATCCACACCTGACTTAAAAGGAGTGATGCTTTTATTGAGAAGTTTGTATTGACGGCAAAGGTTGGCTCTGCGGGACTGTTGCGCCCTGGAGTTGTTTTAAAACTTCCTGTATTTGTGATGGAAGTGTTTCACCTATTTTTGAAGTGCTCCAGGGAGGCCAAGTGGGGAACGAGTTTATCAGAAGTATGGGATCAATGGGTGTTAGATATTTTGTGGATCCATTCAGATTTCAGAATGAAGGAAAGTGTGTAAATAAAGCCAGCGTTTGAGGATTGAGGGGCATTGTGGTTTGAAAAGGAAAATGGGATCCATGATAATCATGCTGGGCTCCTCTTGTAGTCTAGTTTCCAGAAACATCCTGGTGAGTAGATTTGCCCGAGTGGTGGCCAAGCCCCGGGCCAAATACTGCAGCTATCACCATCACCAAAATGGGTCAATTTCGTGTCTCCATGTTGCATTTTGAGGTCTATAATTTTTCGGGTGATGAGTCCAGTCACACAAGGAGCTGAAGGTACTGTTTTGATCAGGAAAAATGTAGGAATGTAGAATAGTACAACATTTGTTATTATCTATAGAATTTTTCTTCATTTGTCAGCTTCTAAATGTACGCCAATGCGCAAGTAAGAACACATTTAGCAAAATGCCTCTGAATCACATGGTTAGCCCCAAGTTCAGAGTTGTACATATAACCACTAGTCCAAGGCTTTATCACCGACCTTGTTCAATATTTATGTCACCCCCTCTGGCCAAGGTAATCAGGGAGCATGGTTTCACGTTAGTCCCATACGCTGATGACACCCAGATAGTCATATCTATATCACGAAGGGTTGAAGTCACAGCTGTTAGCTTTCACAATTGCCTGAAGAGTATCATGAGCTGGATGAACCAACATTTCCTCAAGCTCAACACTGATGAAACAGAGGTCATGGAGTTTGGGAAGGGTCCACCTATATGAAATCAAGTATGGTGGCCAATCGAGGCAAATGCAGCTGCCCTCCTCTTGTCTACCAATGCGAGGAACCTGGGAGTGACTTTTGACAACCAGTTCAACTGTGCAGGACAGATTAAACGTCTGACGTCCTCCTGCTTCTTTCTATTAAAGATTTTACCCAAGGTCCTGTCTTTTATCCTCCAGGATCTTAGGAAAACGGTAATGGATGCAATAATCCTCTCAAAAATGGACTACGGCAATGCATTATTCTTGGTCATTACAAGATGGCTAAACTGCAGTCAGTGCAGAATGCCGCAGCGCAACTACTACCTCAACATTCCAAAATATCATTAAATTTCTGCTAGCATTAGGTGACTCCATTGGCTTGGTACACAAGGCTTTGTATGGTGGGGGAGCATTGGCAATGCAGAAACTATTTCCATGGTACTCCCCGAAACGGAATTTCAGATCATCCAACACTCGGCTAGTGCAGGTCCCTAAAATGCGAAAAGCAAGATTGGGAGCGCTTTATAAAATCACTACCTACTCCTGAACTAAATATTTTAGGCGCATTTAAAAAATGCTTAGGGTTTCTTTACACCCATTTTTTATTCATTAGATTTTACCATATGAATTGCTTCATAGTTGAGACACAATCATTAAAAGCTGCATCTCAACTGTTGGCTCTGGGTATTGCTTTTGGTCAACCAACAGACACACCATATATTTCTGAAGGGTCTGATGAATGTAACCGTATATTACTTTGGTAAACTGGCCATTGGGGCAAATAATTACAAATGGAAATGTCATCTGTTTCTACTTTTTTCCATTTTTTTTATTTCAACGATGAATTTCATGAGCAATCTACACAAATCAGCTTATATTGAATTCAGACTGTTGTCTACTTTTCAGTACTGTATATCATTCCCAGGGCACCTATGGGTTACACACCTGTTTCCACTGCAAACTGCAATCACAAAAGTAGGAGAAATCGACTACTACTTAAAACAAGCATCTGTAATGCAATAGGTCTCGCATTTACGAGAGTTTGAGCTATTGGCATTGTAAATAACAAAGCCTTTTATTTATGTTTTGGTTTTTAAAACATAAATAAAAGGAATTGTCATTTACAATGCCAATCGCTTAAAGTCTTGCAAATGCGGGACCTACTGCATCTCAAATGCTTGTTTAAAAGTCTGTAAGTGGGGGCGTGGCTTGCAGCCGAGCATGGCGGCAGCCTAAAAGGCAAGCCACGGGTACGACACGGCCTCTCCGGCTATCCTTTCAATAATCCGTAATTACTACGGTTTCTGTAGGAGGGACCCAAGACCCAGGACCGGGCGGTGCAGAAGGCAGTGACTCCATTGAAATCCGGCACCGGAAACGAAAGTTGTGGTCGGCGGCACCTGCGGCCTGTGCGGCAGCTCGAGACTGGGTGCTGGCCAGTAGAAGTATCCGCCCGGAAGTGCCAAGGGCTCGGGCGCTCTACACCGGAAGCGCCCGGTCGGAGGACGGAGGGGCGAGGACACGGCGATAACCATCCGGAGATGGCGACCGGAAAGCGTGAAGGCTGCAAGGGACCCTGAAGTAAGCTCAAAGTGGCGCCGTGGTGCCTGTGAAGAGCCGGACTGCGGTCTGCGCCTGAGGGAGGTGGAAGTAGATATAAAACCGGGCCGCCAACCTGGCAGATCGCATCGGGGCCCCGATGTGGAGAGGCTCCCGGCACCCGTAGAGAGAGTTGGGGTGCATATGCATGGTCCGAGCTAAACACCCAGGCTGGGACAGACGAGTGGTGGTCCACACCGTCAAAAGACGCGAGTGTAGTGGCGAGACCTGGCGCAATTGGATGCAACACAGGTGCGGGGCTAAGTGAGCACGCCAGAGAGAGCCCGTCTTACCGGGCTGTGCAGCTGAAATCCTCGGGGGCAGCACGCCCGACCGCCGGCAGCCTCGGTGTGGGGCCTGGGGGCAGGTGCAGAAAGAGGGGGAGTGATACAGCTGCCCAACGACATACGGACACGTGCATCGCTGCCTGGGCGCCCTGGAAAAACATATGGAGGAGGTGGCACTGAGCAGAATAGAGTGGGCCATACAACAATGACGGCGACCTCCTCTTGCGCCCCCTGATCTGCAGGTACAGGCACTTCTCAAACTGAGTGACGCCCGCAAAGTGGACACAACCAGGGAGTGGGAAAATCCGGGTGGCGGCTGCACAGCGGGGTAGTGACTATCGGCGGCCTGCAGGGTGCATTCAACAGCTGAGTGGGGCATATGGAGAGACCCTTCCCCTGCTGGGCGCACGGCAAACAGACGACTCCTTAAGGGCGGAAAGACACTGATACAGAGTATTTGCGTATTTAACCTCGGCCTGCCGACACTCCAGAGCCGAGGTTTCAAGCTGGTCTGAAGGTGCGTTGCGCAATACCCATTGGGAGGGAGACGCCAATTTGGACCAAGAGCCCTGAAGGGAGCAGTGTAAAGGCAGCACCGAAGGACTGGCTGTGCTGTAACAGTGCCCCTGAGGAACACCCTTTACTACCGCAGTAGTGGCCCTGGGCTCCTCTGCTGAGGGGCTCCACGATATAAAGCCTGTACCCGGACGCTGCAACAGCCATCATGGCGGGTAGAGGCGGGAAAGGCGGCACCACACACTAAGATCGACAAATTCGCTTGCGATAAGAACGCCTCTCCCTCGACGGATGGGAAATCGCCGCCAGGCAAATCGACGGATGGCGCAGGTAGGAAGAAAGCTACGCTGGACGATGTGATGAGGGCCCTGACGCAAGTCCAAGCAACGGTAGGCACGATCTCCACTGAAATCACCTTCATCAGGGCGGACTTACATAAAATGTCCGAGAGGGTCAACTCCATGGAGGTGGTTATGAAGTCTCTGGTGGAAGAACTTCAAACGACGATGGAAAGGATGTTGATGGAAAACAGGATGCTGTGAGAAAGGCTGGATGACCAGGAAGGGCGCTCCAGGAGGAACAACGTAAGGATCCTTGGGGTTTCGGAATCTGAAGGCACGAGAGCAATGGACCTCTACGTAGAAGAACTGGTGAAGAACGAACTCAAACCCAAGGGCCTGTCCAATTTCTTCTCCGTTGAAAGGGCTCACCGGGTCCTGGGAGGAAGACCGAAGCCTGGCGCAGCTCCACGAACGATCCTTGCCGGACTGTTCAACTTCAGGGATCGAGATGCTATCTTGCAAGCAGCGCGAGTAGCGCCACCGATCAAAATCCAAAACTCCACGCTGACCTTCTTTCCGGACTATACGGCTGAGGTTGCTCGACGCAGCAGAACGTTTCTGGACGTCAAAAGGGAACTCAGGACACGAGAAATTCCATATTCAATGCTGTTCCCAGCTAGGTTGCGTGTGGTGGCGGATAGTAAAACTTGTTTTTTTGATACGCCTGAGGTTGCCCGGGACTGGCTGGATGGATGGAGGCCAGCAAATCTACCACGTCGGTCACACAGAACACACAAGAACCAGGGGACAGGAAATTATCCGAACTCTCAAACATCAAGATACGAAATGGGGGAACGGTCCCCGACAAGAGATAACGACACCGAAGATATAGAAGAGGAACAGTAATTGACCGGTGCACGCAAGGCTTTACAGTGTTTCAACAGACTGCCCGAGGGACTGCCTCTGGACACTGGGCTGAGGGCGTCCGAAGAGAGAGAGAGAGGCCGTTGTCTCCGGAGAAGTCCTTCGCCCCAGCGAGCAAGTATCTTTAAGTGTGGGGTAGGGGTTAAGCACTCTGCTAAGTTGGGGGGGCGGGCGGTTCAAGGTCCGTACAGCAGGGGGGCAGGGAGGGGGGAAGGGGGGGTTGGGTTATTCTAGTTTTATTGTATTGGTTTGATTGTTTGACTCAGGGCACCAACACATGGCACACTGTTATTGTGGAAAGTGCGCACAGGCGCAAGGAGACACTTATTAGCAATCTCACAACACCTCACGCCCCTCACTCATTTCGGGCTATATACAACGCACCGCACGGTGGAGGGCTATACTGGCTTCAGCTAATCTCATCCGCAGATAGTAGGGATGGGCTACCCCAAATTGTAGATGGCAGGTCAACTGCAGACTGATACGTCCAGCGGGAACGCTCAAATAACCCCGGTGACACCGCTACAAATTATGTCCTGGAATGTCAGGGGTCTGGGAGATAAGATCAAAAGGGGATTAGTGCTGCAGGGCATCAGAAGGGTGGGACCGGCACTAGCCCTCCTCCAGGAAACACACCTTACGGGCACGGCTCGGCAGGCCATGGATAGGAAGGGATACTATATGGTGGCACACTCGGAGTTCACTTCTGGATCACGGGGGGCGGGTATTTTACTGCGTAGGTCCTCACAATTCATAGCCCAGACCACCAAAGCGGATGATCAGGGCCGCTTTGCGGCGGTGCACGGGCAGTGGGAGGGTAGACGATTGAATGTAGTATCGGTGTACGTTCCCCCTGCATTGCACGCTGTAGCTTTGCCTGACTTGGGGAAGTTATTACTAGAGCTCCCGGAAGGCGATCTGATTATAGGAGGGGATTTTAATGCAGTTATTGATAGCATGCAGGATAGATTCCCCCTTCGAACGCACGCACCTGGTACTTCCAGATTTGGTACCTTTTTGGAAGCGCAGGGGTTAATTGACATTTGGCGCCACATGCACCCAGATGACCGGCAGTATACATACTATTCAGCTGCACATAATAGCTTATCCAGAATTGACTACTTCTTCACCCTGGGAGCCGGCTGTCTCACGATAGATGAGGTACAAATTAGACCAAGAGGAATCTCAGACCACTCCCCATTGACATTAACCTTATCCAGTCAAGAGAAGACTCGTAGAAGAGTGTACCCGATATACCCAGGGTATCTCAGGGTGCCGGCTGTGGGCAAAGACCTTAAACAGGCAACTCGGAATTATTTTGCAGAAAATCAAACCTCGGTCGAATCTCCCTCGATATTGTGGGAGGCCTACAAGACAGTTCTGAGGGGGCAGGCTATTTCTAGTATAACAAGGTACAAACGCGCTCAGAAGAGGGAATTGGTGGAGCGTGATCTGGAACTCGGCAGAGCCAACGCGGCCCACATGGCAGACCCCTCAGACGACATGCTGCATTCCCTTCAGCTGCGTCAGCAGCTTCATGATGACCACCTAAGACGCCAGACGGTGGCGGATGTGGAGGCTACCGCTAACAGGGTGTATGACATAGGGGACAAGGCCAGTAAGCTTCTGGCGTGGCTATATAAGAAGAAAGGAGGTAACAGGACTATATTGCAGATAGCGGATGCGAATGGTGTTATGCACACGCGTCCGGAAGACATTGTAGACACATTGGCCGATCACTTCCAAGGGGTGTACTCTCCAACTGTGGAAGTCACTGAGGAATTAGCGGTAGCAGCTCTCCGCGACGTGCAATTGCCGACTTTGTCGAGGGACGCGGCGACTGCATTGGATTCTGACTTGACGACTGAGGAGATTCAGTTGGCCATAAACGCGATACGATCGGGCAAGGCCCCTGGGCCCAATGAAATACCGATTGAATGGTACAAGACCATGTCGGAATCCTTGTGTGGGCCCTTGATGACAATGTACAAGGAAAGTCGGGAGGTAGGAATCTTGCCCCCCGATCAACGTGTGGCAACTATTGTAGTAATCCCGAAACCGGGTAAACCATCTGATGAATGCACTTCCTATCGACCGATATCACTCCTCAATGCAGAGGCTAAAATACTGGCGAAGGTATTGGCAAATAGGTTGATGCCCCACTTGGAACATCTGATCCATCCAGATCAGTCGGGCTTTATGCCGCATAGAGGCACGGCGCTTAATCTACGAAGAGTGCATGAAGCAATGGCGCATGCCCCGTTATTGAAAGAGCCTGCGGTTATTTTGTCCCTGGATGCCAGAATGGCGTTCGATATGGTGGAGTGGCAGTACCTCTTTGCGGTGCTGGCCCACATGGGATTCGGCTCTACATTCATCTCTTGGGTAAAACTGCTATATATGAGCCCGGTGGCCCGGGTAGTTGCGAATGGACATATTTCACGTGAAATACCCCTGGCGAGGGGGACCAGGCAGGGGTGTCCGCTCTCTGCACTGCTATTCACGCTGGTACTTGAGCCGTTTGCTGTGACTATCAGGAAAACCCCTCTGCTGAAGGGGATCTGTTGGAATGAGACCTGGGAGGATAGAGTCTCTCTGTACGCAGATGACATGCTGATCTACTTGACAGACCCAGTGAGGGGGGTCCCGAACTTGTTGGAAATCTGCGACGCTCATGGGCGTGCATCTGGGTACACCATAAATTGGGCGAAGTCGGTCATCTACGGGCTAAATGGATCATCGCTGACCCTTCCTGACGCTTCCCCGTTGGCGGTGGCGACCCCCTCATTTAAGTATTTGGGGATATACGTTACCCAGGATGTTACTGAATTCTTTGAGCGTAATCTGCAGCCCCCGCTCGCCAGACTGCGGAGCGATGTACGGCATTGGAAGGCCCTTCCACTAACACTGCTAGGCAGAGCGGCATTATTTAAAATGATGGCGCTTCCGCGCTTCCTCTACGTACTCGAGAACACGCCGACCCTGATTCCTCCAAGTTACTTCCGGAAAGTTACGGGGCGGTGACAGGGCTGTTGTGGGGGGGTCGCCCAGCTTGCATAGCACATGTTAAACTTAATAGAAGCTGGTACGACGGGGGGATCGCCCTGCCAAAAATGCTGTTATATTACTGGGCAGCCCAGCTCAAGATTATTAACAAATGGTTGCATGCCCCACAAGACGACCCGGCTTATCTTGCTGATAGGGCCCAGTTAGGCACTAAAGGTTTACTGGCACCGCTATACCACAAAGGGATAGTGACAAAATTGATAGGACCCACCAGGCACACGGTAACATTGTGGCACAGGGCACAGGCGAGACTGAAATGGGGGAAGGGGAGTCATCACAAAGCTGACACCGCTATGGGATACCAAGGCTCTGGGGCACCTACGCCACACCAAAGGGTTCACCCAATGGGACAATATAGGGATCTCAATGGTAGGAGATATGTGGACAAAGGAGGGATTGGTCCCATTCTCACACCTTCAGCAACAATACAACCTAGGTCCCACAGAAACATACAGGTATGTGCAAATTAGGCACGCAATAATGGTGGCTATCCGTGCAGATACTATAGTCCCGGAAGCCTCACCACTTGAACACCGCCTGCTCACTGACTTTATGCAGGAGGGTGCAACATCCCTTACATATCGCAAACTGATGAATAACTTGCCAGACCCACTAGTCCAGTTAAGGAAAACATGGGTGGTGGAAGTGGGAGATGTGACCGACTCAGATTGGAATGCGGCACTAGCGTCTCCGCGCGAGGCGGGTATCTCAGCTAGGTTCCGCCTGATACAGCTCAAAATTTTACATAGAATATACTACACCAGGACTACATTGTTCAAACTGCACAGAGCAACACACCCGTTCTGCCTCAGGGGCTGTGGGCTTGAGGGTACATTCATACACACACTCTGGGAGTGCCCGGCTCTGGTAGGGTTCTGTCGACAGGTGATGCGTACTATTTTGCAAACGGTGGAAATATCCCTGGCTCCCGACCCCCGTGTATGCCTGCTGAATATGTGGGGCCCGAATGACCTAATGCATCAAGGTAGAATATGGGTCACGGTGGGCATGATGACAGCCAAAAGAGACATAGCACAGAGGTGGGGGGCGGCAGATCTACCAACCATGTCGCAGAGGTGTAGAAATATGGATGCTATTATGTTGACAGAGCGGGCAGTATATAAACTGAGAGTGAATCCCCGCAAATGGAATAAAGTATGGCTGCCATGGAACACATATAGGGGCGATCTCTGTGACCTGTTGGAGGAAGAAGATATTGAAAGTTCTGAGGACGAGATGGAGGACAATTAAGTGCCTAGGGGTTGCTATAGATTGAGGGAGATAGGGATGGGCGAGGGAATGCTAGGACATTAACCAGGTTAGTTGCATGGGTGGAGTGGGGTGGGGGGTGTGTGGGATACATGCATAGAGAAATGTAAATGCTGTGACGTGAGACAGATGGTGTAAAGCAGATGAAGTCATTCATTTTGTGCTTCAGTGAACTTGAGTTATGTTACTACAAAATACAAAAGCAAGATGACACTTATTGTGCATATAAAAGTAATGAATAAAATAGTCATATACATTGGTAGAAATGCTGCCGGACCGGTGGTTGTCGGCTGAATAGCTGTGTAATCCTTGCATTGGTGAAAAGTGACGGACGTGGCCGGCCCCAGGGTTGTAGGCATGCTAGTGTATTTTATTGAACATGAAAATAAAGTCTTGCGTTAAAAAAAAAAAAAAAAGTCTGTATGTGGCGGGGGGGGGGGGGTGGGGATTACAAACAGAAGGTAGCAGAAGGAACACAGACTGGGAGGGTGTGGGGATGCAAAAATGATGATGGGGTAAGGGGCGTGGAGGGAGGCAGAGCTATGTGGAAGGGGTAGAAAAGAAATGAGCAAGAGCAACGTTACCTGGGGGTGAAAGCACACCCTTTACAGGTAATCTGAGCTGAGGAGCAAAGCTCAGCGAACGGCCACTTTGGAACTGGAGAACTGCTCTGTAAAATGCGCCAATACCGTCTGGTCGGGTTCACGCTTGTGGGAGAGTGTGTCCAAAGAGACATTTACAGCCAAAAAGTTTTTCTTTCTTGGATTCATTTCACAGATTAACAAATTGAGAAATTAGGGTAAGAACCCTTTGTTGAAGTTATCATTTTTAGCAACTGAGCGGAGGAGCAAACCTAAAGCATATTCATGTTTAACATACATGTTCGTTTAGAAAATAAACACGCCAGATCTAGCTTCATTTACATCACACACCTTTGACCTCCCTAAAGGCATCGCTAAGTTGCACCCCCTCTTCTGTCTCCCATGGCCCTTGAAGAGCTCCCCGGTGCTGCACGTTAAATAAACACAACGGTGGTCACAACTGCACATGAGAGACCCACCTGCAGTAAGAGAAACTCATTAGAAAAAATAGTGCTTCCAGGCTAAAGAAGACATACAGTGTAACAGCCAAAGTAAAATGCCAGTCTCATGGAAGGTTATGTAGTGTAGTTCCTATATTCCCAATAGGCTCTGCACATTGGAATATTATATCCTATAGATTGGAAGTAGGACTTATGTCGACTAGGTCTCTATTGAATATATTAACCTTAATTGTGAGTGCCAGCTAGCTCAGAGTTCACTAGAAACTTTATCGAATACACAAGAAGGGATTCGTTTCTGACATCCGCATGAACATGACAACTTTGTTTCCCCAAGAATAAACGTATCTTCAGAGTCGTGGAAACAATAGATCAATATTTTACTCAGTCAATCGTGCATGCTTCGTTTCATCAGAGGTGCAGAGAAAATAGGGAGACGGGCATTTTCAAGGATTCAAGGATTTATTAAACAGTCTTCTTTCTCATGCAAGTAAAGTGAACTGCTACAATCGTAATGCAGGCTGCAAAGTATAATGTGTACAGCGAGAATAGAATTATAAAATAATACTGTAAAAGCATTGTATGGATTCTAAACCATAGATAAATACATACATTAATAACGAAGGCTAAAAGTACTCAACTGGTGCTTCTAAAATACGCCTACCCCAATGTACCTAACCTAAGTCTTAGTACTAGGGAAGAAGTAAGTGTGGTGTAGAATAAGTTTAGTTTCTTTGCCAAGAATCTATCCAAGATTTCTCTTAGGGTCTAATCAGCTCCATACCTTAGTTTTAGAATGAAGGAGGTCTGGTATCTCTGTCTCGGGACTCAATTTCCCAACACCCCGCAAGGGGAGCTTGGAAACACTGGAGATGGATTCTCAGCGAGAGAAAGGACAGCTTCTCGATCAGTGCGTCAGCTTGAGGGTCGGCTTCCTTCGGCACTTGCTGTAGCGAGCTGCGTCGGTCAAGTAGATAGTCGAACTGCTCTGAACCACCATGTCTTGCTAGAGCAAGTGAAGGCATATTTATACCTTGAAGGTGCCTAGTTTAATGTAAAGTCGGACATAATAAAGAATCCCACTGGTATAGTAGTTCTTTGTAAACTCCATGAGTTCTTGGACAAATCAATATTCAAGCAAGGGGACGTCCCTGACTGCTTAAGCCGATTTTCCAAGAAATCGTTGTGACATTTTGGTACGGGTGGAAGTTGCCATGCCCGTATTTGGACTGCATGGGCTATGTCTAAATATGGGTATGATTTCTATGCCTATATTAGAGCAATGTGAATTGTTCCTATATAAGGGCATGAATCGGGGAAAATTTGCTTGGATCCTAAAACGCCATACAACAGTTACAAATGAAGACAAGGCGGTACTAAGGAGGGACAAACTAGCCTAATAACGAATCAGAAGCCAACATTTACAAAGGGCAATGACACAAGCCAATGACAAACATGGGCCGAGAGTGGGCAGGGCTACAAGAACATGCTCCAATACAGCATGGTTTGCGGAGCAGCACATGCACTGCCCAGGCTCAACCTAAAAAAGCAAAACATCTGGCAAAAGATGATTGTTTTCAACTCTTCGTTCCTGAAAGCTGGGAAGATGGTAAAATGGCTTTATTAAACAGCTCTTTTTCCCTTATTGTTCTTCCCAAAAATCCAAAATGTTACTATATTTTGGCTATTTGCTTGGGTTTGTCATTGTGAATCCACAAACCCTAGGTAGATTTAGAATCTCCAACATGTGGGGTAAAGGTGACAAATTTGGCCTGAAAAAAAAAGCAAAATGTCCCAAACATGAAAATAGGGCTCTGCACTGGGGCAGCAAAAGCTTTAGCTGCTGAGGGGTTAAACGCTGACCGTCACAGGTTTATATTGAACAGGCCTTTTTTCCAGGTCCTAATCTGTTATGCACTCTAAGCACAGCAAATAGTTATGTTAATGCGGTTTTGAACTAGAGGCAAATCGATTCCCAAGACCAGGAGCACTGAGTGGATGAGTCATGAACTATCTGTTGTGAAGAGGGCAAACTCAACCTGAAAGTACTGGGATCACTGACAGCTTGGTGCTTTCCTGGTGTAAAACTATGACTTCCAGCATCCTCAGGCCACAGGAGGTGGTCCCTGAAAATGCTCCCACCTGCAGCGAATCAAAGCTCTATGCAGCTTGTTTCCTCATTTAGCGGGGTGCACCCAGGCCCATCATGCACCCGTCAGCACCAGGAAAAGGCAGGGATGGGTATCTTTCTGGACAGCTCACTATGGCCCTCTATGATTGATAAAAAAGGTTGTACCCAGATCGGATAGTGATCATTATGCACTGAGCGTCCACTTCCATGCACGACCGTTTGAGCTCAAAACTACTGTGCAAAATCCCTATAAGGCCAATAGAGACCTGTAAGATTAGAAGGAATGTCAAATGGACACTGCTAGCTGACAATTCCAAAGTTCAAACCCAAATATATAACTTACTTATAGAGAAGCTAGCCCCCCTGGAAGGCGTTGATAAGAATACAATACATTTTGTTAATACCCACTGTGAATTTATGGCATCCTTAAAATCTGCCTGAAATCTTGGTTCCCTACCTGAATTCTTTGGGCAATGCCATTGAGAGCCGAGGGGAGACCTCCTCCCTCCTTGAAGGGTGCTACTATCCTCCCAATGTACAAGATGGGAAGATGGGATGCCTCATTCAACTATAAACCAATCAGCCAGAATTTGTAGGCAGCTCCTAGCAAAGCCTGGCTTGGAGTCTGGATGTTAGATAACCGAGTTCTTTCAGACTGTCAGGCTGAGTTCAGAACAAAGGTTAGTACCCTTGATCAAGTCTTCCATTTTGGGTTGTTTTGGTGAAAGTATTTAGCCATCAGGCTGGGCCATCTTTAAGTTGCCTTCGTAGATTTGAGGTCAGAATTTGACTTGGTCCCAAGGGAAACCTTTGGAAGGTACTTGATTCATGTGACACTCCCACTGATCTTTTAAGAATTCTAAAGATCTTACACACTGACAGATATGCACAGTTTAGATGGAAGTCTGGTGGGGACCTGACACCAAGGACACCAATAAACCGTGGCTTCAGGCAAAGCTGTGGCTAGCCCCCACGCTGTTCAGTTTATATATAAACATAGCTGTAGAGTAGCTGGCCCATTGCAGGCGTGATGCTCCTAAATCCACAGGCATTAATCTACCAAAACTCATGTTTGCTAATAACATGCTCCTCATATCTAAAATGCCATCTGGTCTCCAATCTCTGCTGGATAGCTTCTCAAATTTCCATTTAGCTAGGTGCTTAAAGGTAAACCACTCTAAATCCAAATTCATAGCGCTGAACCCGCACCCGTGTTTCAGAGGTAGTATGAGGCTTGATGGGGTGCCCCTTGAACAAGTCAAATGCTTTGACTACCTGGGTGTCAGACTGGCCAATATCCTGTCTTGGGTCCCACAGGTAAGAAAAAGCTGGACGGTCCTTCACCAACGAGCGCCCACCCACCCTGAAGTCTATAGAACCACTGCTATGACAGGTGCCACATGTGGGGCAGAGCTCTGGGCTGTGCTGATGTGTCCTTGCTCACACAGATTGAAAATAAGTTAATCAGATCATTGTTTAAGCTCCCCTAAAGCACCCCTTCTCATACCCCTTCGCATTGACCTCTTACTAAACAGAATTGACCACGTTGTATTGGTAAGACCTCTGCTATAGTGGGTGCGCCTGTGGTCCACAACGGAACTGACAGGGTACAGGGAAGCTCTGGTGGAATTAATTAGCATTGAACAAAATGTATGCACTCCTTGGTTGAGTAAAATTAAACAATTAACTCAAGTGATTAAGATAATGGAAATGTGGAGCTTTCCTGCTACACTGAATAAAGGTATCCTAAATACGTTGAAGCAAACCTTTTGGGACTTCACGATGCAGCGAGTTTGGACCGAGCAAAAAGTGGGGAGCATCACATATGTTTTAAACCATATCTGGACAAAATGTGCCACCTGCAAGCCAGGAAGTTCAGATTTGGTACTTTGACCTTGGATTCTTTTTTAAGTAAATGGGACAAAAAGGATACATATCCCCAAATTGCTCATTCTGCCCAACGTCCCGTGAGACAGATGAGCACTTTCTCTTCTTCTGCCCAACCTACGCCCAGCCTCGTAGGAGGTGGATTATCCCTGTTTGCAAGCTTAAGGGCATATCCCATTACTGGAAAGTAAGCAGCATTTTTAGATGTGATACTAAAGAACATATTGTTTTTGCGGTCTCTAGTTTTTCTCTTGGGCGTGGAGAATCCGAGCAAGCAAACTGGCGGTATATCGTTAGTGCCTACTTGAATGTAACACGTTTTTAAAACCTAAGCGCTAACACTTCAGACTTGGCTAAATTAATTACCAATCATATAGGATATATTTCACCCAGTACCTTATACCAATCAGTTCATCTTGGTGTTATTCTCTGGGGGAAAATTGAGCGCTGAATTGTGGTTCAGGTGTAAGCTGTGTGACACTTAAGATATACAATAATCAGTTGTTGCCTTCAGAATTATGTCAAAATTATACTCGCTAACTAGTCAAGGTTTCCTCACAAGACACTCTAGATTGACAAGCACTGGAAGACACTGCAACGAGACAGGTCTAAGTCAAAACTTAAATCCAGGATCTGTTTGAGATCCAGAAGTCACCAGAGGAGGAAGGTCAGCATTACAGTGCAGAATAGAACATCAGCGATAACAAATCCCATGTATGACAAATACAAAATAAAATGATCGCAGTTATAAATGACATTACACGGTGCAATATGTTAAGATGTCGAGGATACACATCCAATAAAGGAAATAAGGTGAGTCGCAACAAAAGAACACATGAGTCGCACCAGGAACCAAGCAATACAGAAAGGAGCACATTGCAATTAACAATAAGCAGGGGCAATACATCCTTAAACCAATAGTTCTCACAGATCTTACATCTATCCAATTCCTCCAGAACAATGCCGCTCGAGTCCCGGTCCGACTGAATCTTAGCACGGTAATCCCTATATGGCCCCCAGATATTTCCAGGACGTGATAATAATACTGATGCTTGTATAGCGCGAACAGCTACCTCGCAAGGAGGTGTCCCGGCGCTGAAAGAGTGCTGCAGCAGTAGGCTTGAACCATAGAGATATTCTAGGTTTTCTGCATAAAAAGCCAGGTCTTCAGGAGCTTCTTAAAGCTAGCTTCTGTCGTAGCAGATTGGATGACAGATGGCAGAGCGTTCCAAAGTTTCGCCATGCCCACAGAGAAGGACCTGCCCCCAAGTCTGGCTTTTTTAACTCATGGGATGCTTGACTGAAGCAAGGAGTTAGAGTGCAGGTGTCGCTCCTGGTGGTAGCGGGGAAGTCTAAGTTTTAAGTAGTTGGGGCAGGTCCCTTTTAGTGCTCTGAACGCCAGGGTGAGAACTTTGAATTTTATTCTGTTCGCCACTGGGAGCCAATGAAGTTAGTGCAGATACGGAGAGACATGATGTCTAAAGGGAATATGCTTTATCAGTATCGCAGCCGCATTCTGCATGATCTGCAGTCATTGCATCAGATATTTAGGCAGACCGAGGTAGAGGCCATTTGAGTAGTCTAATCTAGATGTGACTGTCGCATGGACTACCGTTTTACGGCACTCAATTGGAAGTAAAGAATGAAATTTACGAAGGTTTCTGAGTTTGCGAAGACAGCAGGTGGTAACCTGCTGTATATGAGAGGAGAAGGAAAGATTCTCGTCCCATCTTACTCCTAAGTTCTTTACATGGGCGCCGGGGGATGGTGCTGGACCCATTTCAGGAGGCCACCACAGATCGGGGGAGGGATGTGTATTTTTTCCATTAAATAGCACCTCCGTTTTACTTGCGTTCAATTTTAATTTGTTTGTATTCATCCAGCTAGCCACATCTCGAAGGCAGCCTCTTATTTTACTAAAAGCTGCCTCCGATACCTCTGTATAGTGGAAAACTAATTGCGTATCATCTGCATACGAAATCGCCTTGACCCCCCATTTGGCAATCAAGGTAAAAAGTGGGGCTAGATAGACATTGAAAAGCAGCGGGCTGAGCGCCGACCCCTGAGGGACACCACACCAAAGGCGTTTAGGCTTAGAGGAGAAGGTGCCCAGTGCCACTTTCTGGGACCGATCTGTGAGATAGGAGTGAAGCCAGCTTAGTGCCTTGTCTGCTAAACCTATGTCCTTCAATCGTAGCAGCAGTCTGTCGTGATCCACCGTATCAAATGCGGCTGATAGATCCAGGAGCACCAGCATAGCTGATGCTCCTGAATCTAAGGACCACCTGATTGACTCAGCAACCTCAATGAGGGCCGTCTCGGTCCTGAAACCGGTCCTGAAACCAGACTGTGTTTCATGTAAGGCTCCTTTTTCCTCGATGAAGCTGATCAGCTGACGTTGAATCAGCTTTTCGAGCATTTTTCCTGGGGCTGCTAGTAAGGAAATGGGGCGGAGATTGCTCAAATCATCCGAGGCACCATTGGGCTTTTTTTTCAAAGGGAGAAGTGTGGCATGTTTCCAGCAATCCGGGAACGCGCCGGTTTCGATGGAGGTATTCCATATATGTAGTAGCGGAGCTGCAATTGCGTCCGACATCATCTTCCAGAGCTTCAGTGGACAGGGGTCATCAGAGGCTCCTGATTTACATTTTTGTATTTCTCTCAGTGCCTCAGCGTGGGTGATAGGATAGAATTGATTTGAGGACGAGGAGGATAGCTCACAAATTTCGAAGTCCGTCATAACTGTGGGCTCGGGGTCCGTGAAGGTATCGTAGACTTTTATTATTTTTGTATCAAAAAAATCCGAGATGTTTTCACAGAGTCTTGCTGACTGGATAATTTCAGTCTCGAAAGCCTTTGGTTTAAAAAAAGATTGAACAATCTTAAAAACTTCTTTACTGGATTGCTCCGCCTGCTGGATGGAGGTCGCAAAGAATGCTTTTTTAGCTTTTTTTATGGATAGGTGGAGACCGCGGAGGGCTTGTTTGTAGTGGGTTTTTGCTAATTCACAGTAGTTGACCCTCCAGAGGCACTCCAGCCTTTTGCAGTTGCTATTTTCGGTCATCAGCTCGGGGGAGAACCAGGGAGCAGAAGGGGATTCTCTGCGAGACGTGGCAGTTTTTGCAGGAGCGATGGATTCCACTGAATTGCCTATCCAGCGATTCAGCAGCACTGCGTCATAGTTTACGTCTGAAGTCTGTAGTGGGGGGTCAACTGCAAGAGCAGGACAGAGGGTGTCAGCTGATATGTTGTCCCAATTTCTCCTCACATAAGTGCGTTTCCCAGTTATCTGACAATGAGGTGGGAATAAAATTGAGAAAGGAATGAAAAAATGATCCGTCCATGGCAATGGCAACGGGAGTTTAGCTGTAGTGTCCAATATGTTGGTAAAAAATTAGGTCCAGCATGTGACCTGCCTGGTGCGTTGGACCAGAAATGACTTGAGTAAGGTTGGCAGCTTGTAGCGTTGAAATAAGATGAGTGGCCTGGGGGCAATCGGGCTTATCGGCATGGATATTAAAATCACCACCTACAATGTAGTGAGGGTGGGCTAGAGAGCTTTGGACTATAAGGTCCATAAGTTCCCATGTTTGAGTCGATGGACAGTCCGGGGGTCTGTAAATGATTAGGCCTGTTAGAGACAATTGGGGATTAATTTGCAGGCAGAAGTGTAGCCCCTCTATGCCGGGAATGTTAGTAGGTGTAGAGGACGCCAATGTGTATTTATCTTTATAGATAATGGCTACTCCGCAACCCCTTCTGTCCTCTCCTCTATTTGAGAAGCTTATTTTAAACCCCAGCGGGATAGCTGAGGAGATTGACGCCATATTGTCTTCGTTAAGCCATGTCTCTGTGAGAAATAAGGCGTCCCACTCAGAGTCTTCTATAAGCAGACAGATGTCATCAGCATGCTTGGAGAGGGATCTACAGTTCAGTAATCCAGCCCTAAAAGGAGTAATTGGGATGTTAGCTGTCCGTCGGCTTACTGTTTTGGAATGTGCGTTAATTTGAGGTGAATCAGCACAAAGTAGTTGACAGCAGAGCGGGCATGAAGGAGGTAGATCAAGGTGCGTCAGATCGAGCCTAGGCGCCTGACATGGGGTGACTACGTTCAGCGCCAATAGTTCTGCGCTAGACCAGACAATCCTTTTAGTATGCAGCCGATTACTGGCAGCATGGCTGGCGCTGGGCGCGGTCCAGTCGCGGACGGGCGCAAACGGGCTTGCCTTAGGCGCGCCTTCGGAGCACAAACGGCACGCCCGCTGCGCTCGTCCGCTGCAGGGGACGCACATATTTATGTTGTATATTGGGGCGTGGCCTGAGGGCGGTGGGCGTGGCCGCAGTCTTCCCCTCTGAATGGCGGCAGGTGAGGAAGATTCCCTCGTGAGCGCTAGGGTCCACTGCACGGGAAAACACACGTGGAAAGTGACAAGTAAGTTTTTTAAAAGGCACAGTAAATACACAACACAGGATTAAAAACCTTGCCAATTTCTCCCGGCTTTTCACCTCAGGAGCTAGCAGTACTCTCTATGCTCGCGCTCGTACTTCAGCGCGCTTTTAAGAGCTGGGTTTTAGGGGGCGTGGCCTGAGGGCGGTGGGCGTGGCCGCAGTCTTCCCCTCTGAATGGCGGCAGGTGAGGAAGATTCCCTCGTGAGCGCTGGGGCCCGCTGCACGGGAAAACACACGTGGAAAGTGACAAGTACGTTTTTTAAAAGGCACAGTAAATACACAACACAGGATTAAAAACCTTGCCAATTTCTCCCGGCTTTTCGCCTCAGGAGCTAGCAGTACTAGGGATCAAAGTGGAGTATTCTTCGCAGTTTACATTGCAAAATGCTAGACTCCGAAGCCATGCCTGCAGGGAAGCGGCTCTTTTGCTGCCCCATAAGAGGGCAACCTCCCGTTTAGCCAACAGGAAGCACAGAGCCGCCAGTTTCCTTACATTCTTAGGGAAGTTGGTCACATAGCCCAACAGCGCGATTTTAGGGGTGGGTGTGAGCTGCATGGATAGCATGTCACCTAATGTGGAATGAACAAGAGACCAATACTGGTGTATCTTGGGGCAAGTCCAGGAGAGGTGCACAAAGTCAGCAAATGGAGCCAAACTCTTCAAACAATGATGGGGCCTGTTGTGGTCTATTCTATGTGAGCGTGCGGGAGTGTGATACATTCTTCAAAGAAATTTGTAGTGGAGTAATTTATGCCTGCTATTCAGCGAAACCTCCTTAATACCCCTGCAACACTGCTCCCACTGATCATCCGTGACGGGTATACCCAGATCCGCCTCCCAGGCCGCACGCACCTTAACGTCGGACACAGGTCTGGACACCCCACATTGCTTATATAATATCAAAACCAAATGTGCTCCAGTAGAGCTCTGTATCAACAGCGTCAATGGTGGGGTTGGCTTGGGGGCTGAGGGAAAGGAAGGGAAAGTGGCCCGAAGCATGGAGTACATACGGGTCATGACAAAAGTGTCCATAAAGGAGCGCTCCGAAAATCGAGCCTCTTCCGTGACGGAGAAAATGTGACCATCCGGTACGAGGTCTCCTTCTCAACCCAAATCTTTGGGTAAGTCAAACAAGAAACATAAGATGTCTAAGCGGGCCCTTCCCACTACTCACACCCCCCTGAGAAGGTGCAATGGTGGCACCATTCATCACGACTTCGCTCATGAAGTTTGTCAACTTTGAGGCTGATCACGCAACTTGTTTAGGCACAACCAGAGTTTCCAGGCCCATCCGCTACTCCTAAGCAGATCAAAGAGTTCTGCGAGACCGTGCCCCAACTGTTTGGATCCTTGTTCCTGGTGCACCTGCGGACCTCAAAGAGCTGAGAGGTTCTCCATTTGGGTTACTACCAGTGGTTTCACCCTCAGCACACGCTGGGTCCTCCAAAGTCATAATGGGGCCATCTCTGGTTCCACTCAACCTCTGTCTCCACAGTTTATGCTAGTCTGCAACGAGTCAACGCCTGGAGATGAGGTCCCCATTGTCCTCTCTGATGTCAAGTCGGTGCAAGATCCCAGTTCCATATGGCTGCCATTGATGCACCAATTCCCCAACTTGATCTGCTTCCACAATGACAAATGCACACCCTGCATTCCCTGTTTGGGACGAATTTGGATGATGATTACGATATGGGTGATAGGATTGGCAACCTACTCACTTGGTTTGACGACATGCAGGAGGCTAGTGGTCTTGATACCTACCCCTGAGTCTGGCCTTCCCTCACCCATCTGGTCCTGCCATTAAGGAGAATGCTTTGAATGCCATGGTTATGTGCAGAGTGGTCACATCTTGCTCCAACCCCCGGTCAACCAACAAATTAAATTACTCCACCACCTTGCCCTGGGCGACCCTGCATTTGTATCTCAGCACCCCTCACTTGAAAGCTCGGTGGTGCAGGTGTCTATGAGCAAGACTAATCCCAACACATTACAGACAACACCACGTGTCCTGATAGGTAGATAAAATGCATAGAAAGGTTTGGGAAGAGGCTTTTAATATCTACCAGCTTGGCGATGGCTGCTTTCTGGTTCACTATTCTCACACCCTTTGGGACAATCACAGATCAGTCCTTGCCCAGGCCATCCAAGATGGTTGCAACACAACCAAGTTCCCAATTCGTTGTGGCTTGGACATCACCTATTCTATCACGCAGATCATTGGCACCAGTGTTGCCATCTGCCGCCGCCATGCTTGTCCGTGGTCTTCAGTTTTTCAGGCGCTGTCCAGTCATTCCTCATGGGCATGCTGATCAACAGGACACGCCTGTTTGGGGACAAGGCAGACTCTACTCTGGATTGGTTCATAGAGTGCAGGATCACGGAATGCTCCTTTGGCTTATCTGCACTTCCCCAGCCGCATCAGCCCAATCGTTCCTTCCATGGTTTGGGTAGTAATAGCAGATGTGGATGGAGTGACAGATATTATTTCACTCAAGGTTTCATGGGTTTACTGCAAATCGTGTAAAATCCTGTAACCTCAAGGTGTGCGTTTTTATGACAGTTTTTACCTTTTTGTATGCCAAATAGGTTTGCATAGGCTGCGCAGTTTAACAGTCTATTGCTTGCTATATTATTCAGAGCTCCCTGTGCACTACATAGGTTACTTAGCCATGGTGCACCATTACTTAAGCCCCTCACTGTTGAGGCTTGTTTAAGCATGCTATTTCTACCACTCCATTTGGGGTTAGTTTGAAGTGGTTAGAGAACTGGATTTGTAACTGAAATTCATTAAGTGTCTCTGCTAATAGGTAAAAGCTGGCCTCTGTGACTGTGCAACCTATCAACAAATGGGGGAACCGTGGAGGACTTTGTTTAACGGGGTCCAGTGTACAAGTCCGAACAACTAGTGACACAAGGAGGGTACAAAGTTCCCCGATAGGAATGTGAAGAACAGTGTGTGTGTGTAGCGTAGAGAACAGAAAAGGGGGGGGAATTCCCTTTTTGGAACTAAAACCCTCACACACCCAGCAAGCTAGGTGTCATGCTTCATCATATGGGTTCTGCTCCTCGTCAGACTGGCGCTGCAATGTCTGACGGGCTCCTTAAAGGGGCTCTTTATCGGAGATCTTTTGTTCCAGCCATATGGTGCATGCGTGTGAGAGGGCAGGAGAAAATGTAGTCGTGAAGTGAAGGTGGGTTAAAAAAGGTGGGTCAGTCCACAATTAATTTTATTAGCGTGGTTGATTCCCTTGGTTAAAAAGGGTGGGAGGGGAGATATATACCGGTGAAGATTCACAGCAAAATATCTACAACCCTCAGGTCAGGTCAACATGTTTCTTGTCATCATGGCAATTCTTCAGGACCTAAGTGCTCAGTACTACACAGTGAAAAAATATATACAAGTAGTATAAATTACAACCTCATCCTGTAGGTCAGTAAATGGGCAGGCCGAATGGTCCTACTCTAGTGATGCGACCTAGAAAAAATATATACATGCAGCAGAGGAATATGGTAAGTGCAATGCTCTATTGGTTACTAGCTCGCAAGTACTCTACTTTGTACACACAAACATAAAACATTGAAAACAGTGACAAAAAGGGCATTGTGGAAGCAAAATACCCATAGTTGCAGTGACAATCTCAATTGAGACTGAGGACGTAGACGTTACGAATTATGGAAGGAAGGGCTTGATGCTTACCCTAGGAGGTTCCCTAAGGTGCCCGCAGACTGCTCCCGTGGGACCGGCACAATCGGGTATGGTACCTGGGGGAGAAAAAGATGCCATGCAGGGGGCTTTTCTCAGAAGGAACAAAAGGGGATATATGTAAAAGGACCGGGCTAACGGAGCTCAAGGTACTCGTTGAGAAACGCTCAGGCAGGTGACCACCTCACATATAGCCCCATACCTGCTCAGCATGAAGATCTTCAAGCGACAACAGGAACATAAATATTGAACAACACACTCTCCCTACGATCAAAAAGAGCACAGAATTAGCTGGGCTAGGTTGCTTTATTGGGATGCCTTCAGGACAAACATCAATGTTTTTCGGCTCTCACTTGAGCTGTAATCACGATGTAAACCGCCATTTGAAAAAGTGGTATATATAGAACAACACATCTAAAAATGAAAGGCTGACTACTATAAAAGTCACCGCAAAATAGAAAACTTGTCCAACAGTCAGCCAATTGATATTTTGAATGCTAAAATTAGTCACAAAAGAACAATTTCTTAAATAGTTTTTGAAGTCATTTTCATCACATTTTAAACATCCAGCCCCTGTGTTCTCCAAATATATATACTCTCTCTCTCTCCCTCTCCCCCTCCCCCTCTCGCTCCCCCTCTCCCTCTCCCCCTCTCCCTCTCCCCCTCCCCCTGCCCCTCTCCCTCTCCCTCTCCCTCTCTCCCTCTCCCTCTCTCTCTCTCTCTCCCTCTCCCTCTCTCCCACTCTCCCCCTCCTAAAGGGATAGGTGTGATAGAAGCATGTTATCTCAAAAGTCTGACCTGCTTTGATAAGGGGCATTTGATATGGTATTTGTAAAGCTGTTGGAACTCCAGTATGACAGTCATACCTAACCCATCATGAGCTGAAGTGGCCGCGAGGTAAATGGTCGCGGTTCGCCGGGGTGGGCGGGGGGAGGGGGGAGATGCTTACTTAGAACAAACTGTGCCCCCCTGCACTTCCTATCGGAAGCTAGATTTGTGGATATATGAGGACAGAGTGAATATCCTCCACCCTATATGCCTCACATGATTTATGTTTTCCTGAAAAGACTTACATTTTGGAGCGATACTACATGGTATTGACTCTGAAACCTGGCGGGGCAGGCGCAGCGGCGTTGACGTGGCTGGAGGCAGCGGTATCGTTGAAGCGGCTCAGAGCGGCGCGTGCACAGACCGGAAGAGGCAGTACAAGTCTTATTGCAGCGTTTGCGCCATGTCTGAGCCACCAGGGAACGGTTCTTTTGTGGACTCGGGGAAACCAGGCCCGCAGCTGGAGGGAAACAATGGGCAGTGAAGGAGGGGGAACTGTGTAAAATGTGTCTCACCCCCCATGGGGAAGGAAACACGTCTTGATACCAGCAGAGGGTGAGAAGCAGGGAGAGACCTTAGGCTCTTGTTTGGACCGGATTTGAAGGTATACACTTTGCACCCGGGCCCTAGGAGTTGCAGACAGCTCAAAAGGGGTAAGTCAATGCTCCAGCTTCTTATCTGTAGAGGGGCACACAGTTGCGGGCAAAGCCCCTGCTAAAACCACAAAAGTAGGGAAAGCAAAGAGGAATCAGGGAAAGAGCCCGAGAGGAAGAGGTAAGAAGATCTCACCCTTGCTAACTAAGACCACCCCCTCGCTAAAAGCATATTACAAAGGACTGTCAAGAAATGGCAACAGGAGGTAACGGCCATAGTGGGGTGGACCTGGTAAACCTGACAAATTTGTAATTAACTCTGGAGGGGAGAAACAAGGAAACAAAAGGGCACAAGATTGGGCTCCCACGCCAGGGTTCCAACATCAATTGAACCCGTAGAGCTACAGCAGCCACTGCTAGAAAATCCAGGAGCCACATTAGCTTCCATCCTTATGGATCTCGAGAAAGATCTAAGAGGCAGTTTGTGGTTTCAGAGGCAAACCAAGCGGACATACAGGCGTTGTGCTCGGTTCAGGCACAAAAGTTAGACGTTGTTGTCACTCGAAAAGAGAAGCCTGAAGAGGAAGTAAGCTCTGTAAGGAATGATATTTCAAACAACACGAAAGATGGAGAAACCGTGGCAAAAGAGAACGTAAACCTTAGGGAGGACCTAGAAAAATTGAAAAATCACTCCAGGAGGAATAATTTTTGGATTTTAAATATCCCGGCGGCAGAAGAGAGTTGGAACCTCAAGGCAATTGTGATTAACGTATTATCGCAGACAGCCCAGAAGGACAGATCATATATCTATCTTGAATTGGGAAATACAGAGGGTTCATAGAGAACCATTTGAGAGAAATCCTCAACGTCTCAAGCCAAGAAAAATTCTTATTAATGTTCTCTCTTACTCTGTAAAGTAAGCCATTTTGTTGGCCGTATTAAGAAATGGCCCATATGAAGTTAGGGGCACCCAGTTCACCATTAGATCAGACGTATGTCATGGAACAGACCAGAAACTATGGGAACTGGGCAAAAGAATAGGAGAACTTAACAAGCTAGGCTCAACTAAAGTTCTCTGCCATGTTAAGAGTTATGTGGAACAATTAAATGAGTAATATGAGTAATATACAGACAGTAGAGGAGGCAGATAGATTGATTGACTCCATAAAAGGAGAGGGCACTTTGAGATGATGAGCCTGATATTCTAAGAAGTTATGAAATTTACACATATACCAAATTCTTGGAGAAAAAACAAATAAATAAAGTGAGGAAAATATTCACATTATCTAGGTACATAATTACACTTAATATTATTAGGTATACAATTATACAATTATTATTCTGGGACAACAAGGGGATGGGAGTCACGGGGAGGCACAAACATAATTTTCTTTCTTTCAGATTGAGCTCCTCCCATTGGCAGTTCAACAGGCTCTTTGCCTGATAGTCTGGGGAGGGTTCCCAAGGGGGAGGTTTAAGGGTGCACTAGGTGGGGTACAGTGGGAGAAAATAAAAAATGAGTCCTCAGACAGAATTGATATATCAGATATTTCATCTGGGTCTTATCTGAAAACTAAAAATCTAGGTATCCTCAGGTACAAGGGGTATCGACACAGGAAAATGAATGGCAGAAAGAGATAATGAAGTCAAAATCATAACATGGAACGTGAATGGATTAAGGAAAAAAATAGACAAAGGATGGTAATGAGCTACCTAGAGGTTTCAAAAACCCAAGTCTGTATAATACAGGAAACCCATATAACGGCAGATGAGAGTAGGGGATTGTATTCTAAATATAATTGGATCGAAAGTTATGTAGCAGCAAACCAATAAGAGTATTCGAAAGGTGTTGCTATAATGGTTAGGAAAGGATCAGGAGTAGCTTTGATCGCCTCTAACACCGATGTCTCGGGGAGGTAGGCAATTGCCACTCTTAAATGCTCGGGTACTGAGTTTGTATGTGTCAGTTTCTATGGTCCAAATACGGATGATCCCTAATACTTAGTGGATCTGCAATTGAGATTGGTAGAGAAATCATCACCTATAGTTACAGAAGGAGACTCTCTTAGATCCAATATTGGACAGATCCACAAGTAGGAGGGGGTGCAGGCCCAAGCACCAAAAACAAGGCATGCTCTTAAACACATGCTTATAGAGTTTGAAATGGTGGATGCCTTGAGACATCTAATGAAGGGTAAAAGAGCCTACACTTTTCACAGTAAAAAGTACCATAATTTTTCCCGGTTAGACTATATACTGGTCGATAGAGAGTGGGCAGGCAAAATAAAGGATCTACACATATCCCCTGGACACATTTCGGACCATAATATGGTTAGTATTACACTGGGGGAGATTAGTGTAAGGAAATGTGGTAGATGGACACTGAAGAGAGCTATTTTACTAGATCCATGCGTAGCTGCCACACTGAAGGAAAAAACAGTTGAATTATTTAAGACTGATGCTAACTCAGCACCAATTCGAGGTATTTAGGACATGTTTAAGGCCTATACCAGAGGGGTCTGGCAAAATCAGGCATCTTATAAGAATAAATTGGAGCGAGCCGAACTACAAAAATTGGAGGGAGAGATTGGGTTCTTGGAAGGAAGAGCGCAGTAGGACACATACTGTAAGGAGGAGACAGGAAAAAACTGGATGAAACTAGATTGAGTTATAGGTTGAAATTGGAAACAAAGAGCAGAGAAAGGTGGGAGGCAAGATGCAAGCAGCATTTTGAGTACGGAGAAAAAACTGGCGCCCTGTTTGCCTGGAAGGTAAGGGCTGGCAGGGAGAGAAATCATATTAGAGAGTTGGTCATAACTCCTGAGGTGGATGTTACTAACAATGAGGCAGTGGCGGCTGGTGACATTTGAAAGTGGTGGGGTGTAAAATTAGTGGTGGAGCATACCGAGCGAGCGCATGTGCGTAACAAGAGAGCCCGAACCAACTAAGGAGGGTTCGGGGGGTTCTCCCCGAGAAAAAATTAAAAATTAGTAGGCAAATGGTGCATTTTCAAGACTTTCGGTGGCCACTGTGCCAAACAGAAACAGACCACTGGCTCCCCTCAAACTATCATCAGTTCCAAGGGCTCGTGAATAAACCATTCTAAATTGCAATAAACCACAATTAATTTTAACAATATTGCATAAATAGGTTGGATCTGTCTACTGAGCCAGTGCCTACATGAGATAAAGTGGCATTCAAGATGGACAATCGTATTGATGTGGAGAAACATGGCGGCAGCAGGCTGACTGCCGCGGTGCTCCGCTCTGACCCTTTCATGAGTGCCACGGCTTTTCGTTCGCTTTTGTCCACTAGCACATGTTTTTTAAGAAATGCAGTGTAGCTTTTGAAAAGCTAACGTGGATTTTTACTAGATAATTTTCCATTTACCTGTGAGTTTTGTTGACCAGGCTTTTTGTTTTCTGTATCCCCCGGCTCCGCCTCGATGTGCCTGGTTGTCGGCGTGGAGGCGGAAGGCTTGGAGGTTGACGGCAGAAAACGCCCAGTGAGAGAGCAGCGGGCGTCGGAGCTGCTGCGCTGGAGCCAGGCCGCCCTGGAGCTCCGGAGGGCCAGACACATACGGAGTCTCCATAGAGACTCCCATACCAGCAAAAGTGGAGTTAGTTCGTTCACTCCCAGCGCCTCCAACTCCGCACCAAGCCTCTCAAATACGGGAGTTTACACCAGATTGCCTGCGAGAGGACGGATACAGGACGACGTGGCTGACAGCATAACATAGGTGAAGGGGAAGGAGGGAGGAGGCGAGCTGGAAGTATTTGAAACATCCCCTTTGTATATGAAAGCAGCAGAGTCGCAAAAAGCAAGTCAAAGCCAAAGTAAGGGTTCAGCGAAAGGGCTGGGAAAGGGGAAGTACCCCCGTAAAAAGAGGGGCAAGGGGGGGAGCCGTCCTTAGTGAGCAGTCCTCAGTTAAGGCTTCTGTAGCTTCAGCAGCTGGTTCTGGGGGGCCTTCTCAAGTCCTCACTCGTCTACCTTTCGACCAAAACCTAGAAAAAACGTCTTCGTACCTCTTGGCAGAGGTGAAGGCTAAGAGGGGAAGAAAGTGCAGTATGGCGGCAAAACCTCCCCTAGCTCCTAGCTCAAAGATAGCTCCCTCGCTGCGCTCTTTCTTTAAAGTGGTCCCGCAGGTGTTAGAAATAGGTCAAGACTGCTTGTTGATGGAAAACAATCCTGCTGAGCTATCTATGGAAAATAGTGGAATGGCATCTATGGTGCAAGACCTCCCTAGCGGATCAGTGGGACTAACTCCGGTCGTAGATTCTGACGCTCAACTGCACCCCAGTATTAGGGCAGGGGGGGGGTCCATCAGTTCCAGACTTATCCAGTACCCAGGCGGAAGTTTCAGTATCAGTCCATGAAGTGGATATACCGGAGACTATATTAGTTGAAGTTGCAGCTTTGTCTTCTACACCCTCCCCTGACGTCAACGGGGGCAAAGACCTCTTAACAATAACAACCCTGGAGAAGGATATATGTTGATACCACGCATACTTTTAGCACGCATACCATTACCACGCATTTTTTACAACGCAGGACCCTTTACCACGAATACCTTTACAACGCATTACACTACAACGCAGGTACTATTACAACGCATACCATTACAAGTTAATTATAGGTAAGTATATAATATTTTAAAATAATGTATTTAATAGTAATTTAAATATTTTAATTAATTAATAATTATTTTATTATTAAATATTTTAATTAATTAAATTATTTTTTATTTATTAATTTGTAAATATATATGTCAAAAATACCCCTGTACCCCAAAACCCAAACACAACCATGAAAACTAAAAATACCCCTGTACCCCAAAACCCAAACCCAACCCTGAAACCTAAAAATACCCTTGTACCCCAAAACCCAAACCCAACCCTGAAACCTAAAAATACCCCTGTACCCCAAAACCCAAACCCAACCCTGAAACCTAAAAATACCCCTGTACCCCAAAACCCAAACCCAACCCTGAAACCTAAAAATACCCCTGTTCCCCAAAACCCAAACCCAACCCTGAAACCTAAAAATACCCCTGTACCCCAAAACCCAAACCCAACCCTGAACCCTAAAAATACCCCTGTACCCCAAAACCCAAACCCAGCCCTGAACCCTAAAAATACCCCTGTACCCCAAAACCCAAACCCAACCCTGAAACCTAAAAATACCCCTGAACCCCAAAACCCAAACCCAACCCTGAAACCTAAAAATACCCCTGTACCCCAAAACCCAAACCCAGCCCTGAAACCTAAAAATACCCCTGTACCCCAAAACCCAATCCCAACCCTGAAACCTAAACATACCCCTGTACCCCAAAACCCAAACCCAATACCCCTAATAAATGTTTTAAAAAATAGATAAACTTACCTATACTTACGTTGTAACGGTATGCATTGTAATAGTATCTGCGTTGTAGTGTAATGCGTAGTAAAGGTATTTGTGGTAAAGGGTCCTGCGTGGTAATAGTCTCGTTGTAAAAGTATTTCGTGCTAAAAGTTGCGTGGTAACAGTTACATACCCTGGAGAATAGTGAGGAAATGGCTACACTGCTACCTCCTGGGCCTTTTCTGGCCCCTAGCTCCACTGATGGTGTTTCTTTTTGCCCAGAAGAAAGTGGAGCTTTGGACCCTAGTTCTACCCCCATTTCTGCTGCTTCTTTGCAGCTAATGTTCGCGGCACTATCAGCCGAGATCAAGCGAGGCTTTAGGGAATCTGCCTCCATCAGAGAGACATAAGAAGCTTTTGCGAGTTCCTGGATGCAAAAATCGATGGCCTATCTGCAAGAACTCAAGCCTTAGAAGAGACTGTGGGGCAACTGTCGATGCGTGCTGACGGTGTTCAGGATGTGAACAGAAAAAATTGCTGGCCCTCCCACTAGTTTAGTCTCTCTTTGCTTTGAGACTACAGATACAAACCGAGTCAATTTGTTTGTATGGGTAATTTTATTTCACCCTTTTATTATTTCTTTTGATCAGATTTATCTTTTTCATAGGCCAGAAGAACACTTTATATACACCTATACACAATACAAAAGACATTTATACATATTTACAACTACTGTACAAATAACATATATACAATGAATCAAACGGTTTATCCACAAACTTCTTTTGTAAAAAATATAGCAATCCTCTATCCACAAATAATTAATCTTTGTGAGATAATTGAACCACTAATGAACCCATAAGGTAAGAAAAAAGGCAACAGAAATTGAGTTCAATTCCAACGACATGAATGCACCCATCAAGGGCAGATATTTTGTAGTGTCTGTTTGCCGTTTTGCCGACGCGTTTCGAATCTGTAATTTATCACAGATTCTCCTTAGGGCTCTGTCATTGTATTCAATCTTCGTAAAAAATGCGGAGGGCTCTCGTGGTCCAAATGTTCACGAGGGCTATGCGCCGCGAGTCAGTGAAACAAGAAGTTTTATTCTCTGTCAAATATAGCGATGGATGCTATGTTAAATCCTCTGTTTGCTCATTTAGATTTCCATGCGACCTATAATTTTGGTGTGGAGCGCGGAGCTTCGGTCGCCATGCCGTGCGCTCCTTCTGTTTGTCAGAAACAAGTTTTAGTCAATGGCGGGGGCTCAAATTCCTCACCGTTGTTTGATACCGCGCAGATCGCTCGCGCTCTCTCATCCGTTGTCGAACCAGGAAATGCAAACACTTCGACGGTGTTCAGGATGACATACTGAAGCTAAAGAAAGAGGATGCGGCCCTATCGGAGAGAATGGAGGTTGTGGAGAACAATGCCAGGCGATGCAACATTCGCATCCTGAATGTCCCGGAAGGGAGCGAAGGAACAGACATTAAGGGCATTATTATATCACTGCTAAAAGAGTCTCTCAACCTGCAACACTCCAACGAGGATCTCGCAAAGGATATGCAGCGCATCCACAGGGATCCATTCAGGCGCAACCCGCAAAGAACTAAGCCGAGGAAAATCCTAGCAAATTTTCACACGTATACACTTAAAGAACAAATTTTGAATCTTGCTTTGAAACAAAAATCTTTAGCAGGCAAGGGATTCAACTTTCAGATACGCTCGGACCTGTCCAGATTCACTCTTGATAAACAGTGGGAGTTGGGCAGGAGAATGGATGCTTTTAGAAAGTTAGGTGCTACGGAGCAGATGGGTTTTCCTGCGTCCCTCAAAATAATGCACAATAACAAAATGCACAACATACGATCGGTTCAGGCTGTTGATGAGCTGTTATTGTCTTTGGGTAGTAGGAAGGGGCCAGCAGATTAGGATAGGTAAGCGGCTTGTTTTTCACGGCTAGCAGGCTAATCCAGTATTATAAGTCCCCCCTCTTGTATCTCTTACTGCAACTGGCTTAGATCTATGATGTTGCTGGGGAGCAATTTAGAATAAGCTGGGTAAACCCTAAGCTAGGGCTAAGGTATGGTATTATATCAAATTATATCAAAACTTTAAGGATGAAATAACAAATCACGTGCAAAAAAAAATAATAATAAAAAAAATATATAATAAAATAAAAAAATGTACAATGAACACAAGTAAATAGCTATAAAAGGCACTTATGGGGGGGGTTCGGGTAGAGTAGGGGCACCTTCTTCCGGTACTTCCGGATAGAGAGTACAAGGGTTTCTCATGGGAGGGGGGATGGTTGGGGGGGTCACTGGGGGGTGATGGGTTGGGCTAAAAAGGGAAAAAACACTTGTTCTCAATTGAGCTTCAATCAAAGTTTATTAGGGAATCTACTTTTGGATTGGCAGTTAGACAGGGCATCGTTTTATTTGACAGCACTTTCTGTTACCTTCTACTCTCAGTGCTATGAGTAAGCTCAGGATCTTCTCCTGGAATGTAAATGGTCTTCGTGTCAAACCTCGAGCAAATAAAATTCTGCAGTACCTACGAGACCTAGATGCGGGGATCATTATACTCCAGGAGACACATTTAATTGAGGGTGAGATGCTTGAGCTAGTGAAGAAGAATAGATGGTTAGATACCTCAGTCTCTACCTCCCAATCGCTAACTATAAGGGGAGTGTCTATCTTGTTTAAAAAACCCATGAACATGAAAATCATACAGCAAAAGGTGGACACTGGCGGGAGATGGGCCATTGTAGCGGTTGAGATGGGAGGCATAGCTTTAACATTGGTTGGTTATTGCGGGGCGAATCGTGATGACCCCTCGGCACTTGAATCTCTATTCTTACATCTCCTACAACTTCCAGAGCCAGTTATAATAACTGGAGACTTTAACATCGTGTTAAATCCTTTACTGGATAAGTCCCCAACAAGTAGACAGCAGGTTATTTCAAAATCTAGAAACTGCTTACTTGGGTGTATGAACCAATACGGCTATGTTGATATTTGGAGGGTAAGAGCAGGGCAGAGGCAGGGATTTTCGTTTAGAAATCTCAAATATCGACATCGGTCGAGGATAGATTTTATCTTAGTCAGTCGTGCCCTGGTTGACTCTGTTAAGAATGTAGGCTATGCTCCTTCACATCTCTCTGACCATTCTTCCATGACGTTAGAACTTGAGTGGGGGGCTAAGCTTCCCATTAGGATCTGGTCTTTTGATAGATCTTTCCTTACCTCCTCGGAGGTCATAGAGTTCATTCAATCTGAAGCACGGAATTTCTTCGTAACTAATACTGGTTCAGCACCACCTGGTGTTGTCTGGGACGCTTTTAAGTGCACATTAAGAGGATTGATAAAAATAGGACTGTTTACAGAAGAAGGCAGTATATGGAAGAGGTGTCCTCCATCGAAGCCAGTATGACAGCAGCACAGACAGACATTGATGATTGCAGGGTTGATGGTAATTATGATTTATCCCTGAAACACGAAAACTTGGTAGACTTGAAAAATAAATTGTCTTCTGTTCTTGATAAGCGTATTTTACAGAGATGGGAGGCGAGCAAATTATCTCACTTTCAATACAGGGAGAGGCCTGGCAGGTTGCTGGCATGGAAAGCTAAATCTGATCGGGCACGAAATATTATTGAGTCGGTTACAACAGATAGAGGTACCCTTACAAAAGATGCAGACATTAGGGAAACCTTTAAGGATTTCTTCCAGGCAATATACCAGGAGGACCTTAGTGTGACATCTGAAAGTATTACGAGTTGGCTGGAGGATATCTCTCTACCATCTTTGTCAGCTGAACAGAGTAATTTCCTAGACAAGGAAATAACCAAGTCAGAGGTAGAGGAGGCCATACGGGGAGCTAAGGGAGGTAAGGCTGCAGGAACTGATGGCTTACCGTCTGAAATGTACAAAAACTTGCTATTAGAGGTTTCTCCCGTCCTGGCGACTTTGTTCAATCAGATATTGAGGGAAGGTGAGGTCCCTCCTTCCTCCTGGGACAACGCCTCCATAACACTTATCTTGAAGCCAGGAAAGCCCCCAGCCGACTGTGGCTCATATCGGCCAATTTCGATATTAAATGCAGACTACAAGATTTTTGCTACAATATTGGCTAAGAGGCTTGGTCAGGTAGCCCCGGATATACTGCATCCCAATCAAAAAGGCTTTGTAAAGGGGAGGCAGTTATATGAGCTTATTTATGATCTTGTAGGCGCCATAGATATTGCGACGAAGGAAGGTATGCCCCTGTCGGTTCTTACGTTGGACGCCACCAAGGCCTTCGACAGGGTGAATTGGCTATACCTGTCGGAGGCCTTGTCGAAATTCAAGGAGGGGGATAAGTTCCGCAGAGCAATCAATTTGCTCTATAGGAGTCCATCTGCCTCAATACTGATTAATGGGGGTCTATCCGAGCCATTTCGGGTAACGAGGGGTACAAGACAGGGTTGCCCCCTGTCTCCCCTGTTATTTGATTTATATATTGAGCCGTTTGCGCAGAAATTAAGAGAAGACACCCTAATTAAACCTTTTGTTTATTGCGAATGGGTTTAAAAAGTAGCCCTTTATGCGGATGATATTATGATCTTTTCATCAGACGTTAATACAGCATTCCCAGCGGCTATAGACTTAGCCCTGGAATTCGGAAGGGTTTCAGGATATGAGGTGAATACCTCCAAAACTGAGTCAATGTCATGGAATGTTGACTTAAATATCCACAGAGAAACATCAAGTGTCAACCTGCGGTACTTGGGGATAAATATAGATAAAGGTATAAAATTGATCGCCCCTTCAAACTTTGCTATAGAAGCAGCGCAGTGCCGAAAACTGATAAGAGCTTGGGCGCATCTCCCGCTTACCTTCTTGGGGAAGGTAAACCTTGTTAAAATGTCTATACTGCCAAAGGTTTCCTTTTTATTTAATTCAATTCCTTTGTTTTTTGACCCGAATATAATTTCAAAGCTGCAGAGCAAGATTTCCTCATTTATTTGGAATAACAAGAATCCAAGAATTGCTTGGAAAAAGCTAAGGCGACGTAGGGAGAAGGGTGGGTTGGCGGGCCCTGATCTCCAGGCTTATGCGTGGGCATTTCAGTTATCACACGCACGAATGCTTTTGAAAACACCTACGGAGACAGGTGTGGGCCTTATGTTTTCCACCTTGCTCAGCTGCGAGGGAGTTGGGCAGGGTAGTTTTTTGTTTAAATTTGGAGACCCTAAATTTAAAAAAAAATAAAGCTGAAGGTACTACAGGGGATGGCTAATACCTGGTACAGAGTGAGGCTCTCGATTAAACTAGGTTATCACTCTAGTAGAGCTCCATTATGGGATTTACCTGCGCCCCCAGCCTGGACGGGAGATGCATTAGTATTACAACTCAAAGAGGCTGGAATTGCATCTTGGGGCGACTTGTTTATCGACGGATCTTTATTTCCATGGAACTACTTGGTCAACAAAGTTGGGCCGAGATTTTCAAGATTTAAATATTTACAAATCTCAAGTTGGGCTCAGGCACATCATATACAGTCAACGCGGAACAGCAGCTTGCCTATAGGTGGAGAAAGTGAATTAGAGGCACGTCTGGTAGATAAACCCCCTGTAAAGAAGGAGATCTTACTTTGGTACAACATGATCTTAGAGGAAGTAGATGGCAAATTTTGTCTTCCAATGTTATTGTGGGGTGAGTTGATGCCAGGAAAAGATGTGGAAGAACTCTGGACAACTTCATGTAGGGTGTTGTGGGACTTGGTCAAACCCGCCTGGCTCCGAAGGAACCATTTATTCACAATGCATAGGGCCTACTATTTTCCGCAGAGGCTGTCTAAATTTTCCCTGACTTCTCCGGTCTCTTGTGCAAGATGTGGATTGGAGGCGGCGTCCGATATACATATGTTTTTCGAATGCCCGCAAATTACCTCCTTCTGGGACTCCATAAGCAACAAACTGTCCTCGATATTGGATTTTCCCATCTCTATAGATCTGGGCCTTGTCATCTTCGGCCTGAGTGGGAAATCCCGTAGCGCAGCCTCGAACCTGGTGTTTTATTCCATCCTGGCGGCTCGCAGGGAAATTTGCAGACATTGGAAGGTTGCCTTGCCGCCTACTTTTTTTGAATGGCGTTCCTCTATCCTCCAAATCTCGAAACTCGATCTGGCAAGGGGAGGGAATCAGGAAAAGAGAGCCTTTTGGTATCAGCTGGATGGGTCACGTTGAACCTGGGGTTTAACCCCCCCCCCCGGTCCAATGATTACGCAGACATGGTTCACCTTCAGGTTCTGCTGCAGCATGTAGCGGTGCTTTTGGGGCCCCGGTGGGTCGGGTGCTATCGATCAACAAAATAGCCCACATGTCAGAGATTTCTGGCTCGCCAGCAGTTACTGTTGGGATTTGGTCGCCATCCTCCCTACGCTATCCCTGCCAGCTGACGCTGAGACAGTACAGTGGCACTGCCTGCTTTTCTGCTCTGTAGCAGTTTTGTTTTGATAGATTGGAGCCATGCACGCGAATGAGGATTAAAAAAAAAATAATAAAGTGGCATTCAAGATGGCCCAACAGAGTAAAATGCCTACTTTTTCCACATAGAATTGAATATCATATTGGTTAGTGTTCATTTTTTGAAACTCAATATCATGCAAAAAGGCACCTTGTATAAACAAAAACACATAAGCATACAGAGATAAAATATATACATGCAACACAAAATGTTTTCCCTACCTGTGCTTGTCTGTTTCCTTTATGAATCTTTTGTTCAAAGCCAAGTACACAGGAGGGGAAGGAAATCTACCTATGATATAATTGGCTACAGATAGAAATATTCATTTGAAGAACAAAATAATTCAATCTTATAGACTGTCAACCAAACTTTGAGTCGTATAGCTTTACAGTTGAAAAACGAAATGTAAATATCCATCACCCCAAAGCCAATCGTTCAAACAGTAATGTAGAATGCTTTATATAGATTTATATTTAAACAATCAAGTATTGTAAAATCCTTTTAAAAATTATAACTTAGAACATGAAGATGACCAAACTCTTTGTGTAGAGAAGGTTTAATAGTACAAGAAGTATGTTTTATATACTTTACATTTAAATACTTTGTACATCACTGATAAAGAATCTGGTTAACCAGCACTTTAGAAAACGTGTATAAATAATTACATGAAATATGTATTGGTGCATAGAAGAAACATAACTTTCTCAAAGTTGTATGGGTTCACACATTTATATTATCTACCACTCATGAGGCCACCAACAAAATAGTATACAAGTAGATAATTCTATATGTTTCTACAAGCAAACTAACATTGTTATGTCATTTATCAAACTGAAATGAGCCAACATTCAGACCCCTTGCATGAAAATATAAGTGCACCCTTATAGATGTTGCATCACTGCAGATGGCAATTTGCATCAGATTCTTCCACAGTAATGTACTCGATCAACATGAAGTGCTGTTGCCTTAATATAATTGTTTGAACTTTTTTATGATGTGTTGAGTATTAAGTTTGAGGTAATGGGTCATGTGTAGATCTAAAGATATGCAATGGTGTCAAATCTAGTATGCTCCTCAGTTCAGAAATTAATCCCATCATTATAAATGAAGTAATATTATTAACAAATCCACTCAGTATCAGTCCATGTGATGGTAAGTGATAGATATTGTAAACAAATATTACGTCCAGGATTCTACAGGCCTCTACCACACAGCAAACCATACAGTGTATCAGTTTGCAATTAGGAAAAGATCAAACAAACTACAGCTTCATCACATGGATAGCCAGAAGAAAATTGTTTCTCCAAAAGGACACTGCTGTACAGTAAAAGTTTGTAAAACAAGACTGTAATCAGGAATTACTATAATACCTGGATCAGGACTGACTATAAAGATGAACACAATAAACAATATCCTATCATTCTTACAAGACTGACTGTAGCCCAGTATGCACCATCTTTAAGTAAGTCATGGAAGGTACATTGTCTCAGTCTGTCAGGCTATAGTTTGTAGGTTAGTCCAAAGCTTGCCTGAGTGTAGGATATTCACAAAACTGGGTCATATTTGCTGGGGAACTTTGAAAAAAGGTTGAGAGAGAGGTGCATTAACTAATACCCTGAAACAACACCAAGCTTATGTGGCTTTATAATGATAAGTCTGAATTCCTCTCAAGTCATGCAAGATACTGAAATATACATTTAATACGTGGTCCATTTACTTTCATAGGTTCCTGCAGTATACTTGAATGTCTGCTTGCAATACAAAGTAAACAAAAACTATGTTTGTTAACACCAATGATTTACAGCACCATGTGCATTTTCATGGTTTCTATTTATATAGAAAGTTTGCACGCCGTTCTTTAATGTGAGCAAACTTTTCAATAGTTCTGTTGTTGAAATCTGGAATCTGATTTATTAGTATCTTTTCCATTGACAGCAAAGCCAAAGCATTTAGTCGAGCTTGGGTCATTGTGTTCCTTAAAAATATTTTTATCCTTTTCAGTGTGGAAAAGCATCTTTCAGCCTCAGATGTTGTCATAGGTGTTGTAATGACAATTCTCAATAGTTTTAGAGTCTCACAAAAAGAAGTCTGCAAGTTGTTTTGACATAAAAATATATATAAAGCCATGGCACCACCTGTAGCCTGCTGAAAGTCCTGTCTTCCATACAGGATTGATAGTTCAGTGCGCAATCTTGACTTGTTTAGCATTGGATATGCTTCCACTGTTTCGCTGAGAGCTGCAGTAGGAAAACATTTGCTATGTTTTTGAAACAGGCCACTATGCAGCAGTGTTGCACTGACTAGATGCCTTGTAAATGCAAAGCGCTCCTTGGCATGCACTACAATAATGTTGCATACTTCTTTTCCTTTCTGAGTCAAGGTATTTATCTGCAGTTTGTGGTTGTAAATCAAGAAACATCTGGCAATTCAGAGTCCAAATTATCAATGGATTCTTGTACTTTGTTGATGCTGATCATAAAGGCTGAATTGTCTTTTTGTACGATACAGTATCAATGTCTCGTTTTTGTAATTGATTGTACAAAATATTGACGTGCGGCATTATGTCATGAAACAAATAAAGACAAAAAAGAAACTCCCTGTTTTCCAGAGTCCTGGTAAAGCCCTTTGCTTCACACACAGAAGTGGAATCAAATGTACTGTCTTCTGTAATAGATTTCATGCATTCTATAAGTTGATCCCTGTGTTCGTGAATTATATTGACAGCTCGGATGTTGAAGTTCCAGCGAGTTGCAGACCCTCACGGTATTCTTTTTGCCACTATCTGTTCAAGCGCTTCAGACCGTTTTGGCGAACGGGAAAAAAGCAGTAATACCCACCCAACTCTTTTAAGAAAATTCTGACTCTGGATATTTTTTAAGCAGCCTGTTCCATGATTAGATTTAGTTGGTGGGCATAGCAATGGACATAGTGTGCATTTGGATAGATGTCTCTGATTTTTTTTAACCCCACCAGAGCCACCACGCATGACACTGGCACCATCATAGCTCTGAGCAATTAACTTCTCTTTACCACTGTGTTCTGGGAAAATATACTCAAGTTCATTAAGAATAGATGCTGAAATTGTATCTGCAGTTGAATCTATAAGATTCGAAAAGCAATAAAATCTTTCCACTACCTGTGAATTGCCATCAATGTAGCGGAAAACAGGTACTGACTGCGTCTTGGTAGAGACCTCAGTTGTATCATCGGCCTGGATAGCTAGGTAATCAGTTCTTCTTATTTGTTGTACAATAGTTTCTTTTGTTACCTCCAGCATACAGTCAAGCAACTCATTCTGGATTGTCTTAGAAGTGCCTTTAAATACAGTTTCACTTTTCAAGTGTGCTTCCATTGCACTGTCTATACTGGACACAAAATCAACCAGCCCTTTGAAGACTCTGGGATTTTGGGAATCTTCAGTTTCATTGTGACTGCGCAATGCCAATTCAAATGCTCCACAAAATGTTACACAGTCTATCAATTTGGATAATATATAACGGTTCTTATCAACCTCCTCATTGTGTTTGATTACCCCCTTGCGGTAGGCTTCATTTAACTGCAATGCAATATTTGATTTTCCAAACAAAGATAACTTTAATACATTGGTCAAGTGGGCTTCACTGGAATCATGCCTCTTTATTTTTTCTGCCAGATGTTTAAGGTCAGTAACTCCTGTTTTAGTCCAGCTAACTTCACCCCCAAAGAGCAAGCAGGGGAAACAGAACAAGGCATTCTTAGAAGAGCTGGCAGTTACCACTCCATTTTATGAAACCAGGTATGTGTAAACCTAGGTGTGTAACCCTTGCCCCGGTCTTTTGTAGACTGTTCAATTTTTATTTCATTTTTATCAGGTCCTAGTCCTTTCACCTAAAGTTTATCTTTGTGTGTCATTCCCAAAAATGGTTTTGTGAGTCAACTGTGTTCATTTTGACAAATAATAAAATGAACAGTACAAAGAAAGCGTAAACTATATTATAGTCTCACCTAACCGAGAGCACCCGCGTCTATTATGTAAAATACCATAGATGTACTAACAAGAAATGTCAATAAGTACACAAGTAGCAGTAGTTAGTTGTTATTTGTCTATCACTTGTGATACCTATTTGCAACTGCACTTACAGTTCTTTATAGCGATGGGTGATGAAACTTCAGCTGATTTAGTAACTAGTCCCTTCTGTTAAACATGTCTGGTGAGAGATCGGTTACCTAGAGACAACCTTCATGCTGAGTTCCTCTCTAGCTCCTGTTGATAAGTTATCTGCTAATTTCCTCACTGGTGTTTTTCAAACTATCGGTTGATTTCCTCTGGTGCTGTCCTTTCTGCTGTTTTCCTCTCTGCTGCTTTCCCCTCTGCTGCCTGTCGTTTCTCTTGATAAACTATCGGTTGAATTCCTCCCTGGGGGTTATGAAACTATCTTGATTTCCTCTGGTGCTTGTAGAAAACCTTTCTGCTGGTTTCTTCTCTGCTGCCTGTTGTTCCTCTTGATAAATTATTGGTTGAATTCCTCCCTGGCGGTTGTCAAACTATCTTTTGATTTCCTCTGGTGCATGTGGAAAACCTTTCTGCTGGTTTCCTCTCTGCTGCCTGTTCCTCTTGATAAACTATTGGTTAAATTCCTCCCTGGAGCTTGTCAAAATATCTGTTGGTTTTCTCTGGTGCTTGTAGAAAATCTTTCTGCTAGTTTCCTCTCTGCTGCCTGTCATTAAACTATCTGCTGATTTTCTCCCTGGTGCCTGTAAAAAATTAAAATAGGACGTAAGCTTTGAGACTTGTGTCCACTGGTTAGCTTGAACAATTTTTAAGCAGCTGGTAATTCCACATTTGCAGCAAAACCACATGCCCACAGTAAAGCCAGAAGGGACTGCTGTGGGTAGGTTTCTATCTAATCCGGCACCTCGGTGGTCATCCCACACAACATGGAAACACTTCCCACATAGCATTAAAGCAAAGACTACGTCCTCCCAACCAAACACTCTGCACAGTGTAGTGTGCTACTAATGCAGGCAAGCGCTTTGAGCCCCACATCAGGATAGTACAAGGAATATAAATGCTACAATACATTGTAATACAGGAACAGAATATGCCCTTCTCTGATAGTACTCACTAGACGCGGACAGAGCAAAGGTGCTCTGTTTGCAAGCAGGGAAAAAAAGTAACAAAAAGGGGTAGGGTATTCAAACAAAGTGTGTCTTGGTGGTGAGACAAGAGAAAATGGAAAGACTCTCTGCCATATTAGAGATGTAAAGTGATAATACATTTGGAAGTGCATTGGTTCTTCCCACAATCAGTCTTTACCAGCTGACCCAAGAAAATCCTTTCAGTACGTTTCCTTTGTTATGTGAATAGGACTTAAAAGTTAAGATTATTTAAATTGACTGTTCAGTGTCTTGTTTCCCACCAAGCACCACAATGGTCCACCACTTTTGATTTCTGAAATTAAGGTTGGGTTCAGTTGCTGATCTGTGGAAAAGGTCTCTTTTGTGAAAATGTGCTGATGTGCGGAAATACAATACGAGTAAACTGCACCTGTGTGCTATACAGGGCCTGCATCATTGCTTCCAAACACTGCCCCTTTCTTGCAACAAAGGAAAACCAGCTTTGCCAGATATTGCATGGCCAGATCTGCACAGGACTGTGTAGAGCCAGCTTGGTGCAACTGCATGGCCAGACCTGCACAGGTCTCTATCTCTCTCTCCAGCTCTCCCCTCTCTCCCCTCTCTCTCCTTGCTCCTCTTTCTCTTCTCTCCTCTCTCCTCCCTCCTCTCCCTCCTCCCTCTCTTCTCTCTCTCTCTCTCCTCCCTCTCCTCCCTCCCCCAGGAAAGACCTGATAATAGGAGCACTCCAGCATTATGAAAAAATATTTGCAAAACATTTCTTTTGGGGGAACTGCTGAACCAGACTAAAATATCCCAGAATACATGGGATGTTGTTCATCAATTCTCAGCCTTAGCAAGTTAAAAAAAAGGTGTTTTGTGCTAAGTAAAACACTTCATGCTCGTAGAATGGCACGGTCCCATCTGCCTGGGGGCGTGGCCACATGATTTGGTGAGAGAGAGAGATAAAGAGTTTGTGTGCACCACACATGTAAAACACTTCAAGACCAAGCAAACGAAAGGGCTTTTAACTTTGTGGGCATGCCATGAAAGGTGGTTAAATAACAGAGGTCCCAGTGCTTCCACTTATGCAACACCCATTTCCTTCACAACAAGCCATCTGACATACAACGTGCTCATCCTCTCAAAATCCAGCAAGCAGTCTATTATGTAGGACTGCCCGTTAGCAGAACAAAATGGCCCCAACCATCAAAGTGAATACTGCAGAATACAGGGCCAACCTAACTACCTCGAAAGGAGATGCAACATAACATATGGTAATCCTATCTGCAATAAGCATCAGAACTGCATACCTGCGAATAGATGTGATGGGGACATCCAAAGGCCCATCTGCTTTTACTGAACACAGAAACACATTGCGGTAGCTTTCCTGCAATGCAAAGATTATACTAAATAACATATAACCCATTTTCCGATTTAAAAAAAAAAAAAAAGGAGAAAGATTATAGGATGTTGCAACTTGCCATTAGAGATAAAATGTTAGACTACAGAACTACCCTACCTGATACCACGTAGTGCCATGGAATATTACCTAACCTCACAACAGAAGAGAATAAAATTAACAAATGTTCGGTGAATTAAGGATGCAGATGTTTTTCTTCTGCAGCTTGTGGTGAAAAACATATTGTGCAGTCTTTCAAAGAACACGTATACAATTAATTCTGCAACAACCAAATACACATTTCGGCGATATACTCACTATTGAGCCATTTGCAAAGGCCCACGTGATGAAAAGTCAACCCGAGCAAATACTGCAATGTTGGCATTCAGCTGAGTTATAGAAAATGACTTTAAAGTGCAGAGAAAATACAGTTTGAAAAGCACGACTTGCAGCAATAAAACGCAGTATTGGAAGTGACAACATTACTGTCGCCGGATAGAGACACACACAAAAAAGCAGGGAAACCACATGCCATAAAAGCGAGCAAGGCAACCTGGAATGGAATTACAAAATGATTAATTGGTAGACATGAGAAAATGTACAGGAAGCGGCAGTTAGTGAACAGCTTATCACCTCCCCTCTAGCCGTCAGTGACAGTGGAGACTCAGTGGAGAGTCAGAGGGGATAGAGGTCTGACACAGATGAGAGCAGAGAGAGTGACTGGGTGAGATGTCTGACACTGAGATGAGAGCTGAGAGTGAGGGGGGAGAGAGGTCTGACACAGACTAGAGCAGAAAGCAAGGGGAGAGAGGTCTGACACTGAGACAAGAGCAGAGAGTGAGGAGAGAGGTCTGACACTGAGACGAGAATGAGAGGGGAGAGAGGTCTGACACAGACGACAGCGGAGAGTGAGTGGGGAGAGATTATTTCAGACAGATGAGAGCGAAGAGTGAGAGGGGAGTGAGAGGGAGGAGTGATTAAAGAGTTAGTGGGGAGAGTGAGTGAGTGAGTGGATAGTAAGAGGAGAGAGAGAGAACTCAGACAAGAGCAGAGAGTAAGAGAGTGGCTGACATGGAGGTGAGAGCTGGGAGTTAGAGGGAAGAGACTAAAAGAGGTCAGACACTGGGATGTGAGTGCCATAACGGTGACAGCAGAGAGTTCTCTGACTCAGAGGTGACAGATTGGTGAGGACGGTGGTGGAGTCTCCGGTGATGGTCGGGGTCCCAGATGAGACAAAATCCGAGCCTCAGCACTATCGTGCTCCGCTCAGCAGCATATGACGCAGTGCTTGGCAGGAGCAGGCCAGCCCCGCCGATGGCTCGAATTCTAGGTGCCAGCCTTTCAGGGAGGATATTGGAAATGTGCAGTTAACGCATTATACCGAGGGTCCAAGATGGGGGTGGAAGGGAGAGGGATCATTCTGCAGAGTGGGCTTCAATAGGCAATGTCCCCTTCACTGTGAATCCTTGCAGTTTGCGCCAGAGTCCTGAATCAGAACAGTTAGCAACATTTTCATTCTGATATGTAGTGTCACTGAATCCAGCATATTGTTTAAATACCCACACGCATAAACATCCAAAGCCTCCTCCACCCCAAGCATGCTTTTCAAGGGTGGAACCGGATACCAGCACACAGGTGCGTGAACAATGCACAGCCAGCTAATAACACATATACCGCTGATAATTCAGCCTGAGCCAACGAGGACTTCTGACACTAAAACACTTAACATCATTATCAGCGACATGCAGCACATCAATTAAAAAAGCAAATAATCCTACTGCTGTTATTATTGTACCAATGGCAATAACTAAGGCAATAATATCAGCAGAAATACTACGTTTACAACCATCACCACTAAATATTATTAATAATGTGAAGGTCAGAAGAATAAACCATGCTCTCATTTTATGGTTTCTAAAAAAGCTGGAGCGAGCGTGGAGACATGAGTATAGTTTGGAGACTAAGGCCGCCCTGCGTACAGCCCAAAAGGTCTACTACACCGCCATTAAGACAGCAAAAGGCAACTACTATGCAAGGAGAATTGCCAAAGCGGAAAATAATAGCAGACAGATTTTTTCTATTGTTAAAAGCTTTTTATCCCCTGTTGCTAGTACAGCCACAATCCCTTCCTCCATTCAATGGTGTGTGGAATTGTCCGTCTTTTTTATTAATAAAATAGCAAAGATCCAGAAGGACTTGCTCTCTGCGCTGCCAGAGGCCAGCGCAGCGGCAGTCTCCCTCCCTATGCTATGCCACTGTGGCACTCAGCAGTTCACAGATTTTTCTGCAGTTGCTGAATGCGATATACTGACACTTCTTCAGTTCCTAAAATCTGGCTCACCCTCAGACCCCTGCCCGGCTCGGGTACTTTCAGAAGTAGCCAGCACTGTATGCAGAGAGGTCACCCAGATTGTGAATCTATCCTTAGCTTCAGCAGCTGTTCCTGCAAGCTGGAAGCAGGCAAAGCTTCTGCCGCTTTTAAAAAAACCTGGGCTGGATGTTGCTGTCCCAGGGAATTATCGTCCTATATCCCTTCTGCCGGCATTGGCAAAAATCTGTGAGAAAGTGGCTTTCCGCCAACTTGAGAACTTTGTGGAGACCTCCAATGCCCTGCATCCAGCTCAATCGGGATTCAGGGCGGCCTACAGCACTGACACAGCTCTGGTCGAAGTGACAGAGGCAATCCGGGAGTATTTGGACGGTGGCGGCAGAGCGGTCCTGATTCTTCTGGACCTCTCTGCCGCGTTTGACACCGTTCCTCATGAGCTCCTCCTCGCCAGGCAGTCTGCGATAGGCATTGGTGGATGCGCCCTGGCCTGGCTAACATCATTCCTATCAAATAGGATGCAACAGTTTGGATGCCGCCCCATGCATCAGAGCCTAAGCCACTTCTCACCGGGGTCCCTCAGGGGTCCAACCTTTGTCCCCTACTGTTCAATGTCTACATCACTCCCCTGGTTTACCTGACGGAACAGTACGGGGCTAAGATAATTGGCTATGCCGATGACACACAATTGTTGTTTACCTGGCCGGATGATCATTTGGATACCATGGCAGTCCAGCTCTGTTTGTCCTCAGTCTTTCGCTGGTTGCCTATGGCCCAGTTGAAATGCAACGAGGACAAAATCGGAGGTCCTCTTCTATGGCTCTTTTCCTTCCAGCTTCAAAGATTCGCTGTGGCCCCCGAATATTTCCAGCCCTAAGGTGATGGGTGGCCCCGCTAAAAATCTGGGGATATGGTTCGGGGAGGATCTAAGATTTGAAGACCACATAAAGAAACTATCAGGGACGTATTTTGCTACCCTGAGAGCGCTGCGAAGATTCTTCCCACTGCTCCCTAGAGAAGCAAAAGAGACTGTTGCCCGAGCTCTCATTTTATCAAGACTGGAATATGCGAACGCTCTGTTCAGCGGTATTCCTGCGTATCTGGTCAAGCGCCTTCAGGTTATCCAGAATGCTGCTGTCCGTCTTTGGTTTAATGTTCCGAGGTGGAAGAGCGTTCGCCTCCACATGAGCAGCCTTCATTGGCTGCCAGTGGCTTAGCGCATTCTATTTAAATCCCTAGTGCTCTCCTTCAGAGCAACTCATGATCAAGGGCCAGCCTACCTGAAGAAACTGTTCATCTTTTATGCTCCTTCTCGTGCCCTTAGATCAGCCTCCCTGTTTAAGATGACTCTTCCTGTCTTTAAGCGGGCCAGATTAGGGGGTCAGTCCATAGCTGTGGTGGCTGCCAGGGCATGGAATGCCCTTCCCCTTCACCTGCGCTCAATTCAGTGCGTGGGTCAGTTTAAGAAGAGTCTGAAAACTTATCTGTTTTCTGGTGTAGCTTAAGTTGGTTCCCTCTCTGTCTCTTTTCTGCCTTTCTTCATTGCGCCAGGATACTCCCAAGTAAAAGACCGCGCTATAAAATGGTTTATACATTATAATATAGTTAAATTCTACAATCATCATTCTAAGGTATAAAACGCTATACAAAATGCTAATTTATTAATATGATGAACGTACTTTCAATTAAAAAATTATGTGAGTGAGGGGATAATAGGTAAAAGAAAAAGAAAGTGAGTGGAAAGTAACAATGAAACCAAGAAATAAATATAAAGAGAGAGAGAGGGAAGAACGTAAGCCAGACAGAAACAAATAACAGAGGTGAAAACAAGAGAGCGAAAAAATGAAGTATGCAAATTTAAAGAGTTAGTTTCCGAGTAAGAGATGCAGAGAAAGGGAGAGATGAGTCTGTATGAGAGCCAGATAGGTGTTTCAGAAAGAAGAAATGAAGATGATTAATAAGAAAGAGAATAGCAACAGTAAGAAGAGAGAAAAGATAGGTAATAAGAAGGAACACATAAGAGAACTACACAACATTGAAACTACGAAATACAAACGGACGAAAGAAAGGAGAGGGAAAAAATTATAAGAAATCTATGAAAATAGGAAGAAAGAAAAAATTAACAGAAGGATAAATCAATGAATGATGGTAATTGAGGCGTTGTTATTCTTATTTTTTGCACAAATGAGAAGAAAACATTTGCCCTTAGTTTGTGTACGTTTTTTTTTAGATTTAGTCGGTCCTACCAACATTTCAGACCCCCAGGGTGCTATCGGGTTTGAAATGAGAGTCCACGTTTATAAAATGTTTCAACGGTTTCAACGCGAGTTTGGGCTCAGCCTCCTGAAGGAAAAACAAGCATTAGGAACATTTGAGCTATTGGTATTGTAAATGACAATTTTTTTATTTATGTTTTGTTTTTGAAAATAAAATTAGTAGCTTTGTCATTTAAAATGCCAATAGTTATAACTTTCGCAAATGTGACAACTATAGCATTTGTAACACAATATGTGTTGTATTTATGTGACTTATATGTATTTATATTACAAATAACAATGGCTTTTAATTTTTTCTAATAATTAATACTTAAATAAAAGTTATTGTAATTTATAATGGCAATAGCTTAAACTTTTGTAAATAACTTTTGTGTAGATTATGTTCAGTGTATTTTATTGTGACGAAAATCCAAGAACAGAAGTGAAATATTAACATATTTTTGTTACATTTGTAATAAACCTTGAAACATTGAGAGAAACATATTTGAACCAGTTGTTGTTGAATGGTTGCACAGATTGATGCTGTGGTGGCGCTGAGTGATGTTGTGATGGCGAACGAGTGATGCTGTGGCGTTCAGTGATGCTGTGGTAGCGCATAGTGATGCTGTGGTGGTGCTGAGTGATGCTGTATGCTATGCTATGTTTTGTTTTGCTATCCTATGTTTTGTTTTGTTATGCTATGCTATGTTTTGCTATCCTATGCTTTGATTTGTTATGCTATGCTATGCTATGCTGTGTTTTGTTATGCTATGCTGTGTTTTGTTATGCTATGCTATGTTTTGTTATGCTATGCTTTGTTATGCTATGCTATGTTTTGTTATGCTATGTTTTGTTGTGTTTATTATGCTATGCTTTGTTTTGCCATGCGATGTTTTGTTATGCTATCTATGTTTTGTTGTGTTTGGTATGCTATGCTATCTTTAGCTATGCTATTATATCTTTTGTTTTGCTATGCTATGTTTTGTTGTGTTTTGTTAAGCTATGCTGTGTTTTGTTATGTTTTGTTATGCTATGTGTTGTGTTTTGTTATGCTATGTTTTGTTATGCTATGGTATGTTTTGTTTCGTGATATGATCGACAAGGACTCACCTGACCTTATTTTTCTCACCGAGACCTGGCTACAGGACACCGACTCTGCCATAATAAATCTGGCCTTTCCTCCCACCTATACGGTATTTACTCTGAACCGTACTTCCAGGGGTGGAGGCATAGCCATGGCTACAAAATCTTGCTTTCCGGCGGATTGGCAAGTTCTTGATCTGCCGATGTGCGAGAGCGCCTCCTTTAAGGTTAATGTCAGCCATCAGTTCACTCTTAGTGGCTTGCTAATTTATCGCCCCCCAGGGAATGACACGGTCTTCAAGGCCGCTCTCGTTGACATGGTTAATTCATTGGCTCCTAGATGTGCCAACTTTAACATCGTTGGCGATCTGAATATACATCTTGATCAGACGTCCTCTTTACCCATTAGCTCTTTGATAGCGGACCTTGAAGCCATGCAACTGAACCAACTTGTCACCGCCCCCACCCATATAGGAGGTCACATCCTTGACCCCTTTTTCACCACCTTGGACCGGGCTTTGGCATCTGACCCGATGGTGGTGGGATGGACTGATCATCTGTTGGTTAAAGTGTCATGTCCTTTGGATGACCAACAATTTAAACCTGTGGACAGATTGACCTTTAAAAGAAACTGGCGTAAGCTTAAAATGGAGGAGTTCGTTAAAATCCTGGAGGCACAGCCCTTGGGCAACCTGTCGAATGTGGAACAGGGATATGAACAGTTCTGTGCCTGGGTTCGTACTGCCCTTGATTCTCTTATACCAATGCGTTGGTCGGAATGTCATGCTAAAACTCGCAGCCCATGGTATAATGAGTCCCTTGCCGAGCTCAAGAGAACTTGCCGACAAGCGGAGAGGGCGTGGAGGAAGTCTTTTGACCCCACACTGAAATCACTGTACTTTACCCAGCTTAAGATCTATCACAGAGCTATCTGTCAAGCCCGGGTGGCATATTATGCCTCTGAGTTTTCTAACAGCCCTAACCCATCTAAATTAATTTTTAAGGTGCTCAAAGATCTGATGGGTAAACGGGCCACCTCGCTAGAAATCTGCACGGACTCTCATTGTGAAAGCTTGGCATCCTTTTTCGTGGAGAAGGTGCAGGTAATCTACCGAGGGTTTATGCCAGCTGTGCCCGATGTTGAGCCCAGGCCTGTTGGGGCTTTGGACTGCGAACCTCTGTCCTCCCTGCCTGCTTTGTCGGCTGAGGCTTTTGACACTCTGAGCCTCAAAATTAAATCTGGCTCTCCTCTAGACCCTTTGAAGCCAGAGCTTATTACTCTTCTCCCGCCCCTATGTCGTGAGCCCATACTGGAGCTGATCAATCTCTCACTAGCTGAGGGTGTGGTTCCTGCCTCCTGGAAACAAGCTGTGGTCAGCCCTATATTGAAGAAGCCTAGTCTTGACCCTCTGCTACCCGAGAACTACCGCCCCATCTCCCTCCTGCCCTGGACCGCCAAGGTCACTGAGGCACACGTGAATTCCATCTTGTCTGCCCATCTCTCTCGCAATAATATCCTTGACGAGAGCCAGAATGGCTTTCGTGCACAACACAGCACCGAAACGGCTCTGCTCTTTATGAGCGAACATCTTCGTTCGGTGCTGGATGCGGGGCAGACAGCGGCGCTCCTCTTGTTAGACCTGAGCGCCACATTCGATACGGTGTCTCATGGCATTTTGTAGTGGAGGCTGGAGGAAGTGGGACTTGAGGGAAAAGCTCTTCAATGGTTCCGCTCTTTCCTCTCGGACCGGTTTTTTAAAGTGGCCATTCCACCTGGTCAGTCCTCTTTCCATCCTCTGGGGTTAGGAGTCCCTCAGGGATCTGCGTTGAGCCCCACTTTGTTCAACTTGTATGTGAAACCGCTGGCTGCTGTCGTTAGACAATCTGGCTTAACCATGACATCGTACGCCGACGACACGCAGCTGGCGGTGACACTCAGTGGGGACCCTGAGGTGACTGCCCCCAGGTTTCGCGCAGGGCTTTTAGCCGTGGCGGATTGGATGCGTATTAACTGTTTACAGCTAAACGCCAAGAAAACCGAAGTCCTGATCTTAGGAAAGCAAGCGGAATTGTGGGGAGATCAATGGTGGCCTCCTGAATTGGGGGTGACTCCCATTCCAGCGGCCGAAGTGAAGAACTTGGGGGTCTGGCTGGATTCCAACCTTTCTTTTACCAGCCATACAAAGAAGATCGCAGCCACCTGTTATGGTATTCTGCGAGGACTGAGACCAGTCCTCAAATTCTTCGACCCCCCTACTCGGCAACTTGTGGTCCAAGCCTCTATTCTTTCTCGGCTGGACTACGGGAGTGCTCTGTTGCTTGGTGTTAATCAGGCCGAGGCTACCAGACTGCAGAGGGTGCAGAATGCCGCTGCGCGGGCCATTGTGGGCCTCCCGAGACGATGCTCTGTATCTGCAGTCTTAACCTCCCTGCACTGGCTGCCGGTCAGACAGAGAATTAAATTCAAGGCACTCTGTCTGACATTTAAGATCTTGAAATTCTCGTCTCCTCCTGCCCTGACGGGTCTTGTTTCCCCATATGTCCCCAGGCGGTCTCTCAGGTCGGAATCTCTTCATCTAGCGAGCACGCCTAGATTTAGACTGAGTAGGATAGGAGGTCGCTCATTTCGCGTTATGGCGGCTGGATTATGGAACTCCCTTCCTGTCCATATCCGTGCCCTGAATAGCCTGACTCTCTTCAGACGTGCGATTAAAACCCACTTGTTCACCTCTGTCGACTGATCTCCTCTCTTCTCAGTGGCGATTTGTTGTGTTGTGGTACTTGATCAGGCGCCAGGACGCCCCTTCGCTGGGGCAGCTGTGCGCTGAATAAAAGTTATTAACATAACATAACATTTTGCTATCCTATGCATTGTTTTGTTATGCTATGCTATGTTTAGTTTTGCTATCCTATGCTCTGTTTTGTTATGCTATGCTATGTTTTGTTGTGTTTTGTTATGCTATGCTATGTTTTGCTACGCTATGCTTTGTTAAGCTATACTATGTTTTGTTATGCGATGCTTTGTTATGCTATGCTATGTTTTGTTATGCTATGCTATTCTTTGTTGTGTTTTATTATGCTATGCTTTGTTTTGCTATGCTATGTTTTGTTATGCTGTGCTATGTTTTGTTGTGTTTGCTATGTTATGCTATGCTATTATATGTTTTGTTTTGGTATGTTTTGTTGTGTTTTGTTAAGCTATGCTATGTTTTGTTGTGTTTTGCTACGTTTTGTTCTGCTACGTGTTGTGTTTTGTTATGCTATGTTTTGTTTTGTTATGCATTGTTTTGTTATGTTATGCTATGTTTTGTTATGCTATGCTATGTTTTGTTTTGCTATCTTATGCTTTTTTTGTTATGCTATGCTATGTTTATTTTTGATATCCTATGCTTTGTTTTGTTATCCTATGCTTGGTTTTGTTATGCTATGCTATGTTTAGTTTTGCTATCCTATGCTTTGTTTTGTTATGCTATGCTATATTTTGTTGTGTTTTGCTATGCCCTGCTTTGTTCTGTTTTGTTATGCTATGTTTTTGTTGTGTTTTATTATGCTATGGTTTGTTTTGCTATGCTATGTTTTGTTATGCTATGCTATGCTTTGTTATGCTATGTTTTGTTATGCTATGTTTTGTTCTGCTATGTTTTGTTATGTTATGCTATGTTTTGTTCTGCTATGTTTTGTTGTGTTTTGTTATGCTATGCTATGTTTTGTTATACTATGCTATGTTTTGTTTTGCTATGCTTTGTTATGCTATGCTTTGTTTTGTTATGCTATGTTTTGTTATGCTATGCTATGTTTTGTTATACTATGCTATGTTTTGTTTTGCTATGCTTTGTTATGCTATGCTTTGTTTTGTTATGCTATGTTTTGTTATGCTATGCTATGTTTTGTTGTGTTTTGTTATGCTATGCTATGCTTCGTTGTGCTTTGCTATGCTATGTTTTGTTTTGTTATGCTATGTTTTGTTTTACTATCCTATGCTTTGTTTTGTTATGCTATGCTATGTTTGACTATCCTATGCTTTTTTTGTTATGCTATGCTGTGTTTTGTTATGCTATGCTGTGTTTTGTTATGTTATGCTATGCTAGGTTTTGTTATGCTATACTTGTGAGGGTGAGGGGGTGTGAGGGGGTGTGAGGGTGTTTGAGGGTGAGAGGGTTGTGAGGGTGAGGGGTGTGAGGGTGATGGGGGTAAGGGTGAGGGTGTGTGAGGGTGAGGGTGTGTGAGGGTGAGGGTGTGTGAGGGTGAGGGTGTGTGTGGGTGAGGTGTGTGAGGGTGAGGGTGTGTGAGGGTGAGGGGGTGTGAGGGTGAGGGGTGTGAGGGTGAGAGGGTGAGTGAGGGTGAGGTGTGTGAGGGTGTGTGAGGGTGAGGGTGTGTGAGGGTGTGAGGGTGAGGGGGTGTGTGAGGGTGAGGGGCGTGAGGGTGAGGGTGTGTGAGGGGGTGAGGGTGAAGGGGTGTGAGGGTGTGTGTGAGTGTGTGAAGGGGTGTGAGGGTGTGTGTGAGTGTGTGAGGGTGAGGGGGTGTAGGAAAGAGGCCAGAAAGGAGACACAAAGGAGTGGAGTGTGTGGCGGAAGCAGGGAAAAGCAGAACAGAATGAAGATGGATCCGAGAGGGTGCAAGTAGGGTCACATGCGAGAAGGAAGACTCGTTAGGAGAGTGTGATGCTAGAGAGTACAAACAAGAGGACACGAGTGTGCAGAAAAAAGAGCGTAACTTAGACGTGAGCACAGGCATGACAGGAGGAAGAGCAAGCGGTTCGTATGGGAAAGCCTGCAAGAGAGAACACATAAAAAGATAAGATGTAGAGAGAGCAATAGGATGTTACAGAATAAATAGTAGAAGGGGAGTGCATGGGGTATGATTCGAATAAAACAAGGACTGGGCGAGAAGGGAGGGGGGAATGCCAGCAGGAAGGGAGGGGTGACAAATGGTGAGCATTTCGCGGCCGCTTTGATGTTCTCAGTGGCCGCGCGGCTCACTGAGGACATCAAAGCGGCCGCAAAATTGCTCCCAAAGCTGCAGGCAGACAAATGGTGCGCGTGCCCGAGCACATGCACTGTGTCCGATCTGCAGACTTTGGGAGCATTTTTGGAAGCCCTACTATACTCTCGCAGAAGCAACGCATGCACGTTGGCTTCAGCAAGACCTAAAAAAACGACGACACAACACCACTGAATCAAACAGTGAAATTCGACAGACACACACCCTGGGAGCCAACCCTTCCCCGCTTAACTTGCAGTGCACTCTCCCCCTATCACTGATTCCCCCACCCTCCTGCAAAGGTGGGATGTATCAGTGACTGCTGCTTTGAGCATGTGGGAGAGCTCCGAAGATGGGGCTCTGCAAAAAACACACACCCAGACCCAGGCATATCTGAAAGCAGGCCTCGAATCGCGGCCTGTAGTCTAATGTGTTCACAGCCAGCCATGGACTGCGCTGAGGGACGCACACACACACCATGCCTGTGCATGTGCATACGCTTGGGAAGAGAGTGAGACCTTTCTGTTAAAGATGCATGATCAAAGTTACACACAGAAGCACGAACGCGCATGTGAAATCTGCGACCTCTGCTTGTGACTCTTTCCGCAGTTTTGCTTCCCATACTTATCTTGCAGCACTCCTCAACTGCCTCGTCTAACTTCCACGCCATCCTCTTTCTTGCTCTCCCCCTTTCTGATGCCAGACCCAGCATGCGCCCCCCCCCATTCCATTTTTTTTTTCTTCCTACCTCCTGCTGTTGATTTCTCAGGGTCCAACCTGCCCCCCTCTGCTCTGTCTGGCCTGCGTGATGTGTACTGTTGGAGTAACTCACGGCCCAGTCAGAGTCCACAGACACAGAGCACAGTCAACGACGTAACAGGCTGGCAGGCAGCACGTGAGTGTGTGCAGACAGTGCCTGCCACGTACAGGGCGGTGTGCGCTCCTCTACTGTAAAACTGCACAGTTCTGGTGTTTCCTGCTTCAGTGCACAAGGGGAGACAGAGCCAGGCCCGGCTGGGCAGGCTGTGACCGCAACCGCATTTGCAGCCCAAAAGCAGACACGCCTGTCACCCGTGCTGCACAGAAGTGCTCCCTCCACCTCTGCTCCGGTGGTTAGTATGTGGTGCTGGATAGTCACCCGAAGCTTTACCTGGCCCGTCAATCCAGGGCAGCCTTCCTGCTGTCACAGCCTCCATATGCCTCCTGAGACTTGGCCCAGGCAAGGCCGATTGCAAAGTACCGGCCATTAATATACTATTTTTTTCCTTTCACCCATGCCACAAAGCTCATTGCTATAGGTATTTTCTCCACATCCCACAACACATTTCGTTTGTTGGGGAGTCAGTCTTAATCACAAGGCAGCCAGTGTAAAACTTTTAAAACGACTAGCTACGCCAGTGACTACACACCACACCAATTACTAATTACCAATACAACCAATTACCTATTATTACCAATAACCAGTAATATATCCTATTAACCTCTGAGTCCTGTGGCAGTCAAGTCAGTCATGGCACCGGGCCGGCAAGCGGCAACCAGGCATTAAATGATGGACACACAACTCGAGTCAGAGAGAGTCATCTCTGCAGTCCATGTCCCCACTCTCTGACGCAGTGGCTTCCAGAAAGTTCCAGGGCAGGCAGGCGGGAAGCAGTCTGAGGTTGTATTGGTAATTAGTAATTGGTGTGGTGTGTAGTCACTGGCGTAGCTAGTCGTTTTAAAAGTTTTACACTAGCTGCCTTGTGATTAAGACTGACTCCCCAACAAACGAAATGTGTTGTGGGATGTGGAGAAAATACTTATAGCAATGAGCTTTGTGGCATGGATGAAAGGATAAAAATAGTATATTAATGGCCGGTACTTTGCAATCGGCCTTGCCTGGGCCAGGTCTCAGGAGGCATATGGCGTACAAATCACTCATGCCCAATTCACTGAAGCCACTGGTATGTGCGAATCGAATGAAATGTAAATTCTGTTCACTTATGCCTATGCTACGTGCCAATTCCAACGTAATGTCTTTGAAACCCAGCCATGTGCGTTGGCAAATTGCATCAACGTTGAAAGCCAGCCATGTGCGTTTATGCCCATGTGCTACGCACTCGGGCCTTCTGCCAAATGGGTAGCTCCATTAGCTAAGCACTTTGATATAACCTCTGTTGGGCTTTATACGCCTTTGGCAGTGTTATGTCGAATGATATGTTTTTTGCACTAATGTGCGTTTTTGCTCATAGCATAATGGCGTTAACGTAGAAAGCCACCCATGTGTGCGTTTTGCAATGGGGCCCTTTGACAAATGCTGCTAAAGTTATGTGTGATTTTAATGTAATCGAACAGAATTTCAGCTATGTGCCTTTGATATATGCTCTCTGCCGTCTTTGGCGTACAAATCACTCATGCCCAATTCACTGAAGCCACTGGTATGTGCGAATCGAATTATTTTTAAATTCTGTTCACTTATGCCTATGCTACGTGCCAATTCCAACGTAATGTCTTTGAAACCCAGCCATGTGCGTTGGCAAATTGCGTCGACGTTGAAAGCCAGCCATGTGCGTTTACGCCCATGTGCTACACTCTCGGCCCTTTTGCCAATTGCGTTGCTCCTTTAGCTACGCACTTTGATATAACCTCTGTTGGGCAAATTGCGTCGACGTTGAAAGCCAGCCAGGGCTACGTACTCGGGCCTCCCATCTGCTACGCACTCGGGCCTTCTTCCAAATTGCTTAGCTCCATTAGCTACGCACTTTGATATTTCCTCTGTTGGGCTTTATACGCCTTTGGCAGTGTTATGTCGAATGATATGTTTTTTGCACTAATGTGCGTTTTTGGTCATAGCATAATGGCGTTAACGTCGAAAGCCACCCATGTGTGCGTTTTGCAATGGGGCCCTTTGTCAAATGCTGCTAAAGTTATGTGTGATTTTAATGTAATCGAACTGAATTTCAGCCATGTGCCTTTGATATATGCTCTCTGCCGTCTTTGGCGTACAAATCACTCATGCCCAATTCACTGAAGCCACTGGTATGTGCGAATTGAATTTAATTTAAATTCTGTTCACTTATGCCTATGATACCTGCCAATTCCAACCTAATGTCTTTGAAACCCAGCCTTGTGCATTGCTCCATTAGCTACGCATTTTAATATAACCTCATTTGGCCAAATTGCGTCGACGTTGAAAGCCAGACATGTGCGTTTAGGCCCATGTGCTACGCACTCGGGCCTTCTGCCAAATGGCGTCCATTTGACTGTAGCCAATGGTATGTGCAAATCAAATGTGCGTTTTTCTCTCCACGTGAAAACCCAGCCATGTGCTTTTTGTACAATGGCCTACACGCGAAAATCCGGCCATGTGCGTTTAGTTCAATGGCCTATACGTGAAAACACTGCCATATCTATTTTGTAATGTGATATGCAATGCATGCTATGCATGTCGACTTTTCACCAATCAACCATCTTTGGCATCCAAATAGCTAATAAAGAAAAACCAAAGGTGGTGATGGACGGAGCGTTGACAATACAAACACTTACCCCCAGTCAACTGATCTGGGTTTAATCCATCACCGTTCTTTAGCTCACTCCGCCACCCCAGTTCAGACATGGCCATATGCAAAGCAGTCTGACCCTGTGCCTCATGGGAACAGTCCAGCCCGAACTGCCAAGCCATGTCTTCCCTGGACCGGAATCAAGCTTCCCAGGACCGGTTTCTGGCATTACAGCCGACTTCAGCCGGGCTTGCTTGACTCCAGTGGCAAAGTGAGCAAGGGACTCACGTCTGAGCATACCCTGCCAACTTAGGGCGAACAAAGAAAAACCAAAGGTGGTGATGGACAGAGCGTTGACAATACAAACACTCACCCCCAGTCAACTGATCTGGGTTTAATCCATCACCGTTCTTTAGCTCACTCCACCACCCCAGTTCAGACATGGCCATATGCAAATCAGTCTGACCCTGTGCCTCATGAGAACAGTCCAGCCCGAACTGCCAAGCCATGTCTTCCCTGGACCGGAATCAAGCTTCCCAGGACCGGTTTCTGGCATTACAGCCGTCTTCAGCCGGGCTTGCTTGACTCCAGTGGCAAAGTGAGCAAGGGACTCACGTCTGAGCATACCCTGCCAACTTAGGGCGAACAAAGAAAAACCAAAGGTGGTGATGGACGGAGCGTTGACAATACAAACACTCACCCCCAGTCAACTGATCTGGGTTTAATCCATCACCGTTCATTAGCTCACTCTGCCACCCCAGTTGTCTGACCTAGGGTGGTGTGGAGTGCAAAAAAACAATGGATTTAGGCCCAGATCTTTGTACTGGGGTGAATGTAAGACATTGTTCTGCATTTTGTCCATCAACTGTGTTTTTTGCAATTTTCACCCCAAGTGGGCTGGGTATGCTCAGACGTGAGTCCCAGGCTCTCCACATCACTGGAGTCAAGCTATCCAGGCTGAAGAAGGCTGATAGCCAGAAACCGGTCCTTGGATGCTTGATTCCGGTCTAGGAAAGACATGGCTTGGTAGTTCGGGCTGGACTTTTCCCATGAGGCACAGGGTCAAGGCTGATTTGCATATAGCCATTGTCTGACCTAGGGTGGTGTGGAGTGCAAAAAAACGATGGATTTAGGCCCAGATCTTTGTACTGGGGTGAATGTAAGACATTGTTCTGCATTCTGTCCATCAACTGTGTTTTTTGCAATCCAAATAGATGATGCCCAATTCACTTATGTCAATGTTATATGCAAATGCTATGTTATTTAATTGGAAGATGGCCATCTTCTTTTTTTTCCTATGCTACGCACTTTTAAACAACCCCTCTCTGCCAAATGGCGTCCACGTGAAAACCCAGCCATGTGCGTTTTGTAAAATGGCGTCCTAGTGAAAACTCAGCCATGTGTGGTTTATAACCTGCTACGCAATACATGTCACTCACTCACCAATCGACCGTCTTTGGCCTACAAAGCACTTATTCCAATGTAATGAGTTTGAAAGCCAGTCATGTGTGTTTCTTCATCTGCTACGCACTTTGATATTACCTCGTGCGTTTTGGAATGTGCTATGCACTCGGGCCTTCTGCCAAATGGCATCCATTTGATAGTATCCAATGGTATGGGCGAATCGAATGTAATGTAAGATGATGTCATCCACGTGCGTTTTTTCACATAATACATTGCCTACCTAAAAGTAGAACCTGGCCATTTTGCCCTGTAGTGCTAAGCTGCGCTCGTTGTGAATTCATGGCACATCCCGCTCAATGTGCACCTCTACCATGTGCCTCAGTGGTGACCGTTCAGTGCTGCACAAAAGTGTGCAGCCCCTTCCCTGTTGCAGGACTGCCCATCCTCGTCCATGCCCCTCTGCTGTCTCGCTGTGTGACATGGCTGAAACCATGGCATATTAGTTTTTGACATTTGTTTGTGTTCTTTTTCCTTTGGAGTAAACAGTGGCTCAACGCCACTTGCCCTATTTGTGGAGACTACTTTGTTGGTAACTTTATCTTGTGTCAATGGTGTTCCTTTAGAAATGTATTTCTTCTCTTTTTTGCATCCATTATCCATACTATTTATTTTTGTAACAGTTCTGTGTGTTTCTATTTTCCTGACCTTCGAAATTTTCACAATTCCGCCATTTGTCCGTCCTCACCTTTTTCTTTAATGTTTATTTGACACCCCTCTTTGGAGTAAAAGGTACCTTCTCTCCTTTGGTTGTTCCCTTGGTGTTATGGTTGGCTTGAGTGTTCTTGAAGGGGCGATATGTTTAGTAATAGTGTATAATTACACCTTCGTTAACTTTTGGTCTTAATTCTTAGAATGACACCACGTAAAATGGGTTAATGGTATATATGACGGTCTAATTTTTTTAAAACTTTTTCTTTTTATAGTAATGGATGCCATTAAGTACTATGAGCTTGTGGATTATGTGAGCCGTAATGTTTATCCAAGTGGTTTTACAAAAGTCCAGAAGCATGGATTACGTCGAATGTCGAAAAGTTACACCGTTGATGGTAGTATATCTCATTATTTATTTGCAAGTGGCATGTGTTACAGGTTTATGTGTTATTGCATGTTTTTTGTTAATTTTTTAATTTTTGCCCTGCTTAGTTTGCGTAACTGTTCCTCATTTTTTCTCTTTTTGATAACAGGTGGGTGTTTATTCTATACTGCTAAAGCTAAGAAGACTAAAGTAGTCATTGGTGCTGAATCTGAGTATAACATTTTTTTTTTTTTTAAACAATTTTTATTGTCAGGAATTCAAAAGAGATATTTATAATTTCACTTGTATGGCACAGCGCCATATTAGTAGCATGTGTAGGCCGGAGAAACGAACAGAGCATAACATGTGTCCTTAACCATCCAGTTCTGCCACGGTCATTGCACTGAGCAAGGAGGAGTGACCAACATATTCAGATCGCAGCAGAAGTCCGTTTCCCCTCCAGAGATCAGTTCCTGACAATACATTTCTAGTGTATTCATCCACGACTAACAACGTAAAGTTTTAGAAAAAAAAAAAAAACATGAAAACCAAACTATGGTCATCACTGAGGAAATGAGTGTGTTCATCTACAGACATGCATTTGCACGTACATTTGTTCAGCATTGCGCCCAAGGTAGTGTTGCGTTTCCGCAGCCTCCCGGTTACCCCCATCATTCCTTTAATAGACCCTTTGTCGGTTAATCCTCGTCCTCCTCCGAGTCGGAGTCTTCACCCTCCGGTAGTGGCTCACATGGTTCTCCCCTATACGTGTTCCATGGCGACCATACCTTATTCCACTTGCGGGGGCATGCCCGTAACACATACACTGCCCTTTCTTTTACCATTAGAAGGTCCATATTCCTTATCCACCCCGCCACCGTTGGCAGCTCCGGAGCACCCCACCTCTGCGCAATGTCTCGTTTGGCCACTGTTACCGCCAGCGTAACCCAGAGTTGTTCATACCTGTTTAGGTCTGTAGGGTCCCAAATGTTCAACAGGCATTTACGGGGTTCAGGCAGGACAGACACCTTGACGGCCTGGGAGACTGTGCGCATAATCTGTCTCCAGACTTCCCGGATCTGAGGACATTCCCATAATGTGTGGAGAAGAGTTCCCTCCTCCCCGCATCCCCTGAGGCAGTATGGGTGTGGTGCCCTCTGTATTCTGTGAAGCAGTGTACGGGTGTAATAGGTGCGATGTAGAATTTTGAGTTGCACTAGGCGGAATCTGGCCGAAATGCCTACCTCTCGCGGTGAAGCAAGTGCCTCATTCCATTCTGTATCATCCATCTCACCCAGTTCCCCCACCCACTTCTCTTTGAGTTTCTGTGTTGGGTCTGGCAGGTTATTAATCAGTTTTTTGTACGTGAGTGAGGTTGCCTTCTGTTCCATAAATTCGGTCAGCAACCTGTCTTCCAGTGGTGATGATTCCGGGAGTGTGGTGTCGGGAGGGATTGCTTGCAGTAGGGCGTGACGGATCTGCACATACCGGTATGTTTCTGAGGGGCCCAGGCCGTACAGTTGTTGTAGTTGGGGGAAAGGAATAACCGTGCCCTTGTCCCAAAGATCTCCAACCACCGAGATCCCTATGGTATCCCATCGTGTGAACCCCTTACATGTCCGCAAGTTTCCCAGTGATTTAGTGTCCCACAACGGAGTTAACCTAGTTATTTTTCCCTTCCACCCCATACGTGATTGTGCTGTATGCCATAGCGTCGCCGTGTGAAGCGTTGGGCCCAGTAGGGTCTTCACTTGCGAGTGGTTGTATAGCGCTGAGAGCATGCCTTCATTCCCCAGTTGTGACCAGTCTGCCTTATACGCGGGGTCCTCCCGCGTGACGTGAATCCATTGATTAATTACCTTAAGCTGGGACGCCCAGTAATATAATTGGAGATTGGGCAGTGCGATCCCCCCCTCGTACCAGCTCTTCACCAGTTTGTCCTGCGCTATTCGCGCCGGGCCGTTGCTCCATAGCAGATTGGATATCAATGCAGCGACCTGCCGGAAGTATCGCGGGTTCACTACATAAGGGGAGTTTTCAAGCACATACAGAAACCTTGGGAGGGCCATCATTTTATATAGTGCCGCTCGCCCTAGGAGGGTCAGCGGTAGCGTTGCCCAGTATTTGACGTCCGCACGCAAGCGCGTCAGAGGTGGAAGTAAGTTCTCGGTATAGAAGTTCGCAGCATCGGTAGTAATAAAGATACCCAGGTACTTAAATGAGGTGGTAGTTATCTTTAGAGGACATTCGGCGTGCAGCACTGGACCCGGGCCTTTGAGTACATAAAGTATGGATTTGGACCAGTTCAGGGTGTAACCGGATGCCTTGCCGTGTTCATCGCATAGAGCCAACAGGGCAGGGACCCCCTCGTTGGGATTGATCATATAGATCAGCATGTCATCTGCGTATAGGGAGATTTTGTCCTCCCACCCTTCTTCCCAAGTGATGCCTCGGAACAGTGGTGTCGCTCTGAGCATGATTGCCAGAGGCTCCAGCACTAGTGCAAATAGAAGGGGCGATAGCGGGCATCCCTGTCTAGTTCCCCTTCCCAGCGGAAAGGTGGGCGATATATGGCCATTCGCAACCACCTGCGCAACCGGCAATGTGTAGAGCAGCCGCACCCATGCAAGATATTTTGGTCCGAAACCCATTCGGGTCAAGACTGCAAACAGGTACTCCCACTCCACCAGGTCAAATGCCATTTTAGCGTCTAGGGAAAGGATCACAGCTTGGTCCGTAAGACGATGTGCCCGTGCCATCACCCCGTGCACCCTTCGTAGGTTCAACGCTGTGCTCCTGTGTGGCATGAAGCCCGATTGATCGGGGTGTACCAGGGTGCTCAGATGCGGGGTCAGACGACTGGCCAGGAGTTTCGCCAAGATCTTCGCTTCGGTATTGAGCAAAGAGATGGGCCGATACGAGGCGCAGTCAGTTGGTGGTTTGGCCGGTTTGGGAATGGCTACGATGGTGGCCGTTCGCTGGTCGAGTGGAAGCAGTGCCTTCTCTACACTCTCATTGTACATGTCCAAGAGAGGCTTGGCCAGTACCGAGTCTGTCGCTTTATACCATTCCACAGGTATTCCGTTAGGACCCAGTGCCTTACCGGACTGTAATGCCTGTATTGCTGTTTGGATCTCTCCTTCTGTTAGGTCTGTGTCTAGTTCCTGCTGCGTTTCAAGAGGGAGCACAGGGATAGCAATGTTACCGAGAGACGCCAGGGCCTCCTGCTCTGTGACTGGTCGTGTCGGCGTGTATATCCCTTGGAAGTGGCGCGCTAGGGTGTGCACTATTCGGTCCGGGTGAGTCTGCAGCTGGCCCTCAGTATCATATAGGCGTTGTATCCCCCTGTTGCTGCCGCCCCGTTTGTCCAACCACGCCAGCATTTTCCCTGCCTTATCGCCTACATCATATATTCGGCATGCGGTGTTTGCCAGGTGTCCCTTAGTGACCGAGGTGAGGTGCGCCTGGTATTGCTGCTGTCGGAGTTGTAACGCATGTGCGTTGTCAGGAGTGGGGTCTGCCATGTGAGCGGTGTTTGCCATGTGGAGTGCCAACTCTAAATTTGCAAGGTCGGCTCTGGATTCTCTTTTGTGCCCAGTGATCGCCGATATGGATGCCCCACGAAGGACCGTTTTGTACGCCTCCCAGAGTACCGAGGGTGAGGAGACCGTGCCCATGTTTTCGTGAAAGTAGTGTGTTGTAGCCAATTTAAGCTTTTTCCTTACACCAGGAATTCGCAGATAATTGGGGTATATCGGGTACAGTCTAGCGCGCTTTTGTTCTTTTGTAGTAAGGTGAAGGGATATTGGGGAGTGGTCGGAAATGCCTCTCGGTAGAATCTCCAGCTTGTCTATGGAACCCAGTCCCACCCCTAGAAAAAAGAAGAAATCAATGCGTGAAAGGCTGTCGTGGGGGGCGGAGTAGTGCGTGTATTGCTTTGCCGTGGGGTTTAATTGACGCCATACATCCGCGAGGCCTATGGCAGTTAGGAATCCAGGAAGCGTGGTAGTCCCTCTCGGGCGATCCCGTGTGGGAAAGGTGTCTAATAAGGGGTCCGCTATGGCATTAAAGTCCCCTCCAATGATCATGTCACCCTCCGGGAGGTCAATAAGAAACTGCCCCAGTGCCGGTAGTGCTGTAGAGTGAAGCGCCGGGGGGATGTACACAGATACCACATTGAGGGTCCTCCCCTCCCACTGGCCAGAGAGTGCCGCAAAACGCCCCTGGTCGTCCGTCCTGCGGCTAGTAACCAAAAAGGACGAGTTGTTCTTGAGGAGAATCCCTGTGCCTCTAGAGCCTGTAGTGAATTCAGCGTGTACTGCCATAGTGTAGCCACGCCTATTTAGTGCTTTGCAGGTAGTCCCGGCCAAATGTGTTTCCTGAAGTAGCACCAGTTCAGCCTTATGGCGTTTGATGGTTTGCAGTACCAAACCTCGTTTAATTTTATCCCCCAACCCTCTGACGTTCCATGTGAGCAGGTTCAGTGGGGGAACCATTGTTATTAAAGGGGCGCCCTCAGTGGATGCTGCTTGTTCTTGTTGTGCCATTTGGATCCAATACCCATGTTAACAATATGCAGTAATGTGGTAGAGCCAGTATGATGAGCTGTGCGCCGGGGTACTTGGCGCTGATGTTCAGTAATGCAACTATGCTTTGTGTACACACAGTGATGACCAGTAACCATAACCGTAACAGTAGAACTTTCCCCCCCCCACCCCCTCCCTGCTCTCCTGCTCCACGGACGAAGTCCCGCCCGCATCCCCAACTTGGCAGAGTGCGTAGTCCCCTCCCTGTGTAGTCTTACTTGCTTGTGGGGTTGGTGAGTCCCCTACAGGCACCGGCCAGTGCCCACCTTACTCAGGTCCATCAGCTCGAAGTCCCAAGGGCTTTGATCACGTCCTCTTACATATAGCTCAAGTAGTCAACCCCGGCTAGGCTGACCGGAATCAAATGGGTCCCTTTCAAGATCAGAATCCAATCCCGCGGCGGCGCCCTGCTCAGTTGCCGGGCTGTTTGCCTGGTGTTCCGTCGTCCTCTCGTTGCGGTGGTCCTGGCGGTCCCTGTGCGTGCGTTGGGGTTTGCCCACCGGTCTCCAGCCATCCAGCCACTCACGTGCCACCTCAGGCGTGTCGAAAAACCACGTCTTCCCCTCGGCCACAATCCGTAATTTGGCGGGGAAAAGCATTGAATAGGGCAGGCCCCTGTCACGTAGCGTCCTTTTGACTTCAGTGAAAGATTTCCGGCGCCTGGCCACCTCAGCCGTGTAATCTGGGAAGAAGGCCAAAGTTGCGTTCTGAACTTTCACTGGTGGTGTTACCCTTGCCGCTTGTAGAATGGCATCCCTGTCCCTAAAGTTGAATAGTCTAGCCAGTACTGGCCGCGGCGCGGCACCTGGTTTGGCCGCACCCCCAGGGACCCGGTGCGCCCTCTCGACAGAGAAGAAGTTGGACAGGCCTTTAGGCTGCAGCTTGGTCTTGATAAGATCCTCGACGTATAGGTCCATGGCGCCTTTTCCTTCCGATTCCGGAAGGCCTAGGATGCGGACGTTGTTTCTCCGAGAGCGCCCCTCCTGGTCATCCAGCTTCTCCTGTAGTTGTTTGGTGACCTTCTCCATTCGCTCCATCGCTACCTGTAGATCTGAGGTGTCTTCGACGAGTGATTTTGTGACCACCTCCACTTGGGACACCCTCTCTGACATCTTCTTAAAGTCTGCTCTCAACAGGTTCACTTCGGAGGAGATGGTGCCCACTGTCGCCTGGACCTCAGTGAGGGTTTTCATAATGTCTTCAAGTGTGACTGTCCCCGCTCCGTTCGCGTCTGTATTTGCCCCGGTGGATTGACGCCCAGGTCCCTGTGAGCGGCCACCCTGGGTATAAGCAAATTTATCAAGCCGCGCTTGCGATGTCGTATTCCTCGTGTTTTTGCCTGCCATCTTGTAGTGCTGGGCTCTGTAGTGTCCGGTTTGTTCAGTGGTATCAGGACCTGTGCCCCACCGGCCTCGCTATCCTCCGGGTGGGCGCTGTTGCCGTAGAATGCAGGAGCTTGGACTGTAGTGGACTGTAGTGCACTGTAGCCTCTTTATGCCCGGTTTAGGTCTCTGTCTATTCGGGGGTCAGTCTCAGTGACTCACCACGTGCGTGGTCCGTCCCCCCGTGACTGTTACAGTATGCCTCAGCGTGGTGCTGTGTCGCGTCACCAGCGGTGTCTGGGTTGCGAGCACCTCGCTGGTGGTTGTCGTTTTAGACGTTCCCCCCTCCAAATGGGCTGTATTGTCGGAGCGCCAGAGCCGGCAGGCCAGATCTTCTCCTTCATGCACTTTCACTCTATGTGCTGTTATGGACACCTAACTCGCATTTGTTTCCAGGCGGAGAATACCATCCGTCCCCCACGCAGGCTCGGGCTGGGGTTCGAGTTACCGGGCTCCGGGCGAGCTGTGTGGGTTGTGGCGCATTGCGCCCTAATGTGCAGTGGGTGCGGGACACCCGGCCGCCCGTGATGTCCTAAGATGGCGCCGCCTAAGGACAGGGACGCCCCAGCTCCGGAGGGCGCTCACTCCGTGTGCAGCAATACGCTCTTCCAGCCCCTGACGCGGCCGCCGCTTTCCTGTCCGCTGGCCGCCGCGTTGTACACAATGCGCGCTGGTACCTTTCTTCTGTAGGTGAGACGGGGGCGCCGGTCAGATGCAACTTCCTCCAGCCGGGCAGGGTGGACTTCCGGCCGGGTCCGCCAAGCATTCCAGGCCGGTGCTGCTGGACAGGTGGAGGCCCCGCTATGCCGTCTCCAAACGGACCACTTCTCGTATTCGGATTTTCGCCGGGGTTGGCTCAGGGTGCGCCGCTTGCCTCTCCGAGCCGACTTCACTTCTTCGGGTGGGTGAACGTGCGGATGGTCATGCGGATAATTTCACGGGCCAGTCAGCCTTGTGGAGCTCCCGAATCAAGCTGCCGCCATGCTCGGCAGTTGGCCACGCCCCCCTGAGTATAACATTTTTCATGAATTTCATTCCTCTACTCTTGGTCGCCATTCCGGTATCAATAAAACTCTGAAATGCATTTCCTTCCGTTATTTTTGGCCAAATATGTCAGTTCAAATTGATGAATGGGTGAGTTTCAATTTATCCTGCTTTTACAAATACTTATTAAATATGTTTTTTCCTTAGCGACAGTGTTGTAATACAAACATTTTTAACCTGTATATTTCTGTTTTATTTCACTCTCTCTCCACTATGGTATGTACAGTGTCTCAATGAAGTACTTTATAGGGTATGTTTTGTTCTTGTACTCCCTTTGCACTGTAGATGTAAGGCGGGAAGTGTTTGAGTTTCGGTACTCTGTGACATTGTTATAAATTGTACTTGACAGATTTGAATTTTTTGACTTGCACATCAAAGAGTGTGACGTTTGTCAAAAGGAACAACCAGTCCTCAAGATTTGCCCAGAATTAAAAACAATCAAAGTATGTTTAAAATTCGTTGACTTTACTGTTATAAACTTTCTGGCCATTAGCTGATTTTGATCTTAGCATTGCGTTTTTTCAGCTTGTAACTTTTGTACCTGTAATTGTGTTTATTAACAGGTGGAAGAAGTTTGGGAACTTATTGGAGTGGATTTGATGGGACCTTTACCTACCACTCCTACAGGATACAAATACTTCTGACAGCCACAGATTATTTTTCGAAATGGGTTGAGGCATTTCCTTTAAAATCAAAGACTGCAGTTGAGGTTGCTTCAAGACTGTTGCAAATGTACCTCCGCCATGGTACTCCGAAAAGGGTCCTATCCGATCAAGGTCGTGAGTTTGTGAATGAAGTGAGTGAGCCATTTTGCCGTAACTTATAATGCTCTGATATTCTTTAATTTACTTTGTCTATTGCGATCTTTGTGTACTGTTTTTTTCTTATTCATTAACAGTTCTAAAGTTTATTTCACCCACATGTCACAATATATTGATGTTTGTTTTCAGGTTAATACGGAGTTATCTAGGCTCTTACAAATAGAACGGTCTGTAAGCGCAGCCTATCATTCACAGACAAATGGGTTAGATGAGCGTACAAATGCTAGCATTAAAAGGTAATGCAAGTTTGTCATTGACTTTCTAAGTACTTGTGAGTTAGCTGTCATGGTGATGTTTGTGCATTTTAATACTTTACTACTTTCTCTAATGTGGTCTGACAGGTTTGTTTTGCTGCAGTGCAATCGTAACTGAAAAGTAATGTGTCTACTGAGCTGACAGTATAATTTATGCTTCAGTTTAATTGTTTTTAATATTACAGCACGTTGTCTAAGTATGTCAATGAGCATCAGACTGATTGGGATCTTTATGTGGACCAAGCATTGTTTGCTTTACGATCGAAGCCGCATACCACCACAAAAGTTTCCCCGTTTCTCCTTATGTATGACCGAGAAGCAAGATTTCCTAGTGAGGTCATGGATGAACTGGTATGATATTTAGAGTATTCCAATGTATATTTTAATATGGCAGTTGATGTACTTTGACATACATGTTTGGCGTGCTTTTTTTTCATTTGAAACAAAGTATGTTTATCATATTTTTGAAAAATAGCTGTATATTAAATTTCTCGATTTAAAATCAGTAAAAAACATTTATTGATTTTTATGTTTCCTTTATTAGCTTTCGTTTGTACTACTACCAACAGAAAGCGAGTATGCATCACTTCTTGCAGAAAAGAAAATTAGAGCAGCAGAGTTGCAGAAGAAGACAAAGCAGAATATAGAACTTTCTCAGGAAAAGCAGAAAGAAAAGTTTAAAAAAAGAGTTTGCAAGAAATGGTATAGAGACAAAATATCGACTCCAAAATATCGACTGGACATAATATCGAGTTTTAAATATAGACTGGACAAAATATCGACTGGACATAATATCGACTACAAAAATATCGTTTTTCAGGTAAGTGAAGTAATATCGACTGTATAAAATATAGATAGCAAAAATATCGATTTTTTAATAATATATAATATTTTATAGTGTATTTTTATGTAATAATATGTGTGAATAGTGTGTATTAATGTTATAAAATATTTTATTACATGAATTTTGTTTTGATAATAATTGCGTAATGTAATTCTGTAGCGGGTTGTGGGTTTATAGGGGAATAGGGTGGGAAGTAATTTAATAATAATTAATTAATTAATATATGTTTGTTAATATTTTTAATTAATACTTAATTGATAATTAATTAATATTAATTAGTTAATTAATTAATATAATTTTGAATATATTTTGTATTAGTAAATAATTGTTAATTAATTAATTGTAATTAGTTAATTACATTAATTAGAGTACATTTTTTATATATATAATTTTGTGTTATTTTTAAGTAATTAATTTTGAAAAAATAATATTAATTATTAAAATAATTACACCTAATGTTCTAATATATTTACTTTATTGTTATTGTTAATTAATAATTAATTGGTAATTAAATAATATTGATAAATTTTGGGTAAAGGAGCATTTTTAGGGTTCAGGGTCAGTTTTCAGTTCATGGGTAAAGGGGTATTTTTAGGGTTCAGGGTCAGTTTTCAGTTCATGGGTAAAGGGGTATTTTTAGGGTTCAGAGTCAGTTTTCAGTTCATGGGTAAAGGGGTATTTTTAGGGTTCAGGGTCAGTTTTCAGGTCATGGGTAAAGGGGTATTTTTAGGGTTCAGGGTCAGTTTTCAGTTCATGGGTAAAGGGGTATTTTTAGGGTTCAGGGTCAGTTTTCAGGTCATGGGTAAAGGGGTATTTTTAGGGTTCAGGGTCAGTTTTCAGTTCATGGGTAAAGGGGTATTTTTAGGGTCAGTTTTCAGTTCATGGGTAAAGGGGTATTTTTAGGGTTCAGGGTCAGTTTTCAGTTCATGGGTAAAGGGGTATTTTTAGGGTTCAGGGTCAGTTTTCAGGTCATGGGTAAAGGGGTATTTTTAGGGTTCAGGGTCAGTTTTGGGTTTTTGGGTAAAGGGGTATTTTTAGGGTTCAGGGTCAGTTTTGGGTTTTTGGGTAAAGGGGTATTTTTAGGGTTCAGGGTCAACAAATAAGATTTTAAAAAATTATTTTTATTATTTACATTTATTATTTTATTATTATAATTTAATTTAAGTCGTTTTAAGTATATTTTAGTAATTAAAATTTAATATTAATTTAATTTAACACTGTTTTTAATAAAGTCGATATTTTTTACATCTATATTTTTGTTAACGATATTTTGTACTCGATATTTTTGTACTTACCTGTTTGTAGATACAAACTCGATATTTTGACTGTCGATATTTTGTCCACGATATTTTGGCAAGTCGATATTTTGTCAGTCGATATTATTTCAGTGATCCGCAAGAAATATAAGCCGTACTTGTTCAGCGAAGGAGAGTTAGTCCTGGGGAAAAATTGTAGATGATCGACAAGGAAAGGCGGCATTTTGGAGCATAATTTCACAGGACCCTACCGTAGAGATGAAATTGAAGGGAAGCGTGTAAAGTTACTCAATAGTAGCAACGTGGTTTTACATAGAACTTATATTCTGGACATGTTGAGGCCTTATAAATTGAGTGCGACAGGTAATTTTCCTAGGGCTACCTTTTTGAAAGTCATGGCCTAATATTTTTATGTTTTTTCTTTTGGTGTTCACTGTGCCTGTGTAAATGTCTCTTTAATATACGCAGAGTTACTTATTTGTTATGAACATTTTGTTGTGTAAAGAACAGTACTTTACGGTCGGGAGTTATGAATATGTACTCTTGTTTCAGTATTGTTTGTGGTTGCATGTTTGAGTAGTCTGTTTTAATTATTAACAACCACTTTAAAAAATCATTTTGCAGGAAACATGACCAGTGACCAATGGCCATCCGTGCTCCCATCATCTGCCGCCCCGCCTGCATCATCTGCCACAAAACCTGCATCATCTGCCGCACCGCCTGCATTATCTGCCGCACCGCCTGCATCATCTGCTGCACCGCCTGCATCATCTGCTGCACCGCCTGCATCATCTGCCGCACCGCCTGCATCATCTGCCACAAAGCCTGCATCATCTGCCACAAAGCCTGCATCATCTACCGCATTGCCTGCATCATCTGCCACCACGCCTGTATCATCTGCCGCCACCGCTGCATCATTTGCTGTTGCTATGCCTGCATCATTTGCTGCTACGCCTGCATCATTTGCCGCCAGGCCTGCATCATTTGCCGCCAGGCCTGCATCATCTGCCGCCGCGCCTGCATCATCTGCCGCCACGCCTGCATCATCTGCCGCCACGCCTGCATCATCTGCCGCAACGCCTGCTTCATCTGCCGCACCGCCTGCATTTCCCTTATGTCCTTCTACCAAATCCTTAAAAAAGTTCTTGATGTATGGCGGAAACCAGATATTGGACGGTTAGAAGCAATAGTGGCGAGTTTCAAATTGTATGATTCTTCTTTTTGTTCCTTAAAAGAGGACCAATGGATAGTTGATGAGGTTGGTTTACAAAATGTATTCTTACTATAGTATCTAATTATGTATGATGTACATGTTGAGTCCCGTGGTAGAGTTCATGTGTTTTCTTCCTTTTTCTTAAAGGTCATTGATGCGTATCTCTGCAGATTATGCATGTTAAGAACTAATGTACGTATATTGTCATTAATAAGTAATACAGCAACCAAAAATAGTAAATGTGTATGAAATGTTTCTAAAGTACTTTATTTTATCTTGACTTCAGTGCTTATTGATTTCTGCAACAGTCTCTTCGTCCATTTTCCTTGGATCATATCGGCCCTCTCATTTCCGGGTAAATATTGAAATCTGTATCATGATTACAATATTTTTTTTGCTTGTTAATGATTATTCGATTGTTCCAATTAATTTTCTTGTCATTTATTAATTTTGCAACATTTTTCCGAGTATTAAAAAGGTGTAGGCTGTATGTCATTTATTTTTGTCATTGTCTTGGAAGTGATTATTTTTCCCTTCCAGTTTTCTTTTAATTGTCAATCACTTGTTAGCATTTTTCTGCAGAAATTGAGTATGGATGTTGTATTTGACTTGCATTTTTTCATAAGCTTATTTTGTACTGTATAGGTAGCTTTTGAGATGATGGATACAATCCTGTGTCGGACCAATACTGGCGTTCATTGGCTGCTTTTGGTAATTGTAATCTTTTTTCACCTTTGTCACTTTTGTCAGATCTTCTTCCTAAGTTTGACTTTGTATTACTAGCAACTGCTGAACTGTTTTGCTGAACACTATATTAATTTCCTTTTCTTTATTTAGTAATCACGTTTTTAGCAAACAAATGCATTTAAAAATTTCCATATTTAACATTTTCATTTCCTATTGTGCTTTCTGTTTCAGATTTTAAAACCTTTTGCCAAACAAATAATAGTGTATGATTCGCTGGATGCCAATCTTGGGACCTACCATCAATTTTTACAGAATTGGAGGTACCACTTAACTTTAACTTACCATTAAATATGTCATGTCAATAGTGCGCTGATATATTTTGGCCAGCATTTTTTATTTGTGTAAGTTGAAAGATGTAGTATATTGTAATCGTATTTGTGTTTCATTTTTCAAACCAATATTTAACATGACCGTTCGTATGTTTCAAAAGGGCTTTCCTACAGGCAATCGAGTGTCCACACAGTGAGCTCTGGCAGTTAGTGGTAGAATGTAACGCCAAGCAACAGGATAGCTACAATTGTGGTGTTTTTTGCATGTTGGTAATTTTTCCATACTTTCATTACAATTTTGAATTTGTCGTAGATAGGTTTATGTTAAATATTGATTACGCCTTTGTAGTAGTTGCACACATTAAAGACTGTTTTATATTTAAATTACTGTTCTGAACGACAAGTGATCCTGGTGGTACTGCCCGTCTGATGTGATTTTCATTTGCCTGTGATTTTGTCTGACAAAGAAGATGTTACTTATGTGGTAGGTGTGAGACCTCGGACAAAAGACTTTCAAATTAATTGTCGCTAAAATTTATGAGTTCTTTTTATTTCCATTAGGTTATTTGTGTAACATGTACATTTTTTAACTATGTCCAGTTTACAGATTCGTACATTACTCGAAGACCAGTTCCGGCAAATGAAATCAATGCCACGTTTCTGAGGGAATATAGATTGTTTATTGCAGTGAAGCTAATGGAGTTTTCAGGTTAGAATTTTACATTGTACGAATCATGTATTTAAATTTGTAGTGCCCTAGGTTACTTTGAAAGTTTGTGTGTGGTAGCTATTTTTCTTTTCTTCAATGATCAAACGAGCACTGCCAAGTATTTCATTGTATCCTAGATAGTAATGATGTTAAGTAAATTGTAGTTTTTTAAATGCTTGTTTTTGTCTTGTTTTTTTTGGAAGACTTTCGAACAGCAGTCACTGGCCCATGCACTTAATTTTATTATTGTTTTAACCTGTCCATAATCTCCTTTACTGATGCGCTACTGTTCTCCTATGTCACATTTAGAATCAATTCAACACGTCTGCGGGGTCTGCAACAAAGAAAATTCACAGCTTGGTATGAATTTCTCTAAGGCACAATGCCAAGTATGTTGTAGATGGATCCACATGGAGTGCATTAAAAGTGTATAATTAACAAAGGAGGGAGGTAGAGTACAAAAGTAGGATTCCTACTCCACGGGCACTGATAAATAAACAAGAAGAATCCTACTACCAGTGTGTATCGCAGGGAGGGGGAACACTCAGTGTTGTGTAAAATACCCCTCACACACCAACAGGCCCCTTGGTGTCATGCTTCATCATTGGGGTCTTCGCGTCCCGCTAAGGGGACGCGGCACGCTGCGACCTGCGACTACGCGGGAGCGTTGACAAGTTGGACTATGTGTGGTGTGTGTTGAGTGCAGGTGAAGGGATTTATGTGAGTGAAGGGTGTGGTGAAAAATTAAAAAGTACCTGACTAGTGGGTGGTGTGAAAAAAGCTTTATTTCTACCCCTAGCTGGTGCTATTAAAAAGGTGTGCAAAAAGGGCGAGGTTCTATTGTCTTAATTAGGGACAGAACCTCTGGTGTGCGTCGACATGTTTCGGTACTGGTGTACCTTCTTCAGGACGGGGCACAACTTCCCAACCCTACTCACGTTTTTCTATAAAAAATGTTATCTTAATTTAAAAAGTGATAACAATTTAAAGGAGGCTACAGTGTGCCTACAGCGGTTCTTTTGGATCATGCAGTTGCATGCCTCATGGTCTTTGTGGTATGTTGCCTCATGAGCAAATCCTGGGCATCAAGGTAGGTAGGTGGATCCACAATGAGATCCGCCTGAATTGGCCTCCTTCTACCACCCTGTGCTGCTCCGATGTGCATTAAAAGTGACCCCGCTTCACGGTTACCTTCTCAAGGTTTTACTTCTCACAAATGTATTTAAAAATGCAATGTATTTTGGTTGACCTTTTTCCGTATTTTGGCTGTAGATTTACATGATGTGTAGTCTCCTGCCTTCTACAAATGTGTCTGGATTATCATATAATAATAATCCACGTTTGTAAAGTGCAAACAAACCATTATCTGTTATGGTCGCTAGGTGACCAATGGTATGTGCGAATCAAATGTAATATTAGTGAAAGCCAGCAATGTGTTTTATTTCATTTGCTACGCACTTTGATATAACCCCTGTCTGCCAAATGGCGTCCACGTAAAGAAGCCAGCCATGTGCGTTTAGAAATGTGGTATGCTCTTAGGCCCTCTGCCAAATGGCGTCCAATTCACTTCTGGCAATGGTCTCTAGGTGCAGGGGGCTGTCGGGGACATTAAGCAAGGCATTAAGCAAGGCACCGTTTAATCACCCTGGCCGCGACGCCACATCTTTCCACAATGACTAATAACATCAAACAACTGTAGGTTTTGGTTTGGTAGGCAGGAGGGTCCATGCATATCAATTGGTCAACATTCCAAGAATAGATGCTCACCTTGATAATGCCCATGACATTCACCCTGTTCGCACATGGAAACGTTATTCAACAGCTTAAATCATTTTTTTTTAACAAGTTGTACATTTTGGTGGGATCTTACTATCTCTCAGTTGTAGTAACCGTGCTCCATACAAATGTTGCTACACACTCAAATGCAGTCATGTATTCATGGATACCTATTTTAAATTAATGGGGAAAGAGTTGGTTGTGTTTCTGGGTGACTTTCTCACCCATTTATATATATGTGTATCTATCTATACTACTATTATAAAGAGAGAACTTGCACCTTTGAGCCAGGTAAACTCGAAAACTACACCACCAATCTGAACACCCAAGACATCTTAGAAAACCTCAGGGCAAGCAGAAGGACATAGGCTACATAAAAATAAAAAAAAACGTTGTTTAAAATATTTAGAAATAAAAATAAAGTAATCCCTTGCAAGCAGCGCCAGCCGCGACGTATGCGTGAGGGGAGGAGCGGCGTTCACGACCAACAGGAAGAGCGAGGACATGAGCACCGGGAGGAGCGTCAGCGTGAGGGGAGGAGCGGAGTTCCCCAGCAACAGGAAGAGGGGAGAACATGAGCGCCGGGAGGAGCTGCGGAGCAGCGAGAAGCGGAGGAGCAGTGCCAGTGCGGGGAGGAGCAGCGGATGAGGTAGCTGACAAGCGGTCAAGCAGTGGAGCGGTAAACACTCCAGCGCGAGGAGGAGCAGCGGATGAGGTAAGTCGGGACCTTGGGGGGTTACAAAGCGTGGGCAGCTGCACCTCTCCTGCTGCGATGCAGCCCCCAGCCCCTTTCAGCCCCGGGCAAGGCCGGGGCGGGCTGCTAGTATATATATATATACACATCATCTTCATTAGTTGTGTGGGCTAAAAGTTGCTGTTTGTCAACACTTCCGATGATTGACTTGCATATCATATAACAACGACATTAGAAGTACACACTGTTGGCAGTGAAACGTTGGAACGTAATATCGCTGTCACTGTGGCCTATGAAAACAGGTTGAACTACAATCGATGCTAGTGTTGTACTACATACTGTAGAATGTACTTGTCAAGAAAATGAAAAGAAATGACAGTTAGAGGTGGAAATTTTTTCTGTGAGTCCATTTTTTGGCTTATTCCCAATGCAGTATCTGCCTAAACTCGCTGTTGTTCTTCTGGTGCACCAGGAAGACCTGCGAGTAAATGCCTTTTCCCCTTTTCAGTGAAGGCGATGTTGTAATAACTTTGAGACCAATTGTTTTTATGTCAATTTTACTTCCCCTTGGTCTCTTTTTTGATCGTCCCCATGTCGTTGACGCTAGTCGTAATTTATTTTAAGGATGTCTTTTGTTCGATGCCTTAACGCGGCTCTTGTTCTTGTCCGCATCTTCCATCTTCCGCTGTACTCTTGGCAGCCTTCTTCACTGCTTTCTTTTTCCTTGACTTTTTGCTTGTTCACCTTGAATTATACAGATACACTATGGCGCCTTCTTCACTGCTTTCATTGTCGTCTACTTGTTTCTTGTTCACCTTGGATTATACAGAAACACTATTGCGCTGTTACTGCCCAGGCTCTTCAGTGTGGACTTAACGTGGCTCTTCTTGGCTGCATCTTCGTCTTCCATATCCTTACCCTTTTAATCAATGTTACTTTTTTTAAGTAATGGGCTTAGATTTTCAGTTTGATTTGTGTCTTTTTCAATGTTTGTACTTTTAATTATAGGTGCAGGGGGCTGAAACACAAAGGTTGGCCAGCCAACGCGCCACGCTCGTTTGAGGGAGGTCTTAACGCGACTCTTCTTGTTGTCCGCATGTCCGGCGCTGGCAATCAGCGGCTTCTCTTTGGCTGCCATGGAGACTTCATGTTTAAGCTATTATTGATTTTGAAGCCTCCGGTCCGCCGCGAACAAATGTAACCATTTGTATGTTTCTAAAGGGCTTTCCAACAGGCAATTAAGTTGACAGATGCCTGACCGGCACATAGTTGTAAGACCTGGAAGTAGTACCATTAAGAAGAATGACAGTTATTTAACCCACTAATCAACGTGTTGTAATAAATTGACAGATATTTTTATGAGGCTTTCCTCAAAATTGGACTTGTATTGGAGCCTTTGCCATTGCTACTGCTCACCTCTTCACCTTGTATCAGCTGCGTGTAACACACATTTCAATGGAAGCATTTGCTGTAAATTTCCCTTCCTCTCAGACGATGTAGTATGGATGATATATATGTTTATATCGCTGTCAACAGGATGTCACTCCCATTGCCCAAAATGGGGTAGTTTCTGTCCTGTAACTCCAGTTCTGTAGTAGGGGTATCTCTGTTATAGTCATAATCTAGTGAATAGTCCTGGCCATGTGCGTGGACCACGGAGCAATCAAAAATAATCTCTTAAATTGTCAACAAATGCAGAACTGCAAAGACACTTAAGAGAGAATTCGAAGACAGATAATGCAGCCTATATCCACAGGCTACACTGTCCAGTACTTCAACTAGAAATTCCCCCAAAAATCCACAAACAGCAAAGCCTGACCAGTTTTCTCCACAGAGAAACTTGCCTCTACCAGTAAAAGCCTCTGGAATGATAGAGAGGAAGGTATGGACAGACAAGCCCCATAGGCTGCCATTATGTGGCTTAAACAGGATACTGTGCCTTTAAGAGAACTTTCCAGACCTCTCCCAGTATCCCAGAATGCACTGCAGGTCCCTTTTACTTTCAGTTCTTTTTGAAGGCGTAACATGCCAGAACTGTAGCATTCCTCACATGAGTATCTTTCTCCACCGGGGAGGAGGGCGGGCGCTTATGACTATAACAGAGATACCCCTACTACAGAACTGGAGTTACAGGACATAAACTACTCCTTCTGTAGTAGGGGATCTCTGTGTATAGTCATAATCTAGTGAATAGAATGGCAAGCCCATCCCCACACCAAAGCGGCGGTGGAGAATAAGAATAACACCACTACTGTGCGAACAGATTTCGCAGCGAAGCCTGCCCAACCTGAGCGTCTGCCCTGGCATCAGTGTCCAGACAGTAATGCTTAGCAAAGGTATGGACCGACTTCCAAGTGGCCGCCTTGCAGACTTCTGCAATGGGAACATTGCGTAGCAAAGCAGTTGTGGCCTCTTTGCCCCTGGGGGAATGAGCCTTAGGTTTACCCCCTAAGGTCTTATTAGCTTTTTGGTAACACAATTGTATGCAGGACACAATCTTCATTGCAATTCAAAGTACAGGCGCTTTCTGCAGGCTTGTTCTTGATCCCAGCAGAAGCCTTTTCTTAGCCGGTGCTTTCTTGGACGGGATCACGGACAACTGGCTCACCGTCGACGTGTGTCCCGTTCCCCTGCCCGGGACCCTTTATGGGTTTCTGGGCGGGGGGCAGCTATTTATTCAGATTCCATCGCCCAGGACCCTTCATGGGCTTCTGGGTTGGGGGGCAGCTATTTTGGCTGCTGTCCAACTGGCCGTCTGTAGTACTGTGTGAGCTGCAGATCAGGGCTTCTTGTCACCACCCGCATGTATGTCTGTGTAGTGCATTGGGAATCCAAAACATCCAGGAAAGGAGGCACCTTTGTGACACACATGTTTGTGATTCATGATGAATCTGGACCAGACGGATGGCACTGCATGCCGCCACAGATTTCGGATAGTGTTCATCACCGAAAATTTCAGTTTTGTTCACTCTCGTCAATGCAGAGACATTATGTTGTGAAACACTGCCCCTGCTTGTCATTCTGTATTCACATGTAGATATAAAAGTACAAACGCTTCGACACTGGTGTGTGTCTACGGGATCACGGGCGACTGGCTCGCCGTCGACTTGTGTCCCGTCCCCTCGCCTGGAACCCTGTATGGGATTCTGGTCGGGTGGCAGCATTTTATTCCAAAATTGGCTGCCTTCTAGGCTTCTACCTCTTTTTTTTTGTCATCTTTTGCCGTCATCAGCCTTCTAGGCTTCCACCTCTTTTTTGTTTTCTTTGGTCTCGTTAATTCAGAGGCATCATGAGAGGAATGGGAGTATGAGGAATAACGTTGTTGTTATCCTCCTCTGTTGCTATAACCTCTCCCCTTGGCCCCTTGGAATGGCACTTTACGAGATTGGACCTGGTCGTTTCAGTGTGCTTGGTTTTTATGTCCTGCTGTGCATCATCGATACATCTGTGTCTGCTGTTCAGATCTGCTATTTGATTGTCCTTGCCCGGGAGGTGTTCCACAATGAGAAATATGTTTCTTTGGATGGCCCACTTCCACATGCTCTGAGCTAGATGTGATATGTGATAGGTACGAATAGACGTGAATATGTTGCTTCTCAAATGTGCAGCTACTGTCGCTAGGCATTATGTGAACACCCGTGGGGCTGTTGTCACGCCAAATCGAAGGACTTTGACTTGTCAGTAAATGTGCACCACACATTGTTTTTCAACTTCTTCTTCAGCCTTCGAGGGCATCAAGCGTTGCTGTACTTTCCCATGTAGTCAAAGTGAAAAAGACGGATCTACATCGGTGTGTGTTTTCAACAGGATGGCGATTCTCCCCATCCAGACGTATGTCCTTATAATGAGCTGGGAATCCAAAACATCCACACAAGACAAACCGTGAATGTGGAGCAGACGGATGGCACTGGATGCTGCCAGAAATTCCGGATTGGCCACGTCTACATGTGTGTCCCGTTCCCCTGCCTGGGACCCTTTATGGGCTTCTGGGCGGAGGGCAGCTAATTATTCAAATATCCAACTTGTCCGCCTTCTATGCTTCTACCTCTTTGGACGGATCCATTAATGCGTCTCTTGTTGGTGCCTGCATCGTAGCTCTTGGTTATAAGCGCCTTCTTCTTTATTTTCTGGTGATCCTTTTAGTTTTTTTGTAGACTGAATTGCCATGTACCGGGATCACCGTCTATTGCATCATTCTAAGTTAATCTTTCTCACAGCCCAGTGTAATGATAAATTACAAACACAACCCCCCCCACACACACCCCCACACAACCAGATGCAAAAGAATAATATGTCAAACAATTTTAAATTTCTAAATATAAATTTATTCCTCAGAATTTTCATAATTTAGAAGCACTTCTAACATGTCTTCATCCGGGATATCGTCATGAATGACATCCTCAGGAATTTCCTCATTAAAAGATATTTCTAATAATTCAACTGTGTCCAAACATTCGAGGAATTCCTCTTCCAGAGATTGATCCCAAAAATCTCTGTCATCTTCTTCATTTGAAAGTTCTTTTTTGGTTGTCATTTTCTGGGAGATTCTTAATTTCTATGTAGGTTCCTGAAAATTAGAAAAAAATCGCAACAGCCTCCTCATATTGTTCCATTTTAATTTTGATATTTGTTGCTGTAAATTGCAGATAAAAAAATCACTTTATTTTATCGCTTTCAGTAGTACCTAATATGAAACTAGGTTTATCAAGTATAGTGCTTCAGTGACACTTTTAACTCAGTTTCTGAGCACCTTATGTAAGTGTCAGTAGTTTAAAGGCATGAAGTAAGCGGTCATCTGCTTCTCCTGGTCCACAGTCGTATTGTTCAGGGGCTGTGTCACGGACCAGCCCTGCGTTGTCCTCTTCAGTCTATTTTTCTGCAGATGCAGGTCATCATTTGTACTTCACTCAACAGCAACAGTAGATGTTAATGTTGTGTCCCTCTGACACTGGTCTGCTCTGTCCTCTGTTTATTTTTTCCGGCCAATTGTGAACGTTCACCATTGACTCTTTGGAAGTACATGCAAATGAATTTATATGGATATTCATATATATTTGTTAACAATCCCCCCTTTTGGATATAGGTGAATGCTATCTATCGAGCCTTTCCTGTGGTCGTTCCCTCGGCGATTACATCATCTAAGCCACCACCATCTGAGGGGCTATGTTCTCTACCTCTGTTAAATTTTGATAGCCTAGGCACTTTGGCTCGCAAAGTGAAATCTGGGTCCCCTGAGGATCCACTTTGCCCGGAAGTGTTCAAGGACCTGGCGGTACATGACATCTCTCCGCTCTGTTCCTTGGTCAATGCGTCATTGACTTCTGGTGTTGTTCCACTTAAGTGGAAGCGAGCCATGGTTCGTCCGATCCTGAAGAAACCTAGCCTGGACGGAAGCAAGCCGGAGAGCTATCGGCCTATTTCACTCTTGCCGTGGCCGGCTAAGGTGATGGAGGCACACGTAAATGCCGCTCTCTCGGATCATCTCCGTCGAGCTGATATACTCGACGCTACGCAGAATGGGTTTAGGGCAGGTCACAGCACGGAGACGGCTCTACTTTATATGGTGGAGCACCTTCGCTCCGTGCTGGACGCGGGACAAACGGCAGCGCTGGTGCTATTAGATCTAAGCGCTGCCTTTGACACCGTCTCACACCCTATCCTTCTGCAGCGTCTAGAGGAGGCTGGTGTTACCGGCATTGCGCTCGACTGGTTCCGGTCGTTCTTAACCAACCGGGCCTTTAGCGTGACCGTCCCACCTTATCAGTCAAAATTCCACCCGTTGAACCTGGGCGTCCCCCAAGGCTCCTCGCTGAGTCCTACGCTGTTCAATCTGTACGTAAGGCCGCTAGCTGAGGTTGTCAAACAATGGGGTATGACCATGGTGTCATATGCCGATGACACCCAGCTAGCGGTCACGATCAGCGGGGATGCGGAGGTCGACGCTCCTAGGTTTCAACAAGGACTGAGGGCGGTCGCTAGTTGGATGACGCTTAATTGTCTCCAGCTAAACGCTAGTAAGACCGAGGTGATGGTATTTGGTAGGCAACCGGACCTGTGGGGAGAGAGATGGTGGCCGGAGGAGTTGGGTTCTGCTCCCATCCCAGTCGCCGAGCTTAAAAACCTCGGGGTCTGGCTGGACCCTTCCCTCACGTTTGCATGCCACACTAAACGCACGGCTGCTTGCTGCTTCGGCATCTTGCGTGGGCTCCGTCCTGTGCTAAAGTTCTTCGATGCCCCCACTCGGCAACTCATGATCCAAGCTACCGTCATCTCCAGATTGGATTATGCGAGTTCTTTGCTGGCCGGCTTGAATGCAGCTGAGATCGGGCGCCTGCAACGGATCCAGAATGCAGCAGCGAGAGCGGTGGTGGGCCTTCCAAGATTCTGCCCCACCTCCAGCACCATTCGATCACTGCACTGGCTCCCGGTGGCGCAGCGGATTCAGTTTAAGGTCCTCTGCGTCGCCCATAAGATCTTGAAGGGGTCCCCGGCAATGATTCTCACGACCCTCATGGCCAACTATATTCCGGCACGACCGTTAAGATCGGCAGATCTCGAATTGGCCGTGGTACCGCGCTTTAAGCGAAGCAGGGCCGGTGGGCGCTCATTTCGAGTGCGGGCCGCTGCTCTGTGGAACTCCTTACCCCCGGCAATTCGTGCCATGAGCGATTTGCTTTCTTTTCGTCGCGCCTTGAAAACATTTTTATTTCCTTAGTTAGTTCGCTTGTGCTGTTTTAATTTAGTTGTGTTGTGCAGCTGCCTTGTCGGGCGCCAAGACGCTCCTTAGCTGGAGCATTTGTGCGCCTAATAAAAACCACATAACATAACATAACATAACATAACATACCTATCCAACAATAATGTAGAACCAAAATATATATATGTCTATATATGTAGGAAACATTACTTACATATCTTTGAATGGCATTACACAGTCTTTGCATATATTGTCACATTGATACAATGTGTCACTTTGTTCTTCTTTGTGGAGTTGTAAAATGTCATCCAGCTTGGTAATGCATGGTACTTTATCCGTTCCTGGAAACAGGATAAAAAAAAACATATGAAATAATAAAAAAAAGAAATGTTGGCTCCAAGCTACAGCTAGCCCGATGTAGATGTTAATGTCGTGTCCCTCTGACACTTCATGATGGACCCTCATGGATCGTGGAAATGGTCTTCTCTGTCCTCTTCTTGACTGCTGTGTTGCTCAGGTCCTCTGGTGACAGATGGTCATCACTTTCTGGTACCGTCCTCTCAAGCGTTGTGGTGCTGCCTTGCATCTTCTCCCCTCAATCCATTCATGGCGTTTGTTCACCGTCTGTGGCCCAGTCCAGTCCATCAGAGAGGTAGGTGTCTTTGAGGTCCAACCGGACCATCCAGTCCTCTTCCTGCAGCAAATCTGTCAAAAGATGGATTCCCTCCATCTTGAAATGATTGTAAATGATAAAGTGATTGAAATCCCTGAGGTTCATAACTAGTCTGTTTCGACCTCCCTTCTTCTGTACAATGAATATATTGCTGCAAAACCCGTGAGGCCCCTGGGCGACTGGTGCTATTGCGTGTTTTTGCAGTAACACAGCGATCTCCTCTATAAAAGTGAGATCTTGTCAGAAAAAATGGTGACCTGCAGGAATACCTGATTGAACAAGACGAAAATAAAACTCCAAGTGAATCATGTAGGACCCTACCGTGTAGCTGGAAGGGAGGCGTGTAAAGTTAATCAATGCTAGCAACATGCTATTACGTAGAACTTTTCAATGTGGACATGTTGAGGCCGTATAATGTAAGCGAGCAAGGTAATTTATTGAGGGCAACCTTCTATGAAGTCTTGGGATAATATTTTGCATTTGTTTTGTCATGGTGTTCCCTCTGCTGCCTCTTTAATTCTCTATTTGATCGGTGCATCTTCTCCCCTCAACCCATTCATGGCGTTTGTTCACCATCTGTGGTCCAGTCACCTTGAACTGAAAGGAACAGCTTTTATTTTTCTCGCAATGACCTGTTCGGATACCTGATGATGTGAATGCACGTTTCTGTTGCAGTCGTCTTCTGTTTATTTTTTCCAGCCAATTGTTAACTTTCACCATTGACCAGCCTCCCTGTCTATTTAATGGGCTTAATCCAGTTCTAGCTGTTCCGATATTCTTCCACTTAACTGCCAAGCCAGGTCCTCCCTGGACCAGGAACAAGCATCCTAGGACCGGTTTCGGGGGTTCACCCCATATCAGCCAGGATAGCTTGAAGCTAGTGGCACAGAGAGCCCGGGACCCATGTCTGGGCATTCCCGGCACACTTAGGGCGAGAAAGCAAAAGACACAAAATTGATGGACGGAATGCAGCACAAATCAAAACCTTCACCCCCAGTCAAGAGATCTGGGTTAAATCCATCATTCTTTTGCTCACAATGCCACCCCGGTTTAGACCTGGCCATATGCAAATCAGTCTTGACCCGAAGTGCCAAGCCAGGTCCTCCCTGGACCGGAAACAAGCATCCTAGGACCGGTTTCGAGGGTTCACCCCTCATCAGCCAGAATAGCTTGAATTCAGTGGCAAAGTGAGCCCGGGACCCACATCTGGGCATACCCAGGACACTTATGTTTATGAGTCCAATCATGATTAATTCAGTGATGGGCAAGCGTCCTCAAAATAAAGATGAATTGGCGTTCTGGTTAGCCGAGTGATTTGAGCAACTCGAAGCTGTATTTCCCAATACTTCTCCTTTGGATAAACACAAAATCCTTACAATGAGTTTACCAAAAGGTCTTATTCCCAATGTGGCTGAATGCACCACCTGGGGGAAGGTGTTTGCAGCGCTGTATTCTCTATGCTTTGGTCCCCCTCCATGACAGTGCTTCCGACAGTTCTTAAGAAAGTTCAAGAGGAACACTGCGCTGAGGCCGCCCTGGAGTTGGGGATGAGACTGTTTGGGGGTATTCCTTATAGTCTCTGATATGATACTAGCCAATATAAAAGGAGAAGCGGTTAGTTTGCAAGTGAGTCAGCACCGTGAGGCAGTAGCAGACGTTGATAAACAACGCGACTTGCCTAACATCACTAAGGTGTATGAAGCATTAGGGCATAATAATTTGGGGAATAAACCTTTTACTCAGCCACAAAATAAACCCCCTCCTGAAAAGGAGGGGGCGTCCATTCTTTCCTAAAAAGAATTGGAACAGGAATAAACAAAAACAACAGAAGCAAGGTTCACATGCTGGTTCACCGACAGCTGATGCTTCAGAGCATGACCACTTTAAGTATAAGACGCCAGAGAGCTTTCAGGTTCCTGATCCCCGTTCTCCTCGTTCCTTGCTGGACTTGCCGGATCAACAGTCCGGTGGAGGGGGAACGTCAAGATTGTAGAAAAGGCAAGACCACGCAACAACGACGTGATCCACCGCGCCAGTTTGACATAAAGGCCAAACCGGGGGGTTTAACTGCCATATCGTGCCCTGTTTCAAAAGAAAAAAGTTGATGCTTTAACAGCAAAGTATTTCTCAGACAGTGAGAACCCTGCTCCTTGATTGGAGATGGGCTGCAAAACTCCTCGACAGCACGGCGGAAGCTACCATAGTACGAGAGGTTCTCTGTCCTTGTCTGGAGGCGAGAGCAACTGACACATTAATTACAATGGAAAGAGCTGATACATGAGTTGCAGCCCCTGATAGACTTTATGAGATAGTCCTCTGAATTGAAGGTAATATACAACGTACAATTAAGAGTATCTTTTGAGATAACATTATCTCGTCTAAACAGGCTTATGCATCTGAATGGGCTTTAGCCCTAGAGCCGACTGTGTATCGCAATCAGGTGGGCTGTAATAGAGATTCATGCACATAAGATCCCATTGTGATCAATGCCGCGGCCTCAGGCACAGTATCTGATCGAATGCAAGGTGAAAGCACCTGTTGGTGACATTTTGGCCCAGTTGGAATATCAGGGTGTAATAGAACCCTGTGTTTCATCAATGAATAATCCTCTCTTTCTGATATCAAAACCAGACGGTTAATATCGCATAGTTTTGGATTATAGAAATGTGAACAGTCATGTTTGCATGTTTGCAGTACAAAACACCCACAACTCTGCGCTAATAAACAATATTGTCTCTTAAAAGTATAAAACAACTTGGAGCATTTCCAAAGGATTTTACAGTTACAATTTGGCTCCTTAGAGCCGTGACTGGACCACATTTGCTGCAGTCGGCAATCAGAAAAGATTTAAAAGGTTGCCTATGGGCTATAAGAATAGCCCTAGTGCGTTTGCTGTGCATGTTGTGTTACTTTTACACAACATAGATCCTGATGCTTTCTCTTACTCCTGATTATGCTCAGCGTATCAAACCGCTTTGTGCGTTGATACAATCCTCTCTTTTTGTCTTCCAGCTGGCTTCCAGAACATACAGAAATTCTTCGGTCTTTGCAGTCTGACCTGCTGGCAACCAACTTCTTGTTAACTTGTGACAACACAACTAACTTAGTCATACGGATTGTACCGGGTACAGTGGGTTTCACTTACCTAACGTTCAATATGGAAGATACGATCCCCATTGCCTACAAATCACATTTGTACACCTCAGCCGAGATGCGTTTTTCACCCGTTGAAAAAATTCTTACAGCAGTACAGATGGCGGTCCTGAAGGAACGCTCGTCAGCTCAGGGAAAACGCATTCTTATGGTAGCGCCTGTGCCTAATCTAGAAGCAGTCACAAAGGCGAGGGTACCGAATTCCACAGCCTCATACCCGTATTGGATTCAGTGGACAAGTTCTTTGACATCAGCTGATGTCACTTGTATCTTTGACCAATCGTTACAAACGCAGGAGTTTTTATAGTACAAACAAGTTCATCCTGAGCTTCAGTTTTTGCTTCCTCTTTACCACTACAAATGTATAGTTTATACCGACGGATCTAAGCAGCAGGCCGTTGGTTCCAAACACGCTTACTCGGCCGCCTGTGCTATTGTGGCGGGCTCTATGGTTGACGGTGTGGTCAAGTCTTCCTTAGTCCACAAACGGTCTTTTGGAGACTGCACAGCTCAGTTGGCTGGGCTGCTGACTTTAGTATTGGCTCTCAAATTTGCTGATCCAAATGTACCTACTTTTATAGTGTGTGATTCTGTCTATTGTGTACAGTCCTTTAATGACAATCTATTCTTTGGGTCTCAAAATGATTATCTGGACTCTAAAAGTAGCGCAATCAAGCATAAAACGCTTTGGGTTCGGGTGGTAGCTCTTAAAGAAATCTTGCTGCTCACACATGTTATACATACTCTTGGCCATCAGCGTTTGGGAGCACATGCTGTTGGTAATTCTTTGGCTGATGAAGCAGCAAAATCTGCAGTAGTCACGTGTTTAGTAGAAGCACTTACAAGGTCCATGACTAAAAGACTAAAATTGATAATGAAATCGTGGTAGCTATAGCTGCTACAAGGGATGGAACAGCGTTCCCACATGGATACCCGTCTAAATATTCTCACCAGAACAAGTTCCCTATGCTACTATTCCATCTGTTAGAGATCGGCTGATTACCAACGAGGAACGCAGGCTTCCTTCTAATGATTGCTGCACACGAAGGCATGGCATCTGCACATGATGGAGTTTCAGCGACATTGTCTCTTTTGCAGCAGCGTTATTGGTGGCCTGGTCTATAAAGGCAGACTCATCATTATGTTCTTTCTTGTGACATTTGTCAACAGATTAAACCTTCCACGGTTACACGTACACCATACACGCAGCTATACATTTCAAATCAACCATTTGGATGTATTTATCTTGATCACTGCACTTCTTTGACATCAGACACTGCCTATAAACATATTCTGGTTGCAGTGGATTCGTGCACTAGAATCCTTTGGGCTTGGCCACAACATAGTGCTGACGCTTGAAATTTCGTTAGAAATTTGCGTGTCTTTATTGCAAAATTTGGGGGTGGTAACTTCCATTCTGACTAAGGTCCTAAGTGCACCTCCAAGGCTTACAAGGATACGATGAGATCGCTGAGGGTGCTATGCAGTTTTCGTCTCCATACAGGCCTGAGAGCAATTCTATAGTGGAACAAATGAGCCGTGACTTAAAGCAATCTTTGACAGCTAGAGTCTTAGGTACTGGCAAGGGTTGGCTGACTTATTTGTATGGGGTTCAACATGCACTAAATAATCTCCGAAGAAGATCTCTGGGTGGGCGGACCCCATACGAAATGCTCTTTGGCATCAAAATGTTTATGCCAGACCATGATGGTTTAGACGTTGTGGCAGCAGCCGCAACATTTGACGTAGATAACCATTGTGCTATGTTACAGTATATACACAAGACTCGAGACACTAGTGCTAAAGCTGAGTTGCACTCATTCGAAGACACAGGGGTGCTGATTCCTGTCTCAGGGGGGCTTACTCAAGTGGGAGATATGGTCCGGGAGGAGATAGAGAACAAGAAAAAATTTGGCCCCTTCTACCGGGCCTACAACAAAAGACCCTGTCGAACGGACGTCCACATATGTTAGTTACTGAGAAATAGAACAGTCTATATGTACTGATATCTACTCTTATCCCTTACAATTTATGAGGGGATAATTCACTGCACTGAGCCCAAGTTTATGTTAAAAAGGCTCAACTTCCTTGACAGATACACAGAACAACAAGTGCAACTTGTCTGACCAATCTAGGTCAATAACATATATCCACACCAACAATGTTGGACAAATATCTGCTTAGAAAAAATGTGTGAGAGACAAGTGACACCTCACGGAAACACCACCAACGGGGTAACTGGTATGTAATTTCCAGACAAGCCCCTGTCTCATCATCGGTAGTCACTTGATTCTGGCACCAGTCCCAGTTCTTGGATTGAAAGGCACTGGAACTGTGATTTTGCCTCCACTACCTGGACGCAAGGAGAATCGCCACATTTCTATTGAATATGTCAAATTGCACCATTTGGCTGATGCTGAATAGTATGCCCAAAAAACAATGGAGAGATGTTTCACTTCCTGTGAGGTCTTCGGCGTCGACTACCATAAACCAGGAGTGTGAAGTAGAAACCTTAATTAATGGGCTACCTGTTATGTCCTCTTCATCGATGGCGACACATCCAACTTATACCTTGCCATCAATGGAGCTTACTGTGGGCATTCCTACAAGTGCGCTCCAATCATCTTTTAATGCTGACCGTCCACCTTTGTATCGACTAAGAACTGTGGGTTATTACATGGAAATAGAAACATTTTCTTCACCTTCATCGTCTTCTTCATTGAATTCAACTACGGAGGAACCCCCCAGTTGATTTTCCATTTTCTTTTGCTGGTTTCGCAAAACTTATCTGGTTCCTCCTTGGACCTACATTTGGATAGTACTACAACAGTGTTTCTATTTATGTGGATTGGGTTTATGACTGTATTTTTCCTTGTGATTAATGATCATTATTTACCTGAACGTTCTAATGTACATTTGGTTGATGGTGTTTTGGCCCCCTCACACCTCATCTCATATGATGAAAAGGGATCAATTTCATGTTAACATTTCAGCTGTGCCAGTAATAGATGGCATTGTTGGGATATGGTTCAATACAAAATGTACGGCCTTACAGAGACGATTAGAATACCATACGTCTTTTGTGTCTCATTAGGTGATGTCATTACACCTGGACTGCATTACGTCGACTGGGATGTTAATGCCGTACTATCGTTACTTTCAGATTTAAATTATTAGACTGTGCTGAGATGGACCTGACAGAATGGGAACACATACTAAAAGAGCTTTTAATGGCAACTGCACAGAGCAATGACGGGGTCACGCCTACACAGTCATCTACGCATAGCGGGCTGGTCTCTGGTGCAGAGAATACAAATAGCCAACCTGCACCCAGACTGAACTATTCAAGTTATTATGTCTACTAGCTTGGAAAATATATGTTACTGCTGTGGGTCTCCACCGGGGATAGGGGAAGGGGTGGGGGGCAGGTTTAATTTTTGGTTAAACATTATTATTGCTATGTAAAAGATATACGGTGCATTGCAATATAAGACATTCATTGGACCAGTATAACTGATCTCTGATTTAAATAGGAAGAACCACTGTTTGAGAATACTGGATGCCGTACGATATGTGTATGACAAAATGTATATGCTATGATGCAATGCTACCAATAAAAACAATAAAAAAAAAATATATATATATATATATATATATATATTACACTGCTTTGAAAACTGAGGATTTGTATTTGAATTCTGACCATTTTGCTGATTTATTCTGTTTCCAAAATTATGGTCATCATTTTTTACATAAATCGAACACAGTACGTAGTCAGGTTAATTATGCACAATGGGATTGTTGTCCTGCCCCATTTCAGGGTAGTTTGCAGACACAGAAAAATAAGTTTGTCTACTTTCTGGGTTAAAATCTATCAGACCCAAGATCGTATTATTATAACTTCAGTGCTCAAATACACATGAAATTCATGCTAACCCACACTAAATTGGTATATTCCTTGGCTTTCATAACTAATTTTCCATGAAAGGTTATGATTATTGGAAGGGCATGATTGATTTGAAATCAATATGGGGTACCAAAAAGTGGCTGGTATAGGGAACTTAATCATCGCAACTGTAATTCTTGAATGAGACTGTACAACAGACTACTTGTTTTGGTGGATCACTGACATAATATCGACGGACATAATATCGACTACCTAAAGTATCGTTGACAAAATATCGACAGACAGAATATCGACTTTGTATCTACAAACAGGTAAGTACAAAAATATCGAGTAAAAAATATCGTTTACTAAAATATAGTTTGTAAAAATATCGACTTTAGTAAAAACAATGTTAAATTAAATTAATATTAAAAATTATTTACTAAAATATACTTAAAAATACTTAAATTAACTTATAATAATTTAATAATTACTTAAAGTTATAACAACAAATTTTTACAATCATATTTTTTAAAACATATATATATATATAGTAACATCATATAATTAAAAAAATGTCCAATATTATTACCGTAGGATAGCGGAAGTGTAAAATTACTATTCCCACTCCAAAGAGTGCAACAGTAGATAAGGCGTTGGATAGCGTAGGGGTAAAAATTACTATTCCCACTCCAGAGAGTGCAACAGTAGGGAAAGCGTTGGATAGCCTAGGGGTAAAAAATTCCTATTCCCACTCCAGAGAGTGCAACAGTAGGGAAAGCGTTGGATAGCGTAGTAGTAAAAATGACTATTCCCACCCCAGAGAGTGCAACAGTAGGGAAAGCGTTGGATAGCGAAGGGGTAAAAATTACTATTCCCACTCCAGACAGTGCAATAGTAGGGAAAGCATTGGATAGCGTAGGGGTAAAAATTACTATTCCCACTCCAGATACTGCAACAGTAGGGAAAGTGTTGGATAGCGTAGGGGTAAAAATTACTATTCCCACTCCAAAGAGTGCAACAGTAGGGAAAGGGTTGGATAGCGTAGGCGTCAAAATTACTATTCCCACTCCAGAGAGTGCAACAGTAGGGAAAGCGTTGGATAGCGTAGGGGTAAAAATTACTATTCCCACTCCAGAGAGTGCAACAGTAGGGAAAGCATTAGATAGCGTAGGGGTAAAAATTACTATTCCCACTCCAAAGAGTGCAACAGTAGGGAAAGGGTTGGATAGCGTAGGGGTAGAAAATTACTATTCCCACTCCAGAGAGTGCAACAGTAGGGAAAGCGTTTGATAGCGTAGGGGTAAGAAATACTATTCCCACTCCAGAGAGTGCAACAGTAGGGAAAGCGTTGGATAGCGTAGGGTTAAAATTACTATTCCCATTCCAAAGAGTGCAACATTAGGGAAAGCGTTGGATAGCGTAGGGGTAAAAAAGTGCAACAAATACCAATAAATACATTTACATATTTAATTAATTATAAATAAATTACTTCCCACCCTACTCCCCTATAAACCCACAACCCGCCACAAAAATAAAATTAATTACATTAACATAATTATCAATTAAACAATTAAATAACATTAATTGGCAATTAAAATGTAATTACAAAATAAAAATTATTTAAGAATTAATTATAAACAAATAACAATAAATTTACATATTTAATTAATTATAATGAATTTACTTCCCACCCTATTCCCCTATAAACCCACAACCCGCTACAAAAATTACATTAATTAAATTAACATAATTATCAATTATTCAATTAAATACAATTAATTGGCAATTAAAATGTAATTAATTACAAAATAAAAATTAATTAACAATTAATTATAAACAAATACCAATAAATAAATTTACATATTTAATTTTTATAATTAAATTACTTCCCACCCTATTCCCCTATAAACCCACATCCCGCTACAAAAATTACATTAATTAAATTAACATAATTATCAATTAAATAAAATTAATTGGCAATTAAAATGTTATTATTTACAAAATAAAAATTAATTAACAATTATTTATAAACAAATACCAATAAATAAATTTACATATTTAATTAATTATAATTAAATTACTTCCCACCCTATTCCCCAATAAACCCACAACCCGCTACAGAATTCCCATTCCAAAGAGTGCAACATTAGGGAAAGCGTTGGATAGCGTAGGGGTAAAAAAGTGCAACAAATACCAATAAATACATTTACATATTTAATTAATTATAAATAAATTACTTCCCACCCTACTCCCCTATAAACCCACAACCCGCCACAAAAATAAAATTAATTACATTAACATAATTATCAATTAAACAATTAAATAACATTAATTGGCAATTAAAATGTAATTACAAAATAAAAATTATTTAAGAATTAATTATAAACAAATAACAATAAATTTACATATTTAATTAATTATAATGAATTTACTTCCCACCCTATTCCCCTATAAACCCACAACCCGCTACAAAAATTACATTAATTAAATTAACATAATTATCAATTATTCAATTAAATACAATTAATTGGCAATTAAAATGTAATTAATTACAAAATAAAAATTAATTAACAATTAATTATAAACAAATACCAATAAATAAATTTACATATTTAATTTTTATAATTAAATTACTTCCCACCCTATTCCCCTATAAACCCACATCCCGCTACAAAAATTACATTAATTAAATTAACATAATTATCAATTAAATAAAATTAATTGGCAATTAAAATGTTATTATTTACAAAATAAAAATTAATTAACAATTATTTATAAACAAATACCAATAAATAAATTTACATATTTAATTAATTATAATTAAATTACTTCCCACCCTATTCCCCAATAAACCCACAACCCGCTACAGAATTAAATTACGCAAACATTTAAATAACATTAAATTCATTAATTTAAATACATTATAACATAAATAAACACTTTTAACACATAAAATACACTATATAAAATTCGATATAATAACATTTTAGATATTTTTAATAACCTATATTATGTACTTCGATATTTTGACTATCTATATTTTAAATTTCGATATTACATCACTTACCTTCAAAACGATATTTTTGATGTCTATATTCTGTCCATTCGATATTCTGTCCAGCCTATATTTTGAACTCGATATTATGTCCATTCGTTATTTTGTAGTCGATATTTTGTCTGTTTACCGTTTTGGTTTAGCTACTTCTAAGAAATAAAATGTTCCCTCTTATCCTTCATTAACAGCTTCTGACGATTGGCAGCAATATACAAATTATTCTCTGGAGGACTTACAAGGTATAAGCCACAATGGTACCCTCAATGTGTCCACTATTGCACCCTTGGGATGGTTAATATGGCCGCTCAGATCAAATTCTTGCCAGTTGCATTTTTCAAATTTGACAAGGGTGTTTATGCTCAGTAGACCTGACCCCCGTTTTCCTCAAACACATACAGTTACTACGTATTCTGTGGGAAAATTGTGTCAACAGTGGTTTGATCAGTCATCATTATCATCTGTGAAAGAACATCTCTCACGTTTAAATGGTGACATTGATTTGGCAGATTTCCTTTTAGGACCACGGTCTCCTCATCCAGAGGGTTTGCATATGCAGCATATAATGAAATCTGGAAGCTGTTCCAAATGGAGGCTGCTTTCAGATTGCGACAACTAGATCAGGATACCCTGAGTAAAGTTTCGGACGTAGTAGACAACAGCATTAATACTCTGTCTTCTTGTATTTACACTTTGGACAATATTGTTTCATCTGTTATTGACATTGTACACAATGATGTGCCTGTTTTGTATCATGGTCAAAATCAGTTGCATTCTGTAATGCAATTTGGCTGGACTTTGCAAGATTTGAAAAATGGGGAAGTGCCTTGGGATTATTTGAACACAACTGCCCTGTTTTTGCCATTTAATTTGACCAATAAACAAAAGCTCATGTCAATGAAAGATTCCACATACACCTTGTTACATATTGAGAAGTTAGAGCAAAGACCATTTTCTATAGTGAAGACTGATTCCTCGGTATGGTTACTCCATGGGGTTATTTCTTTACCCATTTCCCTCTTTCAATTTAGTGCAAGTATGAAGCATTTTCCTATCGGGAGGTTTGAACCCCTGGGTACTACTTTTCTGCATGAAATTTGGTCTGTACCGTTTACGTTTCACTGTTTGTGTGAAGATAACAAGGTTTTCTTGACGGGGAGGACTGTGATTCTACAGTGGGACATGCTTTAGTTTGTTCAGCTTCACAGCGCTTGCAAAGTATCAGCGCCTAATTTGGCCTGTTTTCTTAAAGTAACAATAGTTCCATCAATAATTCCCACACTCACATTGCTTTCTAATGGTAGTTGTCTTATCCTAAATAACCACAACTGCTGCAGATTACGGGCAGGGATTCCGTATATAGTAACGGTGTCCGAAAGAGTTACTTGTTGCAGCAATATCTGTTTCCTCCCGTGCATGGGTGTTTAGATACCTCGCTGTGTCATTCCCACGTTGAAAACAGACTTCTATAAACCAACCAGACTCAAAGCGCTATTGTTTCAACAAGAAGTCACTCTCACTTCTGCTTGAGAGACCTTCGAATTGCAGGTAGTTAGAACATCTAGTGAAATTCAGTCACTGCTGAATACAAATCTCCCATTACATTTTGGGGAACTTATTCAACAAATCTTTAATGCGTCTTATAGGCAAGACCTGGCACATTTTTTTAAACTTGTAGTTTCCGGCCTTGTTTCATCTTTTCAGGCTATTTTTGGAGTGATACCAGCTTTTATACATTCTATTTTTTCCAGCGCCATCGTGGTTTTCCACTTATCCTGTCATTGGCATGTGGAGTGCTGGTACTGCTGCTCCTGTTACTCAATGGATGTCCATCCTGTGGTTCTGCTCAGACCAGTCCTTTTGTGACTTTACCGTGAGCGAATGCAGCAACTGTTTGGATGCTTGCCATTGGCCACACTGAGTGTAAGCTATAGGCTTACCTTTCATTTTACTTACTTCACTTGTGTGCAACCTGTGTTCCACTGTTGACGGTGCCCATTCTATTGGGTCTTGGATATCTGCCTCTCCACTACATCAGGCGCTGTATTATGATCTGTTGGTGGGTCCCCTGCTGGCCCATGACCAGGACTTTTCTAGTGACATCTGTATGATGTGTGCGGTTGCACTTGGAGTGTTAGCATGTTGGGATACACAGCCTCTTGCAGGAAAGTTTCATCAAATATCACTATATATATATATATATATATATATATATATATATATATATATATATATATATATATATATATATATATATATATTCACTGAAAAAATCATAGGTTTGACACCAGTTATAGTTAGCTGGAAATTTTACTGACATAAAACCAATGCAATTCCACGTTATAGTTAGTTGGACTCACTATAACTTGCGCGTGTAATGCACTGCTGATGACATTACATATTACATCTCTCATGACATGGTCAGTGACATCACTCATGACATCACTGATGACAGACCTCCTTTAAGTGTAATGTAACCCTTAAAACACATATTGGAAAATAGAAATTAACATTTTCAAAAAAATGGAGATACCCATACCAGTTACAACAACCAATTCAGTAATTCCCCCATCTATATACACATTCTCTCATTCACCAACAGTTCTATATAGTCACTCATACATATACTCACTCATCATATGTAGTGATACACCTATACATCCTGTTACACACCGACAGTCATCCAAAAGTTACTCACACACATACTCACACATACAAATAAACTATTGAACATCCATTTATTTGCATATACAACTATACACACACCACCACCTTACTTCTAAGGAAACTTATACATACTTACTCTCTTAAACAATCACTTATAGAAACACATACTTATTTAAACAGGAACTCTTTCTATCTCTTAGTCTCACATATACTGACTTATATATATCAATACTCACATATACTAAATTAAAACATATCTCATTACTGATAAAGACACTAGTGAGGCAGGCATTCACTCACTAACACACACATATACACACTCATCCACCCATACAGTCCTGTACATATGCTGTCTTCAAAAAACATAGAAACAGTGAGTCAGTCATTGATGGATCTATATGATAAGTAACACCCCCACCAAACCATAGAGACACTCATACTGATACTAAAAAAACATCTAATAACCCATATACACACACATGTAGGTACTCATCAACCCATGCAGCCACTTATTCACAAAGTGAAACACTGATAAATATATTTAAATATTTAAACATTACTCGCTAATATATGTATTCACTAAGATACACTTAATAAGCCAGTTATCCAATCATTTCTTTTTAAAAAAAACATTCATTAAGACAATAAGTTAAACATTTATTCTTCCCTCGACCTTTACATATACATATATATAACATATTTATTTTTTAGAAAGACACACATTCACTGGATGGTGTCATTAGTGATGTCACTGACCATGTCATGAGTGATGTAATATGTAATGTCATCAGCAGTGCATTACACGCGCAAGTTATAGTGAGTCCAACTAACTATAACATGGAATTTCATTGGTTTTATGTCAGTAAAATTTCCAGCTAACTATAACTGGTGTCAAACCTATGATTTTTTCAGTGAATTTCATAGGTTTTTTAAATGCTACTTCCTAACTATAACGTGTGTAAAACCTAGGGTTTTTTCAGTGAATTTCATAGGTTTTTCAAATGCTATTTCCTAACTATAACGTGTGTAAAACTTATGGTTTTTTCAGTGAATTTCATAGGTTTTTTGAATGCTAGTTCCTAAGTATGAAATCACGTTCGTAACTAGATAGTGTCACCGCCTACACGTCCTAAGAAGCGCATGTAAAGTCATGTGACTTGAAAACAACACTTGCAATTGGTTCTTAGTAGTTTCTGTTCTGGAATTTACACGAAGCACTCCACCCACTTTCCTCACAATCTTTTCTACTCTCAAGAGACAACAACGTCGAGCATCTTCCGGAAAACTTTGCTGAAATTGCTGCCCTTCCGTATTCATCTTCCGAATCTGAAGGAAATGAGCGACCACCTTTAAGAAGAAAAAAGGAATCTTTCATTTGGCAATTTTTTACTTATCCTGAAGATCAAAAGAAAGTGAATGCGCCAAAAGTAACCTGCACGATATGCAATTCGGAGCTCTCAAGGGGAAATCCAGATAGAAAATATTCCTTTTCTATACACACCATGCAGCGGCATGTTAAACAAAGGCACCCTGAGCATTATGCAAATGCATCGACAAGAGCCCTGGCCACGCTATTACCATCAGAGGTGGCCAGCACATCTTCTGGTGGACGACCTGTATCTCCATCGAGTGCTGAGATGGACTTGAGACCATATCTTGCGAAGGTGCATATGAAATGCAACGAGTGTGGAGAAATTCTTTTGTATGGAGAGCAGAGCCTCGTTCTTATTAAACTGAAAATTGAAAGTCACAAATGCCCCAAGAAAAGATAAATTTCTTCACTTCATTTTCATAGTATTACATACTGAAAAATGACGTAGCAACTTTAAAAAATCGAAAGCATCATAACACTTGTTTCCAAAAAAAAAAAAGTTCTTTTCAGAACTAACTCTTTCTACCAAAACGTGCTCCAAGAGCATATTATGAGATGTTTTTTCGCCGCTTTATATTAGTGCGAGACCGGGTGCGCGCACCCTCCTATCGCGTACAGGACCTGACACTTGCATGTGAAGTCATGTGACTTCAAAACAACACTTCTAATTGGTTCTTGGTAGTTTCTATTCTGGAATTTACACGCAGCACTCCACCCACTTCCATCACTTTCTTTTCTACTCTCAAGGGAGAACAACATCGAACATCTTCCCGAAGACTTCGCTGCAATGGCTACCGTTCCGCATTGAATGAGCGACCACCTTTGACAAGAAAAACGGAGGCCACGCTATTACCATCAGAAGTAATCAGCACATCTTCCGGTGGATGACCTGTATCTCCATCGAGTGCTGAAATGGACTTGAAACCATATCTGGCGAACGTGCACATGAAATGCAAGAACTGTGGAAAACTTCTTGTATACGGAGAGCAAAGCTTTATTCTAATTAAACACAAAATTGAGAGTCATAAATGCTCCAAGAAAAGTTAAATTTCTTCACTTTATTTGGATAGTATGACATACTGAAAAATGTCGTAGCAACTTTAAGAAATCAAAAGCATCATAACACTTGTTTCCAAAAAACAAAAAAAAAAAAAGTTCTTTTCAGAACTAACTCTTTGTACCAAAACGAGCTCCAAGAGCATATTAGCTGATATTTTCTCGCCGCTTTCATTTAGTGCGCGACCGGGTGCGCGCACCCACCTATCGCGTACAGGCGTCGAGACACGCATGTGCAGTCATGTGACTTTAAAACAACACTTCCAATTGGTTCTTACTAGTTTCTATTCTGCAATTTACACGGAACACTCCACCCACTTCCCTGGAAAACCAGTTTATCGAAAAACTTTTAAAGCCTCCTCTTATGAAATATTCGACATCGTTCACATAGCAGAGTAGTAAATAGCACTATATACACTCCGTCCCTTAATTATAAGAGACTTATTGCTATGCGAGAACAACTTTTGTTTTCACGCGATAATGTGAAATGCTGAGCCTGTTACAGAATTTTCTTTCACATATATGTTACTATTCTCTTTCGAGCACTAACACCGTAGAAAATACCACCAATAGCGGTGATATTTTTTACACCGAGAACGGGCAATTTGTATCGCTTAGAGCCCTTACAATTATAAAGTTTTATTTCCTAAGTCTCTGATCTCCAACTGTGCAACGTGGCTCCCCTGTGTGTCGTAATGAGGTCCATAGACAAAAACTACAGGGGCAGCATTATACACATGCACAGAACCACAAAACGACAAGAGCCACCATGTTAATATATATCCTTAATATAATAAACCTCTGAGAATAAATACATATTTCCGTGGCACCCCATAACAGAAATTTGGCGTCCTCTGACTCTGCTTCATTACCAAACACCCTAACCCCCCGCCCCCCTCACTCTTCACTAAACTCCGCACTACACCCCACCCGGACCCCCTATTACAAACCCCCAACCTACCCTCCCTGCCCAAGCCCACCATGAACCTCAAACCGCCCCTGGAAAACGTATAAGACACAGGATTACTAAAACTCAAAGAATAGGCAACAGGCAGATAATCTAAATAGTACATAAAGGCACTCCAAGACGCCCAGCAGATTTCCCTCCAGAGGCCTCACCCTATGTGGCAGTCATGGCTGGAGTGCCAGAACTAACAGATCCTACCCCAGAACCGGTCTGGTCCCTAAATCCAAGACGCCCAGCAGATTTCCCTCCAGAGGCCTCACCCTATGTGGCAGTCATGGCTGGAGTGCCAGAACTAACAGATCCTACCCCAGAACCGGTCTGGTCCCTAAAAAATAAAGTTCAGCACTGGCTCCAGACCAACCGCCCAATTCCATCCTCTTGGCGCGGAAGAATCAGATCTGTAGCCAGGGTCCCATGGGTGGGCAATACCCGAAAAACCATTCCCGGGGACTGCATCACAATCACTTTCGAGGACCCTCGAATAGCGGATTATGTCTGTGCCTGGGAAGACATCACCCCAAATGGAGGAATTAAGATCAAGTCCCTCCCCTTTTTTTACCCCTTCAGGCAAGTAGACAGCTATACACAGGAACAAGAGCCCCCTTGGTCCGTCCCATTTCCCAGGCAGGATGACTTTCCAAACATCAGTTATAATGGCCCCCATAATCAATACGAGCCAGACTACTCCTGGCACCCAGTGAGACAACGCCGCCAGGGAGGAAGGTGGGACGAGAGAAGACCGTATACACATTGGCCCCCACATAGAGAGCAATCACGATGGGACCCATGGCAAAACATCCCACTAAGTAATAGATTCAGCGGCCTAGAAATGGTCGACTGACCATCAACAGTAGTTCCTCCCATCAACACCCAACTATCTCCCTCTTTGCAGCCCAATACCATCGCCTCACTTACCAGCAACAAGGACACGATAACCCCAGAAGTAGAATTGGCCGATGACTCTTCATTCCTCATAGCTTCTTATTGGAACATCGCGGGCCTCCGAAATAAAATCGAGGATGGCTCTGCGCAGAAGTTTTTAGCCCCATACCAAATAATTTGTCTCCAGGAGACATGGTCCGTAGAAGAACTTCATCTACAAGGCTATAAAACTTACAATGTTCCAGCCCTACCCAGTACAATGGGCAGACCAAAAGGTGGGTTAGCAACCTATATCTCAAATTCCTTACCTCTCAAGAAAGTGGCCACACTTTCCCAGGATGATAATCATCAAATCTTATCACTTACCTTTCCAAACAAAGATATCATTATTCTGACCAACATATATAATAACCTATCGGATGAAAACTTTATAATTCTCCTCACCACCATAACTGATAAATTAAAACAAGTACTCTATCAGAGCCCTGCAGATAAAGCAACCCAATTAATTTGGGGAGGCGACTTCAACCTCCATCCCTGCACAGCTCCTAATCTAACGTGTTGTGGGATTGTAGACAAATTTAATGCTCCACTAGCACACCTCGCACACTCTAAACTAGGAAATATAATTAACATCGCCCTATCAGATCTGGATCTCCAGATTGCCAATCATGTAAAAGCTGACCCAAATGATTTTATACCAACCTATGTGGGTAGAGGACACAAGACAACAGTAGATTTCATATTTCTTTCCCAAACCCTAATGTCGAAACTTAAAGACTTTGAAGTCATTGTCACTCCCTTTAGCGATCACGCAGCCCTAATACTAACAATGTTCATGCCTGCCAACCTTTCTCATAAATCAGAGATGGCGACCACTCTCAGGCAGAACAAGATTGAGATTAGTAAACGAAATGGACTAACAATCAGATGGGCTAAAATTAACCCATCCGATATAATGAAAAAATTAATAACGCGGTCCTACCCAAATATAATGAAATGCCTGGACCTCACAACTAGCCATAAAGAAGTCTTGAGAAATTTTAACTTAATACTAGATGCTATAAAAGACCTGCTCACCACAAAACCTAAAATAAACCGCCCTACAAAACCAAAGTGGTTTAATCATAACTGCACAGCGGCCCTATCAAAGTTGAAATCCGCACTCAAAAATAACCCACGTGATGCGGCTCAGATCCAGTTGCTCAGGCGACAATACACAGGGGAAAGAAAGCTGAGAACTGCCCAACTAAAGCAAAAGCTATGGGATGATCTCCACCATGGTGCAGTCTCACAAAATAGCGAGCTTTTCTGGCGCACGGTCAGAACCCCATATCTCACAGAAAGAGATACCCCAAAAATAGAAGTCGCTATCGATGAAAATACCTGGGTTTCTCACTTTGAGGAAATCTTTAAGAACACTCTTCCAACAGAATCCCCTCTTCCCAAGGTAAATTACCCTATCCTGGTCCCGTTTGATATTTCAGACCTTATAGACGCTCTGCAGAATAGTAAAACAGGCAAGGCACCAGGACCCGACGGGGTCCCGGTGGACCTTTTTAAAAGTAATCAAGACCTCTGGGCCCCCATCTTAACTAGAGTATGTACAGCAGCAGCAAGTGAGGGAATCCTAACATCTTGGACAAAATCAATAATGGTTCCCATTTTTAAAAAGGGGGACCGACAAGATGTAAAATGCTACCGGCCCATATCACTGCTGGATTCGCTCGGGAAAGTAGTGGGGAGAGTGATTTTAGAGCGTCTCCAGCAGTTTACCGAGGACCGGGGCATAATTTCGGATATCCAATTCGGATTCCGAGAAGGATTTGGTACCCTAGAGCAGGTCCTCAATCTTACACTAATAATGGGGAAGTATACACAGGCCATCCCCACCAAGATATATATGGTCTTTGTTGACCTCTCCGCAGCTTTCGACTGCGTGTCGCACAGAAAGCTGTGGAGGGTCTTAGCTCAATTGGGAATAGACCCACCCCTTTTAGATTTTCTCAAAGAGCTCTACACCGGGGCTACAGCCAGAGTACGCTTTGGCGTCAATGGTGAGTTGACGTCTCCGTTTAGCGTAGGGCGTGGGGTCAGGCAGGGATGTGTCCTGGCCCCCTTCCTCTTCTCACTCTACACCAATGGTTTGGAGGGGGAGATGTTGGGGGGGGCCCAGGACCTCCCACGCATAAACCGCCGCCTGATCCCAGCCCTGCTCTACGCGGACGACGCCGTCATCCTAGCACGAACACCCAAAGAGCTCCAAAAAGCAGTGAACAGATACACGTCCTTCATGGGCAACTTAGACCTAAAGGTGAACGTAAAAAAAACGTTCGTAATGACAGTTGGCAGACACCGAAAAAGAACCTATCCTATAGTCCTCAATAACCAAAAGCTTGAACCTACCCCACATTATCCCTACTTGGGGGTTGTGATAGATGACCAACTCTCTTGGAAGCAAGCAGTGAGCACAAGGGCACTTTTATTTAGGAGATCAATTGCAGCACTAATAACTTTCTCTCAGAAACTAGGCAAGAGACCACCAATAGAGCTTCTTAAGATTTATAATGCCAAATGCCAGGCTATAGCAACATATGGTGCAGGAGTCTGGGGGTATACAGATGTTAGCCCTATTCAAAGGGTGGAAAACACCTTCTTAAGATTCTTATTAGCTACCCCCAAAGGCACCTCAATCTACGCAATGCACCTAGAATTAGCCATACCCTACTTAGAGGATTTAATCAAAATTGAACCTCTGATGTTGTGGCGACGCATTTGGAAATCAAGCAAAAACGCTCTGACCCAAGCCATTATCACAGATGCAATGAATATGGACAACTCCGTAAAAATAAAGTGGCTCCTATATGTTAGGAACTTTTTTACTGATTTAGGCCTTGAGAACTACTATTCAGACCCGACAACCATAACGGTCATCCCAAAAAAATATCTGAAACGCCAAGCATTATGCCATTTGGAATCGTTAAGACTCGCATCCAACTCCACAAAAACGGCAGTGATCCATTCAAATATGATCCAAATAGCCTTTGTCATTCACCCGTACTTAGAACTCCAAATACCAATTTACGAGAGAATGCTCATTACAAGATTCAGGCTAAATATGTTCTTTAGAATGGTCACCTTCCCGTCACAAAACTGTTGGGATGCTATACTCCCGCCTTGTCCTTGTGACGGTATATCAATGCAGTCGAATCTGCACGTGATCCTGCTTTGTAAATACCACCAAGCCCACAGAAAGATCTGGCTTTTACCGATACTGAAATCCTGGGGATTGAGACAGTGCAGACCTGCCCTTTTAAGACTGCAAATGTTGGAAACACCGAATGTCTGTTATTTTATTAGTAGTTTCTTAAAGTGTATTATGAAACACAGAAAGAATCTCTAAAAACCTTGCCAGTCTGAGCATAAGCGGTACTTTGCACATTTCTTGATTAACCTTTCTCCTTTTAACTGTGAAATGAATTTTATCGGAATCATATGTAACATGTTTACTTTTACTGTGTTTTGATATTTTGTGTACTTTTATGGTTTTTCCATTGTGAATAAGCCGAATAAAGATTTATTATTATTATAAAGGCACATATTTTTTCCATAATACTATTGAAAAACATGTTCTATTTTTTATAAATCTATCATGCATCTGACCCTCTAGAACCGCTTTCAAAACGTGAACTATAAACCTCTACTTTTCATTTTCAAACCATACACTTTCAATTACATTATTTTTTTTTACAATTCATGTAATGTTACACACCTTTTCTAAAATACACCAGTCCCTGTTATTTATAAGGATTTATTTTCAGTCTTCATCAGTGACACTTTCTTAACATATAATGAAAATCACTGTAACTTTTTAAACGACAATGCTAACGCGGTAAAAATAACCCTTCATTTGCTTTCCTTTAAGAATGCAGACTATCTACCCCACGCATGCGTTTCTTGATCTTTGTATTTGGCAGCGAATACCGACCTTGAATCGGAAGACATGAACAAGAGCTCCATTGTCACATTTAAAACTGAACGTTGCATCTGCTCACACACATATCTTTCACTTAGCTAACATTCACAGAAAACAGCATTGATGTAAAAAAAAATTGACCTTGTTTTACAACTTGCTCAAATTACTCCCTTATTTTTTAACGCATCCTCCACTTCAAGAAAAGCTACTTTTTTGATAACTACTAAGCAATATATAAGTGACTAGACTCCTAGAAAATTTATCAAGTCATTCTGCTCCTCTCCCGTGCATAGCCGGCGACATAATTCTGTGGAGTTGCTATACAACCGGCAGTGCTGCGCCGTTTCCTTTACCATCTTGGGAAATTCAAAATGGATGTCCCTCCTGCCTTCGCAAATGAGCCGGACCACTTAGAACTATTTCGACAGAGAATGCTTCTGTACTACGGCACCTTACCACTCTCAACTTTGAATACTTCATATCGATTATCATTTCGATATTCGTATTTCACCTGTGTGCAGCCTGTATTTCATTGCCTGAGCTGTGATTTCACGTGGGCCCTGGATTTATGTCTCTGCAATTTGGTACCTCCTGAGCCGAATTACAATCACCTCATGAATCCGTTACTTGATCATGAACAGCTTTGTTACAACGGAGGGTTTATGGCCTTTGCAGCGATACAAGGAGTTCTGGGTCATTGGAATATATTCGCAGCGGCGCAAGATTTCCTAACAGAGAGCTACATCGAAAACCCACCGAGCTGCCCTCTGATGGTAAAAGACGCTCCAATAATGACAGATCATGAATGCTCCTTTCATCTTCTCAATTGGATGGCTGACATGTTTTCAGATGATAACAGTGATTTCCTGTTAGAAGCACTTGCTGCATACTTTGCCTACACAATGGACGGTTAACTCTTTCCTAACAGAGAACTACATCGAAAACCCACCGAGCTGCCCTCTGATAATAAAAGAGGCTCCGATTTTAACAGATCATGAGTACTGCTTTACTCTTTTCCATTGGATAGCTGACATACTTTCAAATGATAAAAGTGATTTCCTGTTACGAGCAGAAGCTACCTATTTTGCCTAAACAATGCTTCAATAACTCTTATACAAGCCATTGACGTCCTCATTTCCTTTTGCTTCCCTATATTCTTCACGTTCTTTTCCATATTTTCTTTTGAAGAACAGACCTATTGGCTTTACTAACAGTGGACATTATGATTTCGTGTTGTTTAAATTTTGGTCTTTTATGTGGACTACATTTGTTTCTTCAGCTACTCGATTTTCAACTTAATTTTTTTACAGTCTAATCTCAACAATTCTATTGCATATCTTATCTAAGGTTATTTCAAACGTACTCGATGCAAAACTCGCTAATATATGCTACATGTACCCTAATTAATGTGTAAATTTTAAACGAGTTTTTTATAACTGTAAACGCCATTTCGCATCTCAACTGCTTATTTCCGCGTCACACGCCTCTGCTCCTTTAATTTTCTATAAAATTATTAATTTAAAATACTTTACAGAAAAATATGTTCTTTCAACAATATTTCCATTGTTACTTGTGCTGTATTTCAAATGCAATACTGCAACCTTCAAAAGATATCTCAATACAGTAGTTCTCCTCAATACTGATTTGCGCACCATCCAACAGATTACATACATGCACCTCTCGCCATTTTGTCGCTTTTGGCGCCTTTTTTCCCCGTACACAGTAACATAACACAAACTTGATAGTGCTTCGCATGTAGACAGCTGATTGATAAAGTAATGATGTATAACCACTTGCATTTTCATATATCGTTCCTAAACTGAAAGGCCAGAGACCTTCTTCCATTTAATAAAATATAATATACTTCCTTATAAGAGTGTACAATGTTTTTTTCCAACTATATTCATTTTTCTTCAACTATAGCGTTTGTATTCCATGTACTACTGACAATACCAATTACTGTGTTTTTTGCAATTTCTGTACTCATATTACATAATGATTTGCCTTTAAAACAGTACATTTCTAAATAAACATTTCAAATATTCACGGTTTCTCTTTTAATCCATAATCTCAACTGAAATGATTTCATATTGAAAAACTATTCATGGGTTCCACATAACCTTAACTGTAGACACTAAGGACCTTATTTATGAAGACCTTCCGCCGCCGGTGTCTCATTTTTTAAAATGGGAAAAAGTGACGCACCGGTGGCGCAAGGCCTTCATAAATAAAGTCCTGAATGTTTTCTTTTCTCGACCTCACTTACTGATACTAGAACCTGCAAGCCAATTACGGCCCGTGAACTCTTTCTTAGTAGGTCGCGCACCGTACAGACAGTTATACCACTGTTAAAAAAATTTTTTTACTGTTACCAAGCACCGCCACAGTTCCGCTTCACTCAGACTTAATCACTGCTCCCACGCTTCTACAGGCCAAACGCTATGTCGTATTTCTCTCCTTATCACCCTTTCATCTCCACAATAACAAACAGTTCTCCGCCTGCCACCACAGAACAGAGTCAGATGCAGAGGCACCAAAGAGTGAACCCATCACCAACTGCCATCTCCGGCTGTTTCCATGGTTACACCTCATTCTGCACCTTGCTGAAGGCACAGGTCAAAAGTTCATGACTCAACGTTCTACAACAAACTAAGAAGACTATTTTCCCTCCAGAAACACCTGCCAATCCACAGCTCTGTTACATGTCTTGTTTTTTCACACCCAATAGTACTTTTCGTTTAACATAAACATTAACATGCAACGTACTGTTCAATCTCCACTTATTACAATCAACCAATCATTTTTATTTTTTTAACCACACCCAGCCTCTTCCTTTTTCTTTATTTAGAATTTCAACTTCTAACTACCATTCCACTTCCAGAACCGATCGGAGGACGACTACAAATCCCTTGAAAATGAAGATCTGGCTAATAGGACACAGTTATATTCACTGGAGTGAAAAATATGCAGTAAGCAGAGGAATTTGCAACCTCGGCTTACCAAATGTACACATAACATGGATTGCCAAAAGAGGATTGAAATGTCACCAATTGATTCCATTGGTGAAAACTTTTATGCATCTCCCAGAACCAGACCTTATAATTGTGCACTGTGGTGGGAACGATCTAGGCACAATCACTGGGGTAGGTCTGGAAATGCTTCTAAAAGACACCTTTCGACAATTGATGACACTTTTTCCTCGATCTGCCTTGGTATATTCCAATATATGCCAAAGACAGAAATGGAATTGGTCCAATCAACATTGTGCACAATTTGAGAAAGCAAGGAGACATGTAAATAAATCTGTTTCTGCGTTCCTCAGAGATTATAGCATGGGTTCTATTTACCACAACAACTTGCGATACCACATGCAAGACGTCTATAGGAGAGACGGTGTTCATTTCACGAATGAGGGAAACAGAATCTTCCTCTGCAACATCAGGCTCTGCATCTGTACTTACTTATAAATGCAGAAAACACTCAATTAACACAATGGCTCTTTTCAGAGCCACCTTATATCTAAGCACTCAAACTTCTGATTTATCTCCATTTTCACACTCTTGTAAATAGGTGTGCGCGACCGGATGCGCGCACCCCGTATTTTTTTTCGGGAAAAAATTATATCTTTTTGCGTTTAAGGGCCTTACTGCACACCCCGAGAAAAGCTACGCAGCAAAACAATCTCTACCTTCTCCTCTTTCCATGTTTCAACGCTTTGAAATGAACAATATATTTACTCGCAGTGACAAAATGGCGAACAAAACTTCCTGATTTCCTTCGAATCGAACGTTAACAGACGTCACGCAGCAAAAAAAAAATCCGCTCATGCGCAGCCGCTTGAGTGCGCACACGCGTGCGCGCCTATAGATATATAATTGACTTTAACTTTAATTTTCTCAACAACTACTGAACGGATTTACACCATTCCAAAAAAAAGCGTAATCTGCGAACCGGACTCTACAGTTTTGCCAAATTTCTTATAAATCCATTCAGCCGTTCGACCTGTAGCCGAGTCTAAAGGTCCTATGGAAAATAACATGCAGAAAACACGTTTTGGGACACCCCTTATATCTCAGCCCCCACTTGACCAATCCCCCCCAAACTTTCAGGGAAGGAGCGCAGCGGACCGAGCCATCTTCTTTGAGAAATTCGCTAAGATTCTTCAACCAGTGCCAAAGTTATTCCAAATAGAATGTTGAGGATTTCCTATGGAAAACAATCCTAACTATAACTACCTACTGGCGACCGCCAGTAGGTAATATATATATATATATATATATATATATATATATATATATATATATATATATATATATATATATATATATATAAGTATATGTGTTTATATGTGTTTATATGTATAGTCAGAGATATTCAGGCTATGATTCCGATCTTTCAGCCCCTTTTCCACTCGCTTTGCGGGGTCCCCCAGGGTTCCTCTTTGTCCCCTCTTCTTTTCAATCTTTATCTTCGCCCCCTCCTTTTTTCCTTGAGGCAGTGGGACGTTACCGTGTTTAATTACGCGGACGACCTGCAACTCATCTTTTCTCTCAATTCCCCCTCTGCTATTCCCAACTTTCAGGCAGTCATGTCCCACATTCTCCAGTGGATGGGCCACAACCAGCTAAAGTTGAACCCCGGTAAGACGGAGCTCCTCCTTCCCGGTAGGAGCGCCACCTTCTGGGGGCCTCAATTCTGGCCGGCGGAACTGGGCCCTTCTCCCACTCCCGTGTCTTCGGTGAAGAGCCTGGGGGTCACAATTGACTCTGCTCTATCCCTTGGGCCGCAGGTGGGGACTGTGGTCTCGTCCTGTATCTACCAGCTGCGCAGGATCAGGAAAGTGGCATACCTCCTTACACCTGATGCCCTCCTGCAGGTTATCATGGCCCTCGTCCTCTCCCGCCTAGATTTTTCCAACGCGATCTACCATGGTCTGCCTAAAACATCGATGGCCAGACTGCAAGTGGTCCAAAATCAGGCGGCGAGACTGGCCTTAGGGATTCCGAAGTGGCAATCCGCCAGGCCCCTCCTTGCCAAACTCCACTGGCTCCCTGTCATCTCAAGGGCAGCCTTCAAGATCGGCTGCCTTATCTTTAAGTCATTAGCTGGGCCCTGTCCCGCCTTCGTGAAAGCCCTCATCAGACCCTACTGCCCATCCCATAACTTGAGATCCTCTCATCTCCATTTCTTGACTGTTCCCTCTTACAAGCTCTGCAGATCTGGAGGCCGGAGATTTGCATACCTGGCCCCCAAGCTCTGGAACTCTTTCCCCCTTTCTCTTAAAACCTCTAACTCTTTGACTCTTTTCCGTAAGTCTTTAAAAACTTGGCTTTTTCCCCAATCTGGTTAGTCTTTCTGTCCCCTCTACTTCCAACCAGCGCCAGGAAACCCATGGTGTCAGTGCGCTCTACAAGCACCCCTTACAATACAATACAATAAGCGGGCTCTGCAGTGGGACCTGAAGTTCTAGTGGGCACAGCATCAGGCTAACCTGTCCGATCACTTCCAGATCTCGGAGGACACTGCATGACAATTGCAGTGGTGGCACACGAATTGCGATTGAGTCAATGACAGATCCCTCACCCTTCCCCAACCGGAGCACACAGTGGTGATGGATGCGTCCCTCCGGGGTGGGGAGGCCACTTGGGAGAGGCGGAGATCAGAGGCCTCTGGTCACCGGTGGAGTCCCGGCTCCATATCAACCTTTTGGAGCTTCGGTCGATCCTACTTGCACTGAAGGCATTCCTTCCCTCTGTCCGGGAAGTGTAGTGCAGGTGTTCACAGACAACACCACCACCATGTGGTATTGCACCAAACAGGGCAGGGTGGGTTCCTAGACCCTATGACAGGAGGCTCTGCGCCTCTGGACATGTCTGGAACATCAAGGCATTACCTTGGTGGTTTAACCCCTGGCAGTTTCTTTGAACGCCAGGGCGGACGAACTCAGCCGCCGGTGCATGATGGATCACAAATGGCGTCTGAACTCGGACGTGGCGCAAGGTCTCTTTCTGCAATGGGGAGAGCCTTGGTTAGATCTATTCGTCACCGAAGAGAACGCCAATGTCATCAGTTATGCTCATTGGAATTTCCAAAGCGGCACTCGCTAGGCGATGCTTTTCGTCGCGAGTTAAGTTGCGGTCTGTTGTACGCCTTTCTGCCTATACCACTTCTGCCCAGAGTGCTGAAGAAGGTTTGGCGCAATCGGGCCCAAGTCATCCTTGTGGCTCCGGATTGGGCACGAAGATACTGGTATCCCGAGCTACTCAGCATGGCGATCGATCCCCCGATCCTACTGCCTCTTCGGGAGGATCTTCTGTCGCAGCAGCAGGGGACGGTCCTCCACCCGAACCTGTCCAGCCTCCACCTCCATGCGTGGAGATTGAGCGGTGACAGTTAACGGCTTTTGATCTTCCTTTGAAGTATGTGGTGTCATTTTGGCAGCCAGGCGTCCCTCCACTAAAACGGTATACGCCTGCAGGTAGAACAAGTTTGTGGCATAACGCACAGCTAAGTCTGTGGATCCCCTTTCTGTCCCTCTTTCAGAAGTCCTTCTGTTCCTTCTTTCTTTGGCTCAGCAGGGCTCTGCTCTAGGCACTATCAGAGGTTATCTTTCAGTTTCAGTTTCAGTTTCAGTTTCAGGTTACCTTTCTACGGCTTCCAGATCAGCCTTCTCTTTTTAATTCCCTGGTTGTTAAACATTTTCTCAAAGGCATTACGCACACATTCCCTCCTGTCCCGTTCGTCATACCTCAATGGGACTTAAACCTTGTCTTGACCTTTCTGATGGGCTCTTCCTTTGAGCCGCTTCACAACTGTCCTTTACGTCTTTTTACCTTAAAGACGGCTTTCCTGGTAGCTATCACCTCTGCCCGGTGAGTGAGTGAGCTCCAGGCTCTTTCTTCTAATCATCCGGACAAAGTGGTTTTAAGGACCCGCCCTTCTTTCTTGCCAAAGGTTGTCACACCCTTCCACATTGGGCAGACCATCACTTTGCCCACCTTCTTTCCGCCTCTGCATCCTTCAAAAGAGGAAGAGAGGCTCCACGGCCTGGACCCAACACGTGCGCTCCCGTTCTATCTGAAGCGCACACAACAGTTCCGGGTGGACGACCAACTCTTTGTTGGCTAAGTGGGTGCCAAGAAAGGTCGGGCTGTGCACAAACGGACCATCTCTCGGTGGGTCATTCTCTGCATCAAGGCCTGTTACTCCTTGGCTAAGAAGGAGCCTCCTGTGGGGCTGCATGCACCCTCTGGGACAGGGAGTCCTGTTGCAGGATATCTGTCAGGTAGCTATGGGGTCCTCGCTGCATACCATTTCCAAGCATTACTGCCTTGACCATCAAGTCCAGAGAGACGGCTTCTTTGGCCGTTCTGTTCTCTGTGAATTTCTGGATTGATCTTGTTCTCAGACCCACCACCGGGGTTGGTATTGATGGGGTATCTATTCCAAGGTAAGGAATCTATCACTAACATGTCTCTTTCAGATGCACAAGTTACTACTTGTGTAACGATATATCTGTAAGAGACATTAGTTAGTGGTAGATACCTTACCGCCCCACCCATCCTCTTCGTTCTGCGAACTGATTTCTAGGGTTAGGACCATTCCTTTTAAAGGCCCTAGGGCCTGATGTAGGTAATAGTGAAATACCGAATTCTTAATACCGAATTTTACTGATTCGGTATTAAGAAATCGGTATTTCAGATGTAGGTAAGAATTCGGTAAAAAATACAGAATCCTTAATATTCGGTATTCCCGAATCGGTAATTGAGATTCGGTAATAACAAATACCTACCCATTCATTCCTATGGGCTTGGAGGCCCATAGGAATGATTGTGAAGACATTCGGTATTACCAATTTGGTATTACCGAATCGGTAATACCAGAAGGTATTTCAAGGGTGCCAGGGTGTCCAAAGGACACTCTGTTGCACCCCTGAAATGTGCATTTGTGCACATGTGGCACACATGCATGCCCTAAGGGCATGGATGTGTGCCACATGGCACTTCAAAAAAAGCAAGAAAGTGCTTTTTTAAAGGAATTCGGTAATTACCACCAACTTGAAGTTGGTGGTAATTACTAATCCCTTGAGGCCTAAAAGCACTCTTTTATGTGCTTTCTACATTGTATTTAAGGAGTCGGTATTACCGATTCCTTATATGCAAGGCCAAGAAGGAATCGGTATTAAGGAAACGGTATTTACCAATTCCTTATTACAGATTTCTTCCCTACATCAGGAATGGCTAAATACCGGTCAGTCACGGTGAAATTTACCGCATTTCACTGTTACCGACCGGTATTTGGCCACCTACATCGGGCCCTTAGTTTCTTAAGCACCAATGGTCAGTTTCTTGCATGCGCCTAAGTAGTCGCCATGAGGTCATCTTGGCGCTTACGATGCCAGCGACGGACGCATAGCCACACAACGCCACCTACTGACGCGCAGAGGTACTGCTATCAAATCTTTCTGGATCCAGTCTGACGCCTGGGGATATTCTAAGGTAAGGAATCTATCACTAACTAATGTCTCTTACAGATATATTGTTACACAAGTAGTAACTTGTGCATATGTATGTATGTGTATATATGTGTATGTGTATATGTATATATATGTATGTATATATATGTATGTATGTATATACGTATGTATTTATATATTCGTGTATATGTGTGTGTAGTACATGTGTATATATATATATATATATATATATTCAATGAAAAAACCATAGGTTGTAGGCCATATATAGTTAGGAATTAGCATTTACAAAACCTTATTTTACTCGCATAAAACCATTGAAATTCCATATATAGTTAGCTAACTATAAGCGCTAACTATATATCGCGCACCCGCAATCCACTGCTGATGATGTCACATATTACATCATTCATGACATGGTCAGTGACATCACTGATGACATCACTGATCACAACATCCAGTGATTGTATGTGTCTGTAAAGTTTAAATATGTTTCACATATTGAAGAATGAGTGGATGTATAAGTGTCTGGATGAAGAATTTAGTAGGTGCATGACTGACTGTATGAGTGAGTGATTAAATGTGTCTCACTGAGTACATGGGTTAGTGACTAAACTGTCTTAATTCGTGCATCAGTATGTTTGTTGTTGTGTAAGCTGCTGCATGTGTTGATCAGTAGCTATAAGAGTGGCCATATGGGTTATTGATTGGTTGCCCAAATATTTGAATGGGAGGCTGAGTGTGTGTGTGGGTGGCTGGGAGGTGCGTGACTCTGTGCATAGATGTGTAAGCAGTTGATTCACTAGGAGTATGAGTTCAAGAGTGCATGTGGAAACAGCTATATGGGCGGTTGACTGTGCATGGGTGTGTTGGTGAGTGAATGGATTTCTCATTGCTACATGTGCAAGTAAGTACGTATGTAAAACACAATACATGTGAGAGTTGAGATATATAAATAACTGAACATAAGACCCAGTGAATGTGTGAGTGGCTGTATCGATCACTGTGAGCTTGTATCAGGGATTATATAAGAGAGTAAATATGTGTTATTATATGTTTGAATAAGTAAGATGTGTATAACTGTATAGTTGAGGAAATGGAGCTGTGATTGATTCTTTGCATGACTGACTAGGTGTGTGAGTAACTCCATGGATGAGTGACAGTCTGTGAGTGTCTGTTTATACTGAGTGTATGTAAGGTTATATTAGAGTCTGAAGAGGTTCATTGTATTATCACATGAGTGATGTGATCAGTGATGACAAATGAGATGTCATCAGTGATGTCATTTGAGTTGTCATCAGTGATGTCATCAGTGATGTCATTTGAGATGTCATCATTGATATCATTTGAGTTGTCATCAGTGATGTCATTTGAGATGTCATCAGTGATGTCATCAGTGATGTCACTGACCATGTCATGAATGATGTAATATGTGACATCATCAGCAGTGGATTGCGGGTGCGCGATATATAGTTAGCGCTTATAGTTAGCTAACTATATATGGAATTTCAATGGTTTTATGCGAGTAAAATAAGGTTTTGTAAATGCTAATTCCTAACTATATATGGCCTATAACCTATGGTTTTTTCATTGAATTTTCAAGGTTTTGTAAATGCAAATTCCTAACTATATATCCACTATAACCTATGGTTTTTTCTGTGAATTTCATTGGTTTTTTAATAGCAAATATGAAAAGCTTTAAAATGTCAAGTACGTGATAGATAAAAACATTTTCGTATTTATGCACGCTGATGTGCTTTGAACGCTGCCCCCCCCCCTCCCCTCTTTTGCCTTAGTAGTACTCTCTCTTTGCAGATACAGAAGGGTAGTTAACGCAGGCCTTTACCCCCGTTGTAATCCGTCGTACCTCCTTGTCTCTCCATTTGATTGATTGTTGTCCAAGCATTTACTGTTTTAGAATTGGTTCTCTTTGGATCATTCTCTATTTACAAACAAGCACAAAGTCGCAATACTCTGTTTAGTCTTTGCAGATAGTGAAAAATCGTGTAAAAAAATAAAAGTAATCGAGCAAAATCAGTAGGCCACTAATTGGATCTCTTTTTGACCTCGCTAAAATAGAAATATTAGGAACAACCCTTCTTGAGAAATACGAAAATAGTGAGATGAACTGAGCTCCACACCATGAGGGCTGCAAGACAGCTCGGCTCCATCACCCATCCCGCACAAAATAATGACAAACCCTATGCAAATATTAAAAATATAGACAACACACCAGCAAAGAAACAGGGTAAAACATTTTATTAAAAAACTATTTACATAACGTTGGTTTATAAGATGATGTCAGTAGTGGACCGATGTGTGAATAGATCGAAAACAGCACAAGGCTCCAAGATCCGGATAGCAAGCTCCTGGATGTTGGGTGCCATAGTTTAGAGTTCTGAATTTCAGCCTTTTTCAATGCCTGTGCTTTGTTGAATCAAAATGGCGGCTTGACACAAAGCTGACTCAAGCGTTGTTACTGATGCTATGCAGACCAAAACTGGTTTTCAGTTTGTACATTTTTCTAGATTTTTCAATCCAAGTTTGGTTGACTTTGTAGAACGATGGCTTCAGATTTTCAACATACGGTGTGGTGGCGCTGACTGGGAGGGGGCGCTTCGCTCCTGCCCCCTCCCCAAGTAAGATTTTCATACGTGAAAGTACGTTAATGGTTTTGGTCCCTGAGATGCTTCGATGTCACTACCATTCTCAAATAGCATAAGTTCTAGATGTTGGGTGCCATAGTTAAGAGTTCTGAGCAGCGCTTGTAACACTGTCTGAAGCTTATTTCCACCTACTGCAGCTTCACTATTCTCAAAGTAAGTGAGTGTCGTTTGTGGACCTGACTGCATTAGAAAACAATGTGATATGTTACCTTCCTAAACAGCTTGACGGAGGCCCCTGAGGGGCGCTGTGATGGCCATGGACTCGGAGAAGACGCTTGGCTCCGACACCCTCCCCAAGTCTTATAGCACTGGTGTAGCCTGAGATCGCCCCCGACATAGGCGGCCGGCTCCCGGGGTCCGGCGGTACTTTTTGCCTTTTGATGACTCTTCAATTCTGGACCTTGTCCCACAATCCGTTTGACCTGAAGACAAGCTGTAGTGAGGCGCCCCTTTATCGTTTTAGTTGCCATTCCGCCCGCTTTTGCTACACTGTGCCTCTTCCGCCATTCAGCTGTTTTCCGCCCGCTCTTGCGACTACAGCGTCTCGCTCACCATGTAGTTGAGATGCGCCCGCTCTTGCGGTGCAGCGATAGGCGGCTGCCACAGGACTCTCAAAATGGCGGCCGGCTCTTCGGTTTTGGGCCTGGTCCACTAAAATGGCCCTGGGACACCTTGGAACTCGGACGCTTGTCTGCTAGGGCTTGGGTCCCATTCTCGAAAAGCGTCCCCTCAGCCGTGAAGATTCTACAAAAGTCTTGGGGGCCTCCGACTCCCGCAGGCTTCTGGTGGGGAGCGGCTGCCATGATTGCTCGTGGAATGGCCACGACGGAGCTACGAGATGGTAGTGGTCTCATGCTGACGCCAGCTTTAGTCTGAAACATCCAGAAACACTGTAGACTACCAATTCGATCAGTTCCGGTAGCGCCCCAACATGACCCGGAAGAGAAGAACTTGCCCTCCCCTCTTTGACTGATGGTTCTTGTTGCCTGTCCCCTCTGTTGTCATTTAACAGAACTTTTTGGACTGCTGAAAGGGGTTGTGTTCTGAACGCTGGTTGGTGGAGACATTTAGACTATATTCTTGACCTACGTTGTCGCGTAATGCGTTTTATGACACGCCGCGTTAGCGCACCCGGAAGTGATCCGAGGCGCGGCGCGCAGCGCGTAACGTAAGCATAACAGGTCATGTGACTTGTTAATAAAACTTTTCATTGGTTCATTTTACTTTTGTTAATTTAATGATGAAAAGCTTGGTCATATGACCTAAAAATTACGCTTTTTATTATTTTCGAACAATATTTTTTTTTCAAACATATGTTATAATATTCCAGGCTAATGTACTTTCCCGGAAAATTTACAACTGTCTTGCAAGTAAAATATATTCCTTTTTCGAGAAAAAGGGCGTTTCTTCCTTCCATGACGGAGCCGTTGAGTAAAAGAGATTCGGCCTGCTGTCTTAGTCGCCGATACGCCTGATTATCAGATTCTTATCGATCACTTTATGTTGCAGACATGAAAAACACAACTGCCCTTGACCATTTATCTTTACTGCGTTCCTACATATTATACCTTTTATCCGTCATGTAATTGGACTGCTTTATTTCACTTGCCTTTTACTGATTCGAAAACAGTCACTAAAAGTAAAAACTTTACAAATGAAAATACTACTACCGTGTTTTGTTTTAAAAACCTTTATTGTGAAAATGTCAGTATACAAATACGGGCCTATAACCACGTGGGCCGGCCACGGAGCAAACTCAAATCGTATATGATGAGGAGACATTTACACTGTAGAAGAACGTAACGAGCGGGCCATTAGGTGACAAGAACAAAGGTGTCTAACAGTTGCGGAATCGGTGGACGTACATTTTGTAATTAAAATACGACAGGGCCACTTACAATAACATTTTCTAGATATACATTTGCGGGCAAAGAGTTACGAGTCCCATTTATACCGGCGCCATTTTGGGCGAGGCCGGGCAGGTCCAAGATATAGTCAAAATGTCTCCACCAACCATCGGCCAGACCAGAACCCCTTTCGGCCCTTTATGTTACAAGATGGTGTCTTCCATTCAGAAAATATTGGTGGCAGCATTTTGAAAGGAAACAGAAACAGCCGTTCTCCTAGTGAGTTTCACATTGTTACATTTAGGAAGAATGTTGAAGAGTAGTATGTGGAAAATCTGAAGCCATTTTTCTACAAACTCTCAATCAGACTTGGATGGAAAAAAAAACCTGAAGAATGTACAAACTGAAAACCAATTTTTGTCTGTATAGCACCAACAGTAACGCTTGAGTCAGCTTTGTGTCAAGCCGCCATTTTCATTCAATCAATAGCGTCCCCCTGCACACATTCAGGGACCTGGTCGTGTCTTCAGATGAAACGCATTGTAGGAAAAGAAGCAGAAAGGAAAAGGAAAAAAGTTCCGCCGGACCTAGTGAAGCTGCAGCAGGTGCAAATAAGCTTCAGACAGTCTTACAAGCACTGCTCAGAACTCTCAACTGAGGCACTCAACATCCAGGACTTGCCATTCGGATCTTGGCGCCTTGTATTTTTGTTTTCTTTTTGATGGAGGGGAAAGAACAAAAAACAGACATTGAAAAAGGCTCAACAGTGCAGGGCGCCTTGTGCTGGTTCCGACCTATTCACACATCGGTCCGCTACTGACATCACCTCATAAACCAACGGGGCACCCCACGCCGACTTTCGGCGCAGCATTGTAGGATGGCCACACCAGTGCGGCAATTTGCTGGACACCACCTCGGTGCCATCCAGATCTCGGCGCGTTCATTCATTCAATAGCGTCCCCCTGCACACATTCAAGGACCTGGTCGTGTCTTCAGAAGAAACGCATTGTAGGAAAAGAAGCAGAAAGGAAAAGGCAACAAGTTCCGCCGGACCTAGTGAAGCTGCAGCAGGTGCAAATAAGCTTCAGACAGTTCTACAAGCACTGCTCAGAAATCTCAACTGAGGCACTCAACATCCAGGACTTGCCATTCGGATCTTGGCGCCTTGTGCTGGTTCCGACCTATTCACACATCAGTCCACTACTGACATCACCTCATAAGCCAACGGGGCACCCCACGCCGACTTCCGGCGCAGCATTGTAGGATGGCCACACCAGTGCAGCCACTTGCTGGACACCACCTCGGTGCCATCCGGATCTCAGCGCGTTCGAGTCACTGTGCCGGAAGAGTGACCGGAACTCAGCTGAACACGCCGTCTTTCGGCGCAGCATTGTAGGATGGCCACACCAGTACGGCAATTTGCTGGACACCACCTCGGCGCCATCCGGATCTCGGCGCGTTCGAGTCACTGTACCGCAACAGTGACCGCAATTCAGCTGGACACGCCGTCTTTCGGCGCAGCATTGTAGGATGGCCACACCAGTGCGGCAATTTGCTGGACACCACCTCGGTGCCATCCGGATCTCGGCGCGTTGTGCTGCCTTCGGCCTATTCGCACATCGGTCCGCTACTGACGCCGCCTCACGTGCCAACGGATTTTCTACGCTTTTTGTAGCCCTATGTCGCATAACAGGTCATGTGACTTGTTTATAAAACTTTTCATTGGTTCATTTTACTTTTGGTTTCCTAAAGATGGAAGGCTTGGTCATATGACCTAAAAATAACACTTTTCATTGGTTTAGAACATTTTTTTTCCCAAACGATGAAAGCCCCACCTTGTTTCTGGATCATTCAGACTGAAGCTGGCGTCAGCATGAGAGCACCACCATCTCTTGGCTCCGTCGTGGTCATTCCGCGAGCAATCATGTCAGCCGCTCCCCACCGGAAGCCTGCGGGAGTCGGGGGCCCCCAAGACTTTTATACAATCTTCACGGCTGAGGGGACGCTTTTCGAGAATGGAGCCCAAGCCCTAGCAGGCAAGCGTCCGACTTCCAAGGTGTCCCAGGGCCATTTCAGTGGACCAGGCCCAAAACCGAAGAGCCGTCCGCCATTTTGACAGCCATGTGGCAGCCGCCTATCGCTGCACTGCAAGAGTGGGAGCAACTCCACAACATGGTGAGCGAGACGCTGTGGCCGCAAGAGCGAGCTCAACTCAGCTAGATGGCCGCCACCTGGGGAGGCCCGTTCACGCCGCCCCCCCCCCCCCCCCCCCCCGGGCCGCCGCACGCCAATTTTCGGAGCAGCATTGTAGGATACCAAAACCAGTGCGGCAGTTTACTGGACATCACCTGGGTGCCTGTCGTACATGTTGTGTCAGCCATGTGACACTGGACACAGACCGCTACTGACGAGGCCTCCCCCCGCACCACCCGGGACGCCCCACGCTGTTTTTCTGTGCTGCATTGTAGGATCCCTAAACCAGTGCGGCACCCAGGCGACATCACCTGGGTGCCGTCCAGAACTCTGCACGTTGTGCTGCCTTGGGACTATTCGCACAACAGACCGCTACTGACGAGGCCTCCCCCCGCCCCACCCGGGACGCCCCACGCCAATTTTCGGAGCAGCATTGTAGGATCCCTAAACCAGTGCGGCACCCAGGCGACATCACCTGGGTGCCGTCCAGAACTCTGCACGTTGTGCTGCCTTGGGACTATTCGCACAAAAGACAGCTTCTAACCATTGTTGCTTTTTGTGTTAATAAATGTTTAAATGTTTTTAGTTTTTGTTCTGTTCATTATCGTTAAAAGTTAATAAAGTTTTATAACCTTAATTTGTTGGAGTGTTATCTATTTTTTGAAAAACGGGTGAATGGGGCCTTGAATCGGGTTATTGTCATGTGTGGGCTTTGGAAGTGTGCTGCTGCAGGATCGGACATTTCAAACTCAAATGCACGTTCTTTTTCTTACCTTTCCGAAGCATGGAGCGCAATAGCAGGCAGAGAAAGGGTGATGCACGTGTTGAACACTACCTGACCTGGCAAGTTGCTGGCAGTGCCCCCCCGCCCGCTCCTGAAAGAGGGCACACACACACCGCCGCCCCGAGTACTTCACAAATCTTTAAAAGACCATGCGCTTGTTCATGAGGCTTAAATGGTTTATCACCTCTTCTAGAACCCCTACATCGACCCTCTGACGTTTCATGGAAAAATTACCATGTAACACAATACCAAGCCCTGTCAGCTGAAACCCCCAAGGAATCGTGGGGCATATTATCAAGGGGGTTTATCTCCGCTTTTTTGGCTTTAAAAACCATGAAAGCGGAGATAAAATTATTTCCCTATTATCAAGCTGTCGCTAACACCAGTTAGTGACACCTAAAAGGAGATAGCGACCATCTTGGGCCCGGCTTTGCATGTCAGTGATACTTATCACTAATGACATGCAAAGTGGCGTGCCAAGATGTTAGCGACTGGAAACAGTCCCTAACATCGCTACCTTCTATTACCAACTTTTGGAGATATTCGCGCTAAGCGCGAATATCTCCAAAATCTAACACCTGCCCTGAGCAGTTCTTAGCCATGTTATCCAATGGGAGGTGGATAACATGGCTAAGAGCATTAGGTCGATAATACATGAATATCGCTGACTTTTCTGCGATAATAGCAAGGTTTATCTGCGATAAAAATCGCCGATGTGCGGCGATAATTTTTGTCTCTAAACAAGTTATAGACAAAAATTATCGCTAGTTCGTAATATGCCCCCGGGTTTTTGCTTGCAGAAATCGGGAGGCGGGAGACTAGCACTGAAATCAGTACTCACACGCCTGAATCAGGAGGATTGGCATGTCTGAATTCTCTACAGCTGGGGCCATAAACTACATCCGCAGGGGTAGGTGATAGCCTGGGACCAGCCTGGCATCTAAAATGGCTGCCGTGCACGACAAAATTGTGGCATTCGAAAAAAGGCAAGATGGCGCAGCCGCTGGAAGAGATATATCAACATATATCAGCCTCCTCAGCCACCCTCAGGAAACATAGGGGATTAGGATATGTCTCCCGCACCCCCTTATACCTAGTACTTTAATTAACGAAGCACAAAATGGCGAATTCCCGTTTCGCTACCAGTTTGCGGCCCAGTTCGCGGCCCGTGAAGCGCTTCTACCGTGAAAAATCATTTTTTTTTTATTTTCCCCACGGGACCCTTTAATAACCCCAACAACATTCCTAGGGGGTCAAGAGGGGGATACCTTGCCCCCTTTCATTAAATTCCCCCTTAGTTTTTCACCTTTTCTTCTCTCTCGATCCTACCGAGAGACAAGATGGCGGCCGCTCCGGACTGTCACGCAGCAAAAAAAAAAAAAAAGCTCACGCACAGCCGCTGGAAGAGATGTATCAACATATATCAGCCTCCTCACCCACCCTCAGGAAACATAGGGGATTAGGATACGTCTCCCGCACCCACTTATAACTAGTAATTTAATTTACGAAGCACAAAATGGCGAATTCCCGTTTCGCTACCAGTTCGCGGCCGCGCTTCTACCGTGAAAAATCATTTTTTTTTTATTTTCCCCACGGGACCCTTTAATAACCCCAACAACATTCCTAGGGGGTCAAGAGGGGGATACCTTGCCCCCTTTCATTAAATTCCCCCTTCGTTTTCCACCTCTTCTTCTCTCTCGATCCTACCGAGAGACAAGATGGCGTCCGCTCCGGACTGTTTAGAATGTTGACAGACACCGGAGAGCCAATCAGCTTTCTGCGCGCAAAGTTCCGATAAGCGAAAAGTAAGCGGACCGGATCGCTGCCCAGAGCGCTGTTACAGATATATATCTTGGTTTGAACGTTAATTTCTCAAAAACTACTGGAGCACATATATTGAGACCTAGCAAAGGCACATCGGGCTAACAGTCCCTACAATTTTGCCAAGTTTCGTGCAAATCCATTCAGCCGTTCGAGCTAAAAGTGAGTCCAACCGCCCTATGGAAAAATGAATGGGAAAAACGCGTTTTGGGACCCCCCTTTTTTCTCAGCCCCCCCTTGACGAAACCCCACCAAATTTTCAGGGGCTGCTCAGAAACAAAATGTGCCATTTTCCTGAAAATTTCAGCCGATTCCGTCCACAAACGCCAAAGTTATTAGACATAGAATTTTCAAAAGTCCCATAGGGGAAAAATTCTAACTATATATACCTACTGGCGATAGCCAGTAGGTAATATATATATATATACAACAAATCTCTTTCGCAAGTTTTTCTCTGCCACTCGTGACGGCGGGCTTCCGGCCAGGTTGCGAGCCTAAATGTTCCAGCACCAGGTCCTTACAGTTTAAGTAAGAAAGAACGCCGAGCCCCAATTCTTCAATGAAGAAATTTATTTTTCAGACAGCAGTGGCAAAGATTATGTTTGCCACTGCTGTCTGAAAAATAAATTGCTTCATTGAAGAATTGGGGCTCGGCGTTCTTTCTTACTTAAACTGTAAGGACCTGGTGCTGGAATATATATATATGTATATATATATATATATATATATATATATATATATATATATATATATATATATATATGTATATATATATATATATATATATATATGTATATATATATATTTATATATATATATATATATATATATATATACACATATATATATATATATATATATATATACACATATACATATATATGTATATATGGGTATATAGGAATAGATACAAAGCTCAAGTCACCCAACGTTTTCGGGGACACTTCAGGAACAACAATGCCTCGTAGGCTCGGCAGCTCACAAGTCGCGGCCTGACGCATTTCGCAATGCTGCTTTTTCAAAGGCCGTTTCTGTATGTACTCGGCAATGCGCGCTCCACTGGGATTTGAAGATTCTGCCTTCTGATAGGCCACAGCTCCCCACAGCTTTATGGTATCCGTAGTGAAGCACAAATTAACCCTGGATGGGTGCCAAGTTCATATAGTCACTAATGCTTGCCCTGAATGGGCCCTATGTTCTGGCGAATCATTAATCTGACGTCGCTCCTTTACCTTCTCTGTTACCAGCATTGGTGCCTCCCACGCGGCAGGACTTGCCGCGGTATTATTAATACAAAGCTCAAGTCACCCAGGGCACTTCAGGAACAACAATGCCCCGTAGGCTCGGCAGCTCACAAGTCGCGGCCTGACGCGTTTCCCAATGCTGCTTTTTCAAAGGCCGTTTCTGTATGTACTCTGCAATGCGCGCTCCACTGGGATTTGAAGATGCTGCCTTCTGATAGGCCACAGGTCCATACAGCTTTATGGTATCATGGTACATAAGAATATATATATGTCTATGTGCTGGTTTTGAAAATACGAACCGTCCCCTTTTTCACCACAGCTACTGTGTAAAAAAGTTCCTGCACATTGGCTGGTCTTTACAAATTCAAAGAAAGGAGATTGGATAGCTGTCTAACTGTGAGGATTTTAAACAGTTTTGAGATCAGTATGTACTATATATTAATTTAATAGGGTTGCTGTGCTGAAATTAATGGGCACCATTATGATGCATACCTACATTTGGATTTATTTTTATTATTTATCTTTATCATGCATTCCCTATATTTGTAATCATGTACAAAGATATATTTTTCCAGCTGTGTAATTGATGGAGTAATTGCTCAGACATAGCCAAATAACATTCACACAGTGATTGTATATGCATATAATTTATTATGTTGCCTCTATGATTTCTATTTATTCCAAGATGGCGCCGGCAGTGTTAGTCCTTTGATGATGTTGACGCTAATGTAGCGCACACCGGAAATGAAGGCTGTCTTGTTTCTAGTTTGCTTAATTAATTAATTGTGGGTTTGTAATGCGCTAGAATCGACTCCCGAAGGAGTATCTCTGCGCAGTAGACCGCTGGGGAACCCGTCCTGGCTTTCCCTGTGAGATGGTCCCTACTGGGTATCTCCAAGGTGAAACCAGGCATCCCCAGCGTATGTGGGGGGCCGTTGTGGAGATGAGGCAAGCTAATGCCCAGAGTTGCAGAGTGTGATCCCTGGTTAGAGTAGGCACCGAGGTGAGAATTATCGAGTTCGCTGACCCTGGTCCACGACCCTGCCGCGTCGGGAATTGAACCCTGGTCCCGGGCCGTCCTCTGCTCCCGGGTCTGCCGCCTCTAACCAGTAAACCATAATATCACCCTGTCTCCACTCAGAGTGGAAAAAGGTGCTACGCCGAAACGCGTCCTGTCCCGTTTCATCCCTCGGTGAAATAAAATAACCGAGTTTACCCCTTGGATTTTGTGAGGTCTTCTCGTTTCTTTGCATGCTAGTCTTGGAGCTGATGTGTATATATATATATATATATATATGTGTGTTTATGTATGTGTGTATATGTATATGTGTGTAGATATGTATTTATATATGTAAATATATGTATGTGATCAAGGCTGTTTCTAACGGCCGAAACGCGTCATGCTGATGGAGAGGGAAAAATAAAACCACTTTGAAATATCATCATTGGTGTCGAGAGATCTGTACCTGAGGAGGAGAACGTGTGAGGAGCCACACTCACAGGACTTTGTTTGCATGTATATATGTATGTATATGTATGTGTATATGTATGTATGTATCTGTGTATATATGTATTTATGTGTGTATATTTGTATGTGAGTATATATGTACGTATGTGTGTATAAGTGTGTATATAGGTATGTATGTGTGTATATATGTGCGTATGTATATGTGTTTATGTGTGTATATATGTGTATTTATATGTACGTATGTGTATATATGTGTATGTATATGTATATATATGTATGTATTTATGTATTTATATGTAGGTATGAATATATCAGAAATTAAGAAAAACATCACACTTAAAGATTATGGTTTATATAATGACTATTTGTTAAATATTACTAATTAGAAATGGGGGTTCTTTACTTAGCAGGTTGCTACCCTGCCCAAGTAGGGGCCCTTCTTCCTAGTCAGGATAGGGGAGTTACACTACTAAAAAACATTCCTGCTCACCCCCTTAGTTGCTTGGCACGAGCAGTCAGACTTATCCCAGAGGCAATGTGTAAAGCATCTGCATATAACATATAGTGATACAGTGAAAACACTGCAAAATGACACCACACCAGTTTTGGAGTAATAGCCAATATGTATCTGAGTAAAAACAAGACCAAAATGATAAAATCCAACATACAGTATTTAAAATATGACGATTGCAAAAATAGACTTAAAATACAGTTCCTTGAAGTCAATAGCTCAGTCGGGGCTATCACAGCGCCATGCACAAACAAATACAACTGATCAGGTCGGTCATGGTGTTGTGGGCCAGCTACGGTGTCAGGAAGACCCGCAAACAGTACTTTTAGAAATGTAGGGCGTTGGTAACCTTGCGATGAGCTCCAAAGCGCCGGCGTTGGCAGGTGTCAGTTCTGGCGGTCGGTGCAGGAGTCATCGAGCCCTTGAAGTCACACATATTGCAGATCGAACTCCGTGCGGTTGAAGACCGGACCACCCACATCGGCGGCCATCTCGGCTGCGGTGCGAAGTCCAACATTGCGGCATGCCGTGCCCTCAGGTCACGGAGCAGACAGGAGCTCGGTGTCGGCGTCCAGTGACATCTGTGAGACCAGGGCTGCAGTGCGAAGTGGGACAGGGCTCGTCGAAGTGCTGGCAGCACTGTCGTCGGCTAACAAACTGGAGTCAATGATGCCGGTGTTGTGGGCAACAGCTGCGGAGTGGGACGAGGAGGTGCGTTGTGTAACTTACAAGCAGTGCCCTCAAACTAGGCCGCAGCGTCGGTCGGCATGGAGTTGCAGCGTCGGTGAGCGGTGCCATAGGGATACCAGGGTGGTGGTGTGAGGTGTGACAGTGCAGTGCCCATAGGTCGCAGTGCAAGCAGTGGCTAGGTGGCAGCGTCGGACAGCCTAGTCAGTGAGACCAGTGTTGTGTGGTGAAGTGCAGTGGGCCCTTTGCAGTGACTTCAGGTCATGGAGCCAGCTGCCTCTTCGTTGATGTCGTTGGATGTTTTAGCACTCTGTGGCAAATGGCACACACAGTCCAAGAGGTGTGTACCCAGAGGAAGGTGCAGTTGTTGCTGGTCCTGAGACTTCATGAACAGAGGGCAATCTCAAGCCCTAGGAGATCTAGGAGATACTCAGAAAAAGAAGTTGTCGAAGTTTCAGTCTAGTCCTGTCACTGCCCAAGACTTGAACAGCCACTGCAGACCAACACAGCAAAGTACACAGCAAAGTGGTAGTCTCTCCTTACAGCTTCTCCAGCTGTTCTTCTTAGCAGGTACCGTAATCCCAACGGGTTCTAAAGTCCTTGGGTCAGAGTTCCAAATTTTTATACCACATTTTCCTTTGAAGTTGGCAGAAACAAAGTTCCTCTGGCATACATAAACCAATTCCACCTGGCTCAGGACAGGTTCACTCTGGAGGGGGAGACAGCTTTGTGAGAGGCAGCCACAGTCCACTTAGGTGCAAGTGACAACTCCTCCACTACTCTAATTGGAGCCAGGTCGATTCAGCCTCACTATGAGTCACCCGGGAAAGGCGAGTCTTGGAGCTGATATATATGTATATGTGTGGATCCTACCATTTAGGAAACTTCTTAAGACCCACTTGTTTCCACAGTAGTGATTAGCTGAGTCTCCCCTTCTGGTCTGTTGCGCCGGGACGCCCCTGGGTAAGCTGAGCGCATTATAAATTTCATATTATTATTATTATTATTATTATGTATGCGTGTATATGTATATGTGTGTGTATATGTATATGTGTGTCTATATGTATATTTGTGTATATATGTATATTTATGTATGTATATATATATATATATATATATATATATATGTGTGTGTATATATATGTATGTATGTGTGTATATAGGTATGTGTGTATATATGTATGTATGTGTGTATATTTGTATATATGTGTGTGTGTGAGTATATGTGTATGTATGTATGTGTGTATATGTATATGTGTGTATATATGTATATATAATTGTGTGTATATATGTGCGTAGGTATGTATATGTGTTTATGTGTGTATATATGTGTATGTATATGTATGTATGTGTATATATGTGTATGTATATGTGTGTGTATATGTATATATATGTATGTATTTATGTGTGTAAATGTATATTTGTATATGTATGTATACATATATATGTATATATAATTATTTCCAAATATCAAGTTCCAATTTATTTACTTGAAATCAGAAATCAAGAAAAATATCACACTTAAAGATTATGGTTTTTATAATGACTATTTGTTAAATAATACTTATTAGAAATGGGGGTTCTTTAGTTGGCAGGTTGCTACCCTGCCCAAGTAGGGACCCTTCTTCCTAGTCAGGATAAGGGAGTTACACTTCGAAAATAATTCCTGCTCACCCCCTTAGTTGCTTGGCACGAGCAGTCAGACTTATCCCAGAGGCAATGTGTAAAGCATCTGCATATAACATATAGTAATACAGTGAAAACACTGCAAAATGACACCACACCAGTTTTAGAGTAATAGCCAATATGTATCTGAGTAAAACAAGACCAAAACGATAAAATCCAACATACAGTATTTAAAATATGACGACTGCAAAAATAGACTTAAAATACAGTTCCTTGAAGTCAGTTGCTCAGTCGGGGCTATCACAGTGCCATGCACAAACAAATACAACTGTTCAGGTTGGTCACGGTGTTGTGGGCCAGCTACGGTGTCAGGAAGACCCGCAAACCTCAACCACCCCCTTGTGTCTGTCTAGTGTGAAAGCACATCCCCAGGTACTGTCACTCTCAACCAAGATGGTGAATACACATACAGGCAGGGGCACACAGGATGGTTAAGCAGGAAAATGCCTCCCTTCTAGTGGGATTTTCAGACACAGAATATAAAAATCCTAAACTCAATTTGTCTATCTTGCCCCAGTGGAAAGAAACACTTGTAAAATGTTACAGGGCGGCTCCCATGACAGCCCAGGGGACAGACATCCTTGCAATAGTGAAAAACAAATTACACAGTATGTCACCATAATGACATGTAAATCACAACAATGCATGTCCTATTTTTCACATACACTGCACCCTGCCCATGAGGGTACCATGGCCATACCTAAAGGGTTCCTTATATGTAAGAAAAGGAAAGGTGAGGGCCTCTCAAGTGGTTTACTTGCCAGGTCGAAATGGCAGTAAAAACTTGGTGCAGACACTGCAGTGGCATGTCTGGTACACCTTTGAAAGGCTATTTGTGTGGGTCGCACAATCAGTGCTGCAAGCCCAGTAGTGCTACGTAAAAAGATATGGTCCTACTGGTACGTGAACAATAACGAATGCAACATTTATTTTGCACTTTATGCGAGTAAAAAAACAAAACATAGAAAATGAATGAAATGCACTTAATGAAAAGTCAAACAGTCAAATTCAATTATTTATCAAGGTTTATTAGTCATAATTCAGCACTAGAAAACATCAAATTCATTATATAACTGTTGCTCCAAGAAGGATAGATAAAGGTGTGTTTCAGATGGTGCTCAAGTGCGCAGTGATGTGGAAAAAGTGAAAAGAATAATACAAAGTTAGCCTGACCATGAGATTTAGTACAGTCTCTTATTTCTCCTCGTTCAAAACCGGGTGGTGTACATTTTAGAACAACCTCCCCTCACAGGTATCGATGATCAGTCCAGGCTTGTTAATCTAAAAAAGTCGACATTTTGATCCAACTGTTGCACAAGGTGGCTTAGATCCTAGCATGCTGGTCATCAGGACAGAGATAGCAATGAAATGTAGGGCAACCTCACAATGGTGCAGCCGCACCATGTTATGTGGTAGATGTAAAATCAATGTACATCCTACCCTGGCAAATCTCAAGAGTGGTAGTGCACTTTGAAGAGTCTTTGTATTCCCATGTTGGTGTTCCCTGGCAGGCTGGCTTGTGATCTGCATGGTGCACATACTTTTTGCACTACCTTATGATGAGTCAAAACTGCCACTAGACAAAACTCTGATTTCTTTTCAGGAAGGACATTAATCACTGGAGGTAACTTGACACTTTTATTGTTGCCTGAAAATTGCTTGAGGCAAGGAACCTGGCAGCAGGTGCTTTTAAAATCAAAATATACTTGGAAACACAGCACTCCCTGAAGTCAGCGCCCGGTGCGTTGGCACCGGTCGCCCAGCCCTAGAGCTGGCCCTGCTTGCAATATCAGCCTGACACCGGCTGGTCCAAACACACTACTTTCGCAGAATATACTACACTCTAGACCACCCAAATAAATTCAAACCCTCTGTGTCCCTCCATTGCACTAGATGTCATGCCTCCCGTGGGAAACTACTCCACACAATCTGACAGTGTCCCATTATTCAATCCTGCTGCAGACGTGTTCAGACTGAAATAACGAACATGGTGGAGGTTTCAATTGACTTGTCCCCCAAGGTGCTCTACTGGGAATAATGGATGAAATAGGGGCAACACTGTAGCGTAGTTCCTATTTTCCCAATAGGCCCTGCGCATTGGAATAACATAAACAGTAGTATCGACGTAGAAGTGCGGATCTTCCAGGCCTCTACTGACTATGCTAAACTTAATTGGGTTTGTTACCAACTAGCTCAGAGGTCACTGGAAACTTTCTTGACTGAAATAGGAAGTGATCAGCTTCCCTGGCACAGACAAGAAGGGATTCAGTTTTCCAGCAACCCTGCAACATGACAACTTTGCTCCTCAGATCAAGAGTCAATCTCTAGGGTCGTGTGAAACAATAGACAGTTATTTTACTCAGTCAGGTTGGTGCAGTTTACTTTCACAATATGTAGAGAACAGAGAGACGGGCGTTTGTCAATAAAAGGTTAACATTTATTGAACAGTCTTTCTTCTCGTACAAGAGAAATGAATTGCCACAATTGCAAGACTTGTTATTATAAAAAGTACGTACAGTAAGATAAGTATTGCGAAATAATACTGTAAAAGCATTGATATGGTTTCTTAGCCATACAATGGTTTAAAAGGAATAAAACATATATACATTCGGATCTATGACAGAATTTCGACAGACAGAATTTCGACCTACACAAATATCGGCGTAATTATATCGATAGCAAAAATATCGACGCCCTATGTACAACATGGTAAGTACCAAAATATCGAAAATTTAATATCGATGTAAAAAATATCGTTGTTAAATATATCGATTTTTTTTTAATTTAAAATAACATAAAAAAACTGTAAATAATACATAATAATTACTTAAACATATTTAAATATATGTAATAATTGTTAAAAAAAATAATAATACATATTTAATAAAATAAATAAAATAATAAATCATATATAATATATAATTACTTAACAATAATTACTATTCCCACTCCAGTGGGTGCAACAGTAGGGAAAACTGACCCTGAACACTAAAAATACCCCTTTACCCAAAAACCTAAAACTGACCCTGAACCCTAAAAATACCCCTTTACCCATAAACTGAAAACTGACCCTGAACCCTAAAAATACCCCTTTACCAAAGAACTGAAAACTGACCCTGAACCCAAAAAATACCCCTTTACCCAAAAACTGAAAACTGACCCTGAACCCTAAAAATACCCCTTTACCCAAAAACTGAAAACTGACCCTGAACCCTAAAAATACCCCTTTACCCAAAAACTGAAAACTGACCCTGAACCCTAAAAATACCCCTTTACCCAAAAACTGAAAACTGACCCTGAACCCTAAAAATACCCCTTTACCCATAAACTGAAAACTGACCCTGAACCCTAAAAATACCCCTTTACCAAAGAACTGAAAACTGACCCTGAACCCTAAAAATACCCCTTTACCAAAGAACTGAAAACTGACCCTGAACCCAAAAAATACCCCTTTACCCAAAAACTGAAAACTGACCCTGAACCCTAAAAATACCCCTTTACCCAAAAACTGAAAACTGACCCTGAACCCTAAAAATACCCCTTTACCCAAAAACTGAAAACTGACCCTGAACCCTAAAAATTCCCCTTTACCCAAAAACTGAAAACTGACCCTGAACCCTAAAAATACCCCTTTACCCAAAAACTGAAAACTGACCCTGAACCCTAAAAATACCCCTTTACCCAAAATTAATTAATATTACAAATAAATTACTTCCCACCCTATTCCCCTATAAACCCACAACCCGCTGTGGTAGTAAAACATAATTTAGTTAAAAATATACATAAATTATCAATTAATTAATCAATTAATCAATTTAAATAAATAATTGCCAATTAATATTTAATTGCCAAATAAATTAATCATTGAAAAATTAATTATTTAATTACAAATAAATTACTTCCCACCCTATTCCCCTATAAACCCACAACCCGCTGTGGTAGTAAAACATATTATTTACTCTTATATATTTTTAAATTATAAAAACATATTAAACACATATTATAACAATTAATTTAAATACTTAACTTATATTTCTAACACATATTAGTAAATCGAAATTACTTACATCGATATATATGCTATCGATATTAGTAATTTCGATATTACTTACCTTAGGGTCGATATTCTGGCCATCGATATTCTGGACATCGATATTCTGTCCCATCGATATTAGCAACTCGATATAAGTGTAGGTCGAAATTAAAAACTCGATATTTTGACTGTTTACCATATACATTCATATATACATTCGGCTAAAATACTCAACTGGTGCTTCTAACTACGCCTACCCCAGTGTACCTGACCTAAGCCTAATACTTGGGAGGGGAGTAAGTAAGTAGATTTAGTTTAAGTTGGTTTTGCCAAGGTTTGCTTCAAGAATTCTCTCTCAAGGGTTTAGTCAACACCATACCTCTGGAATAGAATGATGGAGGTCTGGTATCTCCCTCAGGGCTCGATATCCCAGTCACCCGCAAGGGTAGACTAGAAACGCTGGAGCTGGATTTCTCGGCAGGAGAAAGGCAGCATCTCTTCTTCAGCGCGTCAAGGAGGAGAAGGAGGGAGACAGCGTCCGCGGGCAGCTTGCATCTGCTGGGCTCTTGCAGGGGACGGCTGTGCAGCTCCTAAGTTCACCACACCATCGTTCGCTAGTTAGCAGCGATAGCAGTAGCGATAGCAGCTATGATATCTTCAGCATAACAGCAGCTTCAGGCGACGGGCAACAGGGGACTTGCTTAAGGCCACGTTGGTAGTATTTATACCTGAAAGGTGCCTTGTTTGACGTAAGTTTGCTGGACATAAGACGTCAATAAAGATGTCACTAGGAAGTGATCGTCTATCAGTGCTCATTAGAGTTCTATTACTAATCAAAACACAGCAAGCTGGGATTTCCAGGTTTGCTGAGTTTTTATCTTGTTGAAGAACTCGGAGTGTTAATCTAGGAATCTCAGATAGTAACTTCTGCTCTGTCATTGCACTAATTGGTTGCAAAGGAAGTGGCAGAGAAAGCTATTCTGGAATGTGGCTCTGTTCGTGTGAGTCCAGAGATGAGTTTCTGAATATTGCACTTGAACGGTTATGCCAATATAGGGAATAAATGGATTTATAGCCGAATAGGGGCATAAGGTCACAGTATCGATCAGGATCCTACATTAGAACGCTACAACACGTGATGGAGCAAGGACTCATAGAAAAGAGACTTGCTCTGAAGCAAACCTCTCATTTAACTCTCTAACATGTTATTAACTCTGTATTGTGTAAAACTAATCCACATCACATAAAAACAAGGGTTAGTGAAGCTTACGTATGTATTTGCTAACATGAATAAGCGTTTTTCTAAAATGGCTGCTAACGGGAAATCTCTATTGCGCATGCGTCAACTGCATCTACGCAGCATGAAGAGCTATCGCTTGGAGGGAAATTCTTGCGCATGAGCAGAAGATTCTAATATGCAGTCTTGAAGACCTGCTTGCTTTGCATCTGATTGCTTTAAACTAAATTGAATGAATTTTCTAATGCTAATGCAGGGAAAGTATTAATAAGTAAAGGGGATTAGAGTAGAGATGAGTGGTATACAGTGAAACCATTTATTCTTGAAAGTAACATCTGTTTTTCTGACTTTATCATTAGTGCGCATTTAGGCCTCTTGGGTATGTCTGGAGTGAGCCGTGTCACATGGGGTTTTACGCATGGCAAGTGGAAGTCAGCCCGGAAGGATGACGTGTGGTTCAAGAAGAGTGCAAGGCCTCAGCGTGCCCAAAGCCTGAGAAACCGGCAGTACAAGACCTGAATGAATAAGACCACATATTAAAATTAAACATTTGTATCGGATGTAATGCGCATGCGGGTGAGCAAATAAAATGATGAATAAAAATTAAGGAGATGGGTTTACAAACAAAGGGCTAACCGAAAAGAGTGACATGTAGGCATGGTGTGATGATCTTCCCCCCCTTGCCTGACCAATCAGAGTTAGTATTTTACAATATTGAAACATTAATGGGTGGTACATGATGAAAGATAGGGTAAAATTGAGATAGTTTTTAGTTAGAGAGACGTAGATGCAGAATGCTACAGAGCTCTGGATTGCTGTCGGAGTGGCAAGTGATGCTGATGGAGAACTGAATGCAGAACTTAAATATCCTCAATTATTAGGATTAGAAAGATGAGCACTGAAGAATCTCGAGGAGGAAGAGAGTATCAGAGAAGGGTGCGACATGAGCTTTGGTGCTACAGAGGTCATCTATCCTGTCCTGAATCCTGTCCTGAAGCCTTTGTCTCCTGAACTATCCCGGGGGGTCCCTACCAGCCCTTTGGCCAGGGGGTTGGTCTTCACACCAACCTAGGTAATTATCAATTTCATGAGGTTGCAGATGCTGTTCTCTCTCTGTCCTCTCGTTTCTGAACATAGATCATTACAAATTTGAAGTATGTGTTGATGCGTTGATAAATTGACCTTCTCTCCTATGAGTAATGGTGAATGTGCTGTACTTTGAAGTGGTTCACATGAAAATAATTTAGATAAAGATTTAAAACTTTCCCGAGTCTGTGATGATTTAATTCAAAGAATAAAGGCTAGAATTTAGTTCATTTTTGCCATCAGCTAGTTCAACTAGTGGTCCATCCACCAGAGGAAATAACTTTTTGATCAGTGAAGTTTGGTTAGGAGTAAGAATATAATCAATGTGTAAGTAGGAAAAATGTATAAACCTTGACTCCAGGAGTTTACTCAGATTATTGTGTGTGTGTGTTTATGGGCCCAGGTGAGTATATGGTATTGGAGTATCTGTTTCTGGTACGCCGCTGGATCAGTTTTCTGATAGCAGAGATATGGTTATTATTGACTAGTTTGGTGATATTGATTTTTGATTATTGACCTATGTTTAACAAAAAGAGTTAGTGTCTTGTTTTATGTCATCTGGAAAATTCCCGGGGAATGAATAATGGGCGGTGGTAGAAGCCACACTGCATTGAGGTTATTCGCCTGGCACTGAGAAGCTACGTAGGGCTGGCGTGTTAAATTAGGGACTATTTCATATAATAGTCGAGTGTGAGTGAAAGCAAAAGGTTCGCTTGTGAAACTTTGGTCTTATATCACCTAGTAAGAGTAACACTGAAGGAGTAGCAGGTTCTCTCAAGCTTGAATGAAGGGTAAACAGAGGCTTTTACTTGCAGTAGAAGAGGAGCAGTTCCGAAACTCCAGAATAAATCAAAGATCTATCCTATGTTTTAGTGGAACAGGCACAGTAGCGAATGTTTTTAAGTTGTTGCTAACAGATTTTACTTTAAGGAAAAATAAAGAAATACATTTTTCGTATTACCTTGTGAAGGGAGGGTCAGTCGCCTGAGTAGTACTGACTTCACAGGGGGCAGCGCTGGGGTTGGTTGAAGTAGCGGGTGTGAGACAGTAGTATATTGTAAAGGAGGGTTCAGTAGTAAGTAGTGAAACTGATGTCACAAAAATGCTGCGCTAGCATTGGTCAGACCACGAGCGTGAACCTGAGTCTGATTGGGTGATCGAATAGAAGCTGCTTCAGGATTGGTCGACAAAAATGTATTTGTTTGATTCAGATTTGACTTCGGGTCGCACTGACAGGAGATTTAAAGGGTTTGCGGATTATTATATCATACATCGGGCATATAGAATGCATGGAGAAAAGAGAAAAATGTTGTTAATTAAGAAAATTAAGAATTTCTCAAAGAAAGATAAACCTGTGATGACTAGAGAGGGAATTCTTATTCCACCACCGAAAACGACTGCCTCTTTTATGATGACGGAGAGAGGATATCATACTTGTGTGTGGTTGGAGAATTGGATAGAATATACAAAAGGTGATGGAGTTCTAGCTTTCCCAGAAAATAGTACCTTTAATGGAAGAATTCTTCAGAATTTGAGATTGAGAATGAATGAGTTGGAACCAAGACCTAGGTTAACTCAGTATGAGGCTTTAGAAGAGTGAGAAACTGAATAATTTGAACACGAGAGAAAGAGGAGTGAGAGATATTTAGGACCTTTTCCTCGATATTTACGTGAGTCACAGGAAGGTCAGATGAAGCAAAGGAGAAGAGCAATGGTATCAGAAGGTTTATACCCAGTGTTGATGGCTGAGGAACAATCAGGGAACAAGTGCAAGGAGAAAACAAAACATATGAATGTGACAGGATATGGTAAGTCAGATGATGAATTGTTGGAGGACATTTAAACTAAAAACCCTCCACTGTATCAAGAAGGACCCAGTAGAGTCACTCAGAGTGCACCAGTAATGGGAACAGCCTCAATTCCACAAATTGTCGATGCTACTTCAGTTAATAGGGTGCTTCAAGACCGGGGAAAAAGAAGCGTTAAGTAAAATTAGGGAAGAATTCATACAGAAAATAGGCCAATTGAGTTTAAGCCCTGAAGCATTGACAGTACCAGTGACTATAGTTCCTATTATTCCATTATATGGAGATAAATTAAATTGCCCAAAGCTGTAACAACTTCTTTGAATAATCCTAGAAAGGAGATAGTAACATGTGATGATCAAGCCAGTGAGTGCGATTCAGTCATATCATTAATGGACCTTCCAAAAGGGAGAATCTGTAAGTGAAACTCAGAAAATAATTACACCCAGTAGTTCAAAAGAGAAAAGATCTGTGGTACCCTCAGGAGCTAGGAGTTCAGCAACAGTAACCCCAGAAGATTTGGGGGCACATTATCAAGACAGGCGATACAATTATCGCTGCTTTAGGGACAGAAACTGCTGCTAAAACGGCGATAATGGGCTTGATAATATGCTCTATGGAATTCGAATTGAAGCCCATGTTAGATGTGAAGGACATCTAACATGGGCTTCAATTGGAATTCCATAGAGCATATTATAAGATAATTGTATCGCCTGTCTTGATAATATGCCCCTACGAGAGATGGGCACAGGGAATAGAAAAGCAAAGCACACCTTCAAAGATTTTAGACATTTACAAACTGAAAGTAGAATTGGAAGAGATGATAGCTGCATATGTGGGAATAGACAGGTTGAATCATTACAATGAAGAAGAACTGTTGTTTGCGTGCCGGAGTTTAACTAGAAATTCAAATTTGTTTCATGAGAAATCGACAGAGCCTGCTTCGGAGATGGGAATAGATATAGGGAGATCAAAGGTATTACAACAACCGTATCGAGTGGAGTTTACTGATAAGGATTTGGAGAATATGAATGTGTCTGGTAAGAAACTGCAGGTTAAGGAGTTAATTAATATTTTACAGAAATGGGGAGACTGACAAGTGGAGAACTAGGTGGACAAGAAAGAAGGAGGAAGCTCAGGTGAAGGATGCGTCGTCTGCATTCTTGTTGAAAGAATCAGAAAAGGCAGAAAGATTGTGTCCCATGAGATAGGTACCTGGTAGTGGGTATGTTCATGTTCCATTGAGCAGACAGGATATTTTGTCATTTACAAATTATTTTCCTAGATTGAGAGAGAAACCAGTTGAATGGTATAAACAAGTTTAAAGATTTGTGAAAGTTTCGAAGGTTTTGTGAAAAGACTTGGATGAGTTGTTTGACATAGTGGTACCCACTGATTTTTGGACAGAATGCAAGATTACCATTGATTGGCCAAGTGAGGAATATCCAAGGGCTTCAAAAACAGGAGCACTCTCAGATGAGGTGATGAAGAAATATCATCAAGTAATTACTTTTCTGAAAGAGAAAATCCCACCCAAAGAAACAGATTGGGTAAAAATAGATAGAACAACTCAAGAGCCAAAATAGTCTGTACATGTGTATTATGAGCGATTCCTACAGGTGTTTAAGCAGTATAGTATATTTGAGAACATTGGAGATAAGGCTATGGGACATTTTGTCTATCGCTTTGTGTATGGTCTGAAATCGGAGATTAGTCAGATGATTCAACAGTACATGTTGTGCTGGCAGGGAAAGCAGATAGATGACATCTTGAAATACGCCAAATACTGTGGAGATGATATTGAGGCAAAGCATAGAAAGTTAAAAGAGAAGATGATGTGGGCACAAGTAAAATTGGCAGAATAGCAGGGAATTAAGTTGAATGGTCAAGCTGATAGAGGAGAGAACAGACTCAGAGTGATCAAGCGGTAAATGGTGGCAAATTAAGAGGATGAATGAACAGAGAGGATGCAAAGAAGAAGTTTCCTTGTCATGCATGTGGAAAGCTTGGACATTGGAAGAATGAGTTTAAAGTATTCCGAATAATAATGGGCCAAATCAAAATTTAAAACCACAGACGCAGAATGAATGTGCTTAAGAATCAACCGTAGCAGGTAGTTAATCCACAGTGTCAGGTACCACCAGCTCCTATACCAAATTTTATGAACCAACCAAAGTACAGTGCGGACGCCGGATTTTAAGGAGGAAGTGGTAAGAAAAATTCTGTGGTTTCAAATATCTTTTACAAAATAATGATGAAGAAATTAATCACTTGCAATTGCGGTGCCTGAGGGGGGGGGGGGAAGAGGAGTGCGTACATGGCGCATCCTTGTCGGTAGATCAGTCAGGTCTATTTTTTTATGGGAAAGTGGAAGGTAATGATATCACTTTTCTATTGGATACTGGTGCTACCCGTTCTACTGTGAGAACAGCAGACATCCCAAACCTACCCCTCTATGGATATTCTATCCAAGTCGTAGGTGTTCCGAATCAACAAATTAGAATCCCGATCACAGAACCAATGGAAGTGCATATTGGAAATTTTAAAGACATGCACAGATTTGTAGTTTGTGACTCTAATCCAGTAAATATACTGGGAAGAGATCTGTTGTGCAAAATGAGTTGCACAATCTACTGCACACCGGATGGTGTGCATTTCAAACCTCTGATGAAGATATTGTATATAAAATCATGATAGCTAAACAAGGCACAGAAGTAGATGAAATGTATTCCTTGAGGCCAAATGATTTTTCAAGAAGTATTGAAAACGACAGTGAACCCAGAGGTATGGGATTTCACAGGGAAAGAAATCGGGTTAATGTCAAATGTAGATCCAGTGACTGTGACAGTAAAGGAAGGTGCGGTTTATGCCGACAACCGACAACACAAAATGAGGTGAAAGCAGAAGTTATTTCAGCAATTGATCGAATGATTGGACAAGGCATTTTGAAGGAAATAATGAGTAGTCCTTGTAATTTGCCTATAATGGGACTTAAAAAGCCTAGCTGAAAATACAGGATAGTGCAGGATCTGAGGAAGATCAATAGAATTGTAGTGCCTTGTTGTCCTGTAGTGCAAAATCCAGCAGTAATTCTATGTCAGGACCGGAGGCTTCGGATTATGCTTTTCCTTTCTTTGCTCTTTATTTTATACAAAACTCACAGCAGCCCAGAAAAGCTGAACAAATGCTTATACACCCCAAACAAAGGGAAAAAGCATTAAACGCTGAAAAAATACAGTTTTCCAAATGTCCAAGAAACTACAACTCCCATCAATCCATATGGATAGTGCCCAACATTAGTCCCTCAACAGTGTCCATGACATCTAGATAGGCTGTCCATCTTGTGCCCTCTTCCTCTTTCTTCGCTGCTTCGCAGCCAGCTAAGTGCTCTGTTTTCCTTATCTATTGTTGTGTAATAGTTTATGTCATAATTGTGATTATTAGCGGGTTTTGCGCTATGGGGGGCTCTGTGGGGCGTTATCTTCTTGTTTTGTTCTGTATTTGCCTGCACAGAGCCCGCTGTGAACGCGGGAACGTTACAGCGTTCCTCACACGATTTTACCAGTTTGTTGCAGTCTGTGTGGCCGCTCGGGGGTGCTGTGGCGTCTCGTTGCTCCTCGGTGCGGTTTTTTCTCACAAAGAGGAGCCGCGCTGAGGAGCAAGTCACGCCGGAGCCGTGACCCCACCGCCTGACCTGAACAGCCAGTGCTTCTGGGTCTGTACCTGCCCCAGTAATTGGAAAACGTCCCGTGTGTGGTCCGTATAGAGGTTTTACCGCATAGAGAGCCTGCGGGCAGATTTTACAGCACAAGTGAGCAGTTTCAACCGCGTTGGGCTTGTCAGTAGTTGGCAGTGTCAGGAGTGTGTGTTTGTGGCAGCGCGCTGGGTGGTGGCGAGGACCCGGTCCTTGAGAGGGTCTGTGCGCTTCAAGCGGGTGCTGCCTTGTATTCCGGTTTTCAGCCGGGCCTAATTGTTTGTTGGCCTTCGACCTCCCCACAATTCTACTGCTTTAAGCAGCCTTCCTCAGCCCATTGCAGTGCTCTGCATTTCTTATAGTTTACCTGTGGCCTGGCCCTGCAGTTAACACACTGACAGGCATGGAACAGGAGGGCTTTTATGAGGAGGAGTATTAGTACCTGAATGAAGACGAATTCTACAAAGCGGTGGACAGCTCTATCTACCGCTGTGTCACGAAGATAGTGGGCCCCATGGAGGACTGCCTGTCCACCCACATTGTAGAAGAGTGCGCAAAGATGGCGCAGGCACACTTAGGTTTGCCGAGTACCAACCCAGCTCCCATGGGAGAGGAGCCCCCTGCCCCGAAAAAAAACCCTGTAGGGAGGGGGTCTCTGCGGGGCTCTCTGCGGGGGCGCAGGGTGTGGACAGGGACGCCTTCGCATGCTTGTGCAATGCCTTTTTGGCCAAGGCGACCACTTCCACCCCTGCGCCACAGCTCGGCCCAGAACCCTCGGTTTCTTTGGGTACGGCTCCCTCTTCACCTGGAGGGGTGTCACCGGCAGACACAGATGACGACCGTCCAGCTACGCCGCCGCGTTGCGACAGGACAGTTCAGGCATGTTGGACCCGGATGAGATTGTCCATCTGCGGTCCGCGGCCTGGACCCTGGGGACAAGGTGGTGAAGTTTGTGGTGGGACACCTCCGCAAACCCTTAGAGAAGGAGGCGAGGAGTTGTCTGCGAGGGTAGTGCCCTCAGCCCACGTTGGAGGGAAAAGTGGCTTTGACACCGGTGTTATATTCCAAGATGGCCACGTTCCTTGCTTGTAAAGAATCCCCGCAAGGGCATTGACCGTTCCTGGCGCTCCTGTCAGGACAAGTTGCTAGACGCAATAGGGCCCATTACTAAAATTCTTGACATGGCAGAGGAGGCGACGGTGACAGGTTCCACGATCTCTCCGGATGTCCTGTCGAATTGGGCACAGAGGGTGGTCATCTTCCTGGGGAACGCCAACTACGCCCTCTCGTCCGAATGCCAACGATCACTTCTGATCAAACTGGACCCGAAGTTGGGAGATCTGGCCTCCTCCGAGGCAGGGGCGGTGGCCCAAGGGGGACTCTTCGAAGACCCCTTCATCTAAGAATTAGATAAATTCGTGTCGACCTTTACCTCCCTGGACAAGGCCCAGTCCTGTATTAAGAGGGATTTCCAGCAACGTTTCTATCCAGGGGCCGGTCGCGTAGGAGCCTCGCGACCGGCTGTGGTGGTCAGAACTTTACCAAGGGTCAGGGCTCCGGGCGGGGGCAACACAACACCTCTGCCAACTACACCAACTTTTACCCCATATGGGGTCAACGCTTCAGAGGCCGAGGTGGCTTCAAGAACAACTCCGGCAACACCAATACCAGTGGTAAATGTTATTCCTGCAAAGCAGGTGCGCATTAGCGACTGGCTAGCAGCTTTTTCAGGGGCTTGGGCAGCGATTACTGCAGATGCGTGGGTCTTACAGATGATTCGCGGCTTCCACATAGAGTTTTACGATTGCCCCTACCAAACAAGGCTCCCACGCCCTATAGTCTTCTCGGCGGCAGATACGTAGTTGATCGACGAAGAGGTCTCGGAGCTGCTCCGCAAAGGGGCCATTTGTCGATCAGCTCGGCATCCCGCGGGTTTCCTCAGCAACATTTTCCTGGTCAAAAAAATGGACGGAGGCAAATGGCCGGTTATCAACCTCAAAGAGTTCAACAGGTGGTTGGTCTACCGGCATTTCAAGATGGAGGGAATCCATCTTCTTCGGGATGTTCTTCTCCTGAACGACTGGGTGGTGCGCCTAGATCTCAAGGACTTGTACTTGGTGGTTCCCATCCATTGTCCTCACCGTCGGTTCCTACAGGTCATCTGGAAGGAACAGGTATTCGAGTTCACTGCCCTTCCGTTCGGACTTTCCTGTGCCCCTGTCATAGACACTGTCGAGGGACTAATGTTGGATACTATCTATATGGATTGGTGGGAGTTGTAGTTTCTTGGACATTTGGAAAACTTTTTCAGCGTTTAATTCTTTTTCCCCTTTGTTTGGGTGTATAAGCATTTGTTGAGCTTTTCTGGGCTGCTGTGAGTTTTGTATAAAATAAAGAGCGAAAATAGGAAAAGCATAATCTGGGAGGCGTGCAACCACAAGAGTCCAGGTATTTCCGTCTTGAAGATGACTAGTCCCAATTCCTTTGAGAACTAACAAGCGTGTCAAGGAATTCAACACTTGACACAACCAGTTAGCCCCTAAAGGAAAGGGAAAGTGGAAGAGAGAGAAACAAACAAAACACAGGATCTCTTCTTGAGATGACTGTCTCTGTTTCTCCTGAAGTATTCTGGGCTTTCTCTATGCAGTTGCTTTTCCTTGAATGCTGTAGCTGTATTTAATAACCCAACACAAATTAGCACTAATTGAATACACTCCTATTATGTTGCTCAAAAAATATATACTCTATTAACTAGCGGTATACATACCAACATTAAGAAAAGCCCATTCCTATACTTCGAAATTTGCAAGGTTTATGGATTTTCATACAGTATTATGTCACCTTGAAATATAAACACAAGAGTCAAAAGATTTGCATTTACATGAACTTGGCGCAGAACCATTCAACTTGTTAGTATAACAATAACTAAACCTTCATGCATACAACGGTAGTTTCTTACCTTGCATTCTAATACTCTGGCCTTTAATAGGGGTTCTGTAAATTAAAAGAAACAAGAGAGTACAAGCCAAAAAGAAGGCACCTAGAACCCAATGACTCTATAAATACGAGCAAACAGCTGTGAGTATAATTCCAACAGTTAAAAGTCACTGCCTCCTATATTTCCACTTAGTACAACAACAATAATGTCTTATAAGATCTGTAATGTCCTTATTTCAAATAGACTGTCTTTGAAATAGCTTTCTTTGCACTCAATAAAAGCTGCTCAACAATTGCTGTTGCCAAGGTTTGTTATCAAATAGTCTTACTGTTCTTTTCGGGAGACCGGAAGCTTGTGATGCGGGGACCGAAATAGGGAAGGACGGGTCCGACCTGAATTGCGCTCCGATGCAGAAACCGGAAGTCGGGGCTTCCATTGAAGACGGAGTTCGAGAAACCTTCCGGATGACCAAGGCAATGAGGATCCTTCTGCTGCTGGCTTCACGAAGGAGAATGAGGTGAGAGGGAGCGGGAACAAGCAAGCGGGACTGGGAGCAGGAATGCTGGAATCAAACGTGGGAGTCCTGGAGCTCTTGAAGTGACGCTGTAGCTGAGAAGCGAAGCGTCTTTCTGAATACCGGCAAGCCTTTTATAGGCTTTCCACTACTCGAGTTTGAGGCAATGCACGTGTTGATTTCTGTCAGTTGAGCGCACATGCTCCACGTGTGCCTTTATGAATATTCATAGTGCTAGCTACCGTTCTTAGACATCAAGCATTGCTCAATCCAATTATGTTTCAATACAGCAATACCTTTTGAGCAAATATTATCCAACAAGCATTGCTAAACCCAAATGCATCTCAATACATCTTGATACAGATAAACTCTAGTGTGTTGAGGAGAATCAAATGTTTACATTTTCATGACATAATCCTCGCCTCCGCGTCTTTAATAGAATTGAAACTTACCGTTACTAAGCAAGGCAAATTTCGATTCTTTATCAGTACCCTGGAATGCAGGCAGGCTTACAGTACTTGATTTGTGCCAAGCCTTTTTCTCTATTCCTTGAAACCCCGATAGCCAGTATCTTTTTGCTTTTAAATTTGAAAATTGTATATTGGCATGGTGCCGAGTTCCCCAAGGGTATAAAGAGAGTACCTCAATTTTCAATCAGATTCTGAAAAAGTGACTGGAAACATTAGTCATGCCCAGAAATTCAGTCCTTGTACAGTATATTGATGACCTATTAGTGGCATCAAAATCACGAGAAAATTGTGTTACTGATTCTATTGCACTATTAAACCAGTTGGCTGATGGAGGACACAAAGTGTCACCAGAAAAATTGCAATTTTGTCGAACAGAACTTAAATATTTAGGCCACAAAATCGAAAGTGAAGTGCAAAAAGTGACCCCAGAAAGAATTAAAATTATTAAGCAAATGCAGTTACCACAAATGCAAAGGGAAATAAGAATGTTTCTTGGAGTGGTTGGATACTGTCGGCAGTGGATTGTTGGGTTTTCCCTGCTGGCAAAGCCATTGATTCAAATGACACGAAAAAGAGTAAGAGATCCTATTGTCTGGATCAATGAAAGTGTGGAAGCATTTGTGAAATTGCGAAATTCTCTGTGTGAGGCACCTGCTTTAGGTATGCCTGATTATACAAAAGAGTATGCATTGTTCTGTTGTGAAAGAGAGAGTTGCACACTTTCAGTCTTGACACAAAGGCATGGATTACACTGACGTCCGGTAGCCTATTTTTCTGCTACTTTGCTTTGCCTGGCTGCTAAAAAGCAGTAGCTGCTACCTGTATGAGTCTAGAGCAAAGTGAGTCAATTGTGATGGGACATCCAGTTAAAATCTATGTCCCACAATCAGTCGAGGTCCTTTTAACAAGAACTCTAACACAGCACCTTACCCCTAGTCGGATGACTAAGTATGAAAGAGTGATTCTTGGAGCAGAAAATATTACAGTAATCAGGTGTACAGTGGTAAACCCTGCCACACAAGACAAACGTTGTGAAGAAGTGAAAGATGAGGTAGATCATGATTGCTTGGATGTAACTGAGATGTGCACCAAGCCCCGCCCTGATATAAAAGAAGAACCTTTGAGAGACCCAGATCATGTATTATTTGTAGATGGCACATGCCTGAGAATGGAGGTAGGGGAGCTCAGTGCAGCGTATGCGGTATGCAAAGTGTCTGGGGTTATTGAAGCATCCTGTTTACTGGGAGTCAAGTCTGCACTAGTAGCCGAATTGGTGGTTTTAACAAAGGCATGAAAAATTGGAAAATAACCATATTTACGGACAGTCAATATGGTTTTGGGGTTGTACTTTACTTTGGCCAGTATGGATGCAGAGGGGATTTCTGACTTCTTCAGGATGTCCTATCAGAAATGGTAAAAATGTTAAAGAATTCTTGGAAGCAATACAATTGCCAAAAGAAATAGCAGTGGTCAAGTGTGTTGCTCACCAGTCAGGAAATGACTATGTTGCTGCAGGTAACAGATACGCTGGCCAGATTGCTCAATTTTGTGCAAGAAATAACATGGCACTAAACAGAAAAATTGAAACAAGTGAAATCAGCTGCCAACTTATGTTTTTCTCAGCCTTAGAAACATGGGATGAGGTGAGACAGTTGCAGGATGAAGTGGAGGTAAGCGAGAAGAAAAACTGGATAAAATCAGGTTGTGAAAGGAAAACAGAGGATGATGTGTGGGTGTACACTGATGGCAGACCCATCATGCCAGACTGCCTACTCTCTCAAATGGCAAGAATGTATCATGGAGACACACAATTCAAAGCTTAGGGCAGTTGCAGAGAGCCTTTGCCAAAGATGCTCAATTTGTCAGCAGCAAAACCCAGGCAGGAAAACAGTGGTCAGTTGGAAAAGAATTGGAGATTACAGCTAGATTTCATAGAATTGCCTCCAAGCAATGGGATGAAGTATGTCCTTGTCATAGTCACGATGGGTGGAAGCATACCCACAAGACGAAATTACAGCCTCACAGTTGCCAAACTACTGTTGAGGGAGTTGATACCTCGGTTTGGTTTTCTAGTCACTTTGGAATCAAATAGAGGACCTCATTTCAATAATGAAATAATTTGTCTAATCTGTGAAGCATTTAGAATTGAGCAAAAACTGCACTGTGCAAACCGCCCAGATGCTTCTGGAGTGATTGAGCAAATAAATGGCACAATCAAATCAAGGTTAAGCAAAGTGTGTGCATCCACATCACTGAAATGGCCAGATGCATTGCCTCTTGTGTTGATGGGACTCCGAGGTATTACTGACAGAAAAACAGGATTGAGTCCCCATAAAATCCTCATGGGAAGGGCAATAAGATAAGCATGTATTCCTGGTCACACATGTATGAATATAACTGATGTTCTGGTATTGGATTATTGCAAAACATTGGCTGACTTAGTGCGTTCTGTCTCTAAGCAGAGAAGACACAGTTGCCAGGCAGCCAGCCCAAGCGCATGATTTGAATCCTGGAGACTGGGTGGTAGTGAAGAAACACACCAGAAAATCGTGCTTAGCACCCAGGTGGCATGAATCACGACAAGTCATACTGGTCACTACTACAGCAGTGAAGTGTGCAGGTTTACCCAATTGGATTCCTGACAGTCACACAAAAAGGTACCAGACTCCATTGAAAAGAGACAACAACTGAATGAACCAGTTGAAATTGCTGAAGGTTGGGAAGTCGAAAATTCTAGAGTGATAGATTCTGAACCAATAGATGAGGAACAACCAAGCACAAGTCAGGCTGGATACCAGTGGTGGACATACCAGAAGTTATTATTCAAACAAGAAGCAGAACAAGATTAGATAGACAGGAAAGTAGTGAGGACCAGATAGGTATAGAAGAACACGCTCAGGAAGAAGTGAACAAAGTTTCTCAAGACTCTGAGCAGGACCAGACAGGGAAAGAAGAACATACTCAGGCAAACAGATATATCAAAGGCCATGAGCAGGGGCAGACCGGAATAGAAGAACACGTTCAGGTGGCAGAAAAACCAATTGTAGTAAGACCGTAACAGGGTCAGTTAGGAGAAGAAGAACAGGTTCAGGCAGAAGAAGATCAATTTGAAATAAGACCATAACAAGACCAGATAAAGAAGAAGAACAAGTTCAGGTGAATGAAACAATAAATCTGGGACCTGAACATGAACAGGTAGAAAGTGGTTCAGAAGAAGAAAGGATTGTGCAGAAAATTAATGAAAATAAAAGCGCTCTAGAGACAAAGATGGTGAAAGTGCAGTACAGGTTAAAAGAGTCAGAAAAGGTGACAACTGGCTAGGTGGGGTCAAAAGATTAAAATACCATCCGAGAAAAACAAATGAAAAACCTAAGCAAGTAAATGAGGTTACTAGTCGAACTCAGTCAATTGTGAAAAACACTCAAAGAAGTCCAAGACTGAGAATTTTGAACAATAAATTCAAGGGTCCTGAGTGGACCTACGTAATATTGGAAGATTTTGAAATTTTTGATTTGAGCAAAGAGACAGAGGAAGAAATAAATGCTGCACAGATTGATAAAGGGAAAGTGAGGCCTCTTTGAAAACCAAAAGTCCGAATTTACAAGTAAAGAAAAGAAAAGGAGAGAAATCTTCTTAGACAAAAATGGCTAAAAACAGGGTTACTGAACGGCAAAAACGAAATTGCATACAAAATTGCTGTAGAGTTTATATATGTAGCATTTTGTTAGTAATTACAGTGTGGATATTTCTAACAGTAGCAGTGCCTTATTTGATTATAGCTAATAGGAAGAATGATACAGTTAATAGTGGAAAGATAGTTACAATAAAAGGAGATAGGGTATTAGAAGCAGCAGATGAGATAGATGTACATCACACAGTAACCAAAAGTCCGAATTTACAAGTAAAGAAAAGAAAAGGAGAGAAATCTTCTTAGACAAAAATGGCTAAAAACAGGGTTACTGACGACCAAAACGAAATTGCATACAAAATTGCTGTAGAGTTTATATATGTAGCATTTTGTTAGTAATTACAGTAGGGATATTTCTAACAGTAGCAGTGCCTTATTTGATGATAGCTAATAGGAAGAATGATACAGTTAATAGTGGAAAGATAGTTACAATAAAAGGAGATAGGGTATTAGAAGCAGCAGATGAGATAGATGTACATCACACAGTAACCAAAAGTCCGAATTTACAAGTAAGGAAAAGAAAAGGAGAGAAATCTTCTTAGACAAAAATGGCTAAAAACAGGGTTACTGACGACCAAAACGAAATTGCATACAAAATTGCTGAAGAGTTTATATATGTAGCATTTTGTTAGTAATTACAGTAGGGATATTTTTAACAGTAGCAGTGCCTTATTTGATGATAGCTAATAGGAAGAATGATACAGTTAATAGTGGAAAGATAGATACAATAAAAGGAGATACAGTATTAGAAGCAGCAGATGAGATAGATGTACATCACACAGTATCAGATAACGACACATCTTTAAATGTCTTCACAAAGTTATTATTCCAAAACGTAGATACAATGGAGATTAGTGGTTTTTATGTGTGTATGAAATTACCAGCTTCGGTATCAGAAGGTGTCACATACCTCCATTTGTCTTTAACATATGGTATCTCATGTAGTATATTAACAAGTTTGTTCTATAGAACAGGAAAGCTTCAGTATTACTATTCAAACTTAGATGTAGTATTTTCAGAACTTCCTATTCGAAAGAATATGAATCCAGTATAGGCATGGGCGGAAAATCCGTTCCGCTCGCGGATTTTGCGGATTTTCGGGAAATCCGCAATCCGCGAGATTTGCGAATCTCCCGCAAAATCCGCAAATCCGCGAGCAGCGGATTTTGCTCGCACTGCTCGCACTGTTCGCGTGAGTTCGCGTGAGTTCGCGCCCCGCGAATAAGTGCAAAATTGCAGAAATACGATCTTAGCAAAACTGAAAGTAACTACTTACCAGGTTCAAAAGTTCAGGCTCATCATTAGTAGCCATTTCCTGTAGTGCTTCCTGAGGGGCCCCTCCAGAGTTCAGTTGCCAGTTGAAACTATTATGTGACCCTGCTCTGAACCTCAGAATAGTTACACATATGCCACAAAGGTCCTGAATTACAGCTAAGGGAGACAAGCAGGAGCCAGGCTGGAAGTTAAAATCCATTAATCAGCCCCTAATTCATTATTGTCAGTTGGGGCAGGGCAGGTGTTGTAACTAATTTTGCAACAATGAAAGCACTTAGCAAGTGCAAAAGATCACTAATCAGGGCGCACTAAGGAAGCAGGTGCCAGCTAAAAAAATATTCTGTGACACATTAATCAGCCCCAAATTAATTCAGGTCACTTGAGGCAGGGAAGGTGTGCTTTGCTTTGCCGAAAATAATGTACACTGGACAACCAGAGGGTGTGGTGATGAAACAGAGGGTGGCATGGGTGGGCCAGAGGGTGGCATGAGTAGTCAGAGAGTGGCAGTGGTGACAGAGAGTGGCAGTGATGAAGAAGAGTGTCCCAAACAGGCTGGACACGTAGAAACAACAAGTTCGCGAAACTTGCGACCCGACAGGTAAGTTCGCAATTTGCGAAAGTGTACAAAACCCTCGCGAACTGGCAGAAACACGGGCGAACACACAAAAAAAAAAAATCCGCAAATTCGCGGGAATTCGCGGATTTTGCGGATTGCGAATCCGCAAATCCACAAAATTCGCGAACGCGAGATCCGCAAAATTCGCTCATGCTTAATCCAGTACTTAGTAGTCAAGATGCACAGTTTATGGGTGAATTTTTTCTATTAATGTAATCAATAGATTTAATCAAGGCTCACAAGAATAACTTAACCTGTACATTACTTGAAGAAGAGAAAGTGTTTTTATATCTAGTTGAGGGAAGGAGACAGGATTTCCAAAAGAAAGCTGCTGAACAGAAAATCCATGTACCACTCTGAGCTGGGAAAGAAGGAATTTATGCAACTGGCAAGGCTCATGCTGCAATGTCCTTAGAGTTTGAGAAGAAAGGGAAAACCTGCCTCCATAGGTTAAAGACAGATTATAATAACTTACATAACTGATAAAAGCAGGGAAATTAGAGGATATATTAAGAATATTACAAAACTTCATGAAGATTTGAAACTACTGGTGGTTGACAGTGTCTGAGAAAGACTGACAAAGAGTATTTCTTCCATAGGGACTTACAGTCAGATTCATGAAGCAAAATTGCGATCGCAATAGCTGCGAATCAGCAATTGCGATCGCAATTTGAAGAAAAGGAATTCATGATAGTGAAAAGTTTAAGAGAGTGAATTCGCTAAAGAAAAATTGCGAGTCTGCAAAGTAATTCGCAGAATCCTGGAAGAAGCCCTTTAGCAAATCTGAAATTGCAAGAAGCCATGGATTCTGCGAATTAATTTGCGAAATCGCTAAATAATCGCAAATGCTATTCAAGAAAAGTCACAAAATGCGAAAAACCTGAAAATCGCTATTAGCGACGCGCAATTTAAGTAGAACCCAAACCAGGTGGTAAACATTAAGGAAAAAAAAAATCTTCAACAAACTACCCACAGGTGCAGGCCTGACCAAACACACTTAAGGGTACGCAGCTGGAGCATGAGGACTCTCACAATGCCAGGACTCTACATGGTAGTCAGGTGGCGAAGGCTTCAGCGAGCAGCACGGAACAGACGCAGGATACAGGAGCGAATATTTCGCCAGTGGATCACCCTACTGTGCCAAACTGCGGAGCAAATCTACTCCAAGTAACGCCTGAATGGGGCAATGATCACTAAGCTGATCCGGGACTTAGACCCCCTGATGCAGCACCAAACAAGGAGGACCAATGCCGTGCCCACCCATGTACAGGTCTTGTGCAGCCTGCACCTCCTGGCTTCCGGAAGCTTCCAGGGGTGGTTGCCGTTGCAGGGGGTATCTCCCAGAGCACCATGTCCCGCTGCCTAAGGAGTTTCCTGGAGGCAATGCTGACCCGGCTAAACCATTACATCACATTCCCAACCACCCAACAGGACTTGAATCAAACCAAGCTGGATTTCTACATAATTGCACGATTCCCCCATGTAATTGGATGCATAGACTGTACCCACATCCACATCTGCCCACCTGCACATACAGAATACATGTACCGGAACCGCAAGTCCTACCACTCCCTGAATATCTAGATGGTGTGCAATGCTATGACAATCATCACGGACATAGTGGCACAATACCCGGGGAGCACACATGACTCATTCATATTCCGGCACAGCGGCATGCACACACGACTGGCCAGGGCAGACTTTGGCGAAGGACACCTTCTAGGTAAGTACACATGCCACTAAATGGTACATTGTCACCATGTTGCTGCGCATAACAGGCACTCACCCTTTGCTCCTTTCATTCAGGTGACAATGCCTACGGTCTCCGTGAGTACCTCCTCACCCCATACCTCAACCCTGCCACACCACAGCAACGGCGTTACAATGCTGCACACATCCACACTAGAAATTGCATTGAGAGGACATTTGGCCTTTTAAAGAGCTGCTTCCGCATACTGCACAAGACTAGTGGGGCCCTCAAATACGAGCCTGAGGTCTGCTGCCGCATCGTGGCCGTGTGTGCAATACTCCACAACATTGCAGTGTGGAGTATTGCACAGTACAGAAGTAGTGTGGCTCACTGGTTAGAGGCGGCAGACCCGAGAGCAGAGGACGGCCCGGGACCAGGGTTTGATTCCCGGCGCGGCAGGTTTCTGGACCAGGGTCAGCGGACTCGATAATTCTCTCGCCTCGGTGCCCACTCTGATCAGCGATCACACTCGGCAACTCTGGGCATTAGCTTGCCTCATCTTCACTAACGGCCCCACCAGACCGCCGGGGATGCCTGGTCTCACCCTGGAGATACCCATTAAGGGACCATCTCTCAGGGAAGCCAGGAAGGGTTTCACAGCGGTCGAAGCGCCTTGGGACCCTACGGGTAAGTAGTGCGCTATATAAATGCCTATAAATGCCTGTACATTTACATTTACATTTACATTTACATTGCTACCAAGCGCAGGATACCTGTAGAGATATCTGGCAGTGAGTCGGAAGGGGACAACCGCCCACCTGCACATGCGCGTCATGCACGCGGGGAAAATCCAGCTGAAGGACACAGACGCCGCAACCAAATCACAAATAACTGTTTCTAGTGCACCACTCCCCTCACCCAACACTTCACTCATGCATGACAATTGAAATAATGACATGAGTCTGATGTACTGTTATTGAATAAATGTTATTGTTGTTTTCACAATATTGCATTATTTTCAAAAGATACATTTGAGGTGTATTGCGTCATACATCTCCTGATTTGTTAGAGGGCATGCTTTTCTCATCAGCATGTCCCTGCATGATGAGCAAAAATGTCAATGGCGCCTCCAGGCCGGAGCTCCGATTCGCCTCTCTACCTCTTCCTCTGGATTCGCCCGTGATGCCGCAGTGGGCCTGCTGCTGCGGCGGGGAACTCTAACCGGTGGCAAAGACAGGCTGCTGTGGCTAGATGTTCCCTCACTAGCGTCATCCCCTCCTGCCTGGCCGTGGCCAGTTGCCTGCAGAGCCTGAACTGCAGTGGTTGCCTGCTCAAGTGCCCGTGTCACGTCCTGGCAGCATTGGACCATCTGGATTTGCATGGCTAATGATCTTCGGGACAGCTTGGATGTTGCGTTGCCAATTATATAATTGGAGCGCGTATACGCCGAGAGGCGTGTTAGGAGCTGGCTGTGGCGGCGCCGGGTGAGGTCCCGCTGGGTCAGCATGGCCTCAGTGTTTGCCTCCACTGCTGTGGTCATTTGCTCCATCCGGTCGGACAGCTGGCCAACATTCCTGGCTGTATTGTGCAGCTGCAGATGTATTGCTGCAAGGTGTTGTGCCTGTTGTTGGTGGACGCGCAGCACGCGGTGCTCTATTGAAAGACCCGGCACACGCACTGTCACCCCTCTCCTGCTGGCGCGTGGTGTAGTTTGGCGCCGCTCCCTGACCTGTCCGCTGGACTCGGTGGGCACAGTAGGTGTGCGTTGTGTTGGTGGCCTGGCGGCTGCTGGTGTTGCCGATGCCACTGGCATGGGTCTCACAGTTGGCTGTTGTGGTGCGCCTGTTGTCGCTGGCGTTGCAGGTGGTGGTAAGGCTTCTGGCGCTGGTGCTCGCCCTGATGGACCTGGTTGTGTGGATGGATGTGCGTCACCCTCAGAATTCTCAGGATTCTCGTCAATTTGCAGCCCCTCACTGTCGCTACTGGTATCTTCAGTGCCACCTGTGATGTAAAGTGGACTTTGATTAATAACATGTATCTTGCACATGGAAGGTTGCTACATGCATGCAGGCTAGCATTCCCTGACTGGCTGTTGGATTGACTCTATTAGGACATATCTGGCTGTATGGGGCTGAATGTAAATTGTGGTCAGACTACATGTCCCACAATGCGATAGGGATTTTCTGGTGTGCATGGGCTGCATGACTGGGGTTTCTAATGGGTAGCTTTAGGGTCATGGCCATTGGTAGGGGACAGGGTCGCAGTCGCATGGCACTTACCTTGGCTTTCTTGGGTGGGTCGGGAGGAGTCCAGCCGGGTTACCCCCACACATGCCTCAGGTTGCAAGGTGTCCTCAACAAGGTCCTCCAATGGGGTGTTGGGAGGGACTGTTGGCTCTCCCCCTCCTGTTGCAACACGCTCACCCAGCCTCTCGGCGATCCTCTCCTTGGCACGACCTCGGAGGTCGTACCACCTCTTCTTGAGATCGTCGATTGATCGCTGGGTGACTCCAACTGAATTGACTTTTGCGCGGATGCGCAACCAAATTTGCCGTTTGTCGGCCTCTGGCACCCTTCTGGAGTCCTTCCCGAACAGTCTGTCATGATCTCTACTGACTCCCTCAATCAGATGTTCAAGCTCCTGTTCGGAGAATTTAATTTTTCTCTTTCTCCCAGTGGAACTGGTCCCTGCTGCTTCCTGTGACATTGCTGCAGTGGGGTGTATCCTGATTCAAAGCTGGAGGTGGTTTAGAGTGGAGCTCTGGGCAGTGCTGCTTCCAAATCAGCCTCAGTATTCAGAATGAGGGAGGGAACTGCCTGCTTCCTGGTTGTGATGTCATCACTGTGCTCAAAATGCGACTTCCCATTTTTGCGATCTCGCTATTAGCGAGATCGCAATTTGCGATTTCGCTAATAGCGAGATCGCAATTTCAACACGGAAATTGTCCGATTTAGCGATTATTCTGCGATTTAGGGAAAATCGCAATCGGCTTTTGCGGCCGAATGCGAATCGCTATTTTTTTTCGCATAATTTCATGAATCCCATTATGCGAATTCTAAATTGCGATTCGGTATTTCTCGCAATTTAGAATTAGCAGAAAATGGGTTTCATGAATCTGGGGGTTGGTTTTCTAATTTAGGGAAAAGTAGTTTAGGTCAAATAATTATTCTGTTAGTTGGTATAGCAATCATAGTTTTAACAATGATGATATGGTGTAAGTGTTGCAGAAACAGAGGAAAGGGAAGATATGAAGTAAATGAAAAAGGAAAGAAAAGGCAGTATGAATAGATTCAGCTGGAGGAAATGATGGGAAAACTGAATAAAAAGATGAAAGACTGGATTAAGAACGAAAAGGGAGGAAAAGAAACTGAGATATGCTAAAGTTGACATCTGATTGGGATGGGTAATTTTGTGATGGCTCAAAATGCAATCCGAGAGGCGATTGATGGAGCAAGGACTCATAGAAAAGAGACTTGCTCGGAAGCAATCCGCTCATTTAACTCCCTTACATGTTATTAACTCCATATTGTGTAAAACTAATCAGCACCATATAAAAACAAGGGTTAGTGAAGCTTGTGTATGCGTTTGCTAACATGAATAACTCGAACGGTTTTCTAAAATGGCGGCTAACGGGAAATCTCTATTGCGAATGCGTCAACGGCATCTATGCAGAATTACGAGCTATCGCTTGGAGGGAAATTCTTGCGCATAAGCAGATGATACTAATATGGAGTCTTGAAGACTCACATGCTTTGCATCTGCTTGCTTGAAACTAAATTGAATCACTTTTCTAATGCTAATGCGGGGAAAGTATTAATAAGTAAGTGAGTGGTATACAGTGAAACCATTTATTCTTGAAAGTAACATCGGTGCCCGAAGCCTGAGAAACCGACAGTACAAGACCTGAATGAATAAGACCACATATTAAAATGTAACATTTGTATCGGATGTAATGTGAATGCGGGTGGGAAAATAAAATGATGAATAAAAATGAAGGGGATGGGTTTACATACAAAGGGTTAACTGAAAAGAGTAATGTGTAAGCATGGTGTGATGATCTTCCCCGCTTGCTGACCAATCAGAGTTAGTATTTTACAATATTGAAACATTATTGGGTGGTACGTGATGAAAGAAAAGGTATAATTGAGGTAATTTTTAGTTAGTTAGAGAAACGTTGCTGCTGAATGCTGCAGAGCTCGGGATGCTGTCGGAGTGGCGAGTGATGCTGATGCAGAACTTATACATCCTCAATTATTAGGATTCGAAAGAAGATTGAGGAAGAATCTCTAGGAGGAAGAGAGTGTCAGAGAGAGGTGCGACGTGAGCTTCGGAGCTAGAGAGGTCATCTATCCTGTCCTGAAGCCTTTGTCTCCTGAGCTATCCAGGGGGACCCGTACCAGTCCTTTGGCCAGGGGGTTGGTCTTCACACCATCCTAGGTAATTATCAGTTTCATGAGGTTGCAGATGCTCTTCTCTCTCTGTCCTGTCCTTTCTCAGAATAGATCATTGCAAGTTTGAATGTGTTGATGCATTGATAATTTGACCTTCTCTGCTATGAGTATCGGTGAATGTGCTGCACATTGAAGTGGTTCACATGAAAATAATTTAGATAAAGGTTTAAAACTTTCCAGAGTCTGTGATTACTTATTTCAAAGTATAAAGGCTAGAATTTTGTTAATTTTCACCATCAACCAGTTAAACTAATGGTCCATCGACCAGAGGAAAGAACTTTTTGATCAGTGAAGATTGGTTAGGAGTAAGAATATCATCAATCTTGAAGTATGAAAAATGTATAAACCTTGACTCCAGCTGTTTAATCAGACTACAGGTGAGTATATGGTATTGGAGTATCTGTTGCTGGTATGCCTCTGGATCACATGCATTCAACCTACATTTGTGGATCTTGGCTATCGCATAGTCAAATGAGACTTAGCTTAGCATTGGAGGGACCCAAAACCCCCTTCATTACGTGGGGGACGACAGGGGTGTAACACAGGCCCCTGCAGCCCCTGTGGCGCCGGGGGCCCCCAAGATCCAGGATGCCCCCTCAGCACAGCACTTCGGCTGAAGAGCTGCTGATAGAGTCTGGAGGGGGCCCCTTCACGTACCTTGCAGGGAGGCCCCCTCAACTTTTGTTATGCCACTGAGTGGCGCGCGGGTATGGACAACTGCTGCCTGTTGGGACAAAGAGATCCATAGCCAGGGGATGACCAGGCAAACATGACAGAGTGTGGGGACAGCAGATGGCACTGATGTAGAGGCTAGGATCAGAAACCGAGATGGTGACTTCCTATCAAACACCCCAGGATTAGACTCAGCCTATGTTTGCTCCTCACAAAGGAACTACCCATCATCATTTTCACTTCATGAGATTATGTGGAAAAACTTGTGATTGTACTTCTATTACAGTATCAAGAGGATGATACATGTGTGAGCTGGTCAATACTGCTGTTATGTAAAGAAAAATTCAATTAAAATATTTGGATGAAAAGAAGAAATGCCAGAACAGGTCCTCCCTGAAAAAGAACACAAGCAACCGGTTTAGTCTGATCAGGACTCATCAGCCAGGTATAGATTTCACAAAGAGCACATCCACACACAAAATAGTTCTCTTCTGAATCTGGGACGGCTGTAGTAATGTGTGTGTTTTTTGGGTCACAAAAACATTTTTGGCTTTAGCCACTGATGTTTTTTTTTTCTTTAGAGTGATGGCCTGGCTGCTTTCCCAACTATAAGGTTTTGCATAATCTATGACAGAACAAAGCAGAAACTGCCAAAGCCAAAATACTGGCAGCTAATGCCAGACCTGGTACTTTGACAATGCTTATTATTTCACTGCCGTTGAACCAGCAACTTTTTGCTAGCGCTGGTTATCACAACAAGGATTTTGGCTTCAGAAGTAAGCTTTGCCTGATTATTGCTACTCATAATACTAAAACCCATACAACATTATTTTACATTTGCGCCTCACCTGAATCCACGCCATGATCTGGAGGTTAAGGGTCAGACTGTATTACCTCGCGAGAACTGCAGCATACCGCCGCCCTTTGTTTTTAAAAAATAAGTGCCATAGTACTTTCTGTTCGGGTGATGTGATCCAGTATTTTTCTTAAACTCAAGTAGGTGTAACTGTGTGATCGCCCTTGCTTTAGATATTGTTCACCCACTAACTGCTTTGGTGGGACACAGTACAGGCGAATACTCATCTACACCGGACTAGCAGAACTGAGCATCAAGCCTTTACCCATGAGGCTAGAGGGGTGGGTGCCGTTTGTTGTTACTGGGGGCTCGTTTTGCAGCAGTGCTGTAATCTCGGCCCCTAGGAACAAAATAAGCAGGCCTGGCCGGCATAATCACTCACTTCTCACTGTCCCAGCAGAGTTCCTTGTATAGAATAAACAGCAAAAGAGTAACCTGAAAGCACAAATTAGGAAGTGGATAAATAGAATCAGTTACCACAACCAAAACTTGTTTAAAAAAACACAATAAAAGGTGAGTTAGTAAACACTGTGAAAAGAGAACATTCAGGTACCAACAAAGGTCAGTAACCAGTCATCTTCATTGGGTCCTTGATGTGGGTACGTGAATTAGTACCATATGGTGAAAAAGTGATGGTTAAAAGGAGTTATAACTATTCCCAAACCTCGAGAATTCCTTTTAATAAAGGGATAGTATAAGCTCCATTAAAAACAAGTGTGAAAGGACGGACATAAAACGGTTGAGACCGAATATGTCCTAAAGTGATTATACAAAGGTCAACATGTTTCTGCTTTCATGAGCTACCTGTCGGCTCAGTATTCGTCAGGACCATACATACCCCAACCGACGTACGATGCACGCTAAGGCGCCAACTTCAGGGAGGGGAAACAGACTACTATACTCCGCAACACAGGAAGTACCGTGTGCAGGCCCTCAAACATTAGAGGGGTATCCCATTATGCGATTACGAAGAGGATACAACAAGGGCTCGTGGCAGGGGAAACCTTCACGCCCAGAGTATTTCTATCTAGGCGACAGCCCGCTTGTGTACCTATTATGAACACATCCACGGCCCGAAAGTTCCTTGTATATCCAGTAGTTTTCAGACAACAGTAAATGTGTCAAGGTGATAGCTCTGATTATTAATCTTCCTGCTGGAGACAGATTGAAGTTTTGTCTATTGGCAGTTTTGACTCATCTAAATTAGCGCAGAGGGTTATTATGTCTGCTGCAAGGAATGTGTACCATGCAGATCACAGAACTGTATTTGATGAGGCTATCTCAGTAGGGTTACTGCTTTTGTCACAGATTCTTTTGTTACTTACATTTCACAACTTAAAATCATAATCTAGCACAGTGAGCTATGAACTGCCATGAAAGAGTTGCATGCAAACTGCATGGTTCAGGTTCGAAAGTTAAGTATTTTTCTCCAGTATTTCACTATCCTAATGATGCAAGAATGAGTTTGTTTGTGTAGAAATACATTCTCATTAGTAGATCCATCCCCAGCCGCTGTGGTAAACTTTGAATCCTAAGTTTGTGCTCTTCAGACCAAGTACTCTTGAACTACGCCTACCAGTATAGATGACGTGAATCCTACGCCATTTATTACCTTTTCTCTCTGTAACATTTTCTAAGCACTAATTTACATGTCTGCTTCATTGCCTCTGCATGTGTGAGATGTAAAATGCCCCAACACCCTACACTGGATCAGAACAAGGCTTGCCTGAACCATGCATATGACTTAACCACGCATATGCATGGTTGAGGCAGCAAGTGGTGTAGATGGGCGGATGGGTGGAGAGAGGAAACTCTGGGACACGCCCTGGTAAATGGGGCTGGGTTTTGGGGGTGGGTAGTTTTTAGGGCTTGGGGGATGGATTTTGGGCTCAGGGGTCTAGCTAGTTTTTCGGGCTGGGTTTTAGGCCTCAGGGTAGGAGGGCAAGTGGCAAATTTCAGAGGTGGGGGTAGGGCTTGGGTAGTTTTTAGGGCTGGGGCCTAATTTTAGGGCTCAGAGTCGGGGAGGCACAGTTTTCAGGGCGGGGCAGTTTTAGGGCTCAAGGCGGGGGACTGGGGTCAAGGTGGGTTTTTGGGCTGGGTTTTAGGGTTGAAGGTGGGGAGTCTGGTCGTTTTTAGGTCAAGCTAGACAGTGCATGAGCTGTCTCTTCCATACCTGCTGTAATCGGTCTGTGGGCTTCAAGTCCATCACATTTCTTGCCATTGCTTTTCATTTGTCTATGTCAGTGTCCTTTAAAAATCCTTTAAAAATCCTTGCTTGCTAGTAGTCAGTCCTGCCTGTTAGTCCCTCCTTTCTCTCTGCTGTTCCTCGCACAGAGCAAGGATGTAGTACTGTCTAAATCCATCATGGTTCTTTATCTGTTCTTTGGAGGGACTATTTTTTTTTTGGTTTCATGTTCTGTTACTGTTTGTCTGTGTTCAGCTTCAGCGCCCTAGCTGCTTACATTCAAGTACAGCATTCTCCCTCCCACCTCCTCCTAATGCACAGTTGTTACTTCTTCCTTTTTTTACTGCTGCCTCCCCCACCATGGCTTCCACTCTGTTGCTTTGATCTTTTTTACCAGGCTTTTTGCACTTTCCGATCTCCTTTCATATGGGCCTGATTCTAGTAGGGTATGTGCTTGGTTTGGGCTTCCTTTCAAGGGGGACTAGGCTTGTTTTTCAGGTATGGCCTACAAAGGGTCTACATCCCGCTCCCTCTCCTTCCAGCCTTTTTATTGGTTCCTGTGTTGGCTCCTTTTCCTCTAGTTCTGTTGGCTGTAGCATATTTTCTTGCATTGACCAATGCTTGTTTCCTTTACCTCCGTACAACACCAATGTCATCAACTGGCACTCTTGGGCACAGAGCCTCATAAACTATGGGCAGCCAACGTGGACTGTGCATGTACAGCGAGTGAGTCACGAGCAGCGGACAACTTAGGGTCAGGGAAGAACGGTGCTGTGCCTGCAGTGATCAATATTGCAAAAAACATCTATCTGCCTGACATGTACATGGCCACTAGTTACAACCAACAACCAGCTTTCTGCCTGACCTGAACAGGAACAACAGGTGCAGGTTTTTTATGAGGGCGTTAGGGCTCCGCCCACACCATATTCCTTATCTTCTATTATTTACATTTTATTTACATCGTATACTATTTTAGGGAGAGTCAGGCAAGTTTCACTGGCAGATGCGCTAGTGAGCATGTGCCCTTGTTGCAGATTTTACAGGGCTCATATTTTTCTAGCCCTGGTCCACAGTTGCTCTCAACAATGTAGGAACTCACCCCTCTGTGACGAAAAACATGCCTCACTAATTCTATGTCAGGACAGGAGGTTCTGATTATGCTTTCTCATTTCTTTATTAGAAATGCTCAGCAGCCAATTAGAAAAAACAATAAAAAACTACAGTACACATGAACACCAGGGTATCACATGAACAACCATAGAGACCATAGTATAAAAGGTCATGTAGAGAGTATCCCATCCTCTTTCTTTGCTGCTCTCCAGCCAGTTAAGTGCATTTTGCTTACTTACATTTGCTTGTACTTTGATGGTTTCTGATTGCTTAATGTTATTGCCTCTCTAGCGCTTTCACTCGCGCCTCCTATCGCGCCTAGTCATCGCGCTGCTTTGCTTTATCTGCTTGTTCTTCTAATTGCCGTCTTTCCTTCACACCGCTTTGCGTGAGCGTTACTGGGGGCGTGTGTTCACCTCCCTTCGTCCGGGCGCTTTGTGCCCGTGTCTCTGTTTAGGTGGAGAGGGAGACCGGGGCTGGAGAACTCGCGCGTTGTGCGCGCGGGCTCCTCTTCCTGATTTCTGATGCGGCCGCTACCGCGCATGCGCGGTGGCTATTTTCCGGCTTTGTTTTCCGTGTTTACACGGAGCTGCCTGTCACGAAGGTCATTTTTCAACGCCCAATGCCCACACCCTCAGAATTTTGGCCCCATTAACGCCTTTTGCCTCAGTAAATAGCATTGGGCTGTATAACACAACATAGGCTTTGCCTAGAGTGATTATTTTTTCTTGCAGCAAGCCCTCCCTCCACATTTAATTATTTACAGTGTGTGCAGGTTTGTCTGTGCTGCTGGCTTGCTGTTGGGGTTATTCACTCCCCCTGCATTGTGCCTTTGGCCACTATTGAACTTTGTCATCTTGTGGGCATTATTGTGACACTTTGTGTCATTATGGAAGAATACTATGAAGAAGATGACTATTATTACGACGAGGACGCCTCTGGATCTTTGGAGCATGATTTGGTTGAGGCTTTGGACCAGGGTGTGCATCATAAGGCGCTTGTTCGTGCCATAAATCCTTTAAAACGCCATTTAAATCAATATGGGCAACAGTAAGGCTGGTTGCCGTCATCGCGTAAGTCTTCTAAATCCCCTGTTAATCCTCACAAATCGGATTTTCAGAAGTTGGCCAAGAGTCTGGCCTCTGATAAATCTTCACTTAAGGCCTCAGGTGTGCATCGGCATCCACCAACCCCCCTACGGATACTGATGATACTCATTCCTCTAGTTCCACTGATCATGATGATCCTCCCCCGAAAAAGAAGTCGTGTAAGGAACACTATGTGGATGCTCCCACACATCCTCCTGTGCTCACTTTTGACCCTTCTGATATTATTCATCTGCACTCCACTTCCTGGCTTCCCTCCCCTGCTGTGGCGGAGTATGTTCAGACACACATTCGACAACCTTTTGAGAAGGATGTCAGGGCACGTCTTCGGTCTGAATGCCCACGGCCGGATCTCGCAGACCATTTTGGCTGACACTCCAGAGGTTGATCCCACGATGGTCACCTATCTCGAGAAATACACCAAAGATCCGAAGAAGGGTCTTGACAGATCTTGCCGTTCCTGTCAAGGCAAGGTGCTAGATTTATTAGGTCCCCTCACGAAGATTTTGGATCTCGGTTTTGTGGCCATGGAGTCTTCGGCCCTTGTTGTCCCAGATGAACCTATTGAGTGGGCACAAAGGGCTATTTGCCAGTTGGGTAATGCCAACTGCACAATTTCTTGTGAGTAATGCCGCTCTATTCTTCTCAAGCTGGATCCAAAATTGGCAGAGCTCTCCTCATCCGAGTCAGGTCCTGTGGCTCAAGGTCTGTTATTTGGCCAGCAGTTCTTGAAGGAGCTTACTAAGTTTGTGGCCACCTTCAGTGGCCTGGATAAAGCTCAAGCTTCACTGCGGCGAGCATTTTGTCAGTTTTTTGCCAGGGCCGGACGACACAGGGGATGCTCGTTCGGCCGTGGCTCTCAACAAAATTCCCAGAGGGGATTCCAGTCCCAAAGAGGCGGTAGTCAGGATACCAGCTACAATACCCGTTCCAACTTCTATCCCTCTCGCAAAGGGAGAGGGCAATATAAAAAAAAGGACGTTCCGGCGGAAATCAAGGTGGCTACCAGGATTCCAACACTTCAGGTGAGCTTGATTCCTGCTTGCGATGTGGTTCTGGGGGGCAGGATACAATTTTTTCTACACAATTGGCGTCTAATCTCCAGCGATGCTTGGGTGCTGGAAACTGTTCAAGGTTACAAAATAGAGTTTTATTAGCCCCAGCATCAAGCCCACCCCCCAACTCCTCTATGTTTTTCCCTTCAAGATCAAGAATTCATTTCCGCAGAAATAAAACCTCTCCTCGAAAAAGGGGCAATAATTCAGACTGTCCGCCATCCCAATGGGTTCATCAGCATGGTGTTTCTGGTCGAGAAGAAAGGAGGCGGGTCCCGCCTTGCTCTCAATCTGAAGGAATTCAACGGAGGGGTCGTTTACAGACATTTCAAGATAGAGGGAATCCATCTGTTTCGAGATCTTCTTCGAGAAGGGGATTGGATGGTTCGTCTCGATCTCAAAGATGCGTACTTGTCGATTCCCATCTTCGGTCCACATTGTCAGTTCCTTCAATTCCATTGGCGGGGGACTTGGTTCGAGTATAAGGTTCTCCTGTTCGGCCTCTCGTCAGCACCTTGGTGCTTCACGAAACTTCTGAGACCCGTTGTGGAATGCTTGTGCCCTCGGGATGTTTGCCTTATTAAATACCTTGGACAACATTCTGATCATGGCAGACTGTCCCCTCAAACTCCTAACACACCTGGAGTGGTCTATCGACCTCTTACAATCTCTGGGATTTCTGGTGAACACTCAGAAATCGGTCTTGACTCCATCGCAGGTGATAGATTTTCTGGGCTTCCAAGTCAATTCTCTTTCATGTCAACTTCTCTTACCCAATCAAAAGATTTGTTACATCAAGAGGGAATTGACTTAGGTTATTTCCAGACAGACTGTGTCATTGAGATCGTTAGCATGAGTTGTAGGTCTGTTGGCGTCCTCCATTCAGGCGATCTTCCGGGGCCCTCTGCATTACAGGACACTTCAACGTTTGAAGATCCCTCATCTCTAGAAATGCCTTCGCTATTCCGATCTAATTCCTCTTTCAGAGGAAGAAAGGTGGGAGATACAATGGTGGTTAGACCACATGGATGCCTGGAATGGGCGAGCCCTGATCGGCTCATCTCCGGAACTGGTGATAGAGTCCGAGGCCAGTCTGTGGGGTTGGGGAGCCTGGTGCAGTCCCGTCTCGACGGGGGTCAGTGGTCCTCCCAAGAATTGTCTCTCCATATCAATTGCCTGGAACTCCTAGCAGGGTCATTTGCGATACGTTGTTTCACTCCTCTTCGATCCAATTGCTGCATACTTCTCTGCATGGACAATATTTCGGCGGTTTGATATGTCAACAAGTTGGACGGAACGAAATCCAAGATATTGGCGGAGATAGCCAAAGATTTTGGGTAATTTTGTCTGCAAAAGAAGATCACTGTTATTGCAGAGTATATTCCTGGCCGCAACAATCAGATTGCGGACTGGAATTTGCGCCACCTACGGGACTTCAGCGATTGGAGGCTTCATCCTCGCGTTTTCCGTTCTCTCCTCCGGATCTGGGGCCAGTGTCAGATCGACCTATTCGCCTCTCGCCTCAACACTCAGCTCCCTTTGTTCTTGAGCTGGAGCCGGACCCGGAAGCCCTGGCCCCTGATGCCTTTCTGCAGACTTGGCCATCGGTTCTGTGCTATGCCTTTCCCCCATACATGATGATTCCCAGGGTCTTGGCTTGCACGAAGCGTTATCAGTCAGAATTGATTCTGATTGCTCCTCTGTGGAGGGCTCAAGCGTGATTCCAGGTTCTCCTAGAGATGTGTTGTGCAGTGCCGCTCCTTCTTCCCCAGATGTGGAATCTCTTGCTGGATCCTCTCGACACTCCGCATCCCCTGATTCTATCAGACAATCTCCTTCTGTTGGCATGGTGAATTTCGGGGATCGCTGGACGGTCCCAGGCCTTTCTCGAGACGCTTCCAAGTTTATCAGTGAAGCCTGGTCACCCAATACTCATAAATGCTACAAAGGGTCCTGGAAGCAATGGTGTGACTGGTGTGTTCAACGGGAGGTTGATCCCACTTCAGCGGATGTCTCCCTGATCATTAATTTTCTAGCCTCTCTTGCTTCCTCCGGTTTGGCTTATCGGACTGTCAATAATTTCCGTTCACCCATTTCGGCGGGCCATCTTCATATTGCTGGTAAACCTGCGGGTAAACATCCTCTGATTGCCAAATTACTTAAGGGTATTCGTCTAGCGAAACCTCCATGTCCTAAGTACGTCTCTTTATGGGATGTTTCCATTGTTTTGAGATTTTTGGAGGACTGGCCTTCCAATTCATTGCTATCCCGTAAACAGCTGTCAGCCAAACTGACTATGTTATTGTCTTGTTTCCTGCAAACGGGTGTCTGAAGTCCGTGCTTTGGACTTGGCAGGTCGCAGTTTTACACCTGAAGGTGTCACATTTCTTCTTTCCAGACGTACCAAAACGAATACTTCTTCGATTACCTATCCTTCCTTTCCTAATCATCCCAACCTTTGCGTTGTTCAATGTGTCAAGGATTATGAGGTAAGTACTGCTCCTTTCCGTTCAGATATGCAAGGACAATTGTTGATTGCTTTGCAGAAGCCTTTTCGCCCTGTTACCCCAGCTACATTAGCTCGCTGGGTTAGATGGCTCATGTCAGAAGCTGGCATTGATGTTTCAATCTTTGGTGCACATTCAGCACGTGGGGTGATGGCTTCTAAAGCATTCTCGATGGGTGGCACTTTATTTGACATTATGAAGGCCGCAGATTGGTCTTCTGATTCAGTGTTCAAAACCTTTTATTACAACCAATTGATCATATTGCTTCTGTAGTGGTGGATCAGCTTTAAACAAGCATAATCGGAGCCTCCTGTCCTGACATAGAATTCAAAATTTGCGAACATACGTGACAAGAATTTTCAATTCTATTAAGGACAAGGAGGCGAGGATTATCCCACCCGTTGTTATTGTTTTCTGCATATGTTGCTAAATTAAAAATTCTGATATTTGCATATGGATTTTGTTTATTGCAATTCCTTGTTTTTTCTACCCCCCCTATTTCTGGTTTCAACGTATATACTGGATGTGTATTACGGCTATATGTCTCTTTTCAGGTTCTGACCCGAGTAGAGGTTTTCTGTTACACCTGGCTTCTCTTGCCTTTCGATGGACTTCTGGTTCCGGTGCTCTACGGTTGCCCGCATCCTTCGTTCTTCAGCTTGGACTTCTGCTGCAGCTGATGGCTTCTTTTCCTGATGTTCCACGTTTTTGTACTTACTGTTTTGATTTGAACTGATTTTTCCTCACCAGCGAAAGAGGATGGGATACTCTCTACATGACCTTTTATACTATGGTATCTATGGCTGTTCATGTGATACCCTGGTGTTCATGAGTACTGTAGTTTTTTACTGTTTTTTCTAATTGGCTGCTGACCATTTCTAATAAAGAAATGAGAAAGCATAATCCTCGCCTCCTTGTCCTTAATAGAATTGAAAATTCTTGTCACGTATGTTCGCAACTTTTGAATTGAACCCAGAGTGGGCGCATTCAGCATAAACCCTCTGCTACCAGAGGCTGTGTGTCAATCAGCGAGGGTGTCAGAGGGCGGTCTTAAAAGTAAGCTGCTGTCTGCCTGAATACATGGCTACTGGGAGGAGAAAGACAGATCAGCGTGCATGTGACCGATATTAAGGCAGATGCCGCAGGGTTACCCCGTATCAGTGAGGCTCATTCAGGTATGGCGTGCCTCGCAAGCCAGCAGTGCGAGGCTGTGCTCCGTGTAAAATGTAGCTCTACACTCTTTTCTGCCTCACTCTGTAGCCTTCTCTGCGAGCTGAGGCTCTTTCTAAAATAGACTTTCCAGCAGGCATATCTCTTTAAAACACACACACTTCAGTTCTGAGTGCACACAATGCTATCGCTGTAGAGAACTGCATGCATCAGATTAACGAATGATTAATATGCAGAACTGCATGCGTGTAAGAAATCAGTGCATGTGATTACTAAGGACACAATATCTGACGTGATGCTTAATACTGTTGAAGTAATTTGAATATTTGCAAAGGTTCAAATATCTATGTCAACTACTTACCTCATGGTAAATGTGTTTGTGGAAGACTGTAATGATGGAGGAACTACATAAAGGTAAATATATGTTCGCTGTCAGGAACCTTGTGTAGCTGTGAGCATAGCTGGTGATTCTACATGAAGGGCCTTGCAGCTCCCCTCGGGTTAGATGTGAGATGGGATATTGATTTATTTTTATGTATGAGACGTGTCAGTTTAGAAGGCTATTGTTAAACATATATAAGGGAGAGGCTAAAACAAAGCAGAAATGAAATCCTCACCATTTTAATAATTTATTGTCAAAAGCAAGCTTTAAATCCTGTGGAGAGAGTGGGCGATTTAGGTAATGCATAGCTTTCAAAATAACATTTTTATCTTGTTAACACCTGTAGGGATGCATTGATTTCAGTGGTTTAGTAGGGTTTTTTGTCCAATACGCCGTTTACGAAATCCAACCAGTAGGACTCATTTGAGTAGAAAAATCATGATTTTCCACAAGCATTGATTTTTTATCAATAGAATCCAGTAAAAATACAAGTACACAGAAGCACTGGTGTTTGTTTCCTGTTAATGTGTAATGTAATTTTTGTGATCTCTTTTAAGAAGTTAAGTTACTAATAGCTCACTAGATCTACAGAACAATAACAGCAGTACAGCATCAGCACACCACCACCTCTGCATCAGTGCACCACCACCAGCGTACCAACTCACCACTAGTGCAGCCCAACCACAGCATCAGCGCAGCACCAACTCAGCATCAATGTAGCACCACTTCAGCATTAGCACTGCATCACCTCACCATAAGTACAGCATCACCTCATCACCAGTGCCAACTCAGCATCACTCAGCACCACTTAAGCACCAGAACAGCACAATTCTACCACACACTACCACAACTAACAATTTCAGTCTAAGTCACAAATTTCCACTCCACACCATATACATCCACTCGACTCCAAAACAAAACACATAGGTAGAAAACATGCTCATTTACAATGCCAATAGCTCTAACTCTCCAAATGTGAGGCCTATTGCATTTCTAATGCTTGTTAGGGTTGGGGTGGGCAGACTACAGGGATGGGTCTGGGTTTTAGTGCTGGAGGGGCTGGGGTGTGATGTTTACTACGCATATACCTTTACCAATCATGCCTTTACAAAGAAGTTTGTTGTTAAGGTATGCGTGGTAAAGGAATGAGTGGTTAAGACGCATTCATTGTTGTGACTGTGTTGTTGAGGCGCACATGGTTTAGCCATGCGTGCTTCTGTCATACAACCTGCTTTAAAAGCTGATACAATTGTATAATGAAAAATGTGTTGTAGAGTGCACCAATTTTCCAATTTTACAATTGTTTTGCCAACCATCCTCTTAGTTAAGCCTGGGCGGAGGTTGCGGAATTGCGCTAACTGGAACTCCGCGAAGTGGCAAAAAAACTCTGCTGTGCTACCCGGAGCTCCGCAAGGAGTGGAGTTCCATAGAAAAATGCAGTTCGCGGTGATTTCACAGTGCAGATGCTTGTCCGCACTGTGCAATTAGCGCAGACGGCACCTTGCACTGAGCAAGCGGTCCCATCTTTCCCTTTTCTGCTGCTTGAGTAGATTTTTACTCGAACTGCAGCTTTCTCAACGCAAACAAGCAGTTTCTCGCAAGCATACGCAACCACTCGCAATGAGAAACCTGACCACCCTGCATTGAGAAATCTCACCGGGATGTTTATTTTCCATGCTGTCGGTTGCCAACTTGATGTTGACGATCGCGAGCGAGGCAATAAGCTCTGCGAAGCATAGTTTTTCAGAACTCCGCGAGCTCAGCATAACGCGGGGTGCGGGAAACTCTGCGAGCGCAGCGTAGTTTACCGCCCAGGTTACTCTTAGTGGCCAGGCTCATTCGCTAAGCACCATATGTGAGAGCGGTTCTGAAAAAATTTGCCAGTGCTACTTTTGGTTGCCAGTCCAGTACTGATACTAGTTCTGCCTGTTCTAGAGGCTAATACTAGATGGTGTGCTCCAGAACGAGTTATTTAGAAATAATAAAAAGCTAATTAACACGCAGTGTGCAGCGCGGCTTCTGCATGGAAGTTTTGAGTGATGGGTCGCGTGCCCTTGTGTTTGGCAATGCATATATGGCGTCTGGCCTGAGTTATGCCTGGCGTGCTGGGTGGAGATGACACCATCATCAAACCACGCAACAACCACCCACCCATTTCCATTTCAGAAAAGCTTTCCCCACCATTTCTATGGTATTCTAAACATTTGTTAGTCTGACTTTCCTATGAGGAATCAGGATGATAACTTTAGAATACTAAAAGATCAAAATAAAATAAAAGTTGGAGCATGCTGGCTGGTCTTGGAGCGCTCTGCGCGGTGCTGTGCAATATCACCTTCTGCCCTTTTTGGTGGCATGCCACCATGATTGGACCAAACATGCTGCCACTCCAACATTTCCCAGTAAGCTGCAAGCTGCTTTTAGGGCTACGTGCGCTGATATACCCCAACCAAGAGCTCCCCCTATACTCATTCCTCGTCACTATGTCCTGCAGAGTGGGGTTGATTTGAACATTTACATTTTTGTTAAGATTAATTTTGGTTCACAGTCTGGCCCTGCACACCACTGGTACCCTTCTGATGCCTTGTGACCACCTGCCATTGTGATGTCCTTGAATTGCCACCATCTGCTGCCCTTGTTTCATGCCACCTGCAGCCTTTGTTTCATACCTCATGCTTGTGGGTGCCACTTGCTGCCACACCACCTTCTTCCTTTTAAATGTTTGGCCATGTGCCCTGTAATCGGCTATCAAAGGGCAGCAGGTGGTAAGCCACCACAAGGGCGGCAAGTGACAAGTAACAACTAGGGCAGCAGGTGGTGCAGCACTTTAAGGCAGCCAGTAGGTGGCATGCACAGCAGAGGCAGCAGGTGCTAAAGCATCTCCAGGGAAGAAGGGGGTGTGGCTTATCAACGACAATAGATGGTGTGCTTCTTTGGGGTATAGGGTGGGGTGTGCTTATTCAGGGGTATAGGGGGGCATGAAACAATAAGACCAGCAGGTAGCACAGCATTTCAAGGCCCATCAAGAATAACGGATAGCGTGGCACACCACCTGCTTCTCTTATGGTACTTGTCTTCCTGTTTGTCATTTGGTGGTACACAACTCTTTCTCCCCTTGAGGTGGCAGCCCTGTAGCTGACATTATGGTGATAACCACCTGCTGCTCTTGAGGTGCTAGAGTTCCTGATCTTGGGTGATGCCAGGGCACTTGCTGTCCTTTTAGTAGCACGTCACCTGCTGACATTGAGGCCACCTACTGCCCTTGTGGTGGTAAACTACCTGCGAACCTTGAGGTGCCAAGCCTCTTGCTGTCCTTCCACCTGTTCCCTTTAAGGTGCCAGGGCGACTCCTGAACTCTTAGGGTACACCACTGGCCCCTTGAGGTGCCAGAGCTCCTCCTGCATCTTTGGGGGCTCACCATATGCTCTCTTTGAGGTGCTAGGCCGTCTACAGCCCCTGTGGGCATGCACCACGTGGTCCTCCTGTGGAGAGTGCGTACTGCTTTTTTGTGGTACACTACCTGTTCCCTTTAAGGTGCCAGGGCGACTCCTGAACTCTTAAGGTACACCACTGCCTCCTTAAGGTGCCAGCGCTCCTCCTGCATCTGTGGTGGTACACAACGTGCTCTATTTGAGGTGGTAGAACGTCTACAGCCATTGTGGGCGTGCACCACAGGGTCCTCTTGAGGTGGGTGCCTTCTGCCCTTGTGGTGGCACACCAGAAGCTCCCTTGAGGTGCTAGACTGCCTGCTGCCCCTGTGCTGGCACACTACCTGTTCCCCTTGAGGTGCCAGGCCTGAAGTTGCCTTTGTGTTTGGAAGCCATCTGTCTCCCGTATGGTGACACACTTCCTACTTCTCTTTGATAGCCAGTGGGCCTACTGACTTTGTGGTGGCACGTCAGTAGCTTTCCTTGAGGTGTCTGACCACCTATTTCACCTGTAGTATTACAAGTCCTGCCCCCTCAAGGTGCCAGCCATCTTGCTCTGATTGTGGTGATATGTCTGCCCCTCTGATTGTACAACCAACTTGCTGCCCTTGAGGTGCCAGGCATGAAACTTCCTGTGTGATGGTAAACCACTGTCTACCCTTGAGATGCCAAGCCACCAATTCCTTTTGAGATGCCAGCCGCCTGCTTTTGGTCGTTGCTCCTACTGTAGTCATCCTTAGATTGTAGCCCAGTAACAGTTTTTTTGTTATTTTTTAGGAACTAGTGTAACGTCTCCAAAGAGGCCAGCGGGGCTGGGGAAGGATAATGCCTAGCATGAATCTTCTTACTATGCCCCCGTGTTTTGAAATTTCCAAGACTCGACTTCTCTAATACATTTCTGGGAATAAAGCATAGTTCACTGTTGACGAGTCGATGGCTTTGATCCCCAGTACACGCCTTTAAAAGCCAGTTAGTGGATGTGCTCAGAAATAATTTCTTCAAAAAACACGCACTATCGGAAAAAAAGGCTACAGTGGAAACTATGAAGTCATCTCTCCCATCCGTCTAGCGCGCCGCACACCTAAATGCTTTAAAACCTCCACAGGGCGCTGAGGAACCAGGGCGAGTGTCGTCTGTCACACAGCCATCCCGAAACTCCTGGTGTGCAGGTAAAGCCGACTGATCAGAGGAGACCATGAAAGGTTAGAGATGCCGGGAAAGATTGTCTTTGGGAAATTAGTGAAATTTGTTTGCAACATAAGATCCACTTAGCAATAGGTTCCGGACAACAGGAGGTTGACTGCTCAGTCTTGCCTCGCCCTCACTTCGGAGGGTTCAGTGGTATAGAGCCTTCTGGTGTTCAGAGGTTCCAGGGGTAGCCAGTTCAAGGATTTTAGGTCCCGGGAGATGTGGGAATTTCTTTTAGAACCAGTGATGAGTCTCGCAGCAGCATTGATTGAAGCCCTTAGCGGTGTCGTTGTAGCTTTGGGTAGGCCACAGAGAGAGACACTTCCGTACTCCACTCTAGGGATAACTAGCACTTGTACTGCCTGCTTGAAGTCATTGATTGGCAGGAAGGGTTTCAGCTTCCTCCGTGTGTTTATCTGGAAATGTGCTCCCTTTGTAGCGTTGCTGATGTGTTTTTGCATATTGAGGTTACTGTCGAGAGTTATTCCCAGTGATTTCCCTGAGTCGTCGATGGTTGAACGTTGAGTGCCGTAAGATGTTTTATCCAGTCTTGCATTATGGGGACTTGGGGGGTGGAGCTATTAGAAGAAATTCGGTTTTTAGGGCATTCAATTTGAGATGATTTTCTGCCAGCCATATCTGGGTATTCCTAAGCATTGTGTTAAGCAGTTTGATGTCTTCTAAGGTGTGGATCTTAAGGTATAGTTGTGTGTCGTCAGCGTACATGTGGTATTGCATGTTAGACGCATGGAGAATTTCGGTGAGAGGTTCCATGATAAGGTTAAACAATGTTGGGGATAGTGAGGACCCTTGCGGTACTCCTAACGTTACTGGGACAGGTTTGGACAGGGAGTTGTTGACCTTGAATTGTTGTGTACGATTTTCGAGAAATGAGGCAAACCAGTTTAGCACTGATCCTGATAATCCCATTCCATGCTTCAGAAGATCTATCAGGTTCTGATGTTTGACCGTATCAAAGGCTGAGGAGAGGTCTAGCAGGATGAGTAGGCAGGATCCATTCTGATCAAGGATTTGTAGTTCGTCGTCAATTATTTGAGTCATGGCTGATTCAGTGCTGTGACATGCTTGGAAGCCTGATTGGTGTTTGTTAAGACGGTCAGTGTGTTCAATATGCCTTGTCAGCTGGAGGTGTACACATTTTTCCAGTAGTTTGACCAATGTAGGGATATGGGAAATAGGGCGATAGTTGTTTAAGTCCGTTGGGTCTGCCATGGGTTTCTTAAGAATGGGTGAAACCTGTCCAACTCTGATGGTGTCCGGGATGCAACCTTGTTGAAGTGAGCTGTTTATGATCTTAGTCCAATGAGGCAGAAGCAGTGGAATTAAGTCTTTAACAGCGTTTGCAGGGAGAGGATCAGTGAAGTGATTGGCAGGGTACAGGGCACTAAGTATTTTGCATATGGCTTCTTCAGAGTATGTGGAAAGGGATGACCAATCTGCATCGTTTTGTAGGTTAAGCTTTGATGGGATATGGTATGGTGCAATTGGAATTGCTGGGGAGGTTTTCGTGTGCGGTCCCAAGTGTAAGATCAAATCATTGAGGAGGTCATTCTTGATATTTTCTTTCTTCAGAGTGAAGAAGGCAGAAAATTCTTCACAGTTGGGTGGCAGGCACGCAATGTGTTGTGGACGTTGGGGTGCATCCTTAGATTGGGTTTTGATTAGTTCAAATAGTTTTTTGGGGTGATTTCTTGCTTGGTCTAGTTGGTGGCTGAAAAAGTCTGTTTTAGTGCGCTTAATCTTTCTGAAGTTTGCGTTTCTTTTTTCCTTAGAATCTTGAGGTGATTGGTGGATGGAACTGATATCCAAGTGCGTTCAGAAGATCTGAGAGATCGTCTGTCTTCGTTGAGTATTCCATTGTACCAGGGCTTAGAGTCTTTTATGGAGGCTCTCTTTAGTTGAAGGGGGGGCTACCTCATTTATTATCGTGGTCATGGAATTGAGGTAGTGATTGGTAAGACCATGGACTTCGGAAGATCCTGCAGGTGGTAGAAGTAGGTTGTAACGGGACGATGGTAAATTGTTAGGGTTGATTTTTTTCATGTCTCTTTTCCATACTTTAGGTCTTGTGGATTGAACCGAGCTCAATTTCACTATTTCCTTGATAAAGAAGGTAATGATATGATGGTCTGACCAGTCACAGGATTAGATCGAGCCTAGCTGAATGGAATCTCTTTTAGAGATTATTATATACAGGATTTAACCTTTATCGTGTGTAGGGCTGTTGCAGATTTGGATGTGTAATCTGCTGTATAATTTATGAATGTGCATGCCTGTTCCTTATTCTGTGTATACAATTGCATAGTGTCACAGACCAGAGAGCGTGTGAGGTGCAGTGGGTGTGCATCTCTGCATTCATCAGATATACTGCACGGTGTCTGAGTTGTAGAAGGTTTGTCCTTGCACAGAACCTTGCTTCAGTCTCGCAGGCAGACACCCAAACATGCTTCCAGTTGAGGCAGTACCTCAGGCTTGGGCAGCACGGAAGCTATTATATACAGCACCATACCTGCGCTCACTAGACCTTGGCTACTAGTAAAGCAGTGATTTATCGAGCGTCGGTCGGACTGGGGAGTTAAAAGCAGCCCTGGCAAACATGCTCAGACCAGCCTACTCCCTTTGTCTCCTTGCACAAGCTCCCACTTTCCATCACTGATTGTTTTCTCTCTACCTTCCCCCTCCCTCCCCCTCTCTCTCTTTTCTGAAGCATCCCTGTCTGTGCCTGATGCTGTTAACCTCAGAGAGCTGTGGAAAGTGACTGTGACACCAGGAGCAGCCCTGGGCTTTCAAAACCGGTCTCCAATGATTCCAATCCACTGGGGAAATGCCCTGTGGAATAAAAGACCTATCCAAACCTGGCTAAAGTACTATGGAAAGGAAACCGAAACACCTTATTTAGTTTATAGTAGCCCATATCGATGCAAGATACGTCTGAACATAAATAGGGAAAACATCCACATAGCAAAGAGACCCTGAAATTCAATCGACTTTCCATTGAACACAAAATGGAACAATCTTCATTTGATGCTCTCAATCCCCATCGTAAGGACGGGACCTTCAACGTTATTAACCTTTGTCAATTTGCTTGCAGCTACTTGCTCTATCTTAAGAAAACAAAATGAAGGGTGTAGGCAGTAAAGCTTATCCTTCATATATGGTTCGGTGCAATTAGGATTGCGTCAAATTAAAAAGAGATGTGGGTGTGACAGGGGAAGCCGTCCTGCATGAAAATAGAAAAGTCTATAAAGATATACTCGAACACAAAAAATAACTCAATGCCATAGGGCATGGCAAGCCTTACAAACAGCAATTGATGGGAAAATTGCCAGGGCATTTGGGGAATTCATAAAATGGGCCAGCGCGGGCAAAGCCAAAAACTTGGAAGCAAATATAAGGCCAGGGATACGGGTACAGCACTTCCCTGCCATGTGCAAAAAAATCCACGGAACTCCCCCCCATGAATCAGGATGTTGCATTAGAGTTGGTGGGTAGAAAACAAGTAAAACCTGGGAGTACATTATCAGGCGACGTGGAGGAAGAATTTCAGAAAAGTAAGTTAGTCAGAGCTATCAAGGCCCAAAAATCACCTAAAGTTCCTGGTCCAGACAGAATTCCCAATGAGGTCATCGAGAACAACCAAGACATGTGACTAAAAATACTAACAGCTGGATTTAACGCAACCTGGTCCCAAGAAACGGTTCCTGACTTATGAAAGACCTCTATTATTGTGCCAAACCTCAGGAAAGGGAGGTGGGACGACCCAGCCAACTATCTCCCCATCTTCCTCCTGGATGGTGGAGGTAAAATCTTCGGAAAATTGATTCTGCTGCATCTGGAGAACTGTATGGATGACACACATATTATATCCCAACTACAGACAGGATTCTGCAGAGGACCAAGTACTATAGACAAGCTAATGAGGTTGTACTTGATTTGCCTGAAGTATGCGACTCTGGAAAGGTCTACATTATATTTGGTCTAAATTGACTCAAAGACTGCCTTTGCTAGTGTCAATAAACCTACATCGTGGAATATCCTGCGAAAAAAAGGCCAACCGACTAAGTACCTGATATTACTGATTTTGATCATCAACCCATATGGTGCAGAAATATGTGCTATAAGAAGATTTATAAATTATAATGCATGTTTTTATTATATGGGTATTTTGGCTGAAACAATAAAGGAACTTGTTGTTCATTACCATAGCAGTGTGTTCAACCTTCCTCAATTATAGGTTGAACCAACCACAATCCATTGCTCTACGGCCTTCAATTGCATTGGCTCCCTATCCCTAAATAGGTTATTTTTAAATATCTGACTAGATGTCAACGTGACATTCACTGTATGAGACCAGATTTATTAAAGATAGTTTTTTGATCCAAGTCAAACCCTCCTGCCTTCTTTGCTCCTCTGCTGCTATTCTCAAAATCCATGAGATTTGCCATTCTCGTTGAGTTGAAGAGACTTTACTCGTGCACTACTAAAATCTATAATGCTTTGCCTCTGAGTCTACTGCTTTAAACTAACCACCTGGAGTTTAGGAACCAGTGTAACATTTCACTTTTGACTTCTTTCATCAACAATTCTAATTTCTGCTACTGTTCTTTCTGTATCTCTTACATTCCCTGTGGCGCGTGCATACCTTTTGAAATCGTAGTTGCACTTACTAAGGGCCACATGCATCAAGCAAAATACTGGTTGCAAACGGGCCAATTCGCAGAATCGGCCCATTTGCCACCGGTATTTTGCCATTTTTTTGGATGCATCAACCTAAAAGCAATTCACAAAATAGGTAATCACAAATTTTGCGATTACCTATTTTGCAAATGCAGTTAGGGAATCGCAAATTGTGATTCCGTAAATGCGATGCATTATGCATTCGCAAATTGCGTTTTCGCAATTTGGAATCGTAATTACCATCAACTTCAAGTTGATGTTAATTTGCAGTTTGTGGTGCATACACATACCTTTAGGGCATGTGTGTGCACCACATGTGCATACTTACCTTTTTTGGGAGTGCATCAGGGTGGCCTGTTCGCCTTCTTGCACCCTTGAAATTGCATGCGCAATTTGCGAGTACCTATTTGGTACTCGCAAATTGCGAATGCAATCCCATTCATTCCTATGGGCCTCTAGGGAAGCCCTTCCTTAATAGGGAATTAGAATTTATTTGCGAAATCTACATGCATAGGTAATTGCGACTCCTTAATTGCGGTTCCTTAATAATCGCTATTAAGGACTCACAATTCCTACTTTTGATGCATGTGCCCCTAGGTTTCCATTCACTGTTTACAGATAATGATAGGAGAGCACATGCACTTTAAACATCTACACAGAAATATGACCATTCCGGCAAGGTTTGGTACCTGCGAGATTAAAATACTTGTGGTGTCAGCCTAAAACAAATCTGTGTTTTTGACTGCCACTCAAGGAATATGCCAGATCTGTTCATGTGTCCTCTTGACTCCTACCCAGTTATCTGCTGCCCTGCCTTCATCAGAATCCCAAACATCAATGGACAATGCTTGGACCCTTTGAAACAGTGCACCGCATGCCGGTCCGATTGAACCGAACGAGGCATCCGCTACTTCAAGCCCTTCTTGCTGGCCCTACACAACGAACATTTCTTCTGACTAGAAGCACTCTGTGTGCACAAGGGCATACCTAACCTATAAAACCATCCACTTTAACACTCATGTATGCGGCAGACACACTGGGCCTGATTCACAGAACTAACTTAAGACAAAATTCTAAACTTACTACTTTTGGTATTCACAGAAGTTAGGATTTTGTCTTAAGTTTGTCTTAAGACAGACTTAAGACAGGCTTAAGTTAGGATTTTGTCTTAAGTCTGTCTTAAGTCTGTCTTAAGACAAACTTAAGACAAAATCCTAACTTCTGTGAATACCAAAAGTAGTAAGTTTAAGATTTAGTCTTAAGTTAGTTCTGTGAATCATGCTCACTGCTCAGTAAGGAGTAAGCCGCCATAAGATCCCTCTCCCAGGGTGCTCCAAACTCTAAACTCTAGCATTATCTGGGAATGCCTAGGAATTTGGAACCCTCTACAACGGAGCTGTGCTACGTCCTATTTGAAGTCTAGCTTTCCCGGACATGGAAGTTCCAAACCTCTTCTGGTCACCAGGGAGTTGCAAGATCTTGCTTCCATATTGCTTTTAATCTACCTTCAGGTACGTTGAACACATAGGCCAAGATTTCCCAACACTTGCACCGGTGTAAAGTCCCCAAAAGTGACACATACCGGCACTAAGTGTTGATTTGTTATTTACTTTTTAATGCACAACTATCTTTGGGCTGGAACGTTGTCTACAAATAAGCCACAGTAGGGCTACGTGCTATTACTTACCAATTAAAAAAGCGCCCCAGTGTTGGTACACTGGCATTCCCATGGGTTCCTGTCACCCATGGTTTTTGATGCAAAGCCCTATCTAATATCATTTGTAGACATGGATTTGTACCAGAGATGTATGTCTTGTTGAGGCAGAAGTAAATAAGAAGATAAGTACATGCAAGTCGGGGGAGTCTTAGTATAATGCACAAGCTGAAGTCAATTGGTTGCAATGTCAATCAGTCTTGATCCATAAATTAGCATTTGTAATTTGTTTTTCATGCATGGATTTAAATAATATTCTTTATGGGGTTTCCCGTTGTAATGCTTATTTTTCTCCGAATTGTGATATTAATATGTATTTAAAGATTTCAAGGGAGATTTTTTGATGTTATGCAGTGATTACCCAAATACTATACTTATTGTGGTTGGTGATTTCAGTGCTCCTATTGCTAGTTCTGTATATAATGAAGGAGGTTTTATGGGCTTTAGTACCTCGTGGGATAAGCTGACTCCCTCTCTTCAAAATAGGCATAGCGATAAGCAAGCAATAAGATTGTTAACTTAGGCTCTGGAATTAAATTTAGCCATAATTAATGGTCGATTTGTTGATGTGGAAGTTGGTAACTTTACCTGGGTTATTAAAATCGTTTTTCATTCAGCAATTACATTTTTATTGCTTATATAGGGACTAGCGCGGCGATTTTTATCGCAGATAAACCTTGGTATTACCAAGATTTATCGCAAATGCGATAAAAATCGGCCGCAATGCATGAATATCGCTGAAAAGTCAGTGATATTCATGCATTACCGAGCGAATGCTCTTAGCCATGTTATCCACCTCCCATTGGATAAGATGGCTAAGAACAGCTCAGGGCAGGTGTTACCTTTTGGAGATATTCGCGCTTAGCGCGAATATCTCCAAAAGTTGGTAATAGGAGATAGCGATGTTAACGACTGTTTCCAGTCTCTAACATCTTGGCACGCTCACTTTGCATGTCATTAGTGATACATTTCTCTGACATGCAAAGTGGGGCCCAAGATGGTCGCTATCTCCTACTAGCTGTCGCTAACTGGTGTTAGCGACAGCTAGGTAATAGGGAGATAATTTTATCTCCGCTTTCTTGGCTTTTAAAGCCAAAAAAGCAGAGATAAACCCCCTTGATAATATGCCCCTCGATTTATTACCAATCTTACATGAGAGCCGACAGAATGCAGTGATCCTGCTAAGTTAATCATACACATTGAAATACTGATTTATATTTCATTTGATACCCAGTCTAACACAGTCTACTATTAATTGTGTTGCAATATGGTTAATCTTAATATCTTTATCAATTTACTTTCATCAATAGTTGATATGCTTACTACAGTTTCACATCCCTCTAATAAGCCACCTTTTGTAGGTAACAGAAAATTAAAAAGGAGAAAAACGACTTCAAAACTACAAAGAAGACTGGAAAGAGGAAATAGAGAAGCAAGATGTTGTATCCTTTGTGGTTAGCTATTGCTACATGTAATTTTCACAACTTTCAGTTTATTTTGGCTAAATTTCTGGGAAAGAATTAAGTTAAAATGTCAGTCTCAAAAAGATAACGTTACTTGGGATATGCATTTTAAGAGGTTATACCAGATTTCAAAGGAACTTTTGAAATACCCAGGTACGACTCTACTCTGTTCTGTTTGAAACAAATATCTAATGATGAAATTGCTGACATATTAACTAGTATGAACCATTCAAGTTACCAGGGGCCCGGTGTTATAACTAATACAGTATTGAAAATGGCACCTCTAATTTGGGCCTAGCTATTTAAGCCATTGTTTTTATATTGCATATATTCAAATTATATCCCAGATTCCTGGAAAGGATAAAAAGGGAAACAGAAGAGCTCCTTTGAATTATCAATCAATCACTTTGTTGGGCACCCCAGGGAAATATGTGAAAAAGTAATTTTGTCTCAATTAGTGAATTGGGGAGATGATAAACACATAACACTCGAGAAGCGGTCGCTCCCTGCTCGCCTCGCATTGCTGCTCACACTGCCTGCCTGCTTTCAGACTGCCTTCTGGTATCGTAGCGTTCTCCCCATTGCCTGCTTTGTGCCAAGAAATCGTAGCGCTTTGTATTTTGTTCCGCGCTCGCATTGTGCAACTTGTGTGTTTTGTGTGTGTTTGCTTTTGGGAACATGGGAACGTAACTTCATTAATTTGGCCCGATTGCACCGAGACCATAGCATATTCCACCTCTGTGCCCAAATCTCAGCCAGTTTCACTCGGGGTATCGTTGCCATTTTGTTTGTTTTGCCTGCAGCCAGCCTCCCCACCCCGCCCCCGTCTCCCAGATTGATCCTCCCTCGCACCCGCCCCCTCCACCATCTGTATATGACAGATGCTTTCCCGCGCAGCGTTCACGCGCAGCGGTCGCGCCCCATGCGCGCCGAAGGTGCGCCAAAGGTAAGCCCGTCTGCGCCCGCCGCGCCTGGACTGCGCCCAGCACCTGTCCCCCTGGTCCCCGCTGCCCCCAATCCTCTAAAATCACATATGATGCCGCAACTCTCCTCGCCCTCAACCTCGGACGCACACCACAATGCTGCGATGCCACCCCAGGATGTATCCACGGCCCATTCGCCTGCCTTTCCTGCAAGTTCAACTGCTTCAGGACCTTCACCAAATCCACTTCCTCCATACACAGCTCTGACTCTAACCGCCTTAAGTGCATCCTGCTTAACACCCGCTCGGTCCACAGACACGCAACTGAAATCTGGGACCTACTCGACACTGCGTCACCGGACATCGCCTTTCTTACAGAAACGTGGATGAACACATCATCAGCACCCGACATCGCAATAGCCATACCTGACGCTTACAAGATCATCCGAAAAGACCGCACCAATCAAACAGGAGGAGGCATCGCCATCATCCACAGGAACACCATCAAAATCACGACCAGCTCCGACGATAATCTCGCAACCGCCGAACATCTCCACTTTCAGATCCACACCGACCCTAGGACCACACTTAGAGGCACCCTCATCTACAGACCTCCAGGTCCCCGCACTCAATTCAGCGATGACATCACGGACTTCGTCAGCCCACATGCCGCCCTCGCCTCCGAGAACTACATTCTTTTAGGAGACCTCAACTACCACCTTGAAAACAAATAGCAACACCACCACCCTGCTGGACGACCTGGCCAATCTCGGACTCAAACAACTTGTCGACACCCCCACCCATGAAGCCTGACACACGCTCGACCCTATCTTCACCTCCAGCAAGCACATCTCCTTCGATCGCACCACAGCTCCCCACTGGACGGACCACAGCTGTGTTCACTTCAGCTACAAAACCACCCCGACCCACAGCCGCCCTCAACCTATTCCTCGGAGAAACTGGAACAAGATCACCACCGACCAACTGCTCACATCGCTCAACCAAAACCCACCCGCCCTCTCATCGGACCCAAAGCAAGCTGCCACCAACCTCAAACAATGGATCACCCACAGTGCTGATGAATTAGCACCCCTGAAAAAGCACCAGATCAAATCAGCCAGCAAAAAGGCTCCCTGGTTTAATGATGACCTTAAAACATCCAAGAAGCTATGCCGCACCCTGGAGAAAACTTGGAGAAAAAACCCAACCACCGACAACATGGCCACCCTCAAGGCAGCCACCCGCAAACACCACCAACTGATTCGATCCGCCAAGAAATCAGCATTCAAGGATCGTCTCGACAACAACACTCACAACAGCAAGGAACTTTTCAACATCGTCAAAGAATTCACCAACCCCACCGCAGCATCTAACGACATCACTTCCTCCCAAGACCTCTGCGATGCGTTATCCTCCTTCTTCTACAACAAAATTGCCGACATCCACAACAGCTTCGAGAACACTCCCAGCGACCAACCCTCCCCACCCCCCTCAGATCCTACTCCACCAACTAATCACCTTAGCGCTTGGAACCCAATCACCACTGAAGACACCACCCGCCTAATGAACTCAATCCACTCTGGCTCGCCAACCGACCCCTGCCCCCACCACATCTTCAACAAAGCGGACTCCATCATCGCACCTCACCTCCGTGATGTCATCAACTGCTCGTTCAACTCTGCCACCTTTCCAGAAAGCTGGAAACACGCCGAACTCAGCGCCCTTCTGAAGAAACCCACAGCAGAACACTCTGATCTTAAAAACTACCGACCCATATCCCTCCTCTCATTCCCGGCCAAAGTCATTGAGAAAGCCGTCAACAGCCAGCTCGCCGCCTTCCTTGAATCCAACAACTCCCTCGATCCATCTCAATCCGGGTTTCGAGCCAAACACAGCACCGAAACCGCCCTCATTGCAGCGACTGACGACATCCGAACACTACTGGACAACGGAGAAACAGTGGCCCTCATTCTACTTGACCTCTCCGCCGCTTTCGACACAGTCTGCCACAGCACCCTCATACAACGCCTCAGCAACATCGGCATACATGGAAAAGCCTTGGACTGGATCACCTCATTCCTCGCTGGGAGAACTCAAAGAGTCCGACTTCCCCCATTCAACTCAGAGGCCACCGAAATCATCTGTGGCGTACCACAAGGATCTTCACTCAGTCCCACCCTCTTCAATGTCTACATGAGTCCACTTGCTTCCATCGCGCGTCAACACAACCTTAACATCATCTCTTACGCCGACGACACCCAGTTAATCCTTTCCCTCACCAAAGACCCTAACACCGCCAAAACCAACCTTCACGAAGGCATGAAAGAAGTAGCCGAATGGATGAAACATAGCCGTCTAAAACTCCGCTCTGGGCACAGCACCCACACCCACAGACCATGCTCGTAACCTTGGCTTCATCCTAGTCTCCTCTCTCTCGATGTCCAGACAAGTCAACGCAGTCTCATCCTCCTGCTTCAACGTACTCCGCATTCTCAAAAAGATCTTCCGCTGGATCCCCCTCGAGACAAGAAAGACTGTCACCCACGCACTGGTCACGAGTCGACTGGATTGTGGTAACACACTCTACGCTGGAATCACCGCAAAATTACAGAAAAAGCTCCAACGCATCCAATACGCATCAGCGAGACTCATATTAGACATCCCTCGCCAAGATCACATCACCAGACACCTAAAAGACCTCCACTGGCTTCCCGTCAACAAAAGAATTACATTCCGCCTTCTCACCCACGCACACAAGGCCCTCTACAATCAAGGACCCGAATGCCTCAACACACGACTGTCCTTCTACAAACCCACCCGACAACTAAGATCGTCCAATCAAGCCCTCGCCACTGTCCCGCGCATCCGAAAAACCACCATGGGTGGCAGATCCTTCTCCTTCCTCGCTGCCAAGACCTGGAACTCACTCCCCACTCACCTCCGCCTTACTCAAAACCACATCTCCTTCAGAAAAGAACTCAAAACCTGGCTATTCGACAAATAATGAACCCCTTCCCCAAGCGCCTTGAGACCCCCTGGGTGAGTAGCGCGCTATATAAATGCTCAAACTTGAACTTGAGTTGGTCAGTCGGAGACCGCAACGTAATTCCATACTACAGCATTTCCACCATCTGTATTATGATGTCGGTTTCCGACAGGCTTTCCATGCCAGGCCATCCGACATGGAAAGCATATCGGAAAGCAACTTTGGGGGCCCCTAGCAGGGCTTCAAAGAGGGGGGGTAAAAATTAATTTCCACTTTAATGTATACACTGATTTTGTTTTAATCGACCTTACTCCTGTACGATTACAAAGACAATTGGGTACTTTAGCCTCATACACCAATTCATACAAACTATTGAAGGATGAAACCAAAACTAAGATAATGGGCAATGATGCTCACAGATTGCCAGCTCCACATAAAAGTTAGTTTAACATAACTAACATGAAATTATGGTTTAAAAAGTTGCCAAATGAAAAACTTTTTATACTGACTATTTTGCATTGTGTAAATGTAAAACATTACATTTTAATTGTGCATTCGTAAACATGGGAGGAATGCAGTTTTATTTAAAGGCTAATCTTAATCCCAATGTTAGAAGGATTTACATACATTTTAAATTTGGAAGTATTCCTTTGGTGAAAAGCTTTGCCTTCGTAGTAAAGATGGAAAAAAGCATCCTAATTGCCCATTTTGTGGTGGCATTATTTAGGACTAAACCTGTTCTAATGTTTTCTTCTGGGTTACAATTTTACCGCAATCAATTTTTAAAACCCCACCTTGTAAAGTTTAATGTTTAGATTTATTCTGAAGCACTTTTTATTTTGTTTTACCAGAAATTAGGGAATATTTTTTAATGACTATACACATTTTTTACTTGTATTGCTTTGTCATTAATATTGTAATTGACTACTACTGTATTTTATGTATGTATAATATTTCTGTGGAAATGTTACAATAAATAAAAATAAAACCTAAGCAGTACAAAACCTACGTCAGACATCGCGCATGCACCTTTAAAATATACTACGGCATTTCCACCGTCTGTATTATGATGTCGGTTCCCGACAGGCTTTCCATGCCAGGCCATCCGACATGGAAAGCATTTCGGAAAGCGACTTTGGAGGCCCCTAGCAGGGCTTCAAAGAGGGGGGGTAAAAATTAATTTCCACTTTAATGTATACACTGATTTTGTTTTAATCGACCTTACTCCTGTACGATTACAAAGACAATTGGGTACTTTAACCTCATACACCAATTCATACAAACTATTGGAGAATGAAACCAAAACTAAGATAATGAGCAATGATGCTCACAGATTGACAGCTCCACATAAAAGTTAGTTTAACATAACTAACATGAAATTATGGTTTAAAAAGTTGCCAAATGAAAAACTTTTTATACTGACTATTTTGCATTGTGTAAATGTAAAACATTACATTTTAATTGTGCATTCGTAAACATGGGAGGAATGCAGTTTTATTTAAAGGCTAATCTTAATCCCAATGTTAGAAGGATTTACATACATTTTAAATTTGGAAGTATTCCTTTGGTGAAAAGCTTTGCCTTCGTAGTAAAGATGGAAAAAAGCATCCTAATTGCCCATTTTGTGGTGGCATTATTCAGGACTAAACCTGTTCTAATGTTTTCTTCTGGGTTAAAATTGTAAAGTTTAATGTTTAGATTTATTCTGAAGCACTTTTTATTTTGTTTTACCAGAAATTAGTGAATATTTTTTAATGACTATACACATTTTTTACTTCTATTGCTTTGTCATTAAAATTGTAATTGACGAGGACGAGTGTACGAGGCAAGATGGCGTCCGACTCGGACGCGTAAGTTTGTTGCTCCTGCCGGACCCCGCAGAGTAGAAACATATGCAGTGAGAATTCGGACAATAGCAGAGGAAATGCGAAGTTTTTGACCCTCTCGACTATACGAGTGGAAATACGTGCTTTTATACAGCGGAATTGGATACTTATGACTACACAAGGAACAGGTTCAAGTTGGATGTGGCGGCGGTTTTGGTCGCGGATGCGCTACATGCTGTTACAGCAGTTCCTGATTGAGCAGTTAACACAGCGCACCTGGTGGAAGCTGATTCTCCGCCCGAAGTTAGGCAGCGTGGAGTATGGTGCGGAGAACGGTGTGTGGAGACAGAGCGCGGCTTCTGGTGTTTCATCAGGAGATATGCGGTTGAAGGGCAGGAGAGCGCGAGGACAGGGAGCCGCAACAGAGATGACTAATGGAGTGGATGCAACGTCGAGTAAAATGCCAGCGTTACCTGCTGAGACAGCTGACGAGACTGCTACCGAGACGGCCGCCGCTTCGACTCCCCCTCCTCCCACAGTGAGTACAAACAATACAGTGCAAGAGAAGTCAGCAGGGAGAGAGGGGGAGCCTAGTGTTCGTAAAAGAATACCCAGGATGTTTACTGCTTTGAAAACTAAAGCAGTGGGCAAATTAACCCTGAAGCAGCAACTGGTGGGTGAAGTAATAGAGACCCAGGGCGAAGCCTCAGAGACTGCCTTGCTAAATGCTCAGGATTCAAGTTTAGATCCTAGCTCTGTAACGGATGTAATGAGGGTCGAGACGCTGACAGAGCCAAATATATGTACTAACGGAGGCAAAGCTGAGACTCTAAAAGATTTGACTTTGCAAATGGAGAAAGATTGTTTAAATTCTGAGGCGCATCATGAGAAAGTGATAAATTTGGATATGGCTATATCAGTTGCAGGAGATACTGACTCAGCCGATTTTTTTTCATTATCAGAGCACTCTATGTCCTCGTCAGAAAGTCTGGTCGAGCTGTATGCTACACGAATGAGTATGGTGGATGGTGGATCAGAGCGCATATTAGAAGAAGAAAATTATTACAGTGCTCATAGTAGTCTTGATGAAAACATGGATAGAGATTTTCCTGATCCTAGCACCGTTCGAAGACTCAGATTGGACATGAGTAGTAAAGAGCTAACACAAGATGGAGCACTTAATGGAAATATGGGCGCAGAGAACTCTGAAGACATCTCGTTAGACTTGATTTATCTATGATGCAACACAGGGAAGAGAATCGTGAGGATAGCATCAAAGTACAAAATTCTTGTAAAAAATTACAGAACTCCGTGAGAAGATTGGTCAAGTCCCATAATGAATTTGTCGCAAGAGCAACAGAAGCTGAAGCACGCATATCCTCATTGGAAGATGAGATGGGTCAACAGCGAAAGACTATAGAACTACACATGGCGACTAAAGAGGATATTAATTGGAAGCTCACAGATATTGAAAATAGAGCTTGTAGGAACAATTTGAGGTTCCTGCAAATTGAAGAAGGGAAAGAAGGATCCGATGCACGAGGGTTTATAGTTTCGCTCTTGAAATCTGTTATGCCAGAGACAGGGAGATGGGATTGGGACAGGGAGGTTGAGAGGGCCCATCGATTCCTATTCAGGGCTAATGCCAGAGATAAGAAACCACAAGTTATTCTAGTGGCCTTTAATAGCTTCCAAGCAAGGGAGGAGATTTTTTTAAAGGCTCGCCCTGATAAGAAATGTAAAGGCTGTGATTGTGAATTTTTTGTTAGACCGGATTTATGTAAGCAGTCTGTAGAGTTAAGATGGCAGTTCAGACAGCTCATTGCGCAGTTTCAAGGGAAAGGCACGCAGGCTTTTTTAATGTTTCCTGCAAAGCTCAAAATTATTCATAAGGAGCGCACTGGGTTCTTTACAACTGAAACTGCCGCTAAAGAATTTTTGTTATCATTATGAAACCGGTCTAAGGGCTCAAACTGTTAAATAACTAGGAGCATTGACAATTTCTCACCCAAAGTGAATGATTTTTCTTTGTATGTTAATGATGAGGATGTTTAGATACTCTGTTGGGGGGCGGTAGGGGGGTGCGACAAACTTGCATCACAGGACCATAAGTCCTAAAGCCTCGGCTAAGGGTTGGGGACAGCAGGGTGGGGGGCGGGTGAGAGGGGGGGGTGATCGTCGGGGAGGGGCAGGGGCACGGGGGTGAAAATAAAAGGGGAAAAAGTGGAACACGACAAATACATGGTGAAAATACAGGTGTAAGATATGAAGAAAAGAAAATAGAGCGTAATACAGTGCAAAATAAATTTCTTTACGGAAGGAGGTATGGTAGATGGTTGTTCAAACTTATGAGTTAGGAATGGTTAAATTAGGTATTATGATATGTTATGATCGAATATGGCAGGGAACAGTTTAAGAATATGCTCTTTGAATGTATCTGGTTTAAATAATTTAATTAAAAGACATAAAGTCGCAGCAGAGTTAAAATATATACAACCCGATGTTGTCTGTTTACAAGAAACGCATATCCCATGGGTTAAGAGGGAGCTCCTAAAGGATCTAGGATTTAGATTGGTATCAGCCTCCAAACAATCTAGTATGATACGAGGGGTGGCAATCTTAATTAGAGATAGTGTAACAACAGTTGGCCGGAAGGTGGAAGATAAAAAGGGACGGTGGGTCATTGTGGAATTGAAGTTTGGAAATAGACAACTCACTTTAGTATCGGTATATGGGGCAAATTTGGATGACCCTGACCCATTGATAGAGATAAATATGGAGTTAGTTAATTTTCAACAGCCAATACTGATCTGTGGTGATATTAATATAAATTTGAATAATACTGCCTTAGGAGATGCACAAGTAATTTATAAAGGACGCAAACCTAAGGTGTACACAGCACTTAAGAACTTATTACAAGAGCATGGTTTGGTTGACACTTGGGGTATGCTGAGAGAGAGAGATAGTGGATTTACATTTTACTCTCATCCACATAGACAGTTAGTAAGATTAGATTATTTTTTTATACCTCGAAATCTGCTTGAAGGAACTAATATTAGAATCTATCCCCGGATATCTTCGGATCATTCTCCCATAGCTGTAGATATTCACCACTTAACCAAAAGGAAGATACAATCCAGCTTCTCATTTGATCGTAAGCTTGGTTTAAATGCAGAATTTACTACACATATGCAAGGCTGGATTCAAACCTTTTTTGATGAAAATCGTGGTTCGGCTAATATCCCGGTAGTATGGGACACATTTAAAGCAGGGTTGAGGGGAGAATGCATTAACTTTGTAATGGGTCAACGTAAGAAACTAAGGAAAGCACTGGACAATTTATATGAACTTTTGATCAAAGCAGAAATCTGTTTAACTGAAAAAATTGCATTGGGTAATGTGAGTCTGGCTGAAGAGGAAAATGAGGTCATTAAAGCTAGGTCCAATATCCTGGGTTTCTGGGACAAAGAAATTGCCAGAAAATTTTTATCATAAAAAATTTTGAGTTATGAATTCGGAGAGAGAATAGGTAAAACCTTGGCAACAAGGCTTCGAATGAAACAAACAGCCCAGAACATAAGTGTTATGAAAGACTCCCAAGGTAATTCACATTCTGAACATGAAAGTATTTTGGGACTATTTCAAACTTATTATGCTAAACTCTATGCTAGGGAAGACAATTTGGTTTCTGATGACCAATGGTACGACAGAATGTTGATTGATTTGAAGATTTTAGACCCTGACTAGCTGATGAATTGGAACTGCCTATCACTTTGATTGAAGTGGAGACTGCAGTGAATAGTCTCGCAGTGGGTAAAGCGGCGGGGCCTGATAGATTGCCTGTTGAAGTTTATAAACGTTTTTTTCACAATTTAAAAGATGAGCTCTATCAGGTAATCCTGGCAGCTCAAGATGGTAATCCCCCCGCTACATGGGCTGAAGCAACGATAGTTGTGTTTTGTAAAAAAGATAAACCCACTGACACTGTTGGATCTTACAGACCCATATCATTGTTGAATGTGGACAACAAAATATACTCAAAGATTTTAGCCAATCGATTATCCGGGGTTGTGTCATCATTAGTATCCAGACATCAACATGGGTTTATTCCTAAGAGAAGCACTGTTGATCACATAAATAAAGTTATCACATTGTTTGATTTGGCCGCAGTGAATAAACGTAAATTAGCGCTTTTTTTATTAGACGCGGAAAAAGCGTTCGATCGAGTATCGTGGGAGTACCTCTGGATTCTAATGGACAAAATGGGTTTTGGTCAGAGATATATCAAAGCTATAAAAACACTCTATCTCAAACCTACCGCAAAGATATCCACTTTGGGAGGGCTCTCCGAATCGGTGTATATAACCAGAGGGACTCGTCAAGGTTGCCCCTGCTCCCCTTTATTATTTTCATTATACATTAACCCTTTTATTGAATTATTAAGTCGGAACCCCTTAATTCCTCCCTTCACTGTTACTGATTTTTCTTTTTCTGTATTCGCTTATGCAGACGATATAGCGGTAGTTACGGATACCCCTGAAACAGCTAGTTTGGAAATTGAGAGGATGGCTAAGGAATTTGGTAGGATAACGGGGTATAAACTTAATGTGTCTAAAACACAGATACTTTGTTCAGATGCCGTAAATTGGGGGGACGAGAGGGTGGTTGGGGAAGCTACGTATTTAGGGATACGTATTAAAACAGATATGGATGAATTGGTTAATGCAAATTGGAGCAATGTTTATCAGAAAATTAAGACGTCATTGGAGAAATGGGAAAGGTTATATTTGACCATCATAGGTAGAACTAATGTCATCAAAATGAATGTTCTCCCGAAAATTCTTTATTTATTTCGATCGATACCTTTGGAAATTCCGAAACATAAACTTCAGGCATTGCAATCTCTCTGTGGTAAATTTATTTGGAGCCCTGGTAAACCTAGGCGGGCGATGAAACATCTCACTCTACCTATTGAAAGGGGAGGGCTAGGGGTACCTGATTTCTTTTTATATTATATCGTGTGTTTTTTGTTAAAAATGCGATTTTTGTTAATAAGAGGCTATTCGGAGTATTCACATAACTATCCTTCCATATTCGAGATCTTGATGGGAACACACACAAGACAAATTTTTTTTAACGAAATTGATGGAAATTATTACAAAAGGACTCGATTTAAGGTTCTGATTAGTGCCCATAAAGTTTGGAAATGGGTAGCCCGTCTTACTGATATAAGGAAAGTATCCTATTATACTCCCTATTTTTATGTCAGATTCTTACCAATCATATTTTCAGATGAGGCAGCTTGGAACTGGCAAAAAAAAGGGGTGACTTGTTTGGGAGATTTTTTTTCGAGCGAAGGTGAATGTAAATCGTTTACTGAAATGTGCGAAAAGTTTGGTTTACCTAGAAGTTATTTTTTTAAGTTTTTACAAATAAGGGATTATCTTATAAGACATAAGTTATCCCTTAAAAAGCACAAAATTGTAGAGGGTATTGCACAACAAGTCAAGATTGGTATTCTTTATCGTATGTTTATGGAAGAGAAGTCTGACGATTTGGATAAAATACAAGCTAAGTGGAGGGAGTCATTGGGAGATAATGAGATTGAAGTTGAAAATTTGATTTTGTTGTCTAAAGATGTTCTGATGTCTGCCAATTTAAAAGCTCAATTTTTCAAAAGTTTATTTGATTTATATTATACACCTGCTCGAATGTTAAAGTGGAGAAGAGGTCATGATGGAAGATGTTTTCGTTGTAAAACTGATAATGCAGACAGTGTACACATTTTCTTCTCTTGTCCTATACTAGGAAAATGTATTCAAGATATTGAAAATTTCGTGTCTCTAATTCTTAAGGTCAAATTAAAAATAACTCCATCTATGTTGATTTTAGGGAAGATCCCAGGTGATAATCAAAATAATGAACTTTATCGTTTTCAATATTTCATTTTCTTCATAATGACTGTAGCTCGGTTATGTATAGCCGCAGAGTGGCTTCAAGAAAAACCTCCATTGTTTCAACAATGGCAAGCACGGCTGTACAAACTATATAAGTTAGAGTGGAGTCTTTTTTCATTATCTGAATCAAGACGGAGAAAAAAATTGGGATGGAGAATATGGGGGACCTTTTCAGACTTTTATGAGGCTTAAAGATCTTATGCTGTGTGTGTTGCCTTGTATATTTTCCCATGTATTTCTTTTTCTTCTTGTATACGCTCGTATTTATTTATTATCAAATGTATTTTGTGATAGATATTTTGTTATGAGTTAGGAATTAGGTATTATGTGAATTGTTCTGTGTATTTTAATTTTTGCCGTGTTCCAATAAACTACTGTATTTTATGTATGTATAATATTTCTGTGGAAATGTTACAATAAATAAAAAATAAAACCTAAGCAGTACAAAACCTACGTCAGACATCGCGCATGCACCTTTAAAATATAGTGCAAAGGTTTGTGCATTGCACACAACAGCTTAATTGTTCACCAGAGCCATATCTTAGCTATGCTGTTGTCCTGATCCCTGCTTCTTAAGCAACACACCACAGCAACTTTGGTTGCAGCACTGTGTTGTATCAAATAATAAAAAATCTGTTGCATCTGTTGCATAAATGTGTGAAGCTCACATATGCATAAACCAAAAACATGGATTCTCACAGATCGTTTTCTCTAAACTCTTTTGTCCTTGCAGACAATGCCCGTTCCACCAATCGTCTCTCACCATGCTGCTTTGTGATGGCGTAGTAAAAGTAGGAACTATATATAAACTGCTCCCAGCTGAAGAATGCTGTACAGGCCCCTCTACGATCCCATCCCATACCCTAAACTGTCTCTAACATAGCGTTTATTCCCCTTCATCTCATACCGGCTGTAATGGGGGCAACTGTGTCCCTCTCAGTAAAAGAAACTGAACTGATAAACAACACAGGCATGCAACCTGCAATATCCTCAGCTGAAGTGAACAGTGATCCAGACATAGACAGTTTTCTGTCCTCAGCTGAGGTGACCTACGGGCATGCAACATTCACTGTCCTCAGCTGAGCTCTGCAATTATACAGACATGGACTATTCTGTGTTCTCAGCTGAGCTGAACAATAATACAGACCGACTAATCTGTATCCTCAGCAACATTTAACAATGATACTGACATGCAACATTCTGTATCTTCAGCTGAGCGGAACAATGATACTGACATGCAACATTCTGTATCTTCAGCTGAGCTGAACAATGATACGGACATGCAGCATTCACTCTCATCAACTGAGCTCTACAATGGTACAGGCATGGACTATTCTGTGTTCTCAGCTGAGGTGAACAATGATATAGACATGCAACATTCACTGTCCTCAACTGAGCTCTACAATTATAAAGGCATGGACTATTCTGTGTTCTCAGCTGAGCTGAACAATGATATAGACATGCAACATTTACTGTCCTCAGCTGAGCTCTACAATGATACAGGCATGGACTATTCTGTGTTCTCAGCTGAGCTGAACAATGATATAGACATGCAACATTTACTTTCCTCAGCTGAGCTCTACAATGATACAGGCATTGACTATTCTGTGTTCTCAGCTGAGCTGAACAATGATACGGACATGCAACATTCACTGTCCTCAGCTGAGCTCTAAAATTATACAGACATGGGCTACTCTGTGTTCTCAGCTGAGCTGAACAATAATACAGACCGACTATTCTGTATCCTCAGCAACATTTAACAATGATACTGACATGCAACATTCTGTATCTTCAGCTGAGCTGAACAATCATACTGACATGCAACATTCTGTATCTTCAGCTGAGCTGAACAATGATACGGACATGCAGCATTCACTCTCCTCAGCTGAGCTCTACAATGATACAGGCATTGACTATTCTGGGTTCTCAGCTGAGCTGAACAATGATATAGACATGCAACATTCACTGTCCTCAGCTGAGCTCTGCAATGATACAGACATGGACTACTCTGTGTTCCCAGCTGAGCTGAACAATGATACTGACATGCAACATTCTGTATCTTCAGCTGAGCTGAACAATGATACGGACATGCAGCATTCACTCTCCTCAGCTGAGCTCTACACTTATACAGGCATGGACTATTCTGTGTTCTCAGATGAGGTAAACAATGATATAGACATGCAACATTTACTGTCCTCAGCTGAGCTCTACAATGATACAGGCATGGACTATTCTGTGTTCTCAGCTGAGCTAAACAATGATATAGACATGCAACATTTACTGTCCTCAGCTGAGCTCTAAAATGATACAGGCATGGACTATTCTGTGTTCTCAGCTGAGCTGAACAATGATACGGACATGCAACATTCATTGTCCTCAGCTGAGCTCTATAATTATACAGACATGGACTATTCTGTGTTCTCAGCTGAGCTGAACAATGATATAGACATGCAACATTTACTGTCCTCAGATGAGCTCTACAATGATAAAGGCATGGACTATTCTGTGTTCTCAGTAGAGCTGAATAATAATACAGACCGACTATTATGTGTCCTCTGCAACATTTAACAATGATACTGACATGCAACATTCTGTATCTTCAGCTGAGCTGAACAATCATACTGACATGCAACATTCTGTATCTTCAGCTGAGCTGAACAATGATACGGACATGCAGCATTCACTCTCCTCAGCTGAGCTCTTCAATGATACAGGCATTGACTATTCTGTGTTCTCAGCTGAGCTGAACAATGATATAGACATGCAACATTCACTGTCCTCAGCTGAGCTCTGCAATGATACAGACATGGACTACTCTGTGTTCCCAGCTGAGCTGAACAATGATATAGACATGCAACATTTACTGTCCTCACCTGAGCTCTACAATGATACAGGCATGGACTATTCTGTGTTCTTAGCTGAGCTAAACAATGATATAGACATGCAACATTCACTGTCCTCAGCTGAGCTCTGCAATGATACAGACATGGAGTACTCTGTGTTCTCAGCTGAGCTGAACAATGATACGGACATGCAACATTCACTGTCCTCAGCTAAGCTCTGCAATGATACAGACATGGACTACTCTGTGTTCTCAGCTGAGCTGAACTATAATACAGACCGACTTTTCTGTATCCTCAGCAACATTTAACAATGATACTGACATGCAACATTCTGTATTTTCAGCTGAGCTGAACAATTATACGGACATGCAGCATTCACTGGCCTCAGCTGAGCCCTACAATGATACAGGCATGGACTATTCTGTGTTCTCAGCTGAGGTAAACAATGATATAGACATGCAACATTTACTGTCCTCAGCTGAGCTCTACAATGATACAGGCATGGACTATTCTGTGTTCACAGCTGAGCTGAACAATGATATAGACATGCAACATTTACTGTCCTCAGCTGAGCTCTACAATGATACAGGCATGGACTATTCTGTGTTCTCAGCTGAGCTGAACAATGATATAGACATGCAACATTCACTGTCCTCAGCTGAGCTCTAAAATTATACAGGCATGGACTACTCTGTGTTCTCAGCTGAGCTGAACAATAATACAGACTGACCATTCTGTATCCTCAGCAACATTTAACAATGATACTGACATGCAACATTCTGTATCTTCAGCTGAGCTGAACAATCATACTGACATGCAACATTCTGTATCTTCAGCTGAGCTGAACAATGATACGGACATGCAACATTCACTCTCCTCAGCTAAGCTCTACAATGATACAGGCATTGACTATTCTGGGTTCTCAGCTGAGCTGAACAATGATATAGACATACAACATTCACTGTCCTCAGCTGAGATCTGCAATGATACAGACATGGACTACTCTGTGTTCTCAGCTGAGCTGAACAATAATACAGACCGACTTTTCTGTATCCTCAGCAACATTTAACAATGATACTGACATGCAACATTCTGTATTTTCAGCTGAGCTGAACAATTATACGGACATGCAGCATTCACTGGCCTCAGCTGAGCCCTACAATGATACAGGCATGGACTATTCTGTGTTCCCAGCTGAGGTAAACAATGATATAGACATGCAACATTTACTGTCCTCAGCTGAGCTCTACAATGATACAGGCATGGACTATTCTGTGTTCACAGCTGAGCTGAACAATGATATAGACATGCAACATTTACTGTCCTCAGCTGAGCTCTACAGTGATACAGGCATGGACTATTCTGTGTTCTCAGCTGAGCTGAGCAATGATACGGACATGCAACATTCACTGTCCTCAGCTGAGCTCTAAAATTATACAGACATGGACTACTCTGTGTTCTCAGCTGAGCTGAACAATAATACAGACCGACTATTCTGTATCCTCAGCAACATTTAACAATGATACTGACATGCAACATTCTGTATCTTCAGCTGAGCTGAACAATCATACTGACATGCAACATTCTGTATCTTCAGCTGAGCTGAACAATGATACGGACATGCAGCATTCACTCTCCTCAGCTGAGCTCTACAATGATACAGGCATTGACTATTCTGGGTTCTCAGCTGAGCTGAACAATGATACGGACATGCAACATTCACTGTCCTCAGCTGAGCTCTAAAATTATACAGACATGGACTACTCTGTGTTCTCAGCTGAGCTGAACAATAATACAGACCGACTATTCTGTATCCTCAGCAACATTTAACAATGATACTGACATGCAACATTCTGTATCTTCAGCTGAGCTGAACAATCATACTGACATGCAACATTCTGTATCTTCAGCTGAGCTGAACAATGATACGGACATGCAGCATTCACTCTCCTCAGCTGAGCTCTACAATGATACAGGCATTGACTATTCTGGGTTCTCAGCTGAGCTGAACAATGATATAGACATGCAACATTCACTGTCCTCAGCTGAGCTCTGCAATGATACAGACATGGACTACTCTGTGTTCCCAGCTGAGCTGAACAATGATACTGACATGCAACATTCTGTATCTTCAGCTGAGCTGAACAATGATACGGACATGCAGCATTCACTCTCCTCAGCTGAGCTCTACACTTATACAGGCATGGACTATTCTGTGTTCTCAGATGAGGTAATCAATGATATAGACATGCAACATTTACTGTCCTCAGCTGAGCTCTACAATGATACAGGCATGGACTATTCTGTGTTCTCAGCTGAGCTAAACAATGATATAGACATGCAACATTTACTGTCCTCAGCTGAGCTCTAAAATGATACAGGCATGGACTATTCTGTGTTCTCAGCTGAGCTGAACAATGATACGGACATGCAACATTCATTGTCCTCAGCTGAGCTCTATAATTATACAGACATGGACTATTCTGTGTTCTCAGCTGAGCTGAACAATGATATAGACATGCAACATTTACTGTCCTCAGATGATCTCTACAATGATAAAGGCATGGACTATTCTGTGTTCTCAGTAGAGCTGAATAATAATACAGACCGACTATTCTGTGTCCTCTGCAACATTTAACAATGATACTGACATGCAACATTCTGTATCTTCAGCTGAGCTGAACAATCATACTGACATGCAACATTCTGTATCTTCAGCTGAGCTGAACAATGATACAGACATGCAGCATTCACTCTCCTCAGCTGAGCTCTTCAATGATACAGGCATTGACTATTCTGTGTTCTCAGCTGAGCTGAACAATGATATAGACATGCAACATTCACTGTCCTCAGCTGAGCTCTGCAATGATACAGACATGGACTACTCTGTGTTCCCAGCTGAGCTGAACAATGATATAGACATGCAACATTTACTGTCCTCACCTGAGCTCTACAATGATACAGGCATGGACTATTCTGTGTTCTTAGCTGAGCTAAACAATGATATAGACATGCAACATTCACTGTCCTCAGCTGAGCTCTGCAATGATACAGACATGGAGTACTCTGTGTTCTCAGCTGAGCTGAACAATGATACGGACATGCAACATTCACTGTCCTCAGCTGAGCTCTACAATTATACAGACATGGACCATTCTGTGTTCTCAGCTGAGCTGAACAATAATACAGACCGACTATTCTGTATCCTCAGCAACATTTAACAATGATACTGACATGCAACATTCTGTATCTTCAGCTGAGCTGAACAATGATACTGACATGCAACATTCTGTATCTTCAGCTGAGCTGAACAATGATACGGACATGCAGCATTCACTCTCCTCAGCTGAGCTCTACAATGATACAGGCATGGATTATTCTGTGTTCTCAGCTGAGGTGAACAATGATATAGACATACAACATTCACTGTCCTCAGCTGAGCTCTACAATTATACAGACATGGACTATTCTGTGTTCTCAGCTGAGCTGAACAATAATACAGACCGACTAGTCTGTATCCTCAGCAACATTTAACAATGTTACTGACATGCAACATTCTGTATCTTCAGCTGAGCTGAACAATGATACAGACATGAAACATTCACTGCCCTCAGCTGAGCTCTACAATGATACAGTCATGGACTATTCTGTGTTCTCAGCTGAGCTAAACAATGATATAGACATGCAACATTTACTGTCCTCAGCTGAGCTCTACAATGATACAGGCATGGACTATTCTGTGTTCTCAGCTGAGCTGAACAATGATACGGACATGCAACATTCACTGTCCTCAGCTGAGCTCTAAAATTATACAGGCATGGACTACTCTGTGTTCTCAGCTGAGCTGAACAATAATACAGACATCTTCAGCTGAGCTGAACAATCATACTGACATGCAACATTCTGTATCTTCAGCTGAGCTGAACAATGATACGGACATGCAACATTCACTCTCCTCAGCTAAGCTCTACAATGATACAGGCATTGACTATTCTGGGTTCTCAGCTGAGCTGAACAATGATATAGACATACAACATTCACTGTCCTCAGCTGAGATCTGCAATGATACAGACATGGACTACTCTGTGTTCTCAGCTGAGCTGAACTATAATACAGACCGACTTTTCTGTATCCTCAGCAACATTTAACAATGATACTGACATGCAACATTCTGTATTTTCAGCTGAGCTGAACAATTATACGGACATGCAGCATTCACTGGCCTCAGCTGAGCCCTACAATGATACAGGCATGGACTATTCTGTGTTCTCAGCTGAGGTAAACAATGATATAGACATGCAACATTTACTGTCCTCAGCTGAGCTCTACAATGATACAGGCATGGACTATTCTGTGTTCACAGCTGAGCTGAACAATGATATAGACATGCAACATTTACTGTCCTCAGCTGAGCTCTACAATGATACAGGCATGGACTATTCTGTGTTCTCAGCTGAGCTGAACAATGATACGGACATGCAACATTCACTGTCCTCAGCTGAGCTCTAAAATTATACAGGCATGGACTACTCTGTGTTCTCAGCTGAGCTGAACAATAATACAGACTGACCATTCTGTATCCTCAGCAACATTTAACAATGATACTGACATGCAACATTCTGTATCTTCAGCTGAGCTGAACAATCATACTGACATGCAACATTCTGTATCTTCAGCTGAGCTGAACAATGATACGGACATGCAACATTCACTCTCCTCAGCTAAGCTCTACAATGATACAGGCATTGACTATTCTGGGTTCTCAGCTGAGCTGAACAATGATATAGACATACAACATTCACTGTCCTCAGCTGAGATCTGCAATGATACAGACATGGACTACTCTGTGTTCTCAGCTGAGCTGAACAATAATACAGACCGACTTTCTGTATCCTCAGCAACATTTAACAATGATACTGACATGCAACATTCTGTATTTTCAGCTGAGCTGAACAATTATACGGACATGCAGCATTCACTGGCCTCAGCTGAGCCCTACAATGATACAGGCATGGACTATTCTGTGTTCTCAGCTGAGGTAAACAATGATATAGACATGCAACATTTACTGTCCTCAGCTGAGCTCTACAATGATACAGGCATGGACTATTCTGTGTTCACAGCTGAGCTGAACAATGATATAGACATGCAACATTTACTGTCCTCAGCTGAGCTCTACAGTGATACAGGCATGGACTATTCTGTGTTCTCAGCTGAGCTGAGCAATGATACGGACATGCAACATTCACTGTCCTCAGCTGAGCTCTAAAATTATACAGACATGGACTACTCTGTGTTCTCAGCTGAGCTGAACAATAATACAGACCGACTATTCTGTATCCTCAGCAACATTTAACAATGATACTGACATACAACATTCTGTATCTTCAGCTGAGCTGAACAATCATACTGACATGCAACATTCTGTATCTTCAGCTGAGCTGAACAATAATACGGACATGCAGCATTCACTCTCCTCAGCTGAGCTCTACAATGATACAGGCATTGACTATTCTGGGTTCTCAGCTGAGCTGAACAATGATATAGACATGCAACATTCACTGTCCTCAGCTGAGCTCTGCAATGATACAGACATGGACTACTCTGTGTTCTCAGCTGAGCTGAACAATAATACAGACCGACTATTCTGTATCCTCAGCAACATTTAACAATGATACTGATATGCAACATTCTGTGTTTTCAGCTGAGCTGAACAATGATACTGACATGCAACATTCTGTATCTTCAGCTGAGCTGAACAATGATACGGACATGCAGCATTCACTCTCCTCAGCTGAGCTCTACAATGATACAGGCATGGACTATTCTGTGTTCTCAGATGAGGTAAACAATGATATAGACATGCAACATTTACTGTCCTCAGCTGAGCTCTACAATGATACAGGCATGGACTATTCTGTGTTCTCAGCTGAGCTAAACAATGATACAGACATGCAACATTTACTGTCCTCAGCTGAGCTCTACAATGATACAGGCATGGACTATTCTGTGTTCTCAGCTGAGCTGAACAATGATACGGACATGCAACATTCATTGTCCTCAGCTGAGCTCTAAAATTATACAGACATGGACTATTCTGTGTTCTCAGCTGAGCTGAACAATGATATAGACATGCAACATTTACTGTCCTCAGATGAGCTCTACAATGATAAAGGCATGGACTATTCTGTGTTCTCAGTAGAGCTGAATAATAATACAGACCGACTATTCTGTATCCTCTGCAACATTTAACAATGATACTGACATGCAACATTCTGTATCTTCAGCTGAGCTGAACAATCATACTGACATGCAACATTCTGTATCTTCAGCTGAGCTGAACAATGATACGGACATGCAGCATTCACTCTCCTCAGCTGAGCTCTTCAATGATACAGGCATTGACTATTCTGTGTTCTCAGCTGAGCTGAACAATGATATAGACATGCAACATTCACTGTCCTCAGCTGAGCTCTACAATGATACAGACATGGACTACTCTGTGTTCCCAGCTGAGCTGAACAATGATATAGACATGCAACATTTACTGTCCTCAGCTGAGCTCTACAATGATACAGGCATGGACTATTCTGTGTTCTCAGCTGAGCTAAACAATGATATAGACATGCAACATTCACTGTCCTCAGCTGAGCTCTGCAATGATACAGACATGGAGTACTCTGTGTTCTCAGCTGAGCTGAACAATGATACGGACATGCAACATTCACTGTCCTCAGCTGAGCTCTACAATTATACAGACATGGACTATTCTGTGTTCTCAGCTGAGCTGAACAATAATACAGACCGACTATTCTGTATCCTCAGCAACATTTAACAATGATACTGACATGCAACATTCTGTATCTTCAGCTGAGCTGAACAATGATACTGACATGCAACATTCTGTATCTTCAGCTGAGCTGAACAATGATACGGACATGCAGCATTCACTCTCCTCAGCTGAGCTCTACAATGATACAGGCATGGACTATTCTGTGTTCTCAGCTGAGGCGAACAATGATATAGACATGCAACATTCACTGTCCTCAGCTGAGCTCTACAATTATACAGACATGGACTATTCTGTGTTCTCAGCTGAGCTGAACAATAATACAGACCGACTATTCTGTATCCTCAGCAACATTTAACAATGTTACTGACATGCAACATTCTGTATCTTCAGCTGAGCTGAACAATGATACAGACATGAAACATTCACTGCCCTCAGCTGAGCTCTACAATGATACAGTCATGGACTATTCTGTGTTCTCAGCTGAGCTAAACAATGATATAGACATGCAACATTTACTGTCCTCATCTGAGCTCTACAATGATACAGGCATGGATTATTCTGTGTTCTCAGCTGAGCTGAACAATGATACGGACATGCAACATTCACTGTCCTCAGCTGAGCTCTAAAATTATACAGACATGGACTACTCTGTGTTCTCAGCTGAGCTGAACAATAATACAGACCGACTATTCTGTATCCTCTGCAACATTTAACAATGATACTGACATGCAACATTCTGTATCTTCAGCTGAGCTGAACAATCATACTGACATGCAAAATTCTGTATCTTCAGCTGAGCTGAATAATGATACGGACATGCAGCATTCACTCTCCTCAGCTAAGCTCTACAATGATACAGGCATTGACTATTCTGGGTTCTCAGCTGAGCTGAACAATGATATAGACATGCAACATTCACTGTCCTCAGCTAAGATCTGCAATGATACAGACATGGACTACTCTGTGTTCTCAGCTGAGCTGAACAATAATACAGACCGACTATTCTGTATCCTCAGTAACATTTAACAATGATACTGACATGCAACATTCTGTATTTTCAGCTGAGCTGAACAATGATACGGAAATGCAGCATTCACTGGCCTCAGCTGAGCCCTACAATGATACAGGAATGGACTATTCTGTGTTCTCAGCTGAGGTAAACAATGATATAGACATGCACCATTTACTGTCCTCAGCTGAGCTCTACAATGATACAGGCATGGACTATTCTGTGTTCTCAGCTGAGCTGAACAATGATATAGACATGCAACATTTACTGTCCTCAGCTGAGCTCTACAATGATACAGGCTTTGACTATTCTGTGTTCTCAGCTGAGCTGAACAATGATACGGACATGCAACATTCATTGTCCTCAGCTGAGCTCTACAATTATACAGACATGGACTATTCTGTGTTCTCAGCTGAGCTGAACAATAATACAGACCGACTATTCTGTATCCTCAGCAACATTTAACAATGTTACTGACATGCAACATTCTGTATCTGCAGCTGAGCTGAACAATGATACAGACATGCAACATTCACTGCCCTCAGCTGAGCTCTACAATGATACAGGCATGGACTATTCTGTGTTCTCAGCTGAGCTAAACAATGATATAGACATGCAACATTTACTGTCCTCAGCTGAGCTCGACAATGATACAGGCATCGACTATTCTGTGTTCTCAGCTGAGCTAAACAATGATATAGACATGCAACATTTACTGTCCTCAGCTGAGCTCTACAATGATACATGCATGGACTATTCTGTGTTCTCAGCTGAGCTGAACAATGATACGGACATGCCACATTCATTGTCCTCGGCTGAGCTCTAAAATTATACAGACATGGACTATTCTGTGTTCTCAGCTGAGCTGAACAATTATATAGACATGCAACATTTACTGTCCTCAGATGAGCTCTACAATGATAAAGGCATGGACTATTCTGTGTTCTCAGTAGAGCTTAATAATAATACAGACCGACTATTCTGTATCCTCAGCAACATTTAACAATGATACTTGCTTGCAACATTCTGTATCTTCAGCTGAGCTGAACAATCACACTGACATGCAACATTCTGTATCTTCAGCTGAGCTGAACAATGATACGGACATGCAGCATTCACTCTCCTCAGCTGAGCTCTTCAATGATACTGGCATCGACTATTCTGTGTTCTCAGCTGAGCTGAACAATGATATAGACATGCAACATTCACTGTCCTCAGCTGAGCTCTGCAATGATACAGACATGGATTACTCTGTGTTCCCAGCTGAGCTGAACAATGATATAGACATCCAACATTTACTGTCCTCAGCTGAGCTCTACAATGATACAGGCATGGACTATTCTGTGTTCTCAGCTGAGCTGAACAATGATATAGACATGCAACATTCACTGTCCTCAGCTGAGCTCTGCAATGATACAGACATGGACTACTCTGTGTTCTCAGCTAAGCTGAACAATGATATAGACATGCAACATTCACTGTCCTCAGCTAAGCTCTGCAATGATACAGACATGGACTACTCTGTGTTCTCAGTTGAGCTGAAAAATGATATAGACATGCAACATTGACTGTCCTCAGCTGAGCTCTACAATGATACAGGCATGGACTATTCTTTGTTCTCAGCTGAGCTGAACAATGATACGGACATGCAACATTCACTGTCCTCAGCTGAGCTCTACAATTATACAGACATGGACTATTCTGTGTTCTCAGCTGAGCTGAACAATAATACAGACCGACTATTCTGTATCCTCAGCAACATTTAACATTGATACTGACATGCAACATTCTATATCTTCAGCTGAGCTGAACAATGATACTGACATGCAACATTCTGTATCTTCAGCTGAGCTGAACAATGATACGGACATGCAGCATTCACTCTCCTCAGCTGAGCTCTACAATGATGCAGGCATGGACTATTCTGTGTTCTCAGCTGAGGTGAACAATGATATAGACATGCAACATTCACTGTCCTCAGCTGAGCTCTACAATTATACAGACATGAACTATTCTGTGTTCTCAGCTGAGCTGAACAATAATACAGACCAACTATTCTGTATCCTCAGCAACATTTAACAATGTTACTGACATGCAACATTCTGTATCTTCAGCTGAGCTGAACAATGATACGGACATGCAGCATTCAATGTCCTCAGCTGAGCTCTACAATGAAACAGGCATGGACTATTCTGTGTTCTCAGCTGAGCTAAACAATGATATAGACATGCAACATTTACTGTCCTCAGCTGAGCTCTACAATGATACAGGCATGGACTAGTCTGTGTTCTCAGCTGAGCTGAACAATGATACGGACATGCAACATTCACTGTTCTCAGCTGAGCTCTAAAATTATACAGACATGGACTATTCCGTGTTCTCAGCTGAGCTGAACAATAATACAGACCGACTATTCTGTATCCTCATCAACATTTAACAATGATACTGACCTGCAACATTCTGTATCTTCAGCTGAGCTGAACAATCATACTGACATGCAACATTCTGTATCTTCAGCTGAGCTGAACAATGATACGGACATGCAGCATTCACTCTCCTCAGCTGAGCTTTTCAATGATACAGGCATTGACTATTCTGTGTTCTCAGCTGAGCTGAACAATGATATAGACATGCAACATTCACTGTCCTCAGCTGTGCTCTACAATGATACAGGCATGGACTAGTCTGTGTTCTCAGCTGAGCTGAACAATGATACGGACATGCAACATTCACTGTTCTCAGCTGAGCTCTAAAATTATACAGACATGGACTATTCTGTGTTCTCAGCTGAGCTTAACAATAATACAGACCGACTATTCTGTATCCTCATCAACATTTAACAATGATACTGACCTGCAACATTCTGTATCTTCAGCTGAGCTGAACAATCATACTGACATGCAACATTCTGTATCTTCAGCTGAGCTGAACAATGATACGGACATGCAGCATTCACTCTCCTCAGCTGAGCTCTAAAATGATACAGGCATTGACTATTCTGGGTTCTCAGCTGAGCTGAACAATGATATAGACATGCAACATTCACTGTCCTCAGCTGAGCTCTACAATTATACAGACATGAACTATTCTGTGTTCTCAGCTGAGCTGAACAATAATACAGACCAACTATTCTGTATCCTTAGCAACATTTAACAATGTTACTGACATGCAACATTCTGTATCTTCAGCTGAGCTGAACAATGATACGGACATGCAGCATTCAATGTCCTCAGCTGAGCTCTACAATGAAACAGGCATGGACTATTCTGTGTTCTCAGCTGAGCTAAACAATGATATAGACATGCAACATTTACTGTCCTCAGCTGAGCTCTACAATGATACAGGCATGGACTAGTCTGTGTTCTCAGCTGAGCTGAACAATGATACGGACATGCAACATTCACTGTTCTCAGCTGAGCTCTAAAATTATACAGACATGGACTATTCTGTGTTCTCAGCTGAGCTGAACAATAATACAGACCGACTATTCTGTATCCTCATCAACATTTAACAATGATACTGACCTGCAACATTCTGTATCTTCAGCTGAGCTGAACAATCATACTGACATGCAACATTCTGTATCTTCAGCTGAGCTGAACAATGATACGGACATGCAACATTCACTGTCCTCAGCTGAGCTCTGCAAAGATACAGACATGGACTACTCTGTGTTCTCAGCTGAGCTAAACAATAATACAGACCGACTATTCTGTATCCTCAGCAACATTTAACAATAAAACTGACATGCAACATTCTGTATTTTCAGCTGAGCTGAACAATCATACTGACATGCAACATTCACTGGCCTCAGCTGAGCTCTACAATGATACAGGCATGGACTATTCTGTGTTCTCAGCTGAGGTAAACAATGATATAGACATGCAACATTTACTGTCCTCAGCTGAGCTCTACAATGATACAGGCGTGGACTATTATGTGTTCTCAGCTGAGCTAAACAATGATATAGACATGCAACATTCACTGGCCTCAGCTGCGCTCTGCAATGATACAGACATGGACTATTCTCTGTTCTCAGTAGAGCTGAATAATAATACAGACCGACTATTCTATATCCTCTGCAACATTTAACAATCATACTGACATGCAACATTCTGTATCTTAAGCTGAGCTGAACAATGATACGGACATGCAGCATTCACTCTCCTCAGCTGAGCTTTTCAATGATACAGGCATTGACTATTCTGTGTTCTCAGCTGAGCTGAACAATGATATAGACATGCAACATTCACTGTCCTCAGCTGAGCTCTGCAATGTTACAGACATGGACTACTCTGTGTTCTCAGCTGATCTGAACAATGATATAGACATGCAACATTTACTGTCCTCAGCTGAGCTCTACAATGATACAGGCATGGACTATTCTGTGTTCTCAGCTGAGCTGAACAATGATACGGACATGCAACATTCACTGTCCTCAGCTGAGCTCTAAAATTATACAGACATGGACTACTCTGTGTTCTCAGCTGAGCTGAACAATAATACAGACCGACTTTTCTGTATCCTCAGCAACATTTAACAATGATACTGACATGCAACATTCTGTATCTTCAGCTGAGCTGAACAATGATACGGACATGCAGCATTCACTCTCCTCAGCTGAGCTCTACAATGATACAGGCATGGACTATTCTGGGTTCTCAGCTGAGCTGAACAATGATATAGACATGCAACATTCACTGTCCTCACCTGAGCTCTGCAATGATACAGACATGGACTACTCTGTGTTCTCAGCTGAGCTGAACAATAATACAGACCGACTATTCTGTATCCTAAGCAACATTTAACAATGATACTGACTTGCAACATTCTGTATTTTCAGCTGAGCTGAACAATCATACTGACATGCAACATTCACTGGCCTCAGCTGAGCTCTGCAATGATACAGACATGGACTATTCTCTGTTCTCAGTAGAGCTGAATAATAATACAGACCGACTATTCTATATCCTCTGCAACATTTAACAATCATACTGACATGCAACATTCTGTCTCTTCAGCTGAGCTGAACAATGATACGGACATGCAGCATTCACTCTCCTCAGCTGAGCTTTTCAATGATACAGGCATTGACTATTCTGTGTTCTCAGCTGAGCTGAACAATGATATAGACATGCAACATTCACTGTCCTCAGCTGTGCTCTACAATGATACAGGCATGGACTAGTCTGTGTTCTCAGCCGAGCTGAACAATGATACGGACATGCAACATTCACTGTTCTCAGCTGAGCTCTAAAATTATACAGACATGGACTATTCTGTGTTCTCAGCTGAGCTGAACAATAATACAGACCGACTATTCTGTATCCTCATCAACATTTAACAATGATACTGACCTGCAACATTCTGTATCTTCAGCTGAGCTGAACAATCATACTGACATGCAACATTCTGTATCTTCAGCTGAGCTGAACAATGATACGGACATGCAGCATTCACTCTCCTCAGCTGAGCTCTACAATGATACAGGCATTGACTATTCTGGGTTCTCAGCTGAGCTGAACAATGATATAGACATGCAACATTCACTGTCCTCAGCTGAGCTCTACAATTATACAGACATGAACTATTCTGTGTTCTCAGCTGAGCTGAACAATAATACAGACCAACTATTCTGTATCCTTAGCAACATTTAACAATGTTACTGACATGCAACATTCTGTATCTTCAGCTGAGCTGAACAATGATACGGACATGCAGCATTCAATGTCCTCAGCTGAGCTCTACAATGAAACAGGCATGGACTATTCTGTGTTCTCAGCTGAGCTAAACAATGATATAGACATGCAACATTTACTGTTCTCAGCTGAGCTCTACAATGATACAGGCATGGACTAGTCTGTGTTCTCAGCTGAGCTGAACAATGATACGGACATGCAACATTCACTGTTCTCAGCTGAGCTCTAAAATTATACAGACATGGACTATTCTGTGTTCTCAGCTGAGCTGAACAATAATACAGACCAACTATTCTGTATCCTCATCAACATTTAACAATGATACTGACCTGCAACATTCTGTATCTTCAGCTGAGCTGAACAATCATACTGACATGCAACATTCTGTATCTTCAGCTGAGCTGAACAATGATACGGACATGCAACATTCACTGTCCTCAGCTGAGCTCTGCAAAGATACAGACATGGACTACTCTGTGTTCTCAGCTGAGCTAAACAATAATACAGACCGACTATTCTGTATCCTCAGCAACATTTAACAATGATACTGACATGCAACATTCTGTATTTTCAGCTGAGCTGAACAATCATACTGACATGCAACATTCACTGGCCTCAGCTGAGCTCTACAATGATACAGGCATGGACTATTCTGTGTTCTCAGCTGAGGTAAACAATGATATAGACATGCAACATTTACTGTCCTCAGCTGAGCTCTACAATGATACAGGCGTGGACTATTATGTGTTCTCAGCTGAGCTAAACAATGATATAGACATGCAACATTCACTGGCCTCAGCTGAGCTCTGCAATGATACAGACATGGACTATTCTCTGTTCTCAGTAGAGCTGAATAATAATACAGACCGACTATTCTATATCCTCTGCAACATTTAACAATCATACTGACATGCAACATTCTGTATCTTAAGCTGAGCTGAACAATGATACGGACATGCAGCATTCACTCTCCTCAGCTGAGCTTTTCAATGATACAGGCATTGACTATTCTGTGTTCTCAGCTGAGCTGAACAATGATATAGACATGCAACATTCACTGTCCTCAGCTGAGCTCTGCAATGTTACAGACATGGACTACTCTGTGTTCTCAGCTGATCTGAACAATGATATAGACATGCAACATTTACTGTCCTCAGCTGAGCTCTACAATGATACAGGCATGGACTATTCTGTGTTCTCAGCTGAGCTGAACAATGATACGGACATGCAACATTCACTGTCCTCAGCTGAGCTCTAAAATTATACAGACATGGACTACTCTGTGTTCTCAGCTGAGCTGAACAATAATACAGACCGACTTTTCTGTATCCTCAGCAACATTTAACAATGATACTGACATGCAACATTCTGTATCTTCAGCTGAGCTGAACAATGATACGGACATGCAGCATTCACTCTCCTCAGCTGAGCTCTACAATGATACAGGCATGGACTATTCTGGGTTCTCAGCTGAGCTGAACAATGATATAGACATGCAACATTCACTGTCCTCACCTGAGCTCTGCAATGATACAGACATGGACTACTCTGTGTTCTCAGCTGAGCTGAACAATAATACAGACCGACTATTCTGTATCCTAAGCAACATTTAACAATGATACTGACTTGCAACATTCTGTATTTTCAGCTGAGCTGAACAATCATACTGACATGCAACATTCACTGGCCTCAGCTGAGCTCTGCAATGATACAGACATGGACTATTCTCTGTTCTCAGTAGAGCTGAATAATAATACAGACCGACTATTCTATATCCTCTGCAACATTTACCAATCATACTGACATGCAACATTCTGTATCTTCAGCTGAGCTGAACAATGATACGGACATGCAGCATTCACTCTCCTCAGCTGAGCTTTTCAATGATACAGGCATTGACTATTCTGTGTTCTCAGCTGAGCTGAACAATGATATAGACATGCAACATTCACTGTCCTCAGCTGTGCTCTGCAATGATACAGACATGGAGTACTCTGTGTTCTCAGCTGAGCTGAACAATGATATAGACATGCAACATTCACTGTCCTCAGCTGAGCTCTACAATGATACAGGCATGGACTACTCTGTGTTCTCAGCTGAGCTGAACAATGATATAGACATGCAACATTCACTGTCCTCAGCTGAGCTCTGCAATGATACAGACATGGACTACTCTGTGTTCTCAGCTGAGCTGAACAATAATACAGACGGACTATTCTATATCCTCAGCAACATTTAACAATGATACTGATATGCAAAGTTCTGTATCTTCAGCTGAGCTGAACAATGATACGGACATGCAGCATTCACTCTCCTCAGCTGAGCTTTTCAATGATACAGGCATTGACTATTCTGTGTTCTCAGCTGAGCTGAACAATGATATAGACATGCAACATTCACTGTCCTCAGCTGAGCTCTGCAATGATACAGACATGGACTACTCTGTGTTCTCAGCTGAGCTGAACAATGATATAGACATGCAACATTCACTGTCCTCAGCTGAGCTCTGCAATGATACAGACATGGACTACTCTGTGTTCTCAGCTGAGCTGAACAATGATATAGACATGCAACATTCTGTATCTTCAGCTGAGCTGAATAATGATGGGGACATGGAATATTCCGAATCCTCAGCTGAGCTGAACAATAGTCCATACATAGATGATTCTGTCTCCTAAGCTGAACTTAGACATGCAACCTTCTGCATCAGCACCTCAGCTGCACAATGGGACTGGCATAAACGATTCTGTATTCTCAGCAAAGCTTACCAATGATACAGGCTTACAATGGTCTGTACTCTCAATGGAGCTGACAATTGCACCAACATACACTGTACTATATCATTAGTGGAGATCAACAATGCCTGCAACACACACTATTCTGTATTCGATGTTGAGATAAACTATGATTCCAGCACACACTATTCTGTATTCAGTGTTGAGATAAACCATTATACCAGCACACACTATTCTGTATTCAGTGTTGAGATAAACTATGATTCCAGCACACACTATTCTGTATTCGGTGTTGAGATAAACCATTATACCAGCACACACTATTCTGTATTCAGTGTTGAGATAAACTATGATTCCAGCACACACTATTCTGTATTCAGTGTTGAGATAAACTATGATACCAGCACACACTATTCTGTATCCAGTGTTGCGATAAACCATGATTCCAACACACACTATTCTATATTCAGTGTTGAGATAAACCATGATTCCAGCACACACTATTCTGCATTCAGTGTTGAGATAAACCATGATACCAGCACACACTATTCTGTATTCAGTGTTGAGTTAAACCATAATACCAGCACACACTATTCTGTGTTCAGTGTTGAGATAAATTATGATTCCAGCACACATGATTCTGTTCAACCATAAACTGAGCACTGGAATCAACATACACTATGAAAGGAAGAATGACAGCAATATTCACTGCTCTGTATTTTCAGCTAAGATTAACAGTTGTAACGACATATGCTATTCTTTATTGTCAGTTGAAATACACTATTCTTTGTTGACAACAAGTTATACGACATAAGCTCTTCTGAATAGTCAGCTGAGCTAAACAAGGACACCAAGCATACACTTTTCTCTTAGTTGAGCTTAGCAGCATTCGTTATTTTCTATTATCGTCAACTCTGACCACTGGCATTGATATACACAATTCTGTTTTGTTGACTGAACTAACAATAATTCAACATATACTATTCTGTTTTTTTAGCAGAGCTGAACAAGGCCTCCAATTCCAGCATAAACCACAGTGTATTTTAGCAGAGCTGAACAATGGCACCTGACAGTCTCTATTCTGTAACTAATGGGTATTGCAAATCAGAAAGTTGTTTAATGCCAAATGCTGCACTTTAATTAGCCACTGACCAGTCAATATCCATCAGGGAGATTCACAGCTGGAAACCTGTAAAGGTATCATTGCAGTCACAACCCACAAATCACTACACATTCTTTCCAAAATACCAGTCTGAAGATTGCAAGCAACAAACACAATATGTCAGCAATGGGAGACATGCTGTTGGGCAAAATAGCTTCAAAATCCTTCTATGTCTGTATGTAGATAAAACAGTTCTTTTATGTGCTGATGAAAGTTCTAAAACAAAAGGAAAACCCTCAATGTTCTTCTTCCTTTCATAGCATGGAAGAAACAAATCACTCCCAGAGGCCTACTAAAGTCTAATAATGTTTAACAACAAAAATTCAATAACAAATATTTTAAGGGTGAATTTGCAAAGCAACAGACCAACGCTTCGCCATCTGAGCCATTGGCACATAAAAAGCTAAATTCACTACAATTCCACATTTCTTTCATACATTTACTAAAATCCAGCAAGATAGGATTAGGACATGTGATGTTCGGCAAAACTCTAGATAGCAGCCAACAAGCAGATGCCTAGCTCTTCTCATGGGAGGAATGTGAGAAGACTCGATACAGTATGAAAACTGAGTTCACTAAACCTGTATTGTAAGTGCCAACTTCAAAACAAGCCTACACTTACTCGAAGAGCCAAGCTAAGTGTGCCGTATATATCATCTGAAAACCAGGTGGCAGAACATTCAAAATGCATGGTACTGTGCAATAATGCGTAGGTATATAATTGGTTATAATAATTGGTAGTACTTTAAGCAGATATTTCTTTTTTTAAAGCATTTTATTGATTTTTGTTTTAATTAACAGATACAGTAGAATTTCTGTCCCGGGGTTAGCCAATCGTACTATGTATTGCATTGATTACAAGTACATGAGATATATGTTTAGCTAATCCCCTCTACATGGCTTTCAGAGAAATTAGGCACAGGGTGATAGAAAGAAAGAGACAGGAAAGAAAGGGTTTAAGGGAGAATACGAGAGAGGCTCTGTAGCAATGAGTCTAATTGGGGTTGTAGTCATCTGACACCCCATTACTTAACCTGTGGTGGGAGCAGCAGTCCATCAAGGGCCCCCCCCCCCCGCCCAGTGTCTCTTCGGCCCCTGGTGGAAGTCCCCGGGGGGGTGGGACGAGGGAGACGGGATGGAATCAAGGTGGTTTGTAAGATTCTAGGTACGTATCAAGTGACTCCCACATACCCCATTGTTGCTGGCCTGGCTGGTGAACTCTGCAGAGCAATGTCATCCGCGCCTCTGAGGTACGTCACCCAGTTGAGCCAGCCTTTGTATGAGGTCTTAGCTGTGTCCTTCCAGTTGGTCAGAACCATTTTCACTGTAGCGGTGAGAAGCAGGTCAAGTGGGTCTTTGTCATGCTCTGATCTTAGTCCTGTGGTCATGAATGCAGTGGCGAGGGAGGAAAATTCAGCTGTTAGAGTGCAGCCCAGTACATTATTTATCAACCCAAAGATTTTCTCCAAGAACGATTTGAGCAATGGGCAATAGTAGATAAGATGTGCTAGGTCCCCCTTTTCCTTGCTACAGATCCAGCATAGCTCATCTTCCCTGAGGCCTAGTGTAAATAATCGCGTGGGGGTCCAGAAGGCCTTGTGGAGTAGCCAGAATTTTGTTTGTGCTAGAACCGTGGTGATTTTATTACGTGAGGGAGAGGCCCAAACTGCAGCCAGTTCTTGCTCATTAAGTGAGATCTTGCCTTGTTTTAACCAATAGTTAGCTGTCTTGTCACTAATTTTTGTGTGTTTAGGCAAATAAGTTTATAGAGGTGTGATACCTGATGACCTAGCCTGTTGATCTTTGCCAAATATTGTGATATTGACAGTTGGGCAGGTGATAATTTGGCTTTGGATAGGGCTGTTTTGATTTTCAGGAAGTTGTAGAATTTGATGTCTGTTAGGTTATGTCCAGATTTCAGTACAGCAAATGTGGTGGGGTATCTTCCTCTAGTTGGGCTGGGTGGGAGATACCTTTCTCTATCCAGGTGTCGAGGGCTAGAGATAAAAACAATTTCACAATTCACTTCTTTTTCCCCATGAGGTGAAATCTCGCAACAAATCAGTAGTATTCAATTTGAACATTCAGCCCGAAAAATCATTGTCACTGCCTTTTTCATTTGCTATATAACTTTTAGCATCTTTAGAAGGTGGAAAAGTACGGCCAAATCCTTCATTTGTGCAGATGGGCTGAATAGTGAAGATGCACATTTGAACCAGAACAAACATAGTTATCCCAGCAAACATTACTGCTATCATTAATTAGATATCTTCCTTCCCCCATTTCTGAATACCCCAGATGTCCATGACCAGATAGTACTACCTTTCATTTCAAAGGTACAAACACTCTCCTCAGCAGCAAGGACAAAATCCAGAGCCATTCTATTCTGCAATATGACATTTCGTTGGGGGTCCAGCTGGGTAGTCACTAGACTTAATGCTATGGAGGTGACATTTGCACCCTCTTCTAAGACATGGGAATTGGTTCGAGGTGCAAGTTGTGTTTTGATGCTTTCACTTTTGAGGAGTTACTTAACCTTGACTGCATAATTTACCAACTGTCTGTTGTCCGAGGAAGGGTCTTGTGTGCTGTGGGTGATAGTGCACTGGTTTTGTGTACTCTGCATGCACAAGTCCTCTGTGTCGTCACCTGAAGCTGGCCTGGCAGGGGTCGGGTAGGGCGCTCACACAGTGAACCTGTGACCTCACTCCACCACATTCCTCAGTGTCACAGGCACCGGTGGGTCCCGGGAGTCCAAGCCCTGCCCCTGTTCGAGGAGGCGGGCAAACCTTTGAGGGTGGCTCAAAGAATACCGGGGTGCACAGCACACCTTTGTGTAGCACTGTCCTCACTTTTTATCTTGTCTGAAAATCGGATGGCGCACACATCATGCCGTGTTACAGATGTGATTCAGTCAGAGGTTCTGCAGTTTGCTGCTGAATTCGTCGGCGTGTGTCGCTTAAAGGCGGTGACTTCCTGTCAGCAGGATTATACTGCGCAGCGTTGGAAGTGGCTGATGAACTGTTTATTTAGTTCCTGTTTGTTTAGATTACGCTTAGACCTGCATTCGTATATTGTTTATGACATCATGTTTCTATCTTTACCTTTACTGATCCGCTCAAAAGGATGCTTAAATGGAGAATCCGCTAGGAAGCAGTAATAATGTTGGTTGGCGCTACAGAAAGCCGATTAATAACATATAGCAAGTGGCAGCCCAGTTATGTAGCGCTTCGTATTTGCTTCATAAATCTTTATGACTTTGGTCCGCATGCACCTCTTGCTAAAAAGGACATTTGGGGCCTCATTTATGAGAAATGACGCATCGCTGCGTGCGTCACTTCTCTGGGCACACTCCTTGCGTCTTGATTGATGCGTCATATTTATAATATGATTCATCATGTCACAAGGAGTTACAGATACGTCAGTATTTCTGACATATCTGTAGGAGCAAAAGTGACGCATTGCTCGAGTGTGTCACAAATGTACTTTCACATGGGCAAGTCCCATGTTATTAGTGCCTGCGTCAGTCTTACGCCTGCCATGAAGTAGGTGTAAGATTTTGACGCATTGGCGGCCAAGAAATGGCGCAGTGAAATCTTATAGATTTCACTGCATCACTTCCATAACCCTTTCTTGCGTCAAAACGCCCACCTTGCATACATTTTACCTGGCGAAGGTATAATGTGGCGCAGGGGTTTACAAAGTGACGCATCTGCCTAGATGCGTCACTTTATAAATATGTCGCAACAAGGCGCATTTTTTACGCCACTAGTGCATCACAAAAAGTGACGCACCGGCGGCATAAAAGTGACGCACAGCCCTTGGTGTTTGGTGTACCATATGCTCCCTGAAGGCTTCAAGGCGCTTGTCACTTTTGTTGGAATGGTGCAGAGTGCTGTATATGTGAGAATGGCTGCGAGACAACCTAGCTGGGAGAGATGAAACAGAAGAGGGGAGGGGAAGCAGGGTGAAATGTACAGCGTGGTGGTGGGGGGGTGGCCGGGGGGGGGATGTCCAGAATAGTGCAGAGAGGAGTTATAGCCAGCACGAGGAAAGCTGCATTATGCGAGAAAGGAAGAAGGCGAAGGCACTCGTTTTCAGAAATGGATGGGGCTGCTGTTAAGTCTTGAACATTACTCTGTCGTTTTCCCTTCCTCTGTTCCTCTTTTAAAAGTCTCTCCATGATATCTTGTATAGCGCTTAGAAGCAGCAGGCGTTGCTATGCTTTAAAGAAGTGGTACCTCTGGGCGCTATAAGTACTCCCAGCAAAACGAATAGAAATAAAGTGCTGTGAGCTGTCTTGAGGTAACGTGCAGCACTGTGCAAGTGGCAGGGACTACATGAATGCTGCCAACCTCGGTGGGATGGGGTGAACTGGGGTTAAAACTAATCCTCTCATGCCATGGCAGTCACTCCTCGCCTTCAGTCATTACTGTGACTTCTCCCTTCGCCTTCTCTTGGCTCCGTCATTCCCTCGCTGGCTAATAACTATCTCTCTCCGTGCTTTCTTCCAATGCAGCACCTTTCTCACCTCTCCTCCCTTCTGTCTCTCCTTCCACTGCACAGCCGTCTGCACCCCTCCACATTCTGCTGCCCCCCTTCTCAATCCATTCGCCAGTCACCCTTTTTGTTGCTTTTTTCTGCATCCAGTGGGTTTGCTGGCTCAGCGAACTAATGTGTGTACCTACTTGCAAAGATCTGTGTTAGACCCCATGGTCACAGGCTCAAATCCGTGCGGGCCGCTCGGCTCATCAGCCTCCCAATGTCGATAATTCCTTTGTCATTCATCAGACACTGCACTTAACCGTCCCCACTGCCCAACACACATCCTTTTACATCGAAAAAGCAATAGGTCTCACCTTTGATTACATTAAAGCCATTTGCTTTGCTAATGGTATTGTATAGCAAAGCAAATGGATTTAACTTAATGAAAGGCAAAACCTATTGCATTAAAAAAAAAAATTATATTTATATTTTCCACACTTTCAGAGACATCATATAAAGATACAAATATAGTACACAATGAATCAAAAGACTACAAGAGTTAATAATAAGTTACTAAAGAAAAATAAAACAACCAATCAAGGTACACAAAATGTTGACCAAAGCTCCTGTACATCAGCGATATATACTCGTTGAGCCAGGTTAATAGAGAGAGATCAAAATATAAATCAAATGAAATGATCTTACCATTCAAGAATTCATGTGAGTTACAAACAGATCCCATATCTGCAACCCTAATTTCCGTTTCCTTGCCCCCTTGACTGAATATAAGCTAAATTCCAAACTAGCTAATCTGTACATTTTTGCTCTCCAAACTTCAAACCTGGGTGCCTCGGGGCATAACCAATCCCCCGCAATGCACAGTCGGGCCACAGTCATTGCAACAAATAAAAACAATCGGTGTTTATACATAATACACCCTTTTGAGACTGTCCGCCCCATCCCTAGAAGTAACAGAGCAGGTGAGATTTGAAGTGAATCCCCTAAAATAATGGATAAAAAGCGTTCAATATCACGTAAAAATAAATTCAATTTTACACAACTGAAAAAAAGTGTTCTATAGCAGCATTTTCCGCCTGCAATGGAAGCATCATACAGATTACCCCACTTTTTCATCTGTGCTGGTGTATAATACAACCTGAATAAAGTTTTGAAAATTTTTATTTTTAAATACGCTGACATGAGAACTTCTTTAGATCTGACAATTGCATCTTCAAGTGGTATATTCATTCTCTCCCAAAATCAATGCCCATTGTGAAGTATGTTTTTCCAGATCATCCTTTCCGAGATGGAGAGGTATTATCTTGAGCTGCAAAGGGCTGAGGAGAGGCTGACTCAGGGCATTGTTATTCAGGGCAATATAACCCTGCTGGAAGATGAGGTCGCCAGAAAAAGGGCAAACATTTTGGGAGTTTGGGATACTGAGAGTGCGAGAAGGTATCTGACACAGAAGAAAATTTGCTCTGAATACGGTGAATCAGTGGGAAGATCTTTAGCTCTTAAACTGCACATGAATGAATCAAGTCAGAATATTACTGCACTAAAAGACAATACAGGGGCTTTAAGGTCGGATCCAAAAGAGATTGTGGGTGTCTTCCACCAATTCTATTCCAATTTGTATACTACGGATCAAGGTGGGAAGACCCCACTAAACCCTAGTTTATTTGGGGAGCTCTCCAAACTAGATACTGCAGCTTTGGATATGTTGGATGCTCCAATAACGATGGAGCAGCTAACAAATGCGGTCAAATCGCTGGCGATGGGGAAGGCAGCTGGCCCTGACCTGTTACCCGGCGAGATTTATAAAGCTTTTTTTGATGATTTAAAAGAGATTATATTGGCTACGTTTAGGGCGGCTCAAATTGGGTCAGCGCCAAAGACATGGAATGAAGCTACAATTGTAGTTTTTAGTAAAAAAGGTAAAGAAGTAGAACTACCTGGCTCATATTGGCCTATCTCATTATTGAATTGTGATGGAAAGATATATTCGAAAATTTTAACCAACCGTCTATCTAATGTCATAGCTTCCCTAGTCACCCAAGATCAACATGGTTTTATACCTGGTCGGGGTACTGTGTCTCATATTAACAAAGTAATCACCTTGTTTGATATAGCGGAGGTAAAGAGACGTAAATTGGGGCTGATTCTGCTAGACGCAGAAAAAGCTTTTGACCGCGTGGAATGGCAGTACTTATGGTCATTAATGGAGAGTATGGGATTCCGTCAAAAGTTTATGATTGCATAGCAGGCCTTATATGAATCACCCATGGCGAGAATAGCATCAATGGGATTAGTTTCAGAAGTAGTGCAAATTACTAGTGGTACGAGACAGTGCTGTCCCTGCTCCACTTTACTTTTCGTGTTATATATTAACCATTTATTGTAATGCTCTCTAGAAGTCGGCTTATCAAGCCTTTTGTGGTCCGCAGTTTCTCCCACACAGTATTTGCATATGCGGATGATATCGCGATAACATCGGAGGACCCGGCCGCCGCAATGCCGGAAATTGAACGGCTAGCTGATCAATTCGGACGGATGTCTGGATATAAGCTTAATACCAAAAAAATGCAGATAGTGTGTACTGATACAGTAGCAATAGATGATTCAAGAGTAGTGGTTGAAGCTACGTACTTAGGAGTTAAGATTCGGGCATCTACGGCTGCAGTGGTGGAGGTAAACTGGGGGTCTCTTTATAGTAATATTGCAGATTCTCTGGAGAGGTGGGGACGGCTGCACTTTACTTTACCAATAAATTAATAAATTATGTGCGCTTTTATTGATCTTGCCTATGTAACATGAGGCATATCCCACTACCAAGAAATATAATTCTTTATTTTATTGACACTAATCAGGTTGCCTGCCCCACATTTTGTCCTGATGAAGACCCCACAGCAAGGGCATGACTAATCCCTGCGAGCTTTTGAGGGTCGAAACGTCGACAATAACCTGTTTGATCGTCAACTTCACGCCACTATCTTTACATTCATTGTATTCTGTGAAGTATGATATCTTTTGACTTAAGCTTCGAACTAATGGTCCTTTGTTCTGTATATAACTCGCCAATACAGTTATGTTAACTGGCTGATTTTACTGTCACCAATTCCCTTCCATCACAATATCCTCACCTGATCACCTCCCCCTCCCTCCCTGAGGCACTGTACAACCATTTACAATTATTGATCAGTTGTCTGTATATTCAGTATACCTATTCCCATTGTGAATAAAACAATGTGGATGCATTCATTGTCTGTGTAAATAATTTTTTGAATTGTTCACATTATATCACACTCACGCTGGGACCCCTACCTTTGCAGGGCCATCATATGATTTCCGCCACACAAGAAGATACGGCGCCTAAGCTACTCCATCAGGCTGGGCTAATACAATGGGTGACGTTTACTCAAATGGCTCCTTTGTAGACCTCACCAGTGCGCTGGGGTGCACTCCACTCTTCACATTTACTACTACAGGTTAGAGCTGCTATGCTCCAGTTCTACCCTCATTTCCCTACAGCCCCTCCCCTCTCACTGCCCTACACTGCTCACTAGTACCCCATGTAGAAACGTAATCACTAAGCTATACGAAGCAGTGCAGGCAGATAGGCCACAGACTACAGATAGGGCTTTGGAGACCTGGAGAGGCACGCTGGGACGACCAATAGAAGAATCAGATTGGCATTTCCGCTGCTCGCAACTACATACTCTGACCTCAAACTGTAATTTACGAATAATACACTTTACATTTTTAACACCAATGTATTACACCCCTGTGAAACTTCGTAGTTGTGAGTTGCAGGAAGATTCTAGTTGTACACGATGTGGGGCAGAAGATGCAGACTTTATACACCTGGCCTGGCAGTGCACAACCATAAAAGTGTATTGGACTCAAGTCACAGATATTCTATCCGATATGGTACAGGAAAGAATACTATGAGAACCGACCGTCTGCCTGTAGGGATTGGTTAAGGGACTCAAACAAGCTAACCAAAAGTTTGCATCTGCTGCCCTGTTGGTGGCCAAACGTAGGGTGGCCCTCCACTGGGGCAGCAGAGTTAAGCTCACCAAGATGAACTGCTTGACAGATATGACATACTGTAAATCCCAGTTGGAACTGAAGAGCTACCTAGAGCATCGAGACCCAAAGTTATTTGGGGCCCCTGGACAACATATCTATTGGCTCACTCAGATGAAGATTAGAGGTCATAGAGGTGGGAGATGCCCAGGAGTACAATTTTGTTCACGGTATTGGAGCTGGAATGTATGTGTACTGCTGACATGCTATGTTTTGTACTTCATTACTGGATGGCCAAGTGGGGGGACGTGGACATGTGCAAGTTCATGTTGTTCCTAATTTGTGCTCCATATTCTATTGACTTAATCTAAAATCTTGAATAAAATAAACAGTCAAAATACATCTGAGGTACAGAAAACCGTGCAATTCAATGTGCATAAAATATCACTACCCAAATAAATTATAGAAGTAGGGCTTAGATGAAATGCATGATTGTCTGTGATGGGACCAAGAGTTATTCACACAGAATTTGGAAATGTAGAGTTGAACTTGTTGTTCTGGAATACCAGCAACATCTGTAGACAAGCCAGAGACAGGTAGAGAAGTAAATTCAGAGGTTTTAAGGGTAGATTGGCTGTGGGTTTTCCGTTAATCATTTACTCAATATAAGTCCCTTTCTGATCCGCAGGAATCAAAGTACTCATGGCACAGGTGGCCCTTATCGGGCTATCTAAGTAATCAGGGTATGGATTCTGTGTGATATCGACAAATGTAGATGGGTCGGATGAACAGGGAACAATTGAAACATCAATGCCCAAGCTGCCCACAGTTAAAACATGGCCCTCCCTTTCCCGATGCTTCTCCCTTGCTCCCCCTCATCCCCTTTCCGGCTCCTTATCCTCTCTATCTCCCTTCTAGTTCCACTCATAGAGGAGCTTCACGGGCTGTATTCTTCTCATTCTATTGCATATTTTGTAATTTTAATAACATCCACTCAGTCAGTCAGTGAGAAAGGCTTTATTTCGCTAAAAACATATCATAAAAGCATCACATTATTTTTTTTAAAAAAGCACATTTGAAATTAAAAACAAGAAATAATCTATTTACACCAAATTTTTACACCCAATATTTACAAGTTAAAAACAACGTTTAAGCAATTGATTAAAAATCAGATTAAACATTTCATTTAAGCCTTTTGTTTCTAACATGCCATGCCCATGATAAAAATTTAGAGAGGCCACAAGCATACGATGGCCGTGAATCTGCCATCAAAATGCGCAATGCCTCATTGTGAGACCTAGTGCCTAACAACCGACATAGAGGTTTGAGCCACCTATTTCTTGGGGGCATGTACGCCGGACATTCAAACATGAAGTGAGCTACAGTTTCTGGCCTGGTTAAGCAGATAGGGCAAAATGCTGTTGTTTGAGCCGGGGGTTTCCAGCGAGCTGTTAGGGCACGCACTGGGAGAGCCCCGACCCTAAATCTAAAGTAAAGGGCCCTATCGAGTAGCTTCCAGATAATATCCAAATAAAGTTCCCGAATCGGCAAATCCTTGAACTTTAGGAAGTCGTCCGTAAGCCTACCCAGAGCGTGATCAATACTAGTTCTAGACGCAACCCAATTCCAATAGAGGCTCTTTAAAGTTGCCTTCGGAGGGGAGGACCTACCAACCCATGCCTCACTATGGCCCATATCGCCAAGCAAAGCTTTTACATCTTTTAACCACTTTACTTTATGCCATCCGGGCAATGACATTACTTCAGATAGCCCTTTAGCATATTTGGGCAATTCAGGTACTCGCCACAGCCGGGCCCATAAGAGCAACGACCGAAGCTTTGCCAAATCGCTTATAGGGCGACAACCTAAATCAAGCAATAAAGGTATCATTGGGGTACTCTGGGGAAGTGACATAAGGTCCCTATAGAATTTATTTTCGGACCTTGTCAGTTCATCTGTACTAATAGTACCCCATAGCTCTGCCCCATAGAGAACAGAGCTAACTCCCTTTGCTTTATAAATGTCAATGACAGGGGCTATTGGCCTTATCAAACAGGAGCGCTGTTCCTTGAGCAGTGCCCCGGCTATCCTCTTATGGGTTAGCAGCATTTTGCAAAGGTGCGGGGTCCACTGCATGGTATGTGACCCTTTCCAAAGGCACAAGGTTTAATGTCGGGGGACGGCCACGTTTTTTTGGGGGATTCATCACCAAGTACTTTGTTTTATCAGTATTTATTACTAAACCCCGCTGCAAGCAAAAAATCTGGAAGTTATCTAGGAGGTTTTGGAGGCCCATTGGGGTCTTAGATATTAGGAGCGTATCATCCGCAAATAGGAGGGTAGGAATTCGCTCGCCCGCCAGAGATGGTTCATCTGAAGGATCTTTTAGCAGATGCTCAACCACACTATTCACATATAGTGAGAAAAGAGTGGGAGCAAGAACACATCCCTGGCGAACCCCTCTCTCTACTGGGATTCTGTTGGTTTTCTCGCCCTCTATGCCCCATCTTACTTGGGCAAAGTTGCCTTTGTGGAGCCTCACCAATATAGATAAGATGTAGCGTGGAAACCCCATATCGGAGAGTACTCCCCAAAGAATCTCCCTAGGCACAAGGTCAAAGGCAGTCTTTAAGTCGATGAACGCAAGGTAAAGACTGCCTTTGCCTATAACCACCACCTTCCAGTAGATTAACATTAATCTAAACGCCTGCTCAATTGTGCCCGTACCAGCCCTAAACCCCGCTTGGTAATCTGAGAGAATCTTATTTTCGTCAATCCATTGTAATATTCTCTCCAGCAGCACCTTACCAACAACCTTCTGGGTTGAATCTAACAAATTTATAGGCCGATAATTGGAAGGGTCGTCCCTCAGCCCCTTTTTAAAAATGGGCACGACCTCGGCCCCTTTCCTCGACTCGGGAATGGCAGCACCTCTATCAATGGCGATAAGCAAAGAGTGAATGAACTTCCCCCATTTCGGCTTATCCAGGAATGGCATCTGGGCCGGCTGCTTTTTGGGGCACAATGGTGCTAATAGCATACTCCACTTCCTTGATTGTAAAGGGGAACTCGTTAGAATCACCCTGCAAAACATGAGAATTAGATGTAACTAAAGCGCTAGACCCTTGCTGGCAGGTATACAGTTTTGAGAAGTGGTCATACCATGCTTGGCTAGTATTATTACATGTAATGAGGTCGCTATCTGGTCTGTTTCTGGCTCTTATTGTATCCCAAACGCGTCTAGCATCCTTGCTAGAGCTAGCCTCTTTTAATGTTTGCCAATACTGGTCTTCCCACTCCTTTTTTACATTTGTTATTGCCTGCTTATACTCTTTTCTAGCGCACTGTATCAAAGGTTGTGAGTTCCCTTTTTCAGCCTTAATCACGGCTGACTTTTTATTCCTGCATGTAGGAGTGAACCAATCATGCGCACCCTTTGGCTTCTGAGACCCTATCACCTTAGCCCCTCGTAATTGCTTCAGGAATAATTTCCCTACAGTCTTGATGGTATCCTGGAAGACAAGTGTTGCCCTACCTGGGACAGAGTGGTCAAAAGAGATGGTATCCAGCTCCCTTTCCGAGGCTGTTAATGCTATATCTATAGCCTCTAACTTTGCTTCATCCAGGGCTACTTTACACCTCTTAAGGCGTCTCCCACAATTAGATAGGAAATCTTTAGGGGCAAGCTCCAATTTGCTTGATATTACTTCATTAGCTTTTCTGGGCCACAAACTCTTAAGGGTTAGAGAAAGCGAGTTGTGGTCACTATCTACAGTGGATAAGACAACCATATCCAAGAGAAACTCCCAGAGCATAAAATCAAGGAGGATGTAATCAATCCTTGACGTGTGGTTCACCCTATTGAATGTGTCAGCCCCCATGGGGTCCGAATTAGTTCGGCCAATGGCTGCTCTTAACCCAAACTCCATGGTCAATGCATTCAACTGAATCGCCCTTTGGGACCATCTTTTTATAGGCTAGTTAACATGGGTATGCCCCTCCTTGCGTCGTCCTCACCTAGGTCCAGAATATCCTCTGTCGCAAAGGGCTCATATGTACAATTAAAATCACCTGCGACAAGGACTTGCATGCCATCATTACAATCTGTAAGTTCGCTTCCAAGGATGGCTATTGATGGAGACAAAGAACCATTTTTTGTACTCCTAGCATATATGTTAAATAGCTCAAGGGTTCGCCCCCTATTGGGACCCCTCAAAGAAATTCTGAGAACATCTGGGGAGTTGCACTACTTATGCGTGATATAGCAACCCAGAGAAATGCTTACCCAGATAAGAAGCCCCCCGAAGGACGACCCCTCCCAGTAGTTGGGGGTACTGCAGGTTGGAAATAGGTAACATAACCAGCTCTGTGGATAGGTTTCAGGCTCCACGTCTCCTGGAAGATGAGGATCTTATGCGCATCCACCAAGATATTCCAATCTGCTGAGCCTATTTTCCTGTGGATACCTGCTATATTCCAGCTAATAACCTTGATTAGCTCATTGTCATCCAATATTTGGCTCTGCGGGGAGTCCAATCGTACATTAGGGGGGTTAGGCTCTGTTCTAACCGACTCCGTAGCCAAAATAAGTGGGGGGGATATGCCCAAAACCGGGACATCTTCTTGGTTAATTGGTTGTACTGCTAAGGTCAGGGGATCACCTATGGAGCTATATGCTAGATTAGAAGAAAAACGATCATTATGTCAGTACCCTAAATCAGGGCCATAATATTCTCGTCTATTACAGTCGCCTGGGATGTCCTTTACTCTGCTACCCACCCAGTCCACTCTTCTAACAAACAGAACCTTTCCATCTAATTGCCTTGGCAAGGGCCTGTTACTGTTTAACCAATATGTAGTTTTGTTTTTGAGTTCAGAGTAGGATTCTGTTTTACTCGGTAGTAGCCGAGGAACTCCTGCTAAAGCAACTACATACGGCATACTTGCAGGGGGCAAGTCAATATGGGGAGAACTAAGCCGTGCACTATCTGTTGCACCAGATTTATAGGCCAGGTTTATATTCTCATTTGCTACATTACTGGGAATATTTTTATCTTTCTGGATCTGCATGGGTGCACCAGTACTACCTCCCTTCCCTTCTGAAGTTGCTACGTTAGTGGGGACATTTTTATCTACTAGAGTTTGTGAAGGTGCACTGACTCCGCTCCCCTTATCCCCTTTTGCTGTTGGATGTTTACTTGGTTTGCTCCCCTTTTAGGTCTCCGGCGTTAACCGCGCGAAAGCGCGGTTTTGCCAGAGACCTATTGTGAGCGATTCTGCTTCCCAGGAGAGGGGACAGGAGCTGGCCGCGCGCTGGGGAATGGAGCGGGCCACACGCACGCGAACACGCACGCTGTGGCCAGCTCCTGTCTCCTCTCCTGGGAAGCTGCCACACAGCCACACCTCCCCCTGCACGCATGCGCAGAAACACACACACACACGAGTGCACCTACACACACGCACACACACATACAGAGCCCCCCACACACACACACACAAGCGCACCCTCCCCCCTCGCCCCACTTACCGGCTTTGTTGACTTCTGCAGACTCCGCGGGGCTCTCCCTCGTTACGTTACGTTACGTTAAAATTATTTATAACGCGCTCTATCACCGTAGGTTTCTTGGCGCTCATTGACAGATAACGTGATCCAGAGTGAGAGGGTTATACATATGCGGATTGGAAAAGCAGCGTTTTCAGCAGTCTGCGAAAACAGTCATAATTTTGGCAGAGGCGGAGGGAAAGTGGCATGGAGTTCCAGGTGGAAGGAGCCAGGACAGAAAAGCTCAGGCCGCCATGCTTCTTTCTTTTAAATTTGGGAACAACAAGGAGATTTTGTGATGCTGAGCGAAGGGCTCTAGAAGGGAGGTGACGGGATAGGGCCGAAGAGATGAACGCAGGGGCTGCATCCGAGAGGGCCTTATAAGTTGTGCATGCCAGTTTGAAGGTGCAGCGTTTAGAAAGAGGGAGCCAATGTAAACTACGGAGGAGGGGAGTGACGTGCTGATGTTTGGGCTGGCGGAAGATCAGGCGGGCGGCCTGATTTTGCACCAGCTGCAGTCGGTGGAGGTGACATGCAGGGATTCCTGCATAGAGAGTGTTGGCATAATCAAGCCTGGAGGTGATAAGCGCAATAACAACTTGGGTCAGGGCTTCTTTGGTGAGAAATCTGCTGATCTTGCGGATCCGCCTGAGGTGGAAAAAGCAAGCAGAGGTGACCGCGTTGATTTGCGGTCTCATGGATAGATCTTCTGAAATGATCACCCCCAGGCTTTTGACTGAGCTCACAGGTGTGGGAGCAGTCCCCAGAGATATTGGCCAAAAGGTGGAATTCCAAGGATGGTTGGGGCCTCCTACCAAAACGAGCTCAGTTTTGGTAGGGTTCAACTTTAAGTGACTGTGGTACATCCACTCCGCAATGGTCAGCATAGTGGCCTGAAAATTCAAGCGGGAGGAGGGGAGGGAATCTATAGGAAAAATTAACTGGAGATCGTCCGCATAGTTAAAGATTGTGACCGGGGAGTTGTGGAGGGAGGCTAACAGGGGTTGGAGGTACAAATTAAAAAGAAGAGGGGAGAGTGCAGAGCCCTGAGGAACACCACAGGGAAGAGAAATGTAGGGTGCAGAGAAGGTGGAAAGGTGAACGGACTGAGAGCGTTGGTGCAGGAAAGATCTGAGCCAGTCGAGGGCTAATCCCTGGATGCCGGCGTTGTGGACACGGTCGATCAAGATGGTGTGATCGACCGTGTCGAACGCCGCTGAAAGATCCAAAAGGACGAGGGCTTGATGGATGTTTTTGTCAGCGCCCTTCCTGAGAGTGTCCATGACTGCTACTATGACCGCCTCGGTGGAGTGGAGGGGTCTGAAACCCGCTTGTTGAGGATCTAAGAAGAAAGATTTCTCTATAAAAGAGCTCAGGCAGCGGGTAACGTAGGTCTCCAAGATCTTTCCTAGGTAGGGAAGGAGGGAGATGGGCCTGTAATTGCTGAGAATTGATGGGTCTGCATTGGGTTTCTTTAATATGGGTAAAACTGCAGCTTGTTTGAAAAAAGATGGAACCATTCCGGTAGCGAGGGAGTTGTTTAGTAAAGCTAAAGGGGGGCCTGGGCATGCAAGAAAGGCGTCTTTCAAGATCTGCGGGGGACAGCAGTCGTTGGGGGATCCCGATCTGACTTTATGAAGGAGAGAGACAAACTCTTGTTGGGATATAGGTGGGAACTCAGTCAGGATACTGGTATTAGTGGGGGGAAGAGGAAGAGGAGTAGGAGATGCCGGAGTCGGAATATTGTTTTTTATTGTGGTGATTTTCTCTATGAAGTAAGAGTTAAGTGAGTCACAGAGGGTTTGAGTCGGCTGGGGTTGGGGAGTGACTCTATCTGGCCGGGAGAGCTCATTCACGATAGAGAAAATGTCTTTCGTTTTATTGTTAGAGTCCAAGATTTTTTGTGAAAAATATGCCGTCTTGGCAGCCAGGATAGATTGTTTATAAGATTTAAGAGTTTCGTTATATATGATTTTGAGCTGTGGGTCGTAATGACGCCGCCAGCGGCGTTCAGTTTGCCGGAGGGTTAATTTTTCTGCTTTGAGTTGGTCCCTCGCGGGGCTCCCTCGGGCATGGGAGCCCCGCGTCACCAGCACTGATTCTCTGGCCATCCGTGGGCACGTGCGCGGGCTTCCGGAGTGCGAACTACAAACGTCTACGCTATGACGTCATTGTGTCGTGGGTGTGTTCTTCTTGTATTCTTCGAATCAACGAAAATAGAAAGCAGGAGAGAAGCACACCACTTCCAAGTAAATACTAGCACGCTTGTCACACCGATTATTGGGAAGCTTATCTTGGAGAATGCAAACAGCTATATGTGCATAAGAAATGGCCTTCTACCTTCAGATGGTTAAGAAGAAAAGCACCTTAATAATGCATAAACGTTTGGATTCAGAATAGATGTCAACTACCCTCCCCTCAAGCGAGAACCCTTCCCAAGCGAACATAAGCAGGCTTAATACTGCGTGTGCTCAGTAGCCTTCGTGGCGTCTACAGCAATTAACCTAACAACTGTCTCAATAAATACATTCTGCGCCTACGCACATGTGTGACGTCCCTAGCTCTGCGGTGCCATTAATTGAATGTTGTTGGTCACGTTAAGGTTAAACATTTTGAAAATCCATGGAGGAGGGGGAGATGGTTGGTTCGCGTAGGTGCCGTGGTAGACGGAAAGAAACAGTTAATGTTTCATGTTCACCCCCCTGAGCCTGCAGACACTGCTGGATTGGGGTCTGCAAGCAGCGTACTGCATTACGAGATTCCACGTGCCGGCGTTGCTAAGCGATGGCGTTAGTGATGCTGCGAGAAGACTGAAAGACAAGCTGCTGTAAAGCGAGGCTGCGTGGAGCAGAAATGACGGGGTGTTTTACCTGTCAGCCTCCCGTGCACGGAGTATACTGGCTGTCAAACAAGAGCTTGGCACTTTATCGTGATAATGTACAGCGTACGCCGACATACTGTCATCGCACAGGAGCGCTGCTGAATACCACGGACCGTGCTCAATCTCTGAGTTCCCAGGACCTCTGCCTGCACATTCCAAGGTAAGGCATCTAAAACCATTGACAGACAAGGCTGCGTCCTCAGACACCCCTTTTGTGTGGAAGTTCTGTGCCTCTGGGAGCTAGAGGAAGTTGTTCCTGATGAATGCGTCCACTCATTACTTCCCAGGTTGTCTCCCTGGCAGTGTTGTCAGGATCGCCGCATTAATCACAATGAGCAGTCAGTGCCCCTGTATTACACCTGCATTACACATGTTCAGCTCTGGAGTCATGCCAGCAGCTCTTCGAGCATATGTTCTGTTGGCTACATGGTGTCTCGTGTTCACCTCTGTCAGCGAGCTCATTACCTGAACGTTGCGATAAATGGTCCATCTAATTGCTGGCATCATTAGCAGCACTTGCATCTCTTCATGCAACAAGGTGGGGAAGTGTGCACAAGCCCCGACACTCACTGGATGTCTGACTTGCAAACCAGACTTTGCGGCGCCTGGCTCCTTTTAACAGGAGTGATGCTGCCATGGTACTTGTGCACAGTGCATCTAACAGGTAAAGTCCTCTCCGCAGTGACGCCCCGACTCCACGCGCGTTCATGCGCCCTCTTACTACTGGAACCCACCAGTACCCCCACCGTGGTCATCATGGCATCCAGCCAGGGTTGGCAGAGATACAACATGTGCAGGGTTCAGACAGAGTTTTCCCATTTGACTTTGACGTCACTAGAGACAGTATGAGAAGTTGTAGTTCTTGCTATGGAAAGTTGTGCAGGAAAGAACATCTGTTAAAAAAAGCAACTGTTTTCCCATATGCTAGAAAAGTCAATAACTCGATAAAAAAGTGTCAGTAAATCAACAAAGAAATTGACAGATATTAACCTTAAATAAATTTTTCTTAAGCCGACATTTCATCTGTGTCATGGTCCCATCATTTCTACATGGTAATGTGAGCAATGCTGCAAAGAATTGCCCTAGTATTTTTAGGTCTCCTGGCGTTGAACCGCGCGAAAGCGCGGTCTCGCCAGAGACCTATAGTGAGCGACTCTTGCTTCCCAGGAGAGGGGACAGGAGCTGGCCGCGCGCAGGGAATTGAGCGGGCCACGCGCACGAGAACGCGCTCGCTGTGGCCAGCTCCTGGCTCCTCTCCTGGGAAGCTGCCACACAGCCACACCTCCCCCTGCACGCATGCGCAGAAACACACATACACTAGCGCACCTACACACACGCACGCACGCACACACACATACAGAGCCCCCTCCGTCGCCGCCGCTGCACACACACACACACACACAAGCGCACCCTCCCTCCCCCCTCCCCCCAAGCCCCACTTACCGGCTTTGTTGACTTCTGCAGACTCCGCGGGGCTCTCCCTCGGGCATGGGAGCCCCGCGTCACCAGCACTGCTTCTCTGGCCATCCGTGGGCACGTGCGCGGGCTTCCGGAGTGCGAACTACAAACGCCTACGCTATGACGTCATTTTGTAGTTCATCACACGTCAGGACATTGCGGCGCATCTGGGGAGCATTCGGATTTTAAATCCCTACACTTGTTTGCGGAGGTGGGTTTTTCACTGACAAAGAGTTTTTGGGCTCAGGTTGTTTCCCGTTTTGAATTTTCCAAGATACACATGCCGCACTTGCTTCTGTACAAAGACTACAGACTCCATATTGCTGACATCAGTTTGTAGTTCTAAATACGGCCGGGGAGCGGTGGCTAGTACCGAGTGTTGCTAGTTTTTAGACTGCTGTCCACTCCCTGGGGTGCTATCCTGTGATCTTGAACAGGCGTTTTGTGGTTGGCATGGGAATGTGCACATTTAAAAGGAACTTTCGGTTGCAATGTCCACGTTTTGATTGCCCACTGAGAACAGATACTTAGTGGGGCAAAGCAGGTAGTTGAAAGTCGAATTTTGAAAACGTATGTAGGCACTCCGAAGTGGTACACCTGAAAGTTTAAGTGTATATATTGACATCTGATGACACATTTCTTTGCATTTATTAGAAACTTTGTTTTTTTGTATTGGCAGATTTAATGCATCCCAGTGGCTCATAATTTGCACCGGTCTTTATACGCACCCTCCAGGGTTTGGTACCTTTTTATTTGATTAAAGAAAACTAGCATAGGGTGTATTTTATTTGGTTTTATTCGTACGGTAGTGTTCTAATATAGTGGTGCCTGACCTCGAAAGGGGAGTGAGTTTATTTCTTTTTCCATTGGTTTGTGCCTCTCTAACGTGAACTTCTGGAGTGTGTGTACTCTATGCAATACCTAGTCCATGAATTCCATTCCCCAAGCGCACACATCACATCTTCTGTAGAATTGACAGGTGTAATTTGACTAACAATGATTTTTTTCTTTTCAGGCAGGGACATATTGTTTATTTATGTTCTAGCATGTTGGCCGTGTGCCATGCCATTGAGTTTATTAGCAATGTGCACTAATCCTTTTTTTTTCTACCAGTGTCGACTTGTGCGAGCTGTAGTACGTCCTCAGAGGTAGAATATAGGCCGCCCCTTTCGAGTGTGGTTTCTGTGCACATTTGACATTTCTAGAATACTTCTATTTGTACTTTATCAACTTATTTATTGAGCACAACGTAAGTTTGCCCTTATATTTTGCTTTGGGTTTGCAAATCATTAACGTGATTGTTTGAATCAAATGCCTTCGGCTAGGCGTTTGTTGTTATACAGACGGCCGGTTTATTTAATGTTTAACATAGCTTCGTTTACAGTATTTACTGCCTGTTTTGGTGTATGGTAGGTGTCCCCTCATTTGTTAGTTTTTTTTTCTGTAGAACTCATTAGAAATGAGCAGGTTTTACCCCGCGATTTCACCCATTTGTTAACTTAATTTTTCAGTTTTAACACTTCTGAATCTGTGATCACGAGGCAGGGGCTTCATTCATGTCGGGTGCATTTTATAGATCCCTCTTTGGGAAAAGGTCCATGTCTGACATGACACAACCACACACACACACTACACACACACACACACTACACACACACTACATGCACAACACACAACCAGACACACAACCACCCACACACAAAAACAAACACAACCACACACAACCATAAATACAACCACAGACACACAACCACAGACACATCCACACACACAACCACACACACAACCACACACACAACAACACACACAACCACACACAACACACACACAACCACACACAACCACACACCACCACACCATCAGTGCACACTTTCACCGGGCACAAACACCACCAGTGCATGCTTCCACCAGGCACACACCACCAGCCGTCAGTGCACACTTTCACCAGTCACACACACCACCAGCTGTCAGTGCATGCTTGCACCAGGCACACACACCACCAGCCAGCAGTGCACACTTCCACCAGGCACACACCACCAGCCTTTTTGAAAGAGCCTTTATCCTCTCAAATACCGGCAGTATAAGGGACTTCATGATCTTCTCAATATGAGCAATAAGAGAGATATCTTTTGGAGGGCTTGGTGAGCTGCCTAGATTTATACTATCACCAAGAAGCGGAACGGTATTAATGTTAGAAGTTCCACTATTGGTATGGGCAGAGGGTTTCTCCAACAAGGCCTTTAATCTTTGCAAGAAAAGATCACCAGGTATTGGGCCTCTGGTTTCAGCTAAAGTAATTGCAGTATCAGATACACAGCTGCAATTATTCTCTTCCTGTGATACTTTATGCTTGTCAGCCCCTTTCTGTTTCATTTTCCTGTTTCCTTCTGCGCTCCCCTTAGTCTTTTGGGCAAAGAAATTTTCTCTAGAAGCGAATTCAGACCTAAGCCTAGCCAGCTGCCCTCTTGTAGTTACACGCGGAGAGCCTCTATTTACACTTTGGTCTCCCTCAGAGATCGAGGTCGAGCTTAGAGACCTTTCACAATTCTCGCTGATTTTGGAATCATCTGCCTGGGATGAAGGGGTAATCAGTGTCTGGGATAACCTATCCTTTAGGGATAAAGGTAAAGACTCAGAGGGCACATTACTCTTCTCGGGAGATACAGCTTGAGCCGATGTGCCCTGCCGAGCGCCTGGGAGGGAAACAAAAGAAGGTGCCAAAATTGAGTCTTTGGAATTGGTAGTAAACATTGAAAAGTTATAAGAGGGCGAGGGGGGGTGGAAACCCACAGGCAACGAAAGGCAACGTTCAGTGCTCTCCATAGCATTTACCACCACCCCAATTGTCTTTTGCAGCATGCGATCTATCGCCGTCAAGCTAGGGAGCTGGGGATTAGCGGCTGCATTTTCCTTGGGTACAGGGACAGATCTTAAGGTTTTACGCCTTCCCATTTTTAAACACTCTTAGTAGGAAGCACAAGTCTAGAACCCAAGACCATTGGGCCAAGGAGGGTGGCCCAGCCCAGCCTCACCCGGCCACGAACGGCCACAAACGGTCTCGCCCTTGTCCCGGTGCGTCCCGCGTGCGTCCTCGCGGGACGAGGGACCGGTCGCGGCTTTATGCGCCTCCTGGTGCGCAGCGGTGATGTCACACGTGCCCCGAGGGCTGCTGGGGCCTGTAGTTGTCCGGCTGACCGGCGGAGCCAAACCCGGCCGGTCAGCTTCCGAGTAGAGCAGGCAAGCCCGGGAAAAGAGAAGAGCAGAAATGCGACAGAAGGCGGAGCCAAGCCCGGCCTCGGGCAGAAAGCAGGTCAGTTTGTTCCCCAAAACCTCCACAGTAAGGTCCAAGAAGTTTCGGCTGCTCGGGAGACTCGGTTGCGGCTTTATGCACCTCCTGGCGCGCAGCGGAGATGTTACACTTGCCCCGAGGGCTGCTGGAGCCTGTAGTTGTCCGGCTGACCGGCCGAGCCAAGCCCGGCCGGTCAGCTTCCTGGTAGAGCAGGCAAGCCCGGGAAAAGAGAAGAGCAGAAATGCGGTGGAAGGCGGAGCCAAGCCCGGCCTCGGGCAGAAAGCAGGTCAGTTTTTTTGTTCCCCAAAACCTCCACAGTAAGGTCCAAGAAGTTTCGGCTGCTCCATCCACTCAGATTCAGCAGATTCTGTGTTCCATTCCTAAGACGCCACTCAATAGTTTCTCACTTTCAATAATTCAGCCAACGTTTTTGTTTGCAATCCAATACAGATAGTCATCAATTGATTTCATACTTTTCGTGACAGTCTAAAGCAGCACCCACAGATTCCTGAGCCATGTCTGTCATACGGGTGATGCCCAAATACCTTTCAAACACATCCTTCAGCCTGTCCAAGTTATCTGCTGGTAACTTTTACTTTGTTTACAATTGTAGCTCTTTGTCCGATCCGTTTTTACAGGGCGTACTTCAGCAACTGCATTCAATAGGGTATCCTTGGGGTGCATGACTGTGCCAATAACTAAGATGGCTGTGTAGCATGAAGCTCTGTCACTGGACCTCTGCACATTGTGATGGCTCAGAGCCCTATTCACACTCAATTCCACCAGAGAGAAGGGAACAGGATCCACCCCCAAGAAAGTGAGATTATTTCGAGCTGCAGTCATCGGCTGCAGGTCTTGGGGGCCCAGCAGAGACAGGGGCCGCTGGTGAGCCTGAGGCCACAGCTGGGAGCCACCCGCTGAGACGAGTGGACAATAGTGGCTTCTCCGCTAAGGCGGAGGAGCGTCGCCCCACTGCATATCAGGAAAAATAAAATGATAATAATATATCGTTATTATTATTTTAGTTTTCCAATTGCAGTCAGTGGCTCTTGGGGCGGGCAGGGATGGCCAGACCGAGGAGAGGAGTCGTTTGCACTCCTTAAGTGCGCATGAATGTTTGGCCGGCCCTCTTGGGCCGGGCAAACAGTCATGCGCACTTTGTTTCTGCCCCACAAGGCTTGCTTTACACAGCCTGGTGAGGAACATGCAAAGCCTCCCAGTCCCTGTCTGAGATCCAAACCACAGCGCTCAGATCAATCACTACACTACATTGCAGCGTTGTGATTGGCTCAGGGGAGTCTAGGTGCTTCCTGATGCTGGCCGGGACAGCAGGAAGAAGGATAATGACGAGGATGGAGGAGAGGCGGCGGCCGGCAGTTAAAGGTAAGTGTTTTTTTTAACTTTTTTAGTCTGCCACCCACAACCCTCCTCCCTCCCCACCGCCCGGGTCCAGTATCAGCTGCTACTGCGCTTGGAGGAAGATGCTTCCCAGGACCCACAGTGTTACACTCCCCACACTCTTCCGGAGCAGTGTGGCCGACTCTGGTCAGCCGGGACATCATCATATACTTACAGGCAGAGTGGTGCCTGGCTTGGGAGTCAACAGGGTGCTGAGAACCTGGGAGGACTGACTCTGGGTGCTGTACATGGCTACACTGCTTCTTTATTTTAATAGATGACACCATGGTGACTTTCGTTCTGTGTAGTGTCTGACACACTCGGTACCAAAGGTTCAACCTGCCTGCAATTAGCACACACACCTAGAAATTATCTGTGAGGCGTTCAGGTACACGTTGTCATATCTGGGAACTTCTGTGCAGTACCTCTACAGCTTTGTGGGCCCTGAGTGCCGCCAACCCTTCACAGAAGTCATTGATTTGTCCTCAACATCTATCACAGGACAAAGCACATATTATTGGTGACAGTGATAGCCAATATTTATTCCCAGTGTTCTATCTACATGGTTAACCTATCAATTAAATTACAACGTCTCTGCTTCTGTTTAGTGTTCTGCCTAGATACTTGACCAAGTCTTCTGCCCATCTAATCTGGCAGTCAAGAGAAGACTTAGCAATGCAGTCCACAGAACTGAGCAAACAGGACAATCTCTTGAATTACGGCAGAGAGATTCTCTGTAGGTTCTCAAACAAATAATAATAATATATCATCCACATATATTGAAAGTAGTAGGAAGCCAGTATGGAGAGACTGTCCCCCATGTAAATGCTTCTTCTGTAAATGTCTAGTCAAAAGGTCCATAGTTTGTATAAACAGTAACAGAGATAGTGGGTATCTCTTCAGAGTACCTCTGGTAATGGTGAATGGGTATAATATTAAACAGTTGGCACATATTACCTAACAGTTTTGAGTATATGAGTTTTATCCGCTTGATAAATCCACGTAGCATGCACACTTCATGCAATGTGTCCTTTCGGAAGACCACTACAAGGAGTCAAATGCCTTCTCGGCATCCAGCAGGGTGACTGCTGCCTCCGGGTCGGTTGATATCTGATAGAGAATGGCAAAGATGGTACGAAGAATAATCACTTTGGATCTGTGCAACACAAATGTGGATTGTACCTGCGATATCAGCTGTTCCATCGACAGTGCTAATCTAGAAGATATGACCTCAGCGAGAATCTTGTTATCAAGATTTAGAAGAGATAAACATCTGTACAAGGTACAGGTAGTGGGATCTTTCCTAGGCTTTAACAATAAAGTGACCACTGCCTCTCCACAGGACATGAGCAATATCCTGATTCAAGTGACTCTGCATAAATCTCCAATAGGATATGCTTATAAGCTTTCTCCAGTAAGGCTGTCCACCTCCACGGTTCATATCCTTTCAAGCTATAAATTGTCTGCTGTTGTCTCATCCAATACTATCGGATTGCCTAGGAATTGCATGTAGTTGTCTTCTAGCCACACCACAGTTTCATAAAGATAAGTCAGTATCGAGGGTCTAGGTTTTGTTAAACGTGTAGTTACATTTGTTGATAATAGTGAACCAGTTCCCTTACTATATCTTCATTCTTGATGAGTGTGTCTCTGATATCAGTGCATATTTGAATAATATGATTCCTTTACCCAGTCCCCTTTAGCAATCAGGCAAAGGTTCTGCTTAGGCGTTGGCCCTCATGACATTGCCACGACAAAGCATATTTGCCCACATATGCCACTATCTTCTTAGCCAGATCCTTATATTTCTGTAAATGTTGATTCTGCCTCCAGAGGTATGCGAATGTGTACAAATGAGAAAACTAAATCAGTGCTTTATGTCCCTTTCCATACCTGTTACTTTGGAATGTATACCTCTTAAAGTACTAGCTTGTTTGGAGATTGTGATACCACAGATATATACTGTAAACGCTTCCCATAGAGTTACATGTATAGTTACAGCCCACTTGTTGAGTTGAAGGATTCTCATATAGTTTCCTACATGTCCCAGCGAAATACCGGGTTTGTTAATGCCTCGCTGGGAAATCTCCCGCATGAACTGCAGAGTCCAGAACAGGGAATGGACATCGACAGCTTAATCGGTGAATGATCCAACAGGGTGTGGCAGATGAATGACATCTGTAATCCAGGACAATGTCTTTGTGGAGATTAGTCAGTAATCAATATGAGACAACGTGCCATATCACTCCTCCCCTGGCCAGCAAAAGTAGCGGAAGCCCATGTTAATACCATCTTGACCAACTATCTGACGTCCAATTCCATTCTGGACAGGTCCCAACATGGTTTCCGCACTGGCCATAGCACAGAGACAGCTCTTTTAAGTGTGACAGAACATCTCCGTACCATATTAGATTCTGGAGGGACGGCAGCACTGATTCTTTTAGATCTCAGTGCTGCCTTCGATACGGTGTCACACGAGATTTTGCTGTCGAGGCTGGAGGAGATAGGGATTACAGGGCAGGCTCTCAATTGGTTTTCCTATCAGGCAGATCCTTCAGAGTTTCCACACCCCCTTTTCTCTCTAAAGAGTACCCTATTGAGCAGGGTGGGCCCCAGGGGTCAGCTTTGAGCCCTACCCTGTTCAATGTCTATGTCCAACCACTGGCAGAAGTAGCCAGGAGACATGGACTTTCACTTGTGACTTACGCCAACGACACCCAGCTGGTGGTGGCACTGGACAATGAAAGCGGTCTCAGTGCACAAAATTTCAAACAGATGCTTATTGACATCACCAGCTGGATGATGGCGAACTATCTCCAACTAAACGCCGGCAAAACTGAGGTGTTACTAGTGGGTAAAGAAACAACTGCCTGGGGGAACAACTGGTGGCCAGATACTCTCGGCCAACCACCGGAGTGCAAAGACCATGTAAGAAACCTGGGAGTGTGGGTGGACGCTGCCCTGAACTTTACTCACCATACCAAAAAAGTGGTGGCTACCTGTTTGGTATTTTACACAATCTTAGACCGATTTTAAAATTTTTCGATCACCAAACCCGCCAACTAGTGGTGCAGTCAGCAATCCTGTTAAGGCTGGACTATGCCAGCTCCCTCTTGTTAGGGGCAAATGTAGCAGAGAAATCTAGACTCCAGCGAGTCCAGAACGCCGCCGCCAGAGCGCTGACCGGTCTCCCGCGTCATAAGTCAATGTCCTCTGTCCTCACAAAACTCCACTGGCTCCCCGTGGAAAAAAGGATCCACTATAAAACCCTTTGTTTTGCATTTAAAATCCTCAAAACTGCCTCCCCCCCATGTTATGTCCACTTCTAACATCCTATATTCCCCGATGCACGCTGCGTTCAGAGGGACAGAACTTGGCTGTAGTGCCCCGCTTCAAATTAGCAAGAATGGGCGGGCGGTCATTTAGATACCTTGCTGCAAAACTTTGCAATGAACTTCCTATTCAAATCTGAGGAATAGAAGATCTACTGCCCTTCAGGAAAGCCATATAAACTCACCTCTTCTGTTAGTGTGCAATTTCCCTATTATGACAACACAAACACCCCTTGCCTGTGCAACTTCATGCAGCTAGCGCCGGGACGCCCCTTGGCTGGGGCAGCCGTGCGCGTTACAAGTTCATATAACATTAACATTAACATGTGGTGTGGAATGAAATGTGTCCTCTTGGTCAGTTTCATGTCTCTGTTGCCAAGCATCTCTACAAGTCTGTATTGATCCATTATATCAGCCAGAGTTCGTAGTGATATCTTTTTAATGGAACCTGGCCCTGAATAATCCTGCGTCTGATCTAGGACCATATTCAGATCCCCACCCCCAAACTATCATCTCTGCCTAGGTGTGATTGAATGCAAGGAGAACTGTGTTATAGAAGTCAGTTGTGTCTTAATTTGGAGCATATGTGTTCACTATAGCCGTCCTCTGGTCTTCAATCACACCATCCAGTACAATATATCTACCAATTGGATCAATACATTGCTGATGTAGTTTAAAATGTACTCTATCACAAATTATGATACCTCTCCTAGGGCATAGGCACTATACTAGGAAAACAATCTACTTTCACCCCTATTTTGTCGTAAATCTGTGAGAGCCTCTCTGGGATAGATGGGTTTTCTGCAAACAGGCTTTATCCTCTCCATGGCACTCTAAACAGGCTAACACTTGTTTGCTCCTGCATGGATTATTGATCCCTTTTGTATTGGCTAATGGTTTACTAGTTGGTGATGGTGACATCATGTATTTGCATAACTTAATACTAGAAAATGGGAGAGTTGAGTAATTTGCATTTCCAGCAGGGATGCTTTGCACCATATATCTTGCGCAAACTTAATGAAACCCAAACAACACCTCCCTCTCACGGACACTGAACTCTCCAATTTTCAGTGACAACGCCCAAAATAACTCCTCAAATGACAAAAAGGTGATACACACTATGAGGAGCGGCTCACACCCATATTGGTGAAGAATGATCAGTAATGGTTCATCCTGGACTGTGTCCCTAACTCAAGCAATTACAAATGCAATAGAAACCATCCTACAAAAGCAATAGTAGGTTCATAAGACATTATTTATATTTTGCTCACTGGAGTATCCCACAAAAAAGGGGGAATAAAAGAAATAAAACATAGTCTGTTATCAATGCAGTTCATGGTGTTATTCATGCTGTCACTTCAATGGGTGTTATGGAGTTCTGATTTCCTCAGGAGCTGGAACTGTTGTTACGCACTGGTGATTTCCTGATATGTGAGAGCTACTTACAGCAGGCCTTGGTATCTTCTGGATTGTGGAATATATGGACTCCTTCTTCATAATCGATTCATAGATGCGCTTGGTACAACATGCCATAATTAATGCCCTTGCCTCGCAATCGTTGTTTCACTTTTGTCTCTCTTCCAGGACCAATTGGGTGACATCAGGGACGATAAATAGTGTGGAAACCTGGTGCTACAGTGGACCATGTTCCCTTGCCAGATGCAAAACAGTATCCCCGTCAAGGAAATTTAATAACTGCCTATGGTATGTCTTGGTGTAGCCCCAAGAGGGGGCAGGTGCTGAGGTATCTAAGTGCATGCTCCACCAAAAACGCTTTAGAGCTGTTAAATCGATCAAAGAGGTCTAGTTGGAGGCCTTTTACAAAGGTACCCAGACAGCCCGTATTAGTTGATTCGGCCAGTCCCAGTTCCGTATCACAACCTTACCTCCAAATCTTTGTTCTTGTCTGAAATAGCAGCAAGTGTATTTTTCCTTTCTGTTGAGAAGATCTGTATGGGTGGTTATGTTCTCTTAAGAATCATATATTCATTTTTCAGCCATATCAGTTCTTGCGCTTTGCTTAGCTAGGCATTCTGTCAGTCGTATCTACATTGCGTAATCCAGCTTTGGATTCCAACAGGTCCTTCCTTCCTCTACTTCCCAGTGGGACCGCCCCTGCCCACCACTCCTTCTTCTGTGTCTGATATAAGAGTTCCTTTCCATGTTGATCTCTTCTTGTCAAAACAGTTTACTTTGGTTGGGATCAGCCTCAAAGGCGTTCCAAGAAAACCCACTGAGATAAAGACAATTGTGAACACCTGCTGGGCATGTAAGAAACTAGAAAAAATGGTCCCTTTGGGCTCTGTTTTTATGCACACATCACACACATACTGCTTCCAATCATACCTCACTCTAATAGCACCAATTAGAACCCAAGAACACAATGTAGAAAAGTCATGAATCTTTTATTTTTCACTATTAAAAGACTTTAATCTATTTGTTAAAAACTTGTCTCTTGAGAGATCTTATTACAAAAAATAAACAAACATAAAAAAAACTTTTTGTTAAAAGACAGCAAATTACACAAAAGAGGGAGAAATAAAAATGTAATCACTAAATCTCAAAATATCAACCTGACCAGCATGAACACACACTTAGAAAACAATACCATATAAGTGCTTTTGCATCACATACAGTATACACATAGGTATTATTGTTTTGCACAAGATGTTATTTCGAGTTTTCTAGTTAGGCCACCTATGTTGGAACCAGGAGTTGTTTTTCAAATTATTCTTAGACACAGAAGCGACGTGTTTCAGTGGTATTTAATAGTGTCTCACCTTCTTCAGGCTAACAAATAGTTTGTACAAATCTCCCCAAGGTTAATCTAAAAATTACAATATAAAAAACAGATTGATATTACACACCCATCTTTAAAAATACAGATGCTCATTCAAGAACACGATGTCCAGCTTTATTACAATTGACATTAGAATTCATCTAAAAAGCGAATACATTCAGCTTTATATATATTTCCAATTTCAATCTTTATTTCGGCCAATTTGACCATCAAAGATATACAATAAAACACATGTAATACAATATAAAACCTTTCCACCATAAAAAAGAAAATAAGTACATCTTAAGTAACAGTAGATAAAAGGTCATACATTAAAATTCATGTTCTTGTACTTAGGTAATCAACTGCGACTTTAAAATACGGGTGCGGGTATGCCAGACACTTGTAAGGAATTTGGCTAGTGCAAACACCATTGGTCCCGAAACATCAGTTTTTAAAATTCTATACATCGGGAGGTATTGCCTACAACCATAGTTTCTGATAAGGGGTAAAAGCCAATATTTCCTAGCGGCCTTGTAAGTTGGACAAAACAAAACCACATGTAGGTCGCTTTCCTCATTACAAGTGCATACCGGGCACTGCTTGGTGGAGGGCGGTGTTGACCAGGAACTGGTGTATGACCGAAAGGGCAGTGTGCCATATCTCCATTGGAGAAATAGCTTCCTAGTCAGCGCAGGAGTCATCCCATCCAGGACCCTCTCCAGCCTGTAGCAATCCTTGCTTTGTATGAATGCAGATGTTAATGACCCCTCACGCTGGCAATCTAAAACAGTTGCCAGTTTCTGCTCATAATAAGCCTTGGCCAAGACTCTTCGCGGGATCATAAGTGACGCATTAGTTGGATCGGACCACAGATTAGGAAACCCTATTCTCTAACAGGACATTTTTATATATTTTATCCAAGGAATCTGCAAGGCTTTGGGGTGGGTTAAAAACTCCATCAGTTCTGCCCTGTAGATAAAAAGTTCCTCACTGCTCCATTACCTTCGCCAGAAAGCTGAGGGTCTGAGGCCCAGTTCATCTTCTATGGGTCTCAGTCCCAAGTCCATCCTCAAAGGGAGGAGCGGTGTACTAGGCGGGAGTGCAACTATCTGTCTAATGAATTTATTCTCAGTTAAAGACAAATTGTGGGCAGATGTGTGGCCCCACAATTCCGCCCCATATGTGATGGCACCCCTGGCCTGCGCCTTGGAGATTTGGATAACCGGCCCCAGAGGTCGATATGTAGAACTTCTCATCATCCGTGCAATGCCACCTGTGGTCTGGACAAGTTTAAGATTAGCCCTAGTCTGGTGTGTTCCCCAGGACATGGTTTCATTCAACGTTACACCCAGGTATTCAAAGGTGGAGACTCTCTCTAAACGTGATGATCCCAGCCAGGGGTTCGGGCGAGATCTTTTGGTAGGGTTCAAGACCATGAACTTAGTTTTTATAGCATTAATCTCTAGCCCCCTTTCTGTGCAGAAAACTACAAAAGAATCAAGGATCCTCTGTATCCCCATGGGAGTTTTGGACAGCAGCAGGGTATCATCTGCAAACATAATTGCAGGTACCCTGCTGCAATTCAATTTAGGGGCATCAGTATATTCAGTGCCATTGAGGTGGGCGATTACCCCGTTGACGAAGAGGCAGAACAGGGTCGGTGCCAGTACGCAACCCTGCCTCACCCCTCTGCCAACGGGGAATCTGTCCGTTAATTCCCCAAACTTCCCGCACCTAACTCGGGCATAGTTGTTTTGGTGCAATCTCTGTAAAATTGCCAGTATGTCCAGGGGGACCCCCATCTCAGCCAGAACACTCCAGAGTTTCCCTCTCGGCACCAGGTCGAAGGCGGCCCGCAAGTCCACAAATAAGGTGTACAAGCTGCCGTCCTCGAATATCGCCGTCCTCCAGTAAATGATGTTCAGACGAAAAACCTGGTCTATTGTGGAAACGCCCTTCCTAAAGCCCGCCTGGTATGGGCTAAGGGCGTCAGTTTCCTCCACCCAATCCTGGAGGCGAATTAATATTATCCTTCCAAAAAGCTTCTGGGGCACGTCAATTAAACTAATTGGCCTGTAGTTGGCTGGGAGCAGAGGCGAGCCCTTCTTAAATATAGGAACCACCTCTGCCCCCAGCCAAGTACTCTGGATTTCTATATATATATATTCCATACAAAGCATGAGTTTCAACTCTACATTCTCTGTTCCAATCATGGTGCTATTTATATCTCTGTAGATGCTCAACTCACTCTCATTCAATAGAACCATTCAGTCAGAATCCTTTCACATTGTGTGAATCAAACGTGAATACCCACCCTTTTCATTGGTGAGTAGAAGGAGGAAACAATCCCTCCATGTAGAATAGCCAGATGTCTAATTGTAGTCCATTGGCAATAGAACACTCGGCATAGGGGTCAAAATTGATCACCTTAAAATGACATACATACATGTTTCAGCAACCGAGGCGAAATAAATGAAACTCTCCTGTAGGGCTAAAGTGTATAGATTACTCTGGCAACTACATTGCAATAAAGTGTCAAGTAAAAAGCCCTGCCATATTATAACCATTCAAGTGCCCAGGTTAAACTTATTGGACTAGGCTCTCACCTACACAGACTACGAATTAAGAAGCAAATGTTAAAACAATTCTACCTCGTTTTCGTTGGTAACATCTGTAAGGAATTCTATTATTTATTTATAGATGCATGAAGCAGTATTTATCGGGGACCTTCTCCTCCTTAATAGCGCTACGCGCAAGAAAACATAGATACACACCTTTAGTATTCAATGTCATGGCCCATTAGTTATGTCGATAGAGCATTAATCCTGTTGCTTATAAATTACCTGTTTCATAGATTCAACATGTGCGTCCCACAGGAGCTTTGGTTGACACACCATCTGGAAAGAGTTGTCAAAGATCAGGTTGTCCAACTTGCACCTAAATATTTAAAAAAACGCAATTACTTAATGCCCCTTATAAACTTATATTAGAGCTACAGTAAGTATCCTAATGCTTGGTTTCAGTGATATCTATCAAAGGTATTTATTAAAATTATATATATTTATTATTAATAAACAATCGGAAGCGTTCAACTATGTCCCAGGATCTCAATGTTCTAATTGATTGTGTATCTCGGGAGCAAACCCGAAATTCGTTAGGTAGTATGAAGCTCCCCATTATCACATCTACCCCTAAATTCGCCTTTGCGCATGTTAACCCGTATGGTGCGGTCCCATGTCTTGACACCAGCAAGGGCAGATGAAACAGATAGTTCCTCCGATTTCCAAAAAACCTGCAACCAACATGGGATATGTAGAAGCCAAAATGGTGCATTGCGCAAGTTTATCTGAAGCGGCTTGAGTTCCTTTTAAGCTGCTTCTGCTTTAACGAGGGTGCGGATTTAAAAATGTTTACCTAATGGTCTCAAACTGCCTAGCCTTCACACTGTTCACTTACTGGGACTCTAGCGTCTCCTGGCCTGCTCCTTGTTTCTTGCAACCTCAAGTGTAAAAGAACCAGCCGAACATCCGCTTGGTTCTTAAATACACCCCTGCGTGTTTCAATCACCACCTCACTCGCGATGGAAAGCGGACTAACTAGATTAACAAATGCCGCCATTTTAGAGTGGTTGTGTGCCCTACGATATCTATCAATTGAAAATATATCATACTTTGCCACAGACCGGAAACCTAGTTAAGGTGGCCTATTATATTAAACGTTAAAGCCACCCCATGGCGTAGCATTCCATATTAACCTTTAAAACACCCCATTGAATTAATGTACACAGTTTTATTTCTAAGGGATTTTTTTTTTACAAACGGAAACCTAATTCCGGTGGCATGTCTTATAAAACGTTAGAACCAACCTCTGGTGTGTCATATTTTACAAATACCATTTGCAGCAACCCTGTTGGATGTATGTCAACAGTTTTATTTATTATAGAATTACAAACGTATACAGGATGTTACCACAAAAAGCATAGTACTAGGCTATCACTTTTAGAAAAAGTGACTTTGACTATGAGAGGGGGTAATACTGAGGATAAAAGAAAGGCATGGGAGCAATGGTATATTTTCATCTTCAATACTATTAGAGATGGTTTGAATACACAAGAGGAATGGGTGAAGCTCCTCAAATAAATCACACTGCCAATATCCTTTATAGTGTAGCGCAGTCACCAGGTCAGTCAGGTGACTGCGCTACACGCTTGCGGGGGGAAGGACCACTACCGGACATGGCTCCTCTTAATAGATCCAGCTTCCAAGTCTAACAGGTTGCTTCTGCTATAAAAAAACACTCTCCAACAAGGGAGTTTTCTCTTTTCCTAAACTCAGACCGCCTCGGAACCACATATCAGATGGCTCAACTTTGATGAGTCATATGCGTTTTCAACAATTTATCGCCCTGAAGAAGTCTATTAATTGGCAAAACGCATTGGCTGATTCTATCTCTGTGCATATCAAAACACGACTGAAAAATAAAAGAAGAATACCAACACAAGACTCACTTTTTTAATCTGATTGTGCATTTGTAACTTTATCTAATTTATGTTGCCTCTCATCCACAAAAAATTGCTATAATTTCCATGATCTATTGGCAGCAGGTCATTTGAGGTGGGCAATATACGATACTAATCCTGTGACTAATCTCGGTGGTGCTGTCTGCTAGTACCCAGCTGCTTGTTCCTACAAGAATCCAGCATCAAGTTTTTCCTGATGAATATTTTCAACATCTAGAAGGTAAATCTTTGATGGGAATGAACCATCAACTCTTCCCCTTTTTCACTCTGTCTCAGGCCAGCTGAGAAGGGTGCCAAGACCATGGCCTACTGTACTCCATTGACTAATATTGATTTTTTTAGTTCCTATCGTTTTTTATGGAAGTTATGTGCTTTTTTAAATAACTCCTGATCCCTAATTTCTTCTTTTCACTAAATTGAATTCAACAATTTAGGTTCTTTATTCTTTATTTCTTAACTGTAATTTTAACGTTTGTGAAGAGCTCCCAAGCATGAGCTAGATATTCTTCCCAAAATCCAGATTACCTAAAAATAATTATATTGCTCTAGCCTTGTGAAAACTCACTCGGAGTTGTTTCACTTTTCCATTCTTCCTTCCTTCCATCCATCCATCCACCCACCCACCCATTCATCCAACAAAAAGCTCACCTTTCCATCTACCCACCCTTATTTCCCTATATCCTTTCGTTAATCAATCCTGCAGTACAACCTTTAGTTTGCTCATTGATTCATCCATTCACCCACTCTACCATGCATCAATCCTTTCACCCATCATCCATCCCTCCATTGATCTATCCATCCACCCTTCATCATCCCCCTAACCACCCATCATCTATCCACTATCCATCCAAGCTTTCACTTTTGTTTTCATTTATCCACCCATCCATCTTTTCACCCGTCCATACATCTATCCTTACTCCACCCAATAACTATTCCAGATACCCACCATTTCGCCCACTAATTTATCTGTTCTTTCACAGTTCATTCATTCATTATCCTTTCGCTCATCCATTAATCCACCCAGCCATGCATCACTCACCTGTGGATTCCACCTTTCATCCGTCCTTCTATCAGTTTTTTAACCCATCTATCCATTTGTTCAGCAATCCTTCAATACATTCATGTGTTTATCGTTCTTTTACCCTTGAGTCCACCCTTCCATCAGCTCTTTCACTCATCATTTCATCTTTACATCCATTCTTTCACCCAATTCACCCACCCTCCTTTTCACGCTCCATTCCAGTGGAGAAGTGTGGCTCAATGGTTAGAGCGGCAGACCCTGATGCAGAGGTCTAGCCTGGGACCAGCGTTCAATTCCCCGCCTTTACGGGTCTTGGGCTCAAAATTCTACGGACCTGATAATTCTCGCCTCGGTGCCTATTCCAATCATGGAGTCCAACTCTGGGCAATAGCTTGCTTAATCTCCACAATGGCCCCCACAACGCTAAGGATGCCTGGCCTCCACCTTGGGGGTGCCCAGGAGTGGACGCCTCACAGGGAAAAGCCAGGATGGGTTCCACAGCGTTATTTGTACAAGCGCCTTGAGACCCTTGCGGGTGAGTAGTGTGCTATACAAGTATCAATTTACAATTTGTTCCTATTGCCAGAAATCCCTACCATGTCTCCTTCCTTAGTTTCATCCTTCCGAACCCCGTGTTTCTTTCCCTTTCTGCCCATTTTTCATTTGTCTCTTTCTTTCATTTTCGTTGTTTCCTTCTATCTCTGCTCACTCTGTTCTCCCCTCTCTTTCTGTCCTTTACCCCCATTTTCAGCTTTTCCTATCCTGCCTCCTCCCTGCTTGATAGTCCTAGGCCCACAGCCCTTATTCTATTTTAAAGTGTCCTTCGTAAGCTATTACCTGCCGAGCAGCAGGCAGCAGAACCTCTCAGCGAAGTATTCAACCTTCAACAGCCGAACTGTGCTCATTCCAGGAACAGTACCATTCTTGTGTATCTGCATCACTAAACACTGCCTCCCCGCCCAGGATCCCTTTGGCACAGCTGCTAGAGTTGGGGCTTCAGGGCGCCACTGCCACAGAAGTTGCAGCCATACCAACAACCTTAACAGAACTGGTTCGGTGACCCAAAAGTTGGCAGACAATTGTGCTGGCTACTACTGGGGAATCCTGCCAAGCCTGCTTAGGCCCTTTCTGTAGCAACGCCTAATGGCGGCGAGAGGGAAAGTGTGGCTCCGCCCCTCCCCACAGACTCGGACTGGCAGCCACCGAGCCAATTTGTATAAGTGTGGCATGAATTATAGAGCGGCATAGGGTGAAGGACGAACCACTGTGAGCGACACCAGGGACCCGCGCCACCTTGAAACCCGAGAGCCCCAGGTATAACGTGAATAATGCACCGGCCTGCCCTTCAATAATGCATCCGGCCCCCTCCTTGAAGACACAGGCCTGCTGACAGAGCCACCACGGGGCCTCTGGCCGGCTAGGAAAATACAGCGATATATCACTCGCTTTATGGGCTGTTTACACAGCTGCTTCTTCACATTGAACTGTCTCTCGGCGCATAATCGTTTGTTATTTCTCAGAATAGGTGGGAAGGGCATGCAGAACTCTAAGCTCACCCTTATTTGCAGGGTGTCACCCGGCTTGGAATCCATTTCACTTTTCAGAATGCCACCTGTTCCCAGGGTGCCGAGTCAATTCACAGACTGACAACGTGGTGATTAATGCTATGACTCATGCCAGTAAATTATCATATTAATTTCAACATTAATTATAGTTCCTTAAAAAAACACAAAGCTATATTGGGAAAATTGTTATTTAAATATTTATCTGGCAATAAGATGTAATCGTTTTCAAAGTGGAATGATGGCTCAGCATCAGCAAGTTAAAACTCTTGCTTCTGACATCTTTCATGATGTGCAGGACACATACATGAATCCTTTCATGGTTGATATGCTGAGTTGCTTATGTTATTCACAGTGCGTAGAAAAGGCAGAATATGTGATTAAGCGCCATAAAAATTATTATTATTATTGCCATGCGATTTGCAAATAAGACTAAGTGTGTGTCCGCGCTGCATAAGCTTTCTAAAGGAGAAGCAAGGTTTACATTTAAACGTATCCTTTTAGAAATGATTGGCCTGTAATTAATCAAAATGATTAAAAGAAATTAAAAAACGCTGTCACTTCACTTTATAAAATAACACATTAAACTGATTTTAATTGTTTACCCTTGAGTACACACAGCAAGGGATCTCTCCATCAGACTCATTCGATGCGAATGTAATTCCAGGTCTAATGGTCCAGCTAGAGATGCTGCTGCCCTGATGTGTTTAGAAATGGTTGCATTTCACACTTGAGAAAACAGACATGTCCTCTCGCCACAGCCTTTCAGGTGGTCACCAGCCCCACAAATCTCCTTCGCCTTCCAAATAGTTATTTTCTTCATTGACTCCACCACCAACAACTCCACAAAAATCTGCCTTTGCTGGTCTGGCAGACGTATGGCCTTGTTTTCAGGTTTCCGAACGTTGCTGTGGGAGCTTTGTTGAGCAAACAATACTGTGGCGACTGATAACTGCCAGGCAGAAGTGGGTAAGTACCAGGGAATTACAGGTGGACCCTGAGTGTCCCCTAAGAAATGGGATAGAAGTGGCAGAATTGGAAATTCTGAGCTTGATAGCACAACCCCCATTTCACCTGTGGACCAAGTGTATGTAGTTCTGGCATGACCGGTAACTCTCATTAGCAGCCCCGCTGGAATTACCAAAGACTCGTATTGAAACGGGCCTCAAGGTTTGTGAAGGAACTCCCCAAAGCATGCTGAAGGCATGGCCAAGCACCTACTAGCACCTACTTAGCCTAGTGTGGCATGGTCTTGGCTTTTAGGGCTCTAGACGTCATCCTAGGTTGCTTGGCTGACTCCTTTAGTGAGGCAAGCGCCATCTTAGCCAGATGAGAGTAGAAATCCACAAGAACTGGAGCACCCATTTTGAAAAGGAGGTAGGCACAATACACAGAAACCAGACCATTTTCCTATAGCATATTTTAAACAGCGGTAAGAAGGCAGATCTGAAAGATGGATAGAAAGAAGAGTTCTCCCAATTCGTTTTAGGTCCAGAGGGGGGAGACAGAAATGAACTAGGCATAAGAAGTACCTTTAATGAGACCTATATTGCTTTTGTCATAAGGATTTATCCAAAAACCTTTTCATAAAGAAGGATGCTATAGACCGAAACAAAGACTTGTAATTATTACTGAAACATTATTTTATTGTATTTTGTCTTTTTTTGGGTTTTGCTTTTTAGATATTTATACATACATACATTTTATTTTATCTCATAACAACACAATCAAGAATTGATAGACATTCACTATGAATTTTGTAGGTTTCAGAAAGTACAGTTAAAGCAATGTGCCCCTAACAATATCTCATACCTTGCTAACATACATACTCTCACACATACCTTACATACATCTGCATACACTATTCTCTATAAAAATACATAGAAACATGAAAACAGGACTTTACATAAAGAAATTATAACCCGAAAGTGTATCTGGTGGCTCACTGTTGATACATAAAATTAGGGGTTCCACCAGTTAGTCATTGATCTGTACATTGTTGACCATTCAGCAGTACATTGTCCAGGTCTTTTTAGAGTGTACGGCCTACGTACGTTTCGGTGATGATAGATGGTTGAATCACCTTCATCAGGGCCAAGATAAATAGACAAAAAACTGACATATGCTATAGACAAATATATAAAAGTTAAAAAGAAGGGGCAGTGCGTTTTTTCCCATTCTGAAAAGTAAGAGAAAACATCTATGAACATTTATACTCTTTACGTTAATTTACATATTACTGAAAAGTTTTTAAACTAGACATTTTTCAACATAGCATCCTATTAATGCGATTGTCTATTGGATCAAAGCTGTTTCTGCTGTTTCTACAGTAGTCCTACTTCTCTGTTTCTCATATATTCAACCAGAGCTGGAACTGAACTGAAGAAGGTGATTCAACCATCTATCATCACCGAAACGTACGTAGGCCGTACACTCTAAAAAGACCTGGACAATGTACTGCTGAATGGTCAATAATGTACAGATCAATGACTAACTGGTGGAACCCCTAATTTTATGTATCAACAGTGAGCCACCACATACACTTTCGGGTTATAATTTCTTTATGTAAAGTCCTGTGTTCATGCCACTCACTTTCCCTTGCTGAAGTCTGCTGTTTGTTGCGTCCAGGAAGGAGTAGAACTCTGTTCAAACCTTAAAGCCTGATCTTCAGCGTGCCGCCTCCCCTCAACGAGGACTCGCTGGTGTGAGCGAGCCTTGCAATCGGCAAGGCTAGCTTAGCGCTCCCAGCTCGAGTCCCCTGGGTTGAGGCTTGGGCATTTTCCATCAGCGAGCCGGGGGACTGCGAGGACCAGCAATCTCCACGCTGCCCAGCTGGTTCCTCTTCCCCCGACGGACACGCCCACGGACATGCCCACCGCCCACCGGCTGATAACCTTTCGTGACACCCGCTTCGCGGGTGCCACTCACTTTCCCTTGCTGAAGTGTGCTGTTTGTTGCATCCAGGAAGGAGTAGAACTCTGTTCAAACCTTAAAGCCTGATCTTCAGCGTGCCGCCTCCCCTCAACGAGGACTCGCTGGTGTGAGCGAGCCTTGCAATCGGCAAGGCTAGCTTAGCGCTCCCAGCTCGAGTCCCCTGGGTTGAGGCTTGGGCATTTTCCATCAGCGAGCCGGGGGACTGCGAGGACCAGCAATCTCCACGCTGCCCAGCTGGTTCCTCTTCCCCCGGCGGACACGCCCACGGACACGCCCACCGCCTACAAGTACTTATTTGACATCGCTCCACCCGCGTCGCGGGACGCGCGTGGGGCGGAGCACGGGGCGAAGACCGGGCAAAGAGCGGGCTGTTTGAGGCCGTTCGAGAACGTGAGAGTCCGGTCCGGGCCCCACCTCTAAGCCTTAAATCTTGGATATCCAAATACAGGTATCTACCATTTCTCTGAAGTCAGCTACAACTTACTATTGCATCTACTGAAAATGAACACGAGAGCAAGTAAGCAAAAAAAACTCAAAAAAAACGGGGTAGGAGAAAAACTGTTAGGACCAATGGATGATTTTATTTCTAAAGCAAACACATTCATTGACCAAAGTATAAGTCTGATTGAGAGGAGAGTATCAACTGAACTCGCAATCGCAAGGCGATCCTCAATGGGACTACTAGCAACTGCAAGAACCCCAGATACACTGTCTGCCCCGACACAAACAACAGTGGCCACAAACAGACTTAGTCTCCCAAATAATGTAGATCTTTCAGCCTCTCAACTTTCTGTAACATTTTCAGAAAACGAGTTAGAAAAAACTCCCGAAATTTTCCCTGATCATACCCCGGAAGAAGTAAGGAAAGCCAGAGGGAGGAGGGAGGGAGCTATAAAGAAATGGAAGGATAGGGAAAAGCTTGATAACACCCTAAACACCAAAGTGATCGATCACATAGACCTGATCGACACTACAAATCCGGCAGCACTATCCCATCAGACTGCTGAGCCAAGCAATAATGTGATAACGATCCATCATCCACCACAGAACCTCCAAGATATCGCCACCTTAGAATCCCCCCCCCACAAACAACGGGTAAGGAAAGAGAAGCATCAAGGCTAATTAAGGAGATAGCTTCCCTTTAGATTCCTTTATTCGCCCATTAGAGGCTAGACTGCGTAACATCGAGGCCCAACTGACAAAAATCTCTGGTTGCCTCAAGGCAACACCTCTACAGGGACTGCCAAAAGCGGGTTCAAACATCTCGGCCACTCTGCCCACACACAAGAAACCTACAACTTTAGCTGCCCCGCCGCCTAAACAGCAACCCATAGTAAAAGCCCCTACAGCACCAAAGGCTCCTCCTGTACAGAAACCTACGTCCAAGGTTCTTAAAATTCCCCTACAAAACAAGACCATACCTAATACACCTGAAGTAAACGCGCCAACCACAAATACGCCGGCCCCCAAAACTCCTGCCATCAAAAAGACAAATCTCTCAAATAACAAAGGAGCTTTGAGAGGGACTACCGATAACAGGCACTCCTAAAACATGCCACCTGAGGCATGTCCATACGTGGTAGTAATGACGGGGGTTCCCGAACTAACGGGAGAGGGGACGGAACCCAACTGGTCATTGAAGAACAAAGTACAGTATTGGCTGAACACAAATCGACCTGTTCCGCCAACCTGGAAAAGTAGAATAACATCAGTCTGTAGGACCCCGTGGGTGGGGCACAGGAAAAAAAGTATCCGGGGAGATTGTATAGTGATCACTTTTGAGGATCCTAGCATAGTTGAGTATATCTGTTCCTGGGAATATAATAACACTTCTGGAGGGATCGCTACAAGATCCCTTTCCTATTTCTACCCAAAAAGATATTATAATAACTATACAAATGATGCCGATAACATCTGGCGAAAACCAATCCCACAACCATGGGAACTAGACGTCGCTGGCCCAAAACTATTTCAGCGACATAGTGATCCTGATAACTCTTGGTGGTCAGCAAACCAGAACTATCAACAAAACGAGACCCCGTGGCAGACTGTGGGACCACAAAACAGAGTCAGAAACTGGGACCAGTGGGAGAGACCGCTCTATCAATCATACAGACCCAATTATAGAGACACCACATACGGGCAAAACTGGCCAGGCATACCGACCATGAATCGGTTTAGTTGCCTGGAAATGGTCGACTGACCACGAGTCAAATCCCCGAAGCCCCTACATACAACCCCGGCCACATCCAATGTCTCCCCAGCTCTATCAGAATCCAAAAAGGCAGACTCAGAAAAGGAAACCTTACAGCTCCCGGTGATCTTTTGGAACATTACAGGCCTCCGACCAAAAATAGAGGATGGTTCTGCCGCCCGATTTTTGGAGGATGCTAAAATCATATGCTTACAGGAGACATGGGCCACTATGCCCTTACATCTTGTAGGATACAAGACATATTCATCCCCGCCCTTCCAAGTAGCTCAGGCAGACCTGGGGGGGAGGGGAGCTGGTAACCTACATAGCGAACACAATAACCGACCTGAAGGTATTAGAGGTAGATCTATTTCCAAACTTCCAGTTGCTCACTCTCATAATTGGGAAAAAACTTATCATTACGATAATTAATTTATACAATAACCTAGATGACGATAATTTCTTAAACACCCTTTCTTTAATCCAAGAAAAAATCACCCAACATCGGCACCTTTATGAGAGAAAGGGTAATGCTCATATAATTTGGGGAGGGGACTTCAACTTACACCCCTGCACGAACAATCAGACCTGTGGAATGGTGGACGAACACGAGAACCCACTCGTCCACTTTCTCCACTCAAGAACGGGGCTAGCTATGAACAAGATACTCTCAGACCTGGAACTTCAAATAATAAACCCTACTCTACCACCAGATAACAAACTAGAACCTACCTATCGAGGAAGGGGGCACGAGACCTCAGTTGACTATATAATTATTACAGAAGGTCTAAAAGAGTTAACCAGTAACTTTACAATTCTGGAAAATATCCTAAGCGACCACTCTGCTTTAAGCCTGAAACTACAAATGAACCAACCAAGATCACTTATGGCGACAATAGCAAACACCCTATCACAAAACAGGCTTGGTCTGGGCAAAAACAACTGATATACTATAAAATGGGAGAAAGTGGATCCCAACAACCTCACTAACACTTTAGTAAAGTCCGCTTATAACAACATTTTGATTTGCCTGGATCCCCATGCAGAACCAAAGCAAATCCTGGAAAATTTTAGGATGATACTAGAACAAGTTAAAATACTGTTGACCAAAGTACCCAAACAAAACAAACCAAGCACTATAGGTTGGTTTAATCATGACTGTACCAAGGCACAGACCAACCTGAGAAAAGCACTTGGAAAAGCAAATAGAGTTCAAATAGAGATTCAACATCTCCGGCAGGAGTACAACAATGCCAGAAAGGCAAGGAAAAAGGAGTTGAAACTGTCCTTGTGGAACGCCCTGCATAAAAGTGCACTCTTGAAAGATAGTCAGTCATTCTGGAGAATTGTTAAGTCGCCCATGTTATCGGACTCTAACACTCCACAGATCGACGTGGCCATCGATGAGGAAACCTGGGTGAATCACTTCTCAAAAATCTTTGAACTAACATCATTAATAGAAGAACGTCATTTTAACCTTCCACCTGTAGTATTTCCAATACCGATAGACTTCGAACTACAGGATGTTGAAATGGCACTATCAATGAGCAAGAGTGGTAAAGCACCTGGCCCCGACGGGGTCCCAGTGGATCTATTTAAACATCTTCCTGATCTTTGGGACCGATACTCACAAGAGTTTGCACAGCAGCAACGAAACTCGGCCTGTTGGAGTCGTGGTCATGTTCCATCATGGTCCCTATCTTCAAGAAGGGGGACCGTCAAGACACGAAATGTTATCGACCAATATCGCTGCTCGACTCCCTAGGCAAAGTAGTGGGCAGAGTGGTTCTAGAAAAATTACAGCAATGGGCAAGAGACAAAAATATCCTCTCGGATCTGCAGTTTGGATTTAGGGAGGGCTTTGGAACAGTCGAACAGGCCCTTAATTTAAGCTTGCTAGTGTCGAAATACATCCACGCTAAGCCAGGGACTATTTACATGGTCTACGTGGATTTATCCTCCGCGTTCGACTGCGTGTCGCATGCGAAGCTCTGGTCACTGCTGAGTACATTAGGGGTTGATCCTCCCCTCCTGGACTTTTCGAGGGAGTTATACGGTGAAGCCTCTGCAAGAGTGAGATATGGGACAAATGGAGAGCTGACTGCACCGTTTAGGGTAGAGCGGGGAGTAAGGCAAGGATGCGTCCTGGCCCCCTTCCTCTTCTCTCTGTATACCAACGGTCTAGAGGAGACCATGTTGGGGGGGGGGCAGGATTTGCCCAGACTGAAACATCGCCTGATCCCCGCTCTGCTCTATGCGGATGACGCAGTTATTCTAGCACGTACACCTATCGAGCTTCAGAAATCTTTATCTAAATACGCGGACTTTATGGGTGCTTGGACTTGCATATCAATGTAAAAAAAACATTTGTCATGGTAGCGGGTGGACAACGAAAAGCCACTAAGACCATCTTTTTAAAAGATCAAAAAATCGAAAAGACCTCACAATACCCATACTTAGGCATCATGATTGATGACAGCTCAAATTGGAAAGCAGCGGTTGAGGCCAGGAGACATCTTTTCAAACGAGCAATTCTAGCACTGATGAATTTCTCTAATAAACTTGGAAAAAGACCATCAGTAGAACTGTTACAGATTTACGCTGCAAAATGCCAAGCCATCGCACTATATGGGGCAGGGATCTGGGGACACACAGCCATTGGTTCACTCCAAAAAGAAGAAAATATCTTCATGAGATTCCTCTTGTCAACGCCAAAAGGCTCTTCCATCTATGCTTCACATATGGAATTGGGAATCCCATATATCGAAAACTTAATAAAGATCCGGCTGTCGGAAAATAACAGGCTGACTAAAAATATCTTACAGGACACCATGGAACTGGACCATGTACAGAAAATAGCATGGCTCTCCTATATCAGACATTTCTTTTCCGATCTAGGACTACAAAAGTATTATCACACCCCAGAAAAACTAAATGAAATATCCAAGAAAGATCTGAAACAAATCGCACTGAGCCATCTAGAGTCCTTGAGACTGACTTTGCTGACAACCAAAAAATCTGTGATTCATGCGAATATGATACAGCAGTCCCCGAAAATCCAGCTATTTCTGACCCTGGAATTTACGGCATATGATAAGATGCTCCTAACAAGGTTCAGACTGAATCTCTTTTATAGACTAGTGACTTTTCCTGAAAAAAACAATTGGAACTCTAACATGGACCCTTGTCCATGTGACGATCTGTCCCAACAGTCTACCATTCACACAATTTTGTTTTGCAAGTTCTTTCACACCCATCGAAAAATCTGGATAATCCCTCTATTAAAAAGATGGGGTCACAGACAATGCCGCCCAGCCATGCTAGCACTACAGATGTTGGATTCTGAATGTACCTGCTATCATGTACTCAATTTCCTAAAGTGTATTATGAGGCATAGAAATAACCTTTGAAACAGAAGAAAAAACTAGAAGGTTACTACTGCCTCATTACCAACTTAATTTGCACAGTACCTGGTCATATGCTTTTAAAAACCTGTGTATAATAACTGCTTTTATAAAAATTTGTGTATTTTGTACATTGTGATAACTTTTATGGTTTTGCATTGCTAAAAAACCGAATAAAGATTATTATTATTATTATAGGTCTCATTAGAGGTACTTCTTATGCCTAGATCTGAAAGAGGGAGCCAGTGTGACTATCTGGAAGCAGTAAGCAATACAGTGTTATGCAAAGTATCTCACAGCACGCAAGCAAAGTGTGTGCATAAGCACATACAGGGATGCATGAGTCATGGATCTGCACATCGCCAGTCCTGACTGTATCCTGTGATCCTGGGTTGTCTGTGTTCCGGTTCAAGGTGGACCTGGTTTGGCAGTTCGGGCTGGACTGTTCCAATGGAGCAGGGTCAAGCCTGATTTGCATATAGCTGGGTCCAAAATGAGATGGCATAATGTGCAAAATAATGATGAATTGGGATGCGGCCAGAGAAGTTACCAGTGTCTGGGATTAACTCAAGCATTCCACCCATCACGTTTTTGTATAATTTAGTGTGTCACCCTAAGTGGGACGGGTATACCTAGATGTGGGTCACATGCACACTGTCACTGGAACCAGGCTATACCCGGCTGATAATCCCATAGCAAGGGCAAAACCAGTCCTGTGTTTCCTGTGTTCCAGTTCAGGGAGGACCTGGCTTGGAAGTTCTGGTAGAACTGCAGTCATTGGACCAGGATCAAGACTGATTTGCATACAGTTGGGTCCAAACTGAGGTAGCACGGTGTGCGAAATAACAATGGATTGGGATGCAGCCCCGAATAATTCCCAATGGCTGAGATTAATTCAAGCATTCCATCCATCACTTTTTTGAGTACTTTACTGTATCCTGTGAAATGCTGCTTTTTCTATGTGGTGTGCAGAAACAAACTATGCCACCCTCTGTAACCTGGTTGTTCAACAGCTGGGCATTCTTATATGTGGCAGAACATACCCTCCTGTTCACAAAGTTTTCTACACTTAGAGTCCTCCTTCCTTTCCATTTTTGTTAGGGTTCAACAGGAAAGTAGGACCTGTAAAGTATTTTAAGTTGGACTAGTTTAAGTCTTGATTATATGGATACTTCTCTTGGGGAGGCTAATGCTTCCTGCCAGTCCTCATTTTTTAGTTCTTCTATATCTTCCTGTCAGAGCTCCCAAAGACATAGGAGGGGGTCAGGCTAATTACTGATTCGTTTTTGGTATGTCATGGAGATTGCACATCAGTCCAGAAGCTTATCCTCTAGTAGGGAAATCTCTGGCAGGTCTATGTCGGGTGGGATGGCTGCCATAAGGGCTTATTTATAAGTACCTGAAAGTTTCTGTAGAAACCATATCATATTCTCACTGTAAGTCTGAGAAAGGGATTACCCCTCCCTTCGACCACAGGTCTCCCACCCTTGAGATACCAATGACGTTTCATTTGTCAAATCCCAGGCAGCTACTTAGCCTACCAAGTCTTTCTGTCTCCAATAGTGGCATAGCCTGGGTTACTCTATCATGCCATCCTAGCCTCTTGTCACTTGGTGCCAAAGAGCGCTCGTATGTTTTGTTGGGCCTGTCAGTTGCTGATACTTAGGGTTAGTGTATAGAGCTTGTTTGTAGCCCCTGGGACTCAGGAGTAACCTCTCCATCTGGTATTCTGGCTCATTGTGCGGTCAATGTATCGTTTGGTTGATGATCGCCAGTTGGGCTGCCCAATAGTGTTGCCAAATGTTAGGTAGTGCAATCCCACCGTTGTACCATCCCCTCATGAGTTTCTGTGTTGCTATTCGTGGAGGCTTCCCATCCCAGAGTAGGTCTCTTTCCTCACTCTCAAATATATTAAATTAGGCATTGGAGACCTTGAATGGTGTGCTTTGCAGGGCATACAGAACTCACAGCAATGCCATCATTTTAAAAAGAGCCGCTCTGCCAAGTCAGAATAGCGGCAATGATTTCCAATGTTGTACATCACTTTGTGTATAAAAGTGATCTGGGTCTGTTGGGGCAAAGATCCCTAAATAACGGAAACCCTCTGTCACCACCACCACCCCGCATTTGGATGGTAGAGTTGGAGTTGGGCCATGCAGAATACATATTTTGGATTTGGACCCGTTTATGGTATAACCTGAATACTTTCCGAAATTGGTGAAAATCTACAGGACTCTATTAGTGGAGAAGCGTGGCGATGCGACATACAAGAGTGCATTGTCAGCATATAAGGAGATTCTATCCTGCCATCCTTCAGCTCAGTGTAGTCCCCGAATCAGTGGGTCTCCTTTGACCCAAGTCGCCAAAGACTCCATATAAGAGCGGAGATTTTTGGCGACAGGGGACAACCCTGTTGTGTCCCTCATCGGAGAGTAAAAGTGCACGACATATGGCCATTCACCAACACGTTTGTTGAAAGTTCTGCATAAAGCAGTTTGAGCCATGCCAAATATTTTGGTCCGAATCCCATTAGTTCCAAGACTGCAAATAGACAGGGTCACTCAATAGTGTCAAAGGTCATGCGGGTGTCTAGAGATAGTATCACGCGTCTTCCTTAATCATATTTATTCTTCCTAATACTCCATGAAGGCGGTGCCAGTTTAGTGCTGTATTGCACACCGGCATGAAGCTAGATTGGTCCGTGAGGACCAATCTGGTAATGATGTGGTGCAACTGAGACACTAGCAGCTTGGCCAAAAATCCCTACAAAGACACGCAAATCTCTTATGACAGTCCGTGAATCAGCGCTGCGATGGGGCCAGACCCACACAAAGCGTGTGCATGAATCAACTGCTACTAAGATGTACTTATACGCAGTATCAGAAGAAAAAGGACCACAGTGATCTAAATAAACGCAACCCAGTGGTTTATTAGATATGTACAACTGTGTCTGAGGCGGACGCGCAGCAGTCGAAGGCTTAATCTGCTGGCAAATGTCACATTGAAGGACATAGTCGCGCATCTGTTTGTACAGTCCCTGCCACCAGAAACGTTGTTGTAGCTGAGTTACAGTGGCCGAGACGCCCGCATGCGCAGACGCCACACCTTCATGCGCCACTGTAATCAACGTAGCCCTGCGATCCAAGTTGGAAATCAAATGTTCCCCAACTTCAGGTATTTTCACATAAGGAATCTTATCGGGACTTAAGTGGTATGTGTACTTCGAAGGGAACCCCGTAGGATATTTACCTCCCTTCTCAGTGGCAGCTACAGCCGCCAAGATGTCATCATCTATTTTACTTTTGGACCGTGTAACTGCTGCAACTAAATATTTTGATACTGCAGATTTCGCAGCTTCATCAGCAAGCGAGTTACCGACAGCGTGAACTCCAACACGCTGATGGCCGAGAGTATGAATCACAAACACAAGTGGCAACTGCTCTTTAAGCTCAGCCACTCGGACGCAGATCATCTTATGTTTTATTGTGCTACCCTTGGAATCACGAAAGTCATTCTGAATCCAAAAGAACAAGTTCTCATTGTAAGACTGGACATAGTAGTAAGAATCACTTACAATCAAAGTCGTCACACTAGGATCAGCTTACTCCAATGCGAGCATCAGAGCACAAAGCTCTGCTAACTGTGCGGTGCAGTCCCCTAGTGTCTGCGTGTGCACGACACTGGACTTGAACTCATCGTTCACCATGGCACCGACCACAATGGCGCATGCGGAAACATAGGCATGTTTAGAGCCATGCGCAACCTGCGCGGAACCATCAGTGTAAATGATGCAATGGAAATCCTCCAAAGGTTGCATTGCTAAAGGAGCTGGATGAACGAATTCATACTGTAAGTACTCCTGCGACCGTAATGAGGCGTCAAAAATAAACGTGACATCCTGGGATGTCAAGGATGCAGCCCATTGAATCCACCGAGGGTGCAAAGCTTTGGAATTTGGTACACTGGCTTTCGTAACTTCCTCCAAGGCAGGACACGGGGTCAATCAATCAATCAGGAGTTTGTTAAAGCGCACCTACTCACCCGTAAGGGTCTCAAGGCGCTAGGGGTAAGGGGGTGCAGGTTCCATTCCATCAAGGAGGGGGTCTGTCAAAGAGCCAGGTTTAGAGGTTTCTTGCGAAGATGGGGAGCGATGTTGTCTGTCTGAGGTGGAGCGGAAGGGCGTTCCATGCTTTGGCTGCGAGGAAGGAGAAGGAGCGGCCTCCCGATCTGGTCTTTCTGGTGCGGGGGACCTCGGCGTAGGAGAGCTGGGCTGATCGTAGGGTCCTTTGGGGTGCGTGGAATTTGAGCTGGCTGTTCAGGTATGCTGGTCCGGTGCCGTGGAGGGCCTTGTGTGCGTGGGTGAGCATCTTAAAGGTGATTCTCGCCTCGACAGGGAGCCAGTGGAGTGTGCGCAGTGGTGGGAGATGTGGCAGTGTTTTGGCAGGTTGAGCACCAGTCTTGCGGCGGCGTTCTGGATGTTTTGTAGCTTGCGGATGAGGTTTTTGTTTATTCCGGCGTAGAGTGCATTGCCGTAGTCGAGTCTGCTGGTGACCAGGGCGTGAGTGACTGCCTTTCGGTGTTATAAGGGGGATCCATTTGAAGGTCATCCGAAGGAGGTGGAGGGTGTGGAAGTAGGAAGATGAGACAGAGTTGATCTGGCAGTCCATTTTGAGCTCGGAGTCCAGGATGATTCCCAGGTTGCATGCGTGATCTGTAGGGGATGGCGGGTTTCCGAGGGCGTTGGGCCACCAGGTGTCGCTCCAGGCGTCGGGGTTTGGGCCCATGATCAGTACTTCTGTTTTGTTGGTGTTTAGTTGTAGGCAGCTGTTTTTCATCCATTTGGTGACGGCTTCCATGCCTTCTCGAAAGTTGTGTCTGGCGGCGTTGGGCTCGTTGGATAGGGAGAGGATGAGCTGGGTGTCGTCTGCGTATGACACAATGTTGAGTCCGTAGGTTCCGACGATGGGGGCAAGTGGAGCCATGTAGACGTTGAAGAGCGTTGGGCTGAGGGAGGAGCCCTGGGGGACTCTGCAGGTGGTAGGTGTGGGGTCTGAGAGGAAAGGGGGGAGTCTGACCCGTTGCGTCCTGCCGGAGAGGAAGGAGCAGATCCAGTCGAGGGCCTTGTCCTGGATTCCTGCGTTGTAGAGTCTGCGTATTAGGGTGCGGTGGGAGACATGCGTTTTCCCTGTGACAGGGCACGTTCCTTGAGAATTGCCATCTGCACAGCCGTTAAAACTTTCTCCACAGTGGAAAATCGCATTTCAGCCGAAGTGTACAAGTGTGACTTGTAAGCAATAGGTACTGTATCTCCCTCATTAAAAGTTAGGTACGTGAAACCCACCGTCCGAGGGATAATTCTTATCACCAGGTTGGTCTGGTTATCACGAGTCTGTAAGAATTTAGAAGCGAGCAGATCAGCTTGCAAAGATTGCAGTGTAGCTGAATGCTCAGGCAGCCAGCATGATTTGGAAAAAGATGGTTGTATCAAAGCATACAAAGACTTGATACGCTGGGCATATTCCAGAATGTATGTCCTTCCGAAATTCAAGAAGCCCAGTAAAGATTGTAATTTTTTCAGTGTTGTCGGAGCGCGCAGCTGTGCGCATTTCTCCAGAAAGTGAGGAGCCAAACCTTTACCTTCATTGTTGCGCTCGTAGCCCAGAAACAACACTGTGTACTCTGCAATGTGCGATTTTGCAAAGTTAAATTTGTAACCCATATTTGCAAAGGTACAAATTATTCCATTGACACGACACGACACAGATGCTCCCAAAGTTCGTCGTCTGTGAGATATATGTCATCCACATACGAACAAGCATCCGGGTCGATTCTCTCCAAAAGAGAGACTATGCGAGCAGTAAAAATCCCAGGACTATTATTATAGCCCATAGGCAAACGCCGAAATTGTTTTATGGACACCTCCGCAAGTAAAGGAGGTTCATTGGGCACTAAGACCATCCAATCTATGGGCATAAAAACCATTGGAAATGTCAAGCGTGGTTTTTAAACCGCTTACGCACAAGACTATTCACTAGGGTAGAGCCGTGAGTATTCTGTACTGCACAGTTACGGCAATGCGAGTTTAAATGCCGGTAATCCAACGCCAAACGATATGAACCGTCCGGCTTGTTTAAAGTAAAAAGAGGATTATTCATTGGTGACACACATGTTTCAATTACACCTTGATATTCCAATTGTTCAAGGATTTCCGCGACGGAAGCCTTGGCTTCACGTCCTATGGGATATTGAGGTTGAGGCTGCGGCTGAGACCCTAAAGGAATTTCATGGCTCGGGGACAATTTATCCCAACCACATTGATTGCGGTACACAGCCGGCGCTAGAGCCAGCGCCCACTCTTCTGCAAAATGCAGCGCATCCTCTTTCGAGACTGTGTTCGCGAAACGGGGGAGGATTACCTCCTCCCCTCGCAGAGCTGCGAGAACAAAAGGTGGGGGCCAGTCAGCCTCCGAAAGTAAAATGTCATATGTAGACGAAAGATTTTCCCAAAATACCCCTTTTGTGGTTCGCCGTATGTCACCTTCGATCAACAGGACAATTTTAAAAAGTCTATCAGGGGGAGCAACTCTTGTATCAGCTGTTTCGATTACAACGTAAACATCAGTCGCTGTCACCTTCAGTAGTGGACGCAGGGCCTCTCTCACTATGATAATCTCCGCCGCGCTGTCCAGCAAGGTCAGAGCCCACGCCAGATTCCGAAGCCGTGTTCTCACTATCTGTGGCATATCGATGCGCTGGTAAGGCCGCGACTTTCTTCTGGGCAAACTGCGGTCTCTTCGGTGTCGAGCCTTCCTGCCTGTCTGCACCGTTTTTCAGGCGGGGCTGGTCACATCCTTGCTGGCCACCCCGACCCCTGCTGCCCCCTCCACCACCGGTCATCGAGGCCGATGAGTCCTGAAAGGAACGAGGAGAGCATTCTTCAGAGGCCTGAAATCGATCAGGAGATTTAATCATTGCGTGATTGCGCAAGTCATAAACACGTTCAGATTGCGCAGGTAACGTAGACGCACACGAGAAACCTGTGTTTGTTGTTGTTGCAGTTGCTTTCCCTGTTTCTGTTTTCCAGGCCAATTCTGTTTCTTGGACTTGGGCTGAACTTCCGTTTCCGAAGTTTGTCCCTGGGGTCACTTTTTCTCCTTAACAGAAAAAGGCTTAAGACCCTTACTATTGCGACCCACTGTTTTATAAGCCGCCACAATAATTTTCGCTAACTGATGGGGTTTCTCGGCATCGGGAAACGCCGCCAAAGCGTTTGCAACCCGAAAGTTCAGTGCATCCCCCTTGACATTAGCAAGGATGAGATCGCAAACCACATCAAAGGTGCCACACAGGGCAATACCCAATTCAACCGCAGACTTCCGTCCGTGATCATCTTGAACACGTTTAAGGACCGTAGGCAGCACTGCCATAGACGGAGTGCCGTAGCACCTCGCATAGACCACTGTGAAAGTCTTTCCCCAGGTCTCACAGTCAACGAGTTCAGGGGCCAAATCTTTCAGTAAACTAAGCGTTAGAATCCGGTCTTTTTCACTTGGAGTCGTATTAGGAAAAAACGCTTCCAGCTGGTCAAACTTCTCGGCAAGCCAGAAAGGAAAATCATCCTTATCCTGGGGCTTCTTGCCCATTACAGCATTGACCATGACGGGACTCAGTTTCAAACCACCCTGTCCGTCCGGAAGCGCCGCACCCCCCGGGGCTCAACCCAGAAAATTACGGCCCATGTAATGCACTAAGGCTCTAATCACGGCAATCGCGACTACATGTAGTCTACGAAGTTCAGCTACGTTACAAATGCCGTGTAGAGGATGAGGAGTAAATCTAGCCAAAAACAGGCCAACTTGCGCCCGGAATAGACAAAGGACCTAATCTGGGAGCGGTCAAAGTATGGGGTAGGGCTCCACCAAACCAAACTCGATGCTGCCAAACGTCAATAGGAACTTCCTGTGCCCTGTACGGAGTATATTCATTCGGTACAACAGTGGGAGTGTACGTGTGGAACACACCAGAATTCGCGTCCACGTCCGGAAATGTCACCCACGAATAAAACAGTTCGTGAGGGTAAGCAGCATCCGCACTCACCACCATGATCACAGCCAAGCCTTCCAAAGGTACATTGTAAATCCGCAAATGATCTCGCACCGCAATGCGACTATGCTGCGGAATGTCCACGGCAGCCATAACAGCACAGGAAATACGAAAAACAAAGTAAATTTTGTAGCACAACTGGGTAGTCATTCAAGGAAACCATTTTAGTAAGATTCAAGCTTGAAAAGACCTATTTCAAAAATAGGTAGGTTTGTTCCGACACCACCGTTTTCCGGAAACGACAGTGAAGGGGTTAAGGATTGAATGATATACTACTCGAGTGTCATGATATAAGGCCAACAACGTATGGGCGCCATGTAGCGGGAATTCCGTTCTCCTACAGAACTGTGCATAGAGATTCGGAACCTCAGTGAATCAGGATGGCCCAAAACTCACCTCAGTACCCAAAATACCCTTACCGAGCTAGCTACAGTGTCTCATTGGTCATAACAAACTCCCAATGTTTAGACAAACCAGAACATGAACTTAGATTACCTCAGGTATCGTGGAACACATGAACACTTTCGCTATATAATCATTTCAAACCAGAACGTGGAGTAAATGAGGACATGTGCATATTTGAAATATTTATTTACTAATGCAAGGTTCTGAAATGCAGTATCTTATATAATACAAGCAAACATGTTATAAGTAACAACGTTATCAGCATAGTTACTAGTCCATAAAAGGCGAATGGTGACAGCATACTAAGATGCTGAAATGAGTAGGAATTAACAACACCTAATTCTCACCCTCCCTATTTAGCATAGTATATTTATATCTATGAAGGTCTCATTTGGGTTTTAGCAGGGCGGGCCCTTACCTCGAAATCTCAGTGGTAGAGGATCACATCATCTTCCACCAGCTCTCTGCATGCGAAGCACCATCAAGTGTCTTACATGTGTTTCCAGCAAAGCAATATAAAACCCGCTTAGAGCCAGATTTTGGCAGCAGCATGTGTGTTATGTCTAGGAAGGTGCGAAGATCAGACCTCACAACAACACTGTGTCGAGTTATCCTTGGAGACTTCAGCACTCACTGTGCAGACAGTGTACCAAGCAAAGCTGATATCAGAGCAATAACATATTATTTCTCAAGTAAATCACGACGCTCTTCTGGGTTGAAAGCTAAAATAACAATTATGTGTTGTGTGCAAAATGAAGCAAAAGGAAAAATGGCGTTTAAACATTTAATAAGCTCATGCTAACTTAACACAGTATATAGAAATGAAGTAGCTACATGACAGCGGGAGCCCATCCTGCATTTTGTGCTTACTGGCGGGTACCCCGCTTATGTGCTCAATTTGAACAGTGGGTTCCCACCCCGCATTTTGACGATCGAGCGGGTGCCCATCCCGCGTATGAAGTTTACTCACGGGTGCCCACCCCGCTTATGTGCTCTCCAGCGGGAGCCCACCCCGCTTCTATGGTGTATTAGCGGGTGCCCACCCCCACGATTATCTTTGCTTGAGATGGGAGCCCACCCTGTACTTGACTGCCGAGAAGAGGAGAAGCGCCACCACATTCGTGCGGCAACCAGGAAGCCAGGCGACCTTGCCTGACTGTGGGCGGGGCCTAGTTGTCGGCCGGAAGCAGGAAGGAGCCGACCCTCGTGGGCTTGCACCGGCCGTCCCGTGGAAGCTGTGCAGAGAGGAGAGCGAGAAGAGAGTGAGGCCACGAAGGAGAGAGCCCCCGAGGAGTGGAGGCTCTCCTACTGCATGCCGCCAGCACCACAAGACGGAGACAGTGCATCCCATGCCCCGGGGAGTGGGGCAGAGCTAGCTGTCTTGGAAGGGTCCCGCAGAGGCACCTGGCGAGCCCAGTGAGTGGGGCAGCCTGGTGGCACATGGTCAGTGCCTAGTGACAGAGCGGACCTGCAGAAGAGCGGGCTGCGCCAACATTAGGGGCACTATGTCTCCACTCCAAAGCCAGAGGGTGTGTCGGAGCACATTGTCGGTGCCGTCCCCCTGTGGTTGCTCCTCAGGCACCATTAATTCTAGAGCTAAGTTCGTTTTTGGGCCCCATTGTGTTGATAAGAGTCCCAGAGTGGGGCTCAGGCCATTTTTCACAACTGCCCCGCCTGATAGAGGGCAGATGAAATGATTGTGCATATTTGTTGGTAGAGTCCAAGTGGGGACTCATCCAGATGGCACTGTGAGTGCCCATGCCCACATTTTTTTGTAATTTTTTTTTATTTGTCTGCACATACACATACAAAGAATGCATAGCTCTGATCCTCGGAGTCTGCTGCACACAATATTTGATCAACGGTAACATCGTCAGACTTTTTCATAAAATACAAACGTCCACCCCCATACCCCCCAATTGCGCTGGTGCCATTGCTGAATTTGCAAAAGAATATCCAAGACAAGAACACGCTAAGTCCATCAAATCGCTACCTGAGCATAGCCAAAGGTCGTCAGATTGTCGGGAGGACGGCCCTCTCAGGGGGGGTCCAAGTCCAGCCCCCGATAGTTGGCCCACCTCTTCCATATCTTAAAGTTGCGTAGGCAACCCCTGGCCAGAAATATAGGTTGCTCTAGTCCCATACAAAAGTCCATACCATTCCTCCAGGCGGCCAACGGCGGGGCCTGCGGTGCCTTCCAAGCTTTAGCAATGTCTCGTTTTGCCAACGTCAGGCCCAGTAACAATAAATGACGTTTATATTGATTGCCCCCTACCCCCTCCATAACGTGCAGCAGGGCCAACTTCGGGTCCCGGGGAAGCTCCAAAGCCAACACCTCGGACAAACATCTGAAAACCCCATCCTAAAATCTATGTAGCGCTGAACCCCCCACGTACTGTGTAAAAGTGTACCCACCTCTGATCCGCACCGAAGACAGTCGGGGGAGCCTATCATGCCCGCCCTCCATAAACGCTCCCTGGTGAAAGAGGTGCGGTGCAGGTATTTAAATTGTATCAGTCGCAGGCGAGTGGACATTGCTGCCTCCCTAGGACTCACTAGAGCCTCTGCCCAGTCTTTTTCTTCCAAGTCCCCCTTGTCTCCCACCCACGCAGCCCTAAGTCTCTGCAAGTCGTAAGAACAATGACAAACCAGTGTCTAATGTATACAGGAAATTTTTTTGACCGGCAACTTCCCCATAAACAACTTGGCTTCCAACGGACTAAACTCGGAAGGTGCTCAAGATCGGTCAGATATGGTGTCAGTGCATGTCGAAACTGGTGGTATTTAAAAAACTGGGAGCGGGGCATCCCAAATTGTTCCTGTAGGTTTTGAAAGGACTTCAGGGGCAGCCCAACACCACGTCCCCTAGGGAGGAATTTCCTATTGCATCCCACCCCCTAAAGCCCAGCAGTGCATCCAATTGGGGCAGACGACCATTGTGCCAAAGAGGGGTCTCCTGGGTAAGCACATTCCACAATCCCATTCCGCGCAGCATTTGCCTCCAAATGTAAAATACCACCTGCGCGGCAGATGGAAGACCCCGCCGAAGCGGTGCAGAGTATAATAGTTTATGTATGGACGCCGAGCCCATAAAATGCCGCGCCACCGCATAGGCCGGATCGCTCCTATCCCCGTACCACCATTCGTTTAAGACCAACAGGTGCACCGCTTGATAATAAGAAAGTACATCTGATGTGGCTAGCCCCCAGAATATGAAGATAAGAAACACGTCCGTAATGCCACCTGAGAGACCCCCTTCCCATAAAAACCCACCCAGTGCCGAGTTAACTTGTTGGAACCAGCGGGGTGGAATCAGATGCGGGTGATTCTGTAATTGTTACACTAGACCCAGGAGAGCAACCATTTTAAAGATAGCTGACCTACCATAGATGGTCAATGGCACACAGGACCACGCCTTCATATCTTCGCGCGTGCAATTCCATACCGGGGTGAGGTTGTGATCCCGGGAGGGAGCTGCCTCCTCCGACAGATACACCCCCAGGTATTTCACCCCTCCCGCCGCCAACTGCAGGTTCGATGCCCAGGTTCCAACCCGCCGCTGCCCACCGAGTATCCACAACGTTGACTTACCCGGGTTCATGTATAAACCAGAAGATTCACCAAAAATCTGCAAAATGCGCAACAGCCGCGGCCCGACCGATCCAGGTTGGTGAGGAAAAACATCACGTCGACCGGGTATTGCGCTATTTTGCCAGTAAGACCCGAGAACCACTGAAAGCTTTTGAGTTGGGCGTCTATGCGCACCCACGCCGCCAGGGGCTCCATCGCGAGCGCGAAAAAAGTATGGGACGAGGGGACAGCCCTGTCACACTCCCCGCCGAACCGAGAAGGACTTAGAAACCGCACCCCCAACTCGCACCGAGGCCGTGAGGTCGGTGTACAGCAGCCGTATATAAGCCAGGAAGTGCGGGACAAAATTAAGGCGTCGCAATAGAGCAAAGAAATAAGTCCAACTCAGGGAATCAAAAGCACGGTCCATGTTCGCCAAAAATAACGCTGCCTGCTCTCCCAAACTTCTCCAGGCTGATATTGCGACGTGGGCACGCCTAATATTGTGTTGAGTCGCCTCTGAGGCATAAAGCCCTCCTGGTCCGGATGAACCAGATCGGCAATGTGGGGCCTAAGCCTATTAGCCAGAGCCTTAGCCAGGACCTTGGCCTCCGTATTGAGCAGCGAGATTGTACGGTAGGACGCAGCGCACTCCGGAGGTCTACCCGGCTTCAGAAAGACTACCACCTCCGCATGTCTCCAATCCGTAGGGAGTACTCCACCCTCACGCGCCTCCTCAATAACCGGTCGAAGGCGGGGACCCAGCTGCACATGGAACCGCCAGAAAAATTCACATGGGAAACCATTGGGGCCCGGCGCCTTACGAGCTCGCCCAGGGCTGCGCCCAATTCGTCGTCGGTTAGAGGCCCATCCAACAGTTCCCGCACCTCGTCTGAAACCGACCACGGGGGGAGATCATCTATGAATCGCTGGACGACATCGGCTGTCAAGCCTTCCTCAGGCGCATATAGCCCCTCATAGTATGCAGCAAAGCTCGCCGCTATTGCCGGGGGCTCGAGTACGGGTCTAATAGTTGGGGCAGTGGTTGGGCATACAGAGTGCCCTGGCACAGGCGGTGCAACATCTTGCATGATTTATCTCCCCATTGGTACACCCAACTACGAGTAGCCAGCCCGGCCTGCTGCGCCTCCTCCATCAGAACCGCGGTATACTGCTGTTGGGCCAAAACTAACTGTCGGCTAGCAGATCCACGGCCCTCCTCACGACACCTGCACTCCAGCGCCTCCAAGTCCGCATCACGCTGCTCCAAGTCTCTCCGCCTCTCCTTACGAGCCGCCGCGTATCAGGAGATATCTACCCCCCGCAATGCAGGTTTTAAGGCTTCCCAGAGGGCAGTCGGGGAATCTACGGAGCCTACATTGGAGGTCAGGTACAAATCAATTTCCTTGGTCATATGCTCCCTGTATTTGTCCTGTAGCAGGTGCAACCCCGACATGCGCCACTGGAACGGCTGTCTGGCCGGGTCTATGCTAAATGTGAGGGCAACCGGTAAGTGATCTGACAAAGCTCTCGGCAGAATATCCGTCAAAACTATCCTATGGGCCAATCCCCTGGGTACAAATATGTAATCCAATCTGGAGAATGAGTCATCCACCGTGGAGAGATAAGTGTATTCCCTACGTGACCCATGCTTATACCTCCAGGCGTCCATCCAGTCAAGTCCCGCAGTAGACCCCCAGACCCCCTTCACCCGCCCGTATCCCCCCTCCGCCACCTATCACTACTTAGTTCCATTACATCGTTCCAGTCCCCTCCAGCAATGGAGAGGGTATCAGGCATAGCACTCCAAAGGGTCATGATCTTCTCCACTAATGGCCACTGCAACGGCGGCGGAGCATACACACAGCCAAGGGTCACCCTGTCCCCCCCTGCCCTGGGTATCGAGACAAAAGTTTATCATGCACATAGGAGACCCTAAGGTGAATGAGGATCGCAACTCCCCTGGAGCCCCTTGTAAACCCGGAGTGGTAGACGTGTGTAAACCCAAAGCGTTGTAGGCATAGCACCTTTGTACCAAGTAATTGAGTCTCCTGGAGTAACAGGATATCTGCCCCGGCTCTCTTGGCAAACTGAAGAACCGCCCCTCGTTTCACCTTTTCCAACATTCCCCGCACATTCCAGCTCCCAGGGGCCGCCCTCCCCCTTCAGCAACGGACATACGAAGATAGTACCGTGTAAGCAGCAGATGCCCCGATGGCTCAGCATGCAGTTAACATAGCAAACATACAGCAACAAGACATGCACAGGCAAAACCCCCAACCCCAAACCACACCACCAACCCCCCCCCCACGTCCCCCCACCCGCACCTCCCAAACGTGGAAGCACCTGTGGCGGTCGGATCGCGGCCTAGTCCCCAACGGAGGATCAAGAACCACCCCCTCCAATTAATCCCCCAGTAACAACCCATAACAGGTGGGATTTTTCGCTCCCTCCCACCCACACCTGTGGTGTCAGGCACCCAGCCCAAGTATTGCGCCCCTAAGCATCCAAGAGTACCATACTTTGAGTTCAAGACATCATTTCTCGATGTGTTGCTGCTCCTGCGCCGGATCGCTCTGAGGAGGAGCAGAGCCGGAGCGTGATGTATGTCCAGAGTCCGACCTCCTACGGTGTCGCTGTTGACTCCTGAGACCCTCACGACCACCCCGCTTGAGGAGGAATCTGATTCTTCACCCTGGGCCGTGTTGACTCTAATTTCACTGTCTCATCCGTCCATGTGAACACCTCCTCTGGGGAATCGAAGAACAGCGTGCAGGACTTGTAAATAACTCGCAGCCGCGCTGAGTAAGGCAAGGCGTACTAAAGCTTGAGACCACGAAGGCGGGCCTTGGCTGCAAGGAAGGACTGTCTCTGCTGCTGCACCAACCTTGTATAGTCCAGGAAGATGAGGATGGTAGCATTGGTATGTGTGTGAGGCCTTCACCCTCGCCTGCCGCAAGATGGTGTCCCGATCAGAGTAATTCAAGAATTTGGCGATGATCGGCCTTGGGCGTGCTCCAACTGGGGGCTTCTGCGTCAGGACCCTGTGGGCCCTCTCCACCACAAAGCAGCGGGAGAGAGTATCTGGGGGAAGCAAGCCCTCCAGCCACTGGGCCAGAAAGCGCTACACGTTGTCCCCCTCACAGCCCTCCGGAAACCCCACAAAGCGTAGGTTTTTCCACCGAGCCCTCCCTTCTGCGTCTTCGACCCGCATAGCCAAGCCCTTCTGAATTTTTTCCATGGCTGCGATCTTCTTTTTCAGCACGGACACATCATCTTCCACCTCTGAAATGCGGGTCTCCGCACCGGTGATTATCTCCACCGCATTCCGCAGGTCCTGGCTGAGCAGCGTAAAATCCGCTCCCACTGCTCCGATCTTGGTGTCCAACATATTCCTGGCATGTGTTATCGCCGCTAGCAATGCAGCGTTGTCGGGTGTCGGATTTTGCGAGCCCGCGGCGCCAGTCGCCTGACCCGCCTCCGTAAATTTGTCGAGGGTCCCCTGTTTGGAATGGCCGCCTCCAGCACAATCCCGCGTCATCATGGCTGCTTTGGGAGTTTTTTATTTTTTTATTTGTATCCTCATATTGCGATTATATGTGTAAGGAGTTTCGGGAGTATGTTGTTCCAACGTTCTATGCCGTCACTGCCCCATGTTTATCGTACTTGTTTGGGGAGTATCCCTTTAGGTATTGTTTCCCAACATGATTCTCCTTTATACTTTATCATAGTAAATAATTCTGCTGTGGGGGAGGTGTGCTAGCCTTCCTGGCTACTCGGCAGGAATGATTTCCGCCTGAAATATTGCCATCGCTTTAATCATTGGATTAGTTTTTCGAATCCATACAAAAAGGTGATTAGTTGGGTGTTTGGAAATACTATTCCCAAATTTCCCAGAAGTTTGACTTTTTGCTAATTTTCCCTTTCCTATCAAGTTTGTTAGTTTTTAATATGGAGTTTAGCCTGCTGCTTTGGGTGTTGCCAGGTATAGGTCCCTCCACCACAACAACTGTCTCCAGGCACTCCGGGGCAGACTCTCAGCTACTGCAGTACTGGACCAGCAGCGAGGGCCACGGACCTCGCTGACTGGGCACCCCAGCTAGGAGATCAAGGCCCGCTGACTTCAGCTGCAATCTCAGTTGGCCCAGGCACAAGCACCACCCCACTGGTCTCGGGGTTTCGCAGTCCCACATCGGGGCCCGATCCAGCACTGTTGTCCAAAGGGATAGAGGTGGAGGTGAGGGGGGGGAGGGCCAATGCACCCCACAGCGCCCCACTGGCCCCCACCGCTCACCGCAGTCAGTAGGTCGTCGCCGATCGCGCCAGGCAGCCACTACCAGCACAGCCAGTCCTCAGGGAGGCCACCCAGACAATGCCCCACACCAGGGGTACCAGCAATCAATGGCGGCACGGGCCTATTCTTCTCTCCAGGCCACTCGGGAAATTGCATTGCACCTCAATATGGTGGCCGCTGCTGCCACCAGAGTGGGGCCCTCTTCGTCCTTCACGGGCACTGTCACGCCCAATCCACGGCCTCTGATGTGACGCTGACCCCACTCCAGCAAGGATCCCAGGTGCGCTCGGCCCGTGTGCAGTGGAGCGAACCGCGTCCCGCCTGTGTCCGCCTCACCGCCCAGCACTCGCCGCCAATCTGGCGCTTCTCGCCGGGCCTCGAAAAAATTGAGGCCCCCGGCCGTCCCACAGGCCGCTCCCTGCCTCCAGGGCTCCGCCCGGCACCCGGAGCCTGTGATGTCACCGCCGCCGCCACCGGACAGTTCCCCCGGAGCGGGTGACCCCGCAGGAGAAAGCAGCGCCCTTAAGGTTGCTCAGGGCAAGGATAGTTCAGCAGGATCTGTGGTGGCTGGTCGAAGCTCGCGCTCTACACGACCGCCATTGTTGCCAGCTAGGCCACGCCCCCCATGCCCACATTTTGTTTCACAGCAGCACAGCAATTAGTGGCAGCTGCAACGTTTACGCAGCGCAATTGCTCACTTTTGGATTCTGCAGCATTGTCAGCACGCCCTGACATTATGGACGTAGGACATTTGAGCCTTCTTAGAAGGCCAGTTGGCCAGAGGGACAGTGTGAGGTTGGTAGGGCGCCAGGCCCTAATGGGATGTATATGCTAATATGCTAGATGTGTTTTATGCACCATGATTTATGCCTCTGATGTTTATGTATCGAAGTTATCCCCTAATCTGGGATTTAGGTGTATGTGGGTATTGGCTAATGTGATTTTTGCTTATGAGGTTATTGTATACTGTGTTTATGCTGGTGAGGATATTATTGTCTAATATGTTTAGGCTTATGAGGTTGGCACATAATGTATTTTACACCAAATGTGATGCTTATTGCATACTATGAATTATGTTGCAGGATATAATGTTGAGTACAATATTTTAAAAGTCATTACTGGTTGTGTTCTACATTTACTATTTGTGCTTGGTGATGGTTTTGACAGTGGCCCAATTGGCCCTGTCATGTGTATATAATTCCCTGTAAATATTGTAAGGTGGCAGTTGGCACACTGTATATTGTGTGATTACTATTCTAATGTGTTTATTATAATACAAAGGCTATTTCTACATATAACCTTTTGTGGAGTTCCTCTTGTGGTGTGCCTAGTGTGTTGCTGCTGCTGTGTGTGTGTTGCGCAAACGCTTCACACATTGCCTCTGGGAAAAGCCTGACTGCTTGTGCCAAGCTACCAAGGGGGTGAGAAGGGGTTATCTTCAGCGTGTAACTCCCTTGCCCTGACTAGAGTGGTGGTTTCTATCTGGATTTGGTACAAACCGTAGCCAACCAGAAATCCCATTTTTAACACAAAGTATACAACCATATAATCAATTCTTTATATTGGATACTGTACTTTTTATTCTACATTGTCTGAAGTCATACCCCGTAGCTGGGCAGAAGGGCTTTCTGGATGGGTCTGCTCTGTGGCTATCACCATAGGATTTAGGGAAGGGATAGTGCAGAGTCCCCCCCAGTGAGTATTCCATCCCCCCCGAACATATTCCCATTTCTTTGGGCAACCCCTTCTTTCGTATATGGCTCTTTCAGCTACCATGGCACAGTCCATGTCTTTGTACCATTCCGTGAGGGTTGGGCCAGTGTTTGGCTATATTTCATTTAGCTATCATTATGCCCAGTGTTGCCCAGATTTGACCTTTCCGACTGAGACCGATCGCTTCCCATATGTAAAGGAGACATCGTTTGGGCTCGGGCCTCAGCTGCGCCGCATTGACTTGTGTTATCGTGTTCATAATTGTTTCCCAGTAGGTCATGATCTTGGGGAAGTCCCATAAGATATGGTAAACTGTTCCCGTTTGACCGCATTGGCACATGCATGTTGGGGAGTCAACTCTTCCCGTTTTGACTAATGTGTCCCTAGGGAGGTAGGCTCCATGGAGTATTTTGAGTTGGGTTAGTCTCTGTTTTGAGGGTATGGACACTTCCTTAGCCCCATGTCCTGTAACCAAATGGCAGACGGTGTCCATGGTGGCAACGTTAGCCTGCACCCTGACCTCCGCCAATGCATTGTGACGTCAGCCGTGCCCCCCCTCCCTGCAATTGTTGCCCATCAGTGTGGCAGGCCAGATTACCAGCAGAGGCGAAGAAGTTTCTGGTGAATGAATGTCCCGCTCATCATCCATCTTCTCATTGAGGCACACAGGTCGCCGTACTTCCTAGATCCTTCATTGACTTCAACAGGCGGTTCAAACACCACTTCACGCGTATGCACCTGGGCTCCCTGGGGTAGATGTCCTGGTTCCCTGGGTATCCCAGGGTAGAGTAGCTCTCCAACCTTCCCTGATTCAATTGGTGTCTTTGGGGTCATTTGGGCATTTGACCCTGTGTAACCACTCTGCACCGGATGCTGGGGTGCCTATCTACTCACCTTTTGTGGTTGCTTGCTTCCCCTGGGCGTCTCCATCCTTGTTTGGTACTTACCTCTCATACTACTTTCATAGTATATGGTTTGGCCCCCCATAAGGCCCCATGTGTTTTTCTATGCTACTTACCTGTTATTGAAGTATTTATGATGTGTATTTGATATCTCCAGGTAGGAGATATACCAAGTTAGTTCCTAGTGTTGTGTAATAAATACTACAGCCTTTTTTATAAACTCTTGTGTGGTTCTTCCTTGTGTGAAAGCTTGCTAACTGACTATGTGGAAATTGTATCTGCCTTACAACCTCCTTAATAAGCATTAGCTGCTCTCCACAGCAATCCCTTGAGAGCTTTGGTTATCAGGGACCTAAACACTATCATTAAGGGTTGCCTGAACTCAGTGCACAGTGCCTCACCATAGCTGGACAGCCTCCGACACCATAGACACCTTCCTTCCATTGTCACCTTAAAGAGCTAGCGAGCACCGGTGGCTTCCATGATAAACAGGAAGAAATAAGAGGCCAGGAAATACAAAGGTGCTCCTAATCCAAACTGAGAGAGACAATTCTCTAAGAATCTGGGAAATCGCTCCAGGATATCCTGACACTTGGGCAGTCACAAGAGCTGTTCAGAGCAAGAGCTGCCCTCCACCGGCCTATTAAACCCGAACCAGTTAATATCGTCCAACCTCACCATGGTTCAGCAGCTCAAAAACAGCCTCCAGAAAAACCCAAAGACTGTGGGTATTGTGGAGGAAATCTTCACAAGCTAGCAGAGTGCCCCGCAAAAGGGGAGAGATGTTCTGTCTGCAAAAAATATAACCCCTTCGCCAAAGTCTGCAGGTCATCAAACAGCAAGCCCTAGAAGGAAACCGTCCAGACTATTACCAGTAGCCCTACCAGACCAGAAGACATGGATGACGACATGGAAGAATACACTGTCCACACCGGGTTTGTAATCGGCGGGTCCCAGTTAAGCATGGGCGGAAAATCCGTTACGCTCGCGGATTTTTGGTAAATTTGCGATCCGCGAACGCTCGCGAATTTACCGAAAATCTGCAAATTCGCACGCAGCAGATTTTTTTTTCTTGGTGATACAATTTTGCGGCGTACGGTGTAAGTTCGCAATTGCGAACATGTAGGTGCGGCGGGCAGCAACAATCTCGCACTCGCGAAATTACAAAATTTGCAATTCTGCACAAGAAATCCACTAGCAAGCAGCATAGACCTTCTGAAAATGATGATTTTTATCAGAATAACTCCTCAGGTTGACATTTGCCTGCCCTTTTTTGGATTTGAGGCCTTTTGACTTTCTGTGGATCACTTTTGGATTAGAAATAAACTTTCACAAGTAAGTTTGTTTGGGGCATTACATTTGCTGTTCTGCAGAAAAACGAGTTTTGCTAAACTGAAAGCACTCAGCAGCAGGTGCAAAAGTTCAAATTCATCATTAGTAACCATTCCCTGTAGTGCTTCCTGACTGGGGCCCCTCCAGAGTTCAGTTGCTAGTTGCAACAATTGTATGACCCTGCTCTGACCCTCACAGCCGGATCATAGAATAGCTACAAGTAGGCCACAAAGGTTCTGTAAAAAAATTGCACTGCAACAGAAAGCAAATTACAGATAAGGAAGCAGGTGCCAGACTGGAATTTTAAAACAGTGACACATTAATAAATCAACCCCAAATTAATTCATGTCAGTTGAAGCAGGGCAGGTGTGCTTGCTTTTCCCCCCCATAATCTACAGTGATGATGATGAACCAGAGGGTGGCATTGATGTACCAGAGGGTGGCATGGGTGAAACAGAGGGTGGCAGTGTTGAAACAGAGGGTGCTGTGAACCTGTGATGATGAACCAGACGTAGAAACAACATAGTCGCGACCGTTGCGTGCCGACAAGTAAGTTCGCAATCGCAAACTGGTACAAAATCCTCGCGAACTGGCAGAAACCCTTGCAAAAACTATAAAAACAAAAAAATTCGCGGATTTTGCGGATTGCGAGTTCGCAAATACTCAAATTCGCGAACGCCAGATTCGCAAAATTCGCCCATGCTTAGTCCCAGTTACCTCGCCACCCACTCCCACAATGTCAAATTCTATTAGGGCTTCATAGAGTTAAGGCAACTGTTGAACTAATGTCAACTGATGTATATTGCTCCCTAGCCTATGCCCAGAGCTAGAAAAGGTGAAGGTCAAGGTCTTCCTGTATGGAACAGCACATCGCATACCCCTCCTTGGGTGTATCAAATCACTGGTGTCCCACAAAAGTGAAAGTATTGAAACCGTCATTTTATGTAGAGGAAAAAGGACATGACATGCTGGTTAGCGGGCAGACTGCCAAATCACTCAATCTGATCTAATTTGCCCTTGGACTACAAGAGGAGGAACTATCCACCATCCTCAAGGAGGTCGCAGAACTGTTCAAAGGCATCGGTTGCCTCAAAGGTAAAGAGAGACTACACATTGACTGCTCCGTTCAGCGGATATCTCTATGACATTGGTGAATCGCTTTCCATCGCCAACCAAATTTGGAAGAAGAACCGGAGAAGCTGGAACGTGGAGGCATAATCGAGAAGGTGACAGGCCCCACCCCATGGGTCTCGCCCATCGTCGTCACAAATAAATAGAAACTGCCAAAGGAGGTCGCATCTATGTGGATATGCGACTCCCCAATGTCGCCATCAAAAGAGAACGCCATCTAACTCCCACAGTAGAAGACATCCTAGAGGAACTCAATGAAGTGAAGTGATTCTCAAAGGTTGAACTCTGCTCCGGCTATCATCAGCTACCACTCCACCCAGAGTCAAGGTATATCACAACCTTTTCCACTCATGTAGGTCTACGAAGATATCACTGCCTCAACTTTGGCACATCAAGTGCCACTGAAGTTTTCCAGAAGATCATTCAAAAAATACTCAGTGGCCTACCCAGAGTCATCAATGTCATTGATGACATTCTCATACATGACAAGAAGGAGGCAGAAAACCACAGACACCTCCGCAGAGACCTCCAGAGGATCAAAGATTCTGGACTCACTCTCCATCGTGAGAACTATGAGTTTCTGAAACAACACGTCAGCTTCTTCAAGTGCATGTTTTCAGCAGAAGGGGTAGCACCAGTCCTGGAGAAAGCCCGAGATATACAAAATTCCCCGGCGCCAACCAATATCTCAGAATTATGAAGCTTCCTTGGTATGGTGAACTACTGTGGGAGGTTCATTCAAGATATCACAGGGCTTACTCACCAAAATAAGGCCCACCTGGACCTGGAACATAAAGCAGGAAGGAGCACAGGACAAAAGCAGCTCCATCCATGGACACCCCTTGTCCTATTAAGATCCTCAGAAACCCACCAAAACTGCAGTGGATGTCAGCCCAAAAGGACTCAGAGCTGTTCTTGCCCAACAACAACCAGACAAAAGCTTGACTCTAGTCACATATGCAAGCTGATCGTTCACAAAGACAGAACAACGATACTCCCAAATAGAGAGAAAAGCTATTGCCATACACTGGGCATGCAGATTACCACCTCTATGTGTATGGACCCCAATTCGTAGTAACGATGGACCACAAGCCCCTGCTTCCTCTGTTCAAAGGATCTGTTTCTAAGCTGCCACCTCGTATCGAAAAAAAGGATGCTACAGCTACAGGAACATGACTCTAGTTGAATACTGGCCAGGTATCACCAATCCTGCTGATTATCTCTCAAGCCACCCTCATGCAGCAACCCTTAAAGAAGCCAAAGAGATGGAAGAGTATGCATACTACATTGCAGATCGGTCTCATCCACTTCCTCTGCCACTGGACACCCTTGGGCAAGCCACCCAAGAAGATGAGTGCCTCCAGCTGGCTCTGACCGCAGTCTGATCAGGAGAAAGGAAAATCCTGAAGACACACCGGTCACAGAGAACCCCAGAAGCCAAGAGGGTCCTCGAGTCTTTATTCAATGTTGGTCAAGAACTCTCAACAGATGCAAGCTGATACCTACTCAGAGGATCCCATTTGGTACTCCCAAGCAGCCTAACAGAACAAGTTGCGCAACTAGCCCAAATAATGACCAAGGAATTGTTAAGACCAAAAACAGACTTCGCACCAAAGTATGGTTCCCAGGCATGGACGAAAGGGTGGAAGCAGCAGTAAGCTCCTGTATTTGGTTCCTAGTCTCTGGATCTCCAGAAGCTCCTGCACCAGCTCTCACAGAGGAAGGTCCACAGCAGCCTTCGGAGCATACCAGCTTGGATGTTGATCATCTACCGGATGGAAGACATGCTCTCGTAATGATTGACGACTTTACAAAACATCCTGAAATCAAGCTCATCGGGTTGCAGGCTGCCTTTGAAGTCACTGCAAAAATAAAAAAGATAATCGCCACTCATGGTCTCATGCAAGAGGTGCGGACCAATTATGGTCCTCCTTTCCAAAGCCTTGAAATTGCAGAATACCTTTGCTCCTGGTGCATCCAACATCACAAGATCACATCCACATGGCCACAAGTCAAAGGAGAAGTGGAGAAGTTGATGCATACGCTAAATCCGCATGCTCATGCCTACCACCAACCCCAAGAGAGAGCAATTTAGGGATTCCTATGAGAATACAGGCAAATGACACTCCAGCACTGGGCAAGCTCCAGGACATGCCTGTGTGCGTTGTTTCACCAGGGACATCATCTCATATCACCCAGAATGTACCCGAGATTCCATCAACGAAGAAAGAGTCCTCAGCCGAATAGTCACAACCAATCAGCGAGCCAGCGACAAGCAGAGAGCTCAGCTGTTAGACCATGGGCGTGAGTCTCTCTTCCATTTTGACAGATTGCCTCCTCTGTTTTGATATGTTTTTGCTAGTTTTATGCTTTGACACTGTGCCACTGCTAATCAGTGCCACAGTGCAAGTGCTCCCTATGTTAAATGTATGTACTAATTGGTTATTCCATGATTGGGTTATTTGATTTATCTGTCAGCCCCTAGTACAGTGCACCATGTGTGCCCAGGGATTGTACATCAAATGCTGCTAGTGGACTTGCAGCACTGGTTGTGCCACCCACAGAAGCAGCTTGTAAAGTGTGTCTTAGGCCTGCCATTGCAAGGCCTGTGTGCAGTCTAGCACTGCCATGTCGACTTGGCCAAGTGCACCCACTTGCCAGTCCCTAAACCTTCCCTTTGCTTCATGTTAGACACCCCTATGGTAGGCCCAAGGGCAGGGTGCATTGTAAGTATAAGGCAGGACATGCTCTGATGTGTGTAGCATGTTCTAATAGTGAATTACAACCATTTTCGTTTTTCACTATTGAAGGCTACCTGTTCTCTATAGGCCAGAATGGTCAGTTAGATTATTACATTTTTATCATCCTAACTGACTCAGGGAACATGGTGGAAATTCAAATTTAGTGTACCTGAACTCATAATAATAAAATACATCTGTTAGTAAAGGTGGTTTTAATATTCTGTGTTTAAAAATACCACTTTTAGAAATTAGGTATTTTCTTGCCTAACTATCCAGGCCTGCCTCTGCTGGGTTGTGTATTCCTTGTCTGGGTGTGTGAGTGACAGGGCTGGGGGATTCTAGGAGACAGGCTGGGGCAGCCCAGTGGTGAATAGAGAGATCTGCATCTAGATGGGAGGGAGGAGTTGCACCTGGGACCTGAATAGGACTGGGCCTTCCCTCTACAATGCTGGCTCCACCTCCTGTGGCTTGTCTGATGTCTTTACCCTGTACTGTGAAAGGAGAGGAGGACTCATGTCAACAGAGTGCTCCAGAGCTGTATCTTCCCTCCCCTGTGCTGGCTCAACCTCCTGTGGGGCGGCTGAAGTCTCTGCCCTGCACAGTGAAAGGAAGAAGAGAGTCATGTAAACAAAGTGCTCAGGAACTGGTTTGGACTAGGCAGAGGCCTCTCTGCCTTTAGAGAACAAAGGATTTTGGGGTATAAATATTGGGACCCTGATCTCAAGAAACTGGATCACTTCTGGACAAGAAACCTTTCTGCCAAGTAGAAGAACCAAGGAAGCTGCAGGAGTTGTACTGCCTCTCTGTCAGTGTGCTGTTTGCTTGGTTGACCTGCAGTGGTTGCTTCATTGCCAAGGGAAAGGAGAAGGAACTTTGTAAGGACTTTCATCTACAGAATATTCTCCAAGGGCTTGAACTGTGCTTGCCTCCTGCTGATGTCTCAGGGACGAAAGACTTAACCTCCAGCTCCCCACTGAATTTCCTTGCTGGGAATTCTGACTCCAGACACTTGCGTGCCGCTGGGAGCTGGAAGCGCGACCCATCGAGAAGAAGTGTGTCACTGCTGCAGCTGAAATCATCGCAAAGCCGGAGAAGCAAGCCTTCACCGCATCTCCCTGGAAGTGTGTGTTCATCGAAGCTGCCTGCTGTCGCATCACCGGAGAAGCGTGACGCCATTGTGAGAGTCCCTATCGCATCACCGCAGAAGCGTGTCGCAGGGCCTGTCGCGGCTCCAAAGAACAGAGTCGTCGCAAGGCTGCCAGGGCGTCATCGCATCGCCGCATCAAGGGCACCATCTTCTCGCATGGCAACCGGATCATCGCATTGTACCAAGGCGCCATCTTGTGCACCGCAACGGGCCAGCAGGCCGAGAATCTACGCATTACCTCCGCACCGGTAAGGATCACGATGCATCCCCTACTCTGCGCAAGCATTGAGGCACGGCGCATCCTCTCCCCCAGATCACAGAACCGACGCATCCCCCCTTTTTGCAAGGCTTTTGTTTACTTTGCATTACGCATCCAGGTACTTTGTTGAGAACTTTGTCACATTTACCAACAATTTCAACTAAGCAACTTTAATCATCTTTTAAGTAATCTTAAGTGTAGTATTGTGGATTTTTGTCATTTGTGATTTTGTGTTTCAGTCTATATAAAGAATACTTATTTTTATAATACCTGTGTTGTGTCCATCTGAAGTGTTTTCACTGTATTACTGTGAATATTCACAAATGCTTAACACACTGCCTCTGAGATAAGCCTGTCTGCTGGTGCCAAGCTACCAAGGGGTTTAGCAGGGGTGTAATCCCCTTATCCTGACTTAGAAGTAAGGGTCCCTATTTGGACAAAGGTGAATACCATTGCCAACTAGAGACCCCGAGATCTAACATTGGTGGCCAGAGGCGAGGATTTGGACTTTGCATTTGTGTTTTATATACAGTGATTGGTGTACACTGTGAGAAGTTGGCCCGATATGCAGCGTTCGCTATTCTAGCGACCGCTATGTATCGTTCCAAACAACCCTTATGGTGATTGGTTGTAAGTCAACCTATAGACCAGCTATCCTAGTAGCGTGGATACGAGCAGTCTAAGGCTAAAGACTCGAGAGGGCGTGTTAAGCCAGCTGTTTACCACACATGTACCCCTTGAACACCAAGTGAAAGGACACCACACAAGTGTTATGAAAATAAACAGTATATTTATTAAGAATCACAACAGCCCTGTACTCTTTATGAGGACAGGGTACTAAGCACAAACCAAATCTCTTAGGAAAATACTTCAAGTGCACAATTAAAACAAGTGTCCGAGGACACGGAAAGTTTAAGGTCTCGGGCGGACCCGATAAGGCAAGTCGGAAGCGAGGGACTCGGGACCCTAGAGTAAAGAGGCTATGCAGGCACCGAAATGCCGAGTTACCTAGCCACGAGGGCTGCGGCTGCACAAGTCTTACAGGCGTCGGGGTCTTCGCTGACGAGCCAGGAGCCGGAAGAAAAGGAGTTGCTGGCCGGCGACCAGTGATGAATAGTTCGTAGAGATCCAAGCCTGGATCAGAGATTGATGATACCTGAAAGCAGAGGGGACCAAGTTCGTACTACTAGCCAGTAGTCAGAGGGTACCAGGAAGGCACCGGTTGGCCGTCACCTCGACCAGGTGAGTGGGCGACGCTAGGCTCTGCAGTCTCACGGACCAGGAGGCGTTGTCGGCGACCACGGTGGAGGTGCGAGCTGTCCCACGAAGGATGATGCTGTCGGCGTCGCTGGGCCCAGGATGGGGCAACAAGCCTTGGCAGATCTCAGGGCCACGTGGTGGGCCTAAGATGGCGTCTTGAGTGGACCAGGAGGGTCCGGGGTGCTTCTCGCAAAGATGGAAGCAAGGGCCAGTCTGGAGCAACCAGACCAGCAGTGATGATTATCGGGTGTCGTCACAGAAGGGCACAAGCCAGCTGCTAGTGACCAGACAACGTGCTGAGCAGCGAGCAGAAGGGCCCCACGCAGATCGTGGAGATGCTGGGAGACTGCACTCCGGTGCTGGAGCGGCTCAGGGTCAGGGCTTCTCGGACCCCAGAGCACTCACCAGGGAATTGCTTCGATGGTCGTGCTGGTTAAGAGCGTGCAGGTTCTGATGATGGCCGGTCCCTCGAGGTCTCGTCGCACCCACAGATCACAGCTGAGCTGATGACGTGGGTAGAGGTCAGAGGTGCCAGGGAAGCCGGTTCTCGTCGAGCTGGGCCGTCGGATCATTGAGGAAGGACTTGCAGCAAACCGCAGAGTTCTTAGATGGTGCCCGCTGATGCAGGGTGACTACTCCTTAGTCACAAGGGAGAAATCTTGAGAAGAGTCTCGAATGTCCTTTCATAGAAAGTAGTTCTTGATTCAAAGATGATCTAATTTGGAAGGGTCCCCGCTCCCGTCTTTATCCTAAAGAAAGGGGTGGGTACATGACTAGGTCCTGCCCTAAGGGTGGGACCAGGAAGGGGGTAGTTACACCCCTCTCCCCTGCTGGACTTTCCCCAGGCCAGGGCTGGCGCCCCTGGAACTGGTTCTGACCGGCAGATGCGTAGTGAGCACCGGGGTGCCACTCCGCAGTCACCTTCTTGCAAAAGCCCTACCTACCCAGAATACACAAACCCTGTCTGGGACGGTGCGAACACCGCCCTCGACAGGAAACCCTTTGTCCAAGCGCTCCTCGCTGGAAGGACTCCCAGCAGCAGGAGGTCAGACTCGTGTCTGTGGTGGCAGCATCCATTTTGTGGAGCTGAGACTTTCGTTAACTTTAACCGGGGTTCACAGTTACGTACATGTCGTGTCCCTCTAGAAGGGCGGAATGCTAACCTCGTCACCGGGGTTGGTGAGAGGGCAGCATCCCGATTCGTATGACACCTTACTCGACATGTCTTGATAACGCGATACCGAAGTTACCGATATGGTACGCGTTATCATGGAACAGCCATTGGGTCTTGATTCCGCAAGCTGCAACCGGGCTCGGCTCGGGCCAGAGCACAGTTCACACGAGCCCACGCACTCTGCCTTCAGGATTGTCAAGGCCTGCCATAGGAGTGACTGATAGGAACTCGGGTGTCCATTGTGTGGTTAGATATAGGGCTACTATATCTAAAGCAAAGGGTGATTACACGACTTCGCCCCAGTTGTCATGCAGCCAGTTGTGTCAAATTCAGGAGGCCAGCCAGGGGTGGCATAATACATGCTGCAGCCCCTGGCGGCCCTGGGTACACCTACGCCCTGAGTTACAGGGTCTGATAAGGTGGCCCAGTACCAATTGGTAAATGCACCTAGGGTACATCTCGTAATTTAGAAAGAGAACAGCCAGGCTGTGGGTCCGATTAGCAGGCCCACAGCCAGAGAAAGTCGTAAACCAGTGAAACAAAAGCAAAAAATCTGGGTGATCATAGGATTGCAGACCCTACTCTCCTACATGACCCCCCCCCAAACGTCGGAACAATAAGCTAACCTTGACCAGGTGAGTCTTCTTGTTCTAAGTGGAAATATCTGGAGAGCCCATCGGCATTGCCATGATCAGTACCAGGTCTATGTTCCACTGTAAAGTCCATCCCCTGTAGGGAAATGGACCACCTAAGCAGTTTGGGGTTTTCACCCTTCATCTGATTTAGCCACAAGAGGGGCTTATGGTCGGTCTGAATCTTGAAGTGAGTGCCAAACAAGTATGGCCTCAGCTTCTTCAGGGCCCAAACCACAGCAAAGGCCTCCCTCTCAATAGCTGACCAATTCTTCTCTCTAGGGGTCAGCCTTCTGCTTATAAAAGCAATGGGCTGGTCTTGACCATCAAAATTCAGTTGAGAAAGAACAGCTCCCACACCCAACTCAGAAGCATCTGTTTGGACAATGAATGGTTTGGAGTAGTCCGGACTCTTAAGGATAGGCGCCGTGCACATGGCCTGCTTTAGGTCATCGAATGCTTTTTGACAGCTCGCTGTCCACTGAACCTTTTTTGGCATTTTCTTACTTGTCAGTTCGTTTAATGGTGTCACGATGGAACCATAGTTCCTGACAAACTTTCGGTAGTATCCAGTCAGGCCCAAGAAAGCTCGAACCTGAGTCTGGGTGGTTGGAGGAGCCCAGTCCCTGATTGACTGTATCTTGCTCTCCAGTGGCTGAACCTGGCCTCCACCTACAAGGTGGCCCAGGTATACAACCTGTGTCTGCCCTATCTGGCACTTGGTGGCCTTGATAGTGAGGCCTGCCGCTTGCAGAGCCTCTAACACTTTCCGCAGGTGGACCAGGTGATCCTCCCAGGTGGAGCTAAAGACAGCAATATCGTCTAGATACGCCGCACAGAAGTCATCCAGCCCAGTAAGGACTTGATTCACCAACCGTTGGAAGGTGGCAGGTGCATTTTTCAGACCAAAGGGCATTACCATGAACTGATAATGCCCACCAGGGGTTGAAAATGCGGTCTTAGGCTTGGCGTCCTCAGCTAACCTGATTTGCCAATACCCAGCTGTCAGGTCAAACGTACTTAAGTAGTTGGCCGAAGCCAATCTATCGATAAGCTCGTCTGCCCTTGGTATTGGGTGGGCGTCAGTCTTAGTGACTGCATTGAGACCCCTGTAGTCTACGCAGAACCTCATCTCTTTCTTACCGCCCTGGGTGTGAGGTTTCGGCACTAGAACTACGGGACTAGCCCAAGGGCTATCCGAGGGTTCAATGACTCCCAGCTCCAACATTTTCTGCACTTCACTCTTGATGCAGTCTCTAACGTGATCAGGCTGCCTGTAGATTTTACTCTTGACGGGCAAGCTGTCACCAGTGTCAACCTCATGGGTGCACCAATCGGTCTGACTGGGTGTTAGAGAAAACATATGTCTGAACGACTGAAGAACCTGTTTACAGTCGCTCTGTTGATGTTCGGAGAGGCTGCCACAAAAGACAACACCATCTACCGATCCATCGTCAGGATTCTGAGTGAGCAGGTCGGGGAGAGGGTCACTCTCCTCCTCCTGTCCCTCATCTAGGGCCATGAGCAAACTCATGTCCTTCCTGTCGACATATGCTTTGAGCCTGTTGACATGAAGCACCCTGTGGGGGCTCCGGGGAGTTCCCAGGTCGACCAGGTAGGTGACCTCTCCCTTTTTCTCCAGGATGGTGTAGGGCCCGGACGATTTGTCCTTGAGTGCTGCTGGGGCCACTGGCTCCAACACCCACACCTTCTGTCCGGGCTGGTAAACAGTCAAGACAGCCTTTTGGTCATGCCAAGCTTTCTGGAGTTCTTGGCTGGCCTTAAGGTTTTCAGATGCCTTCTCCATGTATTCAGCCATCCGCGAGCGGAGGCCAAGCACATAGTCCACTATGTTGGCTGCAGGCTTTTTGAGAGGTCTCTCCCATCCTTCCTTCACCAAACACAGGGGTCCCCTTACAGGATGTCCGTACAAAAGTTCAAAAGGGCTGTAGCCAACCCCCTTCTGTGGGACTTCTCTGTAGGCGAACAAGAGGCAGGGGATCAGGACGTCCCATCTACGCCGAAGCTTTTCCGGTAGTCCATGAATCATCCCTTTTAGGGTCCTGTTGAATCTCTCAACAAGCCCATTGCATTGTGGGTGATAGGGTGTAGTGAACTTGTAGTTGACACCACATTCCTTCCACATAGCAGTAAAGTAGCTCGACATAAAGTTTGCACCTCTGTCGGAGACGACCTCCTTAGGGAAGCCCACTCTGGAGAATACTCCAACTAGGGCTCTTGCCACAACAGGTGCTGTAGTGGTCCTAAGGGGAATAGCTTCAGGATACCTGGTGGCATGATCCACTACCACCAGTGCCCTGATGCTGTTGGTGGTTCCATGGGACCGACGATGTCGATCCCCACCCGTTCAAAGGGCACCCCCACCACAGGCATTGGTATAAGGGGGGCCTTTGTCGTGCCACCTGACTTACCACTGGCTTGGCAAGTGACACAGGAGCGGCAAAACTCCTTGGTATCTTCGTTCATATGAGGCCAGTGAAAGTGTGAGACAAGCCTGTCCCACGTCTTCGTCTGGCCTAAGTGACCTGCTAAGGGAATCTCGTGGGCCAAGGTAAGTAGGAAACCTCGCTGAGACAAGGGTACAACCAGCCTCCTGGTCATGCCAGGCTTGGGGTCTCTTGACTCAGTGTACAGGAGTCCATCTTCCCAGTATACCTTGTGGGTACCTGTGGCGTTCCCAGCAGCCTCAGCAGCAGCCTGCTGTCTGAGGGGTTCAAGAGAAGGGCAGTCTAACTGGTCCTTCCCCAGGTCTTCCCTTGAGGGTCCCCCTGAACCCAAGAATTCAACTTTATCAAGTTCGAACTCTCTAGGCTCAGTTTCCCTCAATTCCTGTAGGTCAGCCTCCTCTGAGACTTGATCCTCGACCTGGGGCAAGGGGGAAGGCGCAGCCTTAACCCTACTGCTCTTTTTCTTGGGAGGTGTCTGGTCCGTTGTTCCAGGATCCAGCACCTGTTCAGTGGGGCATTTCCTGACCTGTGACCTGGTCACAGCGAATACATGTGCTGGCAAACCTAACATTTCCATGTGAGTCCGGTGCTCCACTTCTGACCATTGTGATGACTCCAAATCATTGCCCAACAAACAATCCACTGGGAGGTCTGAACTAACTACAACCTTCTTTTGGCCAGTTACCCCTCCCCAGGAGAAAGCTACAATTGCCATACTGTGATTGGTAGTGACATTGCTTGCATTGGTCACCAGGAATTCTGTACCTGGCATGATCTGTCCAGGGTCCACAAAGTTAGGCGTCACCATGGTGACGCTGGCACAAGTGTCCCTATAGGCCTGAGCCATCTTTCCATTTATGAAAGGCGCCTGTCGGTATTTGCCCAAAGTATTGGGGCTTACGTCAGGGGACACGTCCACGTCCCCTGTACTGACAAGGACAGCCTGAGTGAGTGTGCCAACTAAGTTGTCACGCCCCTCAGAACCCAGGGTTAACCCTACTAAACCCTTGGGAGGCGCACTACCACTGCTGACTGTACTAGGGGGCACAGGTGCCTTAGGGGCTGCAGTGGCAGGAGTCTGCCCTCCTTTCTTGGTGCACTCACTAAACCAGTGAGATTTACTTTTGCAGTACTGGCACCATCTTTTGGATTGGCCTTCTTTCTTCTTTTGGGGAGCCTGACCCCCACCCTCTTTGGGTTGTTGGGGACCTGTCGAAGACTTCTGGTCACTTTGTTCCCCCTTTGAATCTTTACCCTTCTGGTCTGCTTTCTTCTGACCACCTTGATTCTGGCCCTGGTTCTGTTTAACTCTCGTACGAACCCATCTGTCTGCCTTCTTTCCCAATTCTTGGGGAGAGGTCAGATCCGAGTCGACAAGATGCTGATGCAACAACTGGTTCTGACAATTGTTTAAAATTTGTTCTCTCATCATCAAATTATACAATCCTTTGTAATCAGTAACCTTACTGCCCAGCAACCAGCCCTCAAAAGCCTTAGTGGCACAATCGACAAAATCAGACCAATCTTGAGACTGCGTTTTCTGGGTATCCCTGAACAGCACCCTGTACTGCTCAGTGGTTAGGCCGAACCCTTCAACGAGTGTATTTTTCAAGACTTGGTAATCGTTAGCATCCTCCACCCTTGTGGTGAGGAGCTTGTCTCTTCCTTTTCCTTCAAAGGAGAGCCACAAGATAGCCGCCCACTGACTCTGGGGAACACCCTGCACAGTGCAGGCCCTCTCCAAAGCAGTAATCCATTTGTGGATGTCGTCCCCTTGTTTAAAGGGGGGCACTATCTTCCCAAGGTGTTTCGTATCGAAACTCTTTTCCCTATTACTAGGTACATTGCTGCCACCAGTGGGGACTACCCCACTTAACTGTTGCTCTCTAGCAAAGGCAAGCCTTTCTTTGGCCAGGGCAAGTTCTTCCCTTTCGACCCTCAGATTAGCTGCCCTTTCCTTAGCTTCGTACACTCTCCTCTGAGGGGACGTCATCCCTCTTTGAGAAGAGTTGTGAGAGCCATTGGTTTGAAGGGATCTGCCAGAGCCTCTTGACAGAGATCTGGCTCGTCCATTCCCAATGTTAAGCTGACCTGACAGTAGCGCCGGGGGTCCCCGAGTACCACTATCATGTTTGCTTAAGTTGGACCGTGTTAGTCTGACGACTTCTACCTGTCCCTTATCTGCCTCATCCCCAGAGGGATCCTCATCCTCATCATCCTCCGCATCTTCGTTCTCAGTTGCGAGGTGGATGAGGTCAGGATCGTCTCTGGTTCCCTCGAGGGGAGGCATGTCTCCTTCTGGATTAGAAGAGCTGGGACGGGTCTCAGCTTTTCTGGCATCATAAGTCTCCAAGAGACCAATCAGAAAGGACGTGGTGGGGTTAGACCCCTGCTTGATCTTCCTGGAGTGACACACTTGTCTTAACTCCTTGAAGCTCAGCACAGTATATCTTGAAGGGATGACCTGTGGAGGGTCAACTGACACAAGGGGAGACTCAGAGTTTCCTCCTTTGTCCGACATACTGTTTCTAGTGTGGTGTAAGTGATGCACCTACCTACACTATGTGTTTACCTACTGTTCCCTTGCTAAGAGTTGCAGCCAAGGTGTGCTAAGCCTTGAGGAGCTGCAACAGCTGGTTCAGTAGAACTCAGAGTATTCTAAGCTTTAGTTATATGTACTAACAGTACTTATGCGATCTTTCAACAAGATATTCTTAGGATACGTGTGGTAAAACAACAGCAAGCTCAAATCCCAACCGCTGCTCACCAATGTGAGAAGTTGGCCCGATATGCAGCGTTCGCTATTCTAGCGACCGCTATGTATCGTTCCAAACGACCCTTATGGTGATTGGTTGTAAGTCAACCTATAGACCAGCTATCCTAGTAGCGTGGATACGAGCAGTCTAAGGCTAAAGACTCGAGAGGGCGTGTTAAGCCAGCTGTTTACCACACATGTACCCCTTGAACACCAAGTGAAAGGACACCACACAAGTGTTATGAAAATAAACAGTATATTTATTAAGAATCACAACACCCCTGTACTCTTTATGAGGACAGGGTACTAAGCACAAACCAAATCTCTTAGGAAAATACTTCAAGTGCACAATTAAAACAAGTGTCCGAGGACACGGAAAGTTTAAGGTCTCGGGCGGACCCGATAAGGCAAGTCGGAAGCGAGGGACTCGGGACCCTAGAGTAAAGAGGCTATGCAGGCACCGAAATGCCGAGTTACCTAGCCACGAGGGCTGCGGCTGCACAAGTCTTACAGGCGTCGGGGTCTTCGCTGACGAGCCAGGAGCCGGAAGAAAAGGAGTTGCTGGACGGCGACCAGTGATGAATAGTTCGTAGAGATCCAAGCCTGGATCAGAGATTGATGATACCTGAAAGCAGAGGGGACCAAGTTCGTACTACTAGCCAGTAGTCAGAGGGTACCAGGAAGGCACCGGTTGGCCGTCCCCTCGACCAGGTGAGTGGGCGACGCTAGGCTCTGCAGTCTCACGGACCAGGAGGCGTTGTCGGCGACCACGGTGGAGGTGCGAGCTGTCCCACGAAGGATGATGCTGTCGGCGTCGCTGGGCCCAGGATGGGGCAACAAGCCTTGGCAGATCTCAGGGCCACGTAGTGGGCCTAAGATGGCGTCTTGAGTGGACCAGGAGGGTCCGGGGTGCTTCTCGCAAAGATGGAAGCAAGGGCCAGTCTGGAGCAACCAGACCAGCAGTGATGATTATCGGGTGTCGTCACAGAAGGGCACAAGCCAGCGGCTAGTGACCAGACAACGTGCTGAGCAGCGAGCAGAAGGGCCCCACGCAGATCGTGGAGATGCTGGGAGACTGCACTCCGGTGCTGGAGCGGCTCAGGGTCGGGGCTTCTCGGACCCCAGAGCACTCACCAGGGAATTGCTTCGATGGTCGTGCTGGTTAAGAGCGTGCAGGTTCTGATGATGGCCGGTCCCTCGAGGTCTCGTCGCACCCACAGATCACAGCTGAGCTGATGACGTGGGTAGAGGTCAGAGGTGCCAGGGAAGCCGGTTCTCGTCGAGCTGGGCCGTCGGATCCTTGAGGAAGGACTTGCAGCAAACCGCAGAGTTCTTAGATGGTGCCCGCTGATGCAGGGTGACTACTCCTTAGTCACAAGGGAGAAATCTTGAGAAGAGTCTCGAATGTCCTTTCGTAGAAAGTAGTTCTTGATTCAAAGATGATCTAATTTGGAAGGGTCCCCGCTCCCGTCTTTATCCTAAAGAAAGGGGTGGGTACATGACTAGGTCCTGCCCTAAGGGTGGGACCAGGAAGGGGGTAGTTACACCCCTCTCCCCTGCTGGACTTTCCCCAGGCCAGGGCTGGCGCCCCTGGAACTGGTTCTGACCGGCAGATGCGTAGTGAGCACCGGGGTGCCACTCCGCAGTCACCTTCTTGCAAAAGCCCTACCTACCCAGAATACACAAACCCTGTCTGGGACGGTGCGAACACCGCCCTCGACAGGAAACCCTTTGTCCAAGCGCTCCTCGCTGGAAGGACTCCCAGCAGCAGGAGGTCAGACTCGTGTCTGTGGTGGCAGCATCCATTTTGTGGAGCTGAGGCTTTCGTTAACTTTAACCGGGGTTCACAGTTACGTACATGTCGTGTCCCTCTAGAAGGGCGGAATGCTAACCTCGTCACCGGGGTTGGTGAGAGGGCAGCATCCCGATTCGTATGACACCTTACTCGACATGTCTTGATAACGCGATACCGAAGTTACCGATATGGTACGCGTTATCATGGAACAGCCATTGGGTCTTGATTCCGCAAGCTGCAACCGGGCTCGGCTCGGGCCAGAGCACAGTTCACACGAGCCCACGCACTCTGCCTTCAGGATTGTCAAGGCCTGCCATAGGAGTGACTGATAGGAACTCGGGTGTCCATTGTGTGGTTAGATATAGGGCTACTATATCTAAAGCAAAGGGTGATTACACGACTTCGCCCCAGCTGTCATGCAGCCAGTTGTGTCAAATTCAGGAGGCCTGCCAGGGGTGGCATAATACATGCTGCAGCCCCTGGCGGCCCTGGGTACACCTACGCCCTGAGTTACAGGGTCTGATAAGGTGGCCCAGTACCAATTGGTAAATGCACCTAGGGTACATCTCGTAATTTAGAAAGAGAACAGCCAGGCTGTGGGTCCGATTAGCAGGCCCACAGCCAGAGAAAGTCGTAAACCAGTGAAACAAAAGCAAAAAATCTGGGTGATCATAGGATTGCAGACCCTACTCTCCTACATACACTACTAGTGAGTGCAGACCAAACGCGACCACATACTTTTTTTAGAATCTTTTTTCTTGGACTGTTAGTTTTTCCTGAAAACTCCCAATTTTTACTACCATGAGTAAACCAGCATCTGTTGCATCTATGGATCTTGAATTTGAGGAAGAAAGGTTGGATACCTACACTGTGAAACAGCTTCAAACATCTGTTCAGGAAATTGAAAGTTGCTACACCAGGCATTTCTAAAAAGGAAGACTTCCAAAAGGTGCAGAGGGCCTGTGTAGAAGCAAGAAATGCCCATGATCTTGTGGTGGAGCCAGTTGTGGATGCAGATGTGCCCATTGAGAGGCCAGTGTTTTCAGCTAGGGGAGGGGGAGCCTCTCCACCTGGCAGCAGTATCTCTTCCAAAGACCTGTCCCCCTGAGAGTTGGAAGACAGGGAAAGAAATAGGGCACTGAAGCTGGAGTTGGCCAAGCTTAAAATGGAGAGTCAGAGGGAAACAGAGAATAATAGGTTGTCCTTGGAAAGGGAGAGAATGAGGATAGAGCATGAGGGGATGTTGAGGGAGTTAGAGATCAAGGCCAAGGGCTTAAAAAACAATCCATCTGGTTGCAGCGCACCATCTGTGCCTTCAGAAGGAAGGGTACATATCCCCAAGGATGTCATCAAGGATTTTCACAAAAATGAAGATATTAGGCAGTAGTTTGCAGTCTATGAGATAGCAATGTTGGCCCACCGGGTCCCTGAGAAGGATTGGGGAGTTGGGGGCCGCTTTTTAACTGAAGGTAGGGATACTCTGTTAGAATTACCCAGTACTCATAGGATGTCTTATGCCCACATTAAAGAAGCCCTGATGACAAGGTATGGGTTAACTCCAAAGCTCTATAGACAGAGGTTCAGAAATTGTAAGAAACTGGAGGGAACCACATGGGTAGAATATGTGTCTTTCTTTTGCAGAACTATGTATGGTTGGGTGAGGGGTAGCAATGTTGATAATTTTCAAGCGCTCTATGATTTGATTGCTAGGGATGCTAATTGTTTTCCAGAGCTACCCCAGCACCTTATTGAAAGCAAGTTGACTAGCCCTAGAAAGCTTGCTGAAGAGGTGACCACTGGGTCAGTACCAGGGTCCACAAGGGTCTTGTGGGAGACTCAGCCAAAGGTGGGCGGGGTCCCCAGCAGAAGAGTGAGGGGGACAAGGGTAAACAGGGGGAGTTCCAAAAAGGTCCCCAAAGTAATTCCCAAGGGAACCAAGGTAAGGGTTCCCAGCGCCCTACTGAGAAGTCAGGACCCCGACAGGTAAACCTGTTCAGACGGTGCCTGTTACCTGCTTTCAGTGTAAGCAGGGGGGACACTGTTGGTATGATCCCCAGTGTCCCCAAAAGGGTCAGTATGTGCCACCCCGTGCCCCACCCCGTCAGATGGCCAGTGTAGCCCTGGGTCGGGAGGAGATGGGTGCTCAAGGTGGGTGGGGTCCCGCAGAAATGTCCCTTGTTTCATTAGGAGACTTTGAGATGGTCCCTAGCACTCATCTGCCTGATAACACTAAGAAATACAGGCAGTGGGGGGCCATCAATGGCCATAGAGTGGAGACTCTGAGAGATACAGGAGCAAGTGTGACAGCTGTCAAGTGTCACTTGGTGTCTAAAGAGCAGGTAGTCCCTCATGCATTCTTCCCAGTTGTTGCGGCTGACAACACAGAGATCCATTGCAAGGTGGCTCAAGTTCCTTTTAAGTGGGGGGGTCTCTGGTACTCTTCAAGTAGCAGTGAGGCCATCCATGCCTGTTGATTGTCTGTTAGGCAGTGATTTAGAAAGCTCCCCTTGGGCTAAGGTGGAGAGGAAGGCGCATTTAGAGATGTTGGGTCTGCCTGAGTGGGCATGTGTGACCACTCTGTCTATGGCAGCTAAGGGTGTTCAAGAGACCCTGGAGCCTAAAAATATGGCCCAGCCACCTACCTAAAGAGAAGAGGTAGGGGGCGCGGGAAACCAGCCCCCATTGTTCCCACAGTCCAGGAGGAGGCAGACCTTGAGGGGGATGCCCTGGAACCTACAAGGGAGCAAGTTTCTGAACTGGGGAACCTACCTAAGCTGACCCATTTGTAGCAAGAAGGGGGTACCTCCAGGGAGGAATTTTGTGAAGAGGAGCAGAAGTGCCCTTCTCTTATGGGTTTTGATTCAACAGGCCACAAACCAGGCAGCAGGTGATCAGTCTGGATCACATTGGATCTACTGGGAGAACGGTCTCCTGTATAGCGAGCCTAAGGTTGCTGAGCCTGGGTCAGCCCATGTGCTGATGGTACCCCAGCGCTTCCGAGACTTCCTACTGGGTTTGACTCATGATATTCCTTTAGCTAGTCATCTGGGGTAGAACAAGAACTTTGAAAGGCTTGTCTCCAACTTTTATGGGCCCCAGATGCGGAAGAGTTCAGATACTCATTGTAGGGCATGTCAAACTTGCCAGGCAAGTGAGAAAAGTAGAAAGAGGCACAAGACCTCTCTCCAACCTTTCCCAGTAGTCAGTACACCCTTTGAACGGGTGGGGATTGACATTGTGGGGCCACTGGACCCCAAGACAGCCATGGGCAACAGGTTTATCCAGGTCTTGATGGACCATGCTACCCGGTACCCGGAAGCCATACCGCTCAGGACAGTGACGGCCCCTATGGTGGGACGTGCACTGATGGGGATCTTCTCCCGTGTGGGGTTCCCCAGAGAGGTGGTGTCTGACCGAGGTACAAACTTCATTTCTAAATATATGAAGTCTCTGTGGAAGGAGTGTGGTGTTACCTACCAGTTCACCACTCCTTACCACCCCCAAGGTAATGAGCTGGTTGAAAGATTCATCTGGACCCTTAAAGGCATGATCATGGGTCTTGAGGAACCAATGAGGCTTAAGTGGGACATCCTCTTGCTATGCCTTCTGTTTGCCTACCATGAGGTGCCACAAAAGTCTCTATGGTTCATCCCCTTTGAGCTTTAGTATGGTCTCCCAGTAAGAGGACCTATGAGTTTGGTCAAGGAAGGCTAGGAGCAATCTCCCAGAAAACCTACCCAGGATGTATATAGCTACATGCTGGCCTTCAGGAGCCAGACTCGGCATTTCAGAGATCTCGCTCAGGCATATCTGGAAGCCAGCCAGGAGGAAATGAAGCAGTGGTACGATCAGAATGCCACTTTGATTGAGCTTTAACCTGGACAGAAAGTTTGGGTCATGGCCCATGTGGAGCCTTGTTCGCGCCAGGACAGGCGGACCGGTCCATATGAGGTGGTGGAGCGCAAGAGTGATGTCACAAGGCTTACAGAGTGACTGACAAGGTTAGGCCTTACATTAAGGAGGAAATCTCCAAGATGGTCATTCAGTCCTCAGACAGTCCTTGGGCCAGCCCAGTGGTCTTGGTCCCAAAGGCTGCCTCGCAGGGTGCCACACCGGAACTCCGGTTCTGTGTGGACTACAGAGGGCTCAATTCAGTCACCAGGACTGATGCAAACCCTATCCCCAGAGCTGATGAGCTCATTGATCGGTGAGGGGCTGCACGGTACCTCAGCACGTTTGATTTGACGTCTGGGTACTGGCAGATAGCCTTGACTGATGGGGCTAAGGAGAGGTCAGCATTCTTCACACCAGATGGGCACTACCAATTCCGGGTTATCCCCTTTGGGATGAAAAATGCACCTGCCACCTTTCAGAGGTTGGTCAACCAGGTGTTGGCTGGACTGGAGGATTTCAGTGCCGCCTACCTGGATGACATTGCAGTGTTCAGCTCCAGGTGGGAAGAACATCTGCAGCACCTTTGGGAAGTGTTGATGGCACTGCGCAAGGCAGGCCTCACGGTCAAAGTGAGTAAGTGCCAGATCGGGCAGGGTTACGTGGTGTACTTGGGTCACCAGGTAGGAAGCGGCCAGGTGGCGCCCCTACAACCCACGATTGATACCATCCTGGCATGGGAACCCCTAAAGATTCAGACACAGGTGAGAGCCTTTTTAGGACTCACAGGGTACTGCAGGAGGTTTTTCAAGGGGTATGGCAACATTGTAGCACCCTTGACTGAGCTGACTTTCAGGAAGCAGCCCAAGAAAGTGAACTGGACTGACACCTGTCAGAAGGCCTTTGACGCCCTGAAGACTGCCATGTGCACAGCACCCATGCATCAGGCACCCAACTTCTCAAAATAATTCATTGTACAGACAGACGCTTCAGAGCATGGTGTGGGGGCTGTTCTATCACAGATTTATGAAGAGGGCCTAGACCAACCTGTAGCCTACATCAGTAGGAGGTTACTTCCACGGGAACAGAGGTGGAATGCAATTGAGCGTGAGGCATTTGCTGTGGTCTGGGCACTGAAGAAGTTGAGACCATACTTGGTTGGGTCTCACTTCCGGGTTCAGACCGACCGCAGGCCCCTCAGATGGCTGATGCAGATGAGGGGTGAGAACCCAAAGTTGTTGAGGTGGTCCATTTCCCTACAGGGTATGGACTTTACGGTGGAACACCGCCCTGGTACAGAACACGCCAACGGTGATGGTCTGTCCAGATTTTTCCGCCTAGTGAAGAGAACTCTCAAGGGGAAGGGTAGTTCTCCCCACATTTCAGCTGGAGGGGAGCTAACACGCGTTAGACCTGGCATTATTGGAGTGAGTCTCCCTTCCATTTTGAAGGATTGCCTCCTCTGTTTTGATATGTTTTTGCAGGTTTTATGCTTTGGGCACTGTGCCACTGCTAATCAGTGCCACAGTGCAAGTGCTCTCTATGTTAAATGTATGTGCTAATTGGTTATTCCATGATTGGGTTATTTGATTTATCTGTCAGACCCTAGTACAGTGCACCATGTGTGCCCAGGGCCTGTGAATGAAATACTGCTACTGGGCTTGCAGCACTGGTTGTGCCACCCACAGAAGCAGCTTGTAAAGTGTGTCTCAGGCCTGCCATTGCAAGGCCTGTGTGCAGTCTAGCACTGCCATCTCGACTTGGCCAAGTGCACCCACTTGCCAGTCCCTTTGCATCATGTTAGACACCCCTATGGTAGGCCCAAGGGCAGGATGCATTGTAAGTATAAGGTAGTGTGAGAAAGTGGCTCTATATATACTGGACATATAAGGTACAGTGTGTATAGAGTCCACAAACCCCAGAGGTATAACAGAGACTAAAGCCAGGTGTGACCTTACTCTCTAAATTGGTAGCTTGGTCGCGCAGTAAGGCAGTAACAGAGGACAGTGTAAAGCATTTATTGTACACCCTCAGTCAGCAAAAGGTTTCACACACTCAAAGACTGAACTCCAGGCCAATTGTTTTATATCAAAGATATAGTTGTTTTATTTTTAGAACCAACAGGTATCAACATATACTGTTCTCAAAATGAGAGGTCTCCAATGAGTACTTTGCAGAAAGGCAATAAACTTTGTAAACACAATAGGTACAGGGGTTGCAGTAGGCAACACAATTCTAAACACAATTTAGCATTGAGCTCAATGGATTTTTCTATATAAATACAGCTGATTACTTTGTAGATTATTCTGGTAGTTCCAGCACTGGATCCTAGATTCAGTCCTGGGATCTAAGCTGAAAACAGTTTAGTAAAAACATTTTAGTTATTGCAGTGATTTTTAAATAATATAAAGCTATTTTAAAAGTTCACACTTAGAAATTTTTCAATGAAAATCTGGCAATGTTATCCAATGGGAGAAAATTCAGGTTGCAGTTAGAGTACGATCTCGTTACTTTTGTAATCCAGTACTGGGCTCCTAGGTCCAGCACTGGGGTCTCAACTTAAAACAGGTAAGTAATTGCGTTTCAGTATATGGTATGATTTTTAAAGAATAATTCAAGTTTTCAAAAGTAGACACAAAAGAAATTTCACAGAAAAGCACACAATGGATTCCTATGGAGAAAATTCAAGTTACTAGTAAACCCGGCTAGGATTACTTTTGCGGTTCAGTACTGCGCTACAAGATGCAGTACTGGCTTCTCTCCTGATCACAGGTGTGTACTTCAGAATTCGGAATTTGGTTGATTTTATGGGAATATTTTAAGTTTTCAAAACTTCACACTTAAAAGATTTTTCGAGTCAAACCAGTCAAGGTTATCCAATGGCAGGTAAGTGAGTTACCGGTTTCCAGGTGAGTGCTCGACTGGTGAAGTTAGGGTTCTGGGTATAGACTCAGGGGTCCCCCAGGGTCAGGTAAGTACAGTTAGTTCACGCTCAGCGGCACAGGGGCGGCCGGGTGCAGAGGTAGTTAGGCCCAATGTTATTCAATGAGGGGCTGGGGCCTTCAGTTGGTGGCTGCTGGCTAGCAGGCCACGCGGCTGTGGAAGCTGGGCTCCTGGTCACTTGCTTAGGGAAAGTGGGGAAGTAGGATAGGGCAAAAATTGCACTGCCAGAGGCACTCGGGCGGCTGGGTGCTGGGTGCTTTTGAGCTGTCGGGCGCTCAATGTTAATCAATCGGAAAGGTAAAAAGGGAACAAAGGCTGCAGACTCAGGGACGGTGCGACCACCACTTCGAGAGGTAAGTTGGGATCCTGGAGAAGAGGTAGGTACCCCAAAGGGAGGCACAGGGAGCCGCAGGGTGCCGGGTGCAGGGGTGTCTTTGGGTGTCTGGAAATCTTACCCTCGGCTGGTTGCGGTTGGAGGGGTCCCTGGTTCTGAAGCTGCAGGCTGCGTCTGGTTCGTCCAGTAGGGTCTTTGGGGACTGGACTTTGGGTCCCAGTCGCCGGCGGAACGTCCTCGTGGTCTTGGATCACTCGGGCTCGGGCCGGGCCCGGCGGGTGCAGAGTGGGCAGGTCTTGAGCTTCCAGGCTGGCACCAGGGGGTGGTTGTTGGAGCAGAGCCTCTGCTTATGGGAGTCGCAGTCTTTAAGAGGGTCAAGGCAGGCAGGTCCTCCGGTTGTCCCAAGGTTGATGTCCGCAGGAGTCGCCGGGATTCAGCAGGAGCAGGTTCCAGAATCTACAGACCAGTAGGGCTGGAGCCAAGTCAGTGGGTGTCGTCCTGTTGTTAGCAGCTGCACGGCGGGTCTTCTTCTTCTTGATCTTCTTTCTTCTTTTCTTATCAGGATCTGCGGAAGGAAGGTTCAGGGTGCCCCTAAATACTAAATTTAGGGGCATTACAGATCGGGCAAGGGCAAGAACCAATAGGTCCATGTCCTGGGTGGGGTACACCCCCTAGCCTGCTGAACTCCTGTGGGAGGGGGGCAGAAGCCTAGCTGTGATTGGGCAGGGCTCCCCATCTTCAAGATATCCGAAGTCCGGGGTCGTGCTTCAACTCGCCTCTCCCACCTGAGGGGTGGGGTTGGCACAGGCTGGCACACCCCCCTTCCTGACTTAGAGTTTCCCACCAGTCTTCCCGCCAGGGTGAGGGTTAGAACTGATGGGGGCCAGTTGCTGAGTACAGCAAATGGTCTGGCGAAGCTCACAGAGGCGGCATGCCTTTGAAACTTCGCCCATCCCATCCTGGGGGAGGAGACCTAGCACCTCACCCAGGATGAGCATTGTTGCAGGCCTAGGACAGCGGGGGCTCTCCACCCAGGGGTCCAGCAACATGTCTGCTGTGTGGCAGCCTCTGCAGCCACTCAGACCAGACGTGGATTGTAGATTAGGTTTTCAAGGGGCATCTCTAAGATGCCCTCAGGTGCATTTTACATTAAATCCCACTCTGGCATCAGTGCGGGTTTAATGTGCTGAGAAGTTTGGTACCAAACTTGTCAGTCTTCAGTGTAGCCATTATGGTGCTGTGGAGTTCGTAATGACAACTTACCAGCACAATATACTCTTAATGGCATCACTGCACTTACAGGGCCCAGGAATGGCTCTGGGTACTGTAGGGGCACAGGGCTCATGCATCTGTGCCCACACCACTGACATAGGGCACCCAGCTAGAGGGGTGACTGAAGTATGCCAGAGCAGTGGGTTCTGTGGGCATGGCACACAAGGATATGTGCCATGCTTGCTCTTTGTTTAGTTCTGTACTTAGACACTCAGCTTGCAAAGGCAGTGTGTGGGTTTCAGGGTACAGGCCCCCTAAGGGTGGCACAATAAGTGTTGTAGCCCTTAGGGGTCTTCTGTGATCACCAGTTCCTGGGTACCTAGGGTACCATTTACTAGGGGCTGATAGGTGGCCAGAGATGCCAATTGGGTTTTAGGTTCAATACACTTTTAGGGAAGGAACACAGGCCCTGGGAACCTGGTTGTCAGGAGCCCAGGGCACACTCATTCAAAGTACATCAGCAGTTCAGCAAAAAGTGGGGGCATACCATTGCAAGAAAGATGGCACTTTCTCACATGTAGGACATGCTCTGATATGTGTAGTATGTTCTAATAGTGAATTACAGCCATTTTAGTGTTTCACTATTGAAGGCTACTTGTTCTCCATAGGTCAGAATGGGCAGTTAGATTATTACAATCTTATAATCCTAACTGACTCGGGGAACATGGTAGATATTCGAATTTAGTGTGCCTGAACTCAGAATAATAAAATACATCTTTTAGTAAAGTTGATTTTAATATTCTGTGTTTGAAAATACCACTTTTAAAAAGTAGGTATTTTCTTGCTATCCAGGCCTGCCTCTGCTGGGTTGTGTATTCCTTGTCTGGGTTTGTGAGTGACAGGGCTGGGGGATTCCAGGAGACAGGCTGGGGCATCCCAGTGGTGAATAGAGAGGTCTGCATCTAGATGGGAGGGAGGAGGTGAACCTGGGACCTGAATAGGGCTGGGCCTTTCCTCTACAATGCTGGCTCCACCTCCTGTGGCTTGTCTGATGTCTCTGCCCTGCATTGTTAAAGGAGAGGAGGAATCATGTCAACAGAGTGCTCCAGAGCTGTATCTTCCCTCCCCTGTGCTGGCCCCACCTCCTGTGGGGCGGCTGATGTCTCTGACCTGCACAGTGAAAGGAAGAAGAGAGTCATAAACAAAGTGCTCAGGAACTGGTTTGGACTAGGCAGAGGCCTCTCTGCCTTCAGAGAACAAAGGAGTGTGGGGTATAAATATTGGGACCCTGATCCCAAGAAATTAGATCACTTCTGGACAAGAAACCTTTCTTCCAATGAGAAGAACCAAGGAAGCTGCAGGAGTTGTACTGCCCCTCTGCCAGTGTGCTGCTTGCTGGGTTGGCCTGCAGTGGTTGCTTCATTGTCAAGGGAAAGGAGAAGGAACTTTGTAAGGACTTTCATCTACAGAATATTCTCCAGGGGCTTGAACTGTGCTTGCCTCCTGCTGAAGTCTCAGGGACAAAAGACTTCACCTCTAGCTCCCCACTGAATTTCCTTGCTGAGAATTTTGACTCCAGACACTTGTGTGCCGCTGGGAGCTGGAAGCGTGACGCATCGAGAAGAAGCATGTCGCAGCCGCAGTTGAAATCGTCGCAACGCCGGAGAAGCGAGCCTTCGCCGCATCTCCCTGGAAGCGTGTGTTCATCAAAGCTGTCTGCTGTCGCATCACCGGAGAAGCGTGACGCCATCGTGAGAGTCGCCATCGCTTCACGGGAGAAAGCGTGTCCCAGGGCCTGTCGCGGTGATGGAGCTGGGATTCGCGTGCAAGCGCCCTGCTCTCATACAAAACCCTTGCTTAAATCGTATAATCATATTAACACCATTGTTCGTCGTTCATAAAGTGTTTTTTCCAACACGCGGGTGTCCCCAGGATGCTTGCTTGTTTGTCTTTTCTCGTACTAACGAAGCTTGCACTAAAACCGGCTGCTTCGCTGAAATTCAGACTGCGCATGCGTCGGTCATACTCATGTGATGTGACGCACTCGCATTCTGGAGGGATTCTGTGCTCATGCGCACTGTTGCAAACATGGCCGCTTGTCTCTCACCACGCTCTCCGCTTGCTACTGCTGCTTCAGCCTATCTGTCTTTTCGCACTAAACAATAATGCTATAGTCATTATAAAATAAGGGTTGGTTAGAATTTTATCATGGTATACAGTGTGATCATTTTGTATATGATTTTAATTTGTTCTCGCTTACTTTTCATGTACCGCGTCTTTGTGGGCTGGGGCATACATGAGCGACGCCATGCTGAGGCTCCTCTGAACCCTGTCAGGTGACCAGGGAAAGTCCTAACTGCGCAGAAGCTAAATCTAGCCAGCTGGCTCCTGAAGCACAATGCGCCTGGGAACATCGCTGGGAATACGGAGTCTTACCTTGGAAAAAGCAATACTGTTGCTACCTATTGTGAACTGTCCTATACTGCTGTATTCCATGCATGGGAACGTGAACCCGGGGGGCGGGTGTGCAAAATTGAATATTAAGTATGAGAAAGCTGAATTCTAGGAGGTGGTAATGACCGCACCACCTCTCCTGACCAATCATAATATGGGAAACTGTCACTTGCAACATTAGTGGGTGGTCTGAGGGTCCCCAAAACAGTATAACTGCCCTAGTTTAGCTTAGGAAAATTGTCCGACTTGTCCGAGTAGCAGACCTGTCACTGACCCTACGAACTCTATAGGTGCTCAATCTGAAGTGCTGCGGAGCACTCTGTCCATACTTTCCACAAACTCCTAAGGGGTGGAAATAATCCTAAGTGCTGGCGAAGCACTTTGCTGGGGAATTCGAAAACCCAATCGGGGTTACTGGCGGATTACTTGCAGAAAGGGGTAACGCTGGCGTTGCTTCTGACAGCTGTGGGTGTTGGTCGTACCTTGGTGAGCCCAGTCCTGATCCCAAATCCTGAGGGGTATCCTGTCCTTACTGTCCGTGAGCTGTACCTGCTCGCATTCTGGCATTCCTTCCTGAGGGTCCTTGTCCCCGTCCTTCCAACTGACCCGTGGCCAGGGTTAGTCTTCTCTCAGACCTAGGTAAATATTAGCCTGTGGGTTTGCGTCTCTCTCTCTCTCTCTCCCTCTTCTCTCTCTATTTTCTTAATAAAGCATTCTTGCCTGTGATATTGCTCTATCACCTTGAGAACAAGTTATATATAATTGGTTATTAGAATTGTTCCACTTCTCTCCCTACCTTTAGAGAATTGCCAACTGTTATATTTTATTAGTATGTTCCAATTTTTCCCTTCCCTTTACTGGTTGCAGTGTTCTTAGCAAGTATAGTTTAGTGCACTTAGGTTAAGTACATGTTCTAGGTCCCATCCTCGTCCCATGTTTCTAGTATAAAGTTGCAGTGACTAGCTTTGTTCTAAAATTCCCACCTTAGTCATCCCATATACTCAAATGGTTTTAACATTTATCTATAGTTACGTTATTGTTATGATTTTATTAGTTGACGCTTTACTCTGCCTATCACTTATTGCCGTGTCATTACCTTTTTAAACTTTATATAAAGTTTTGAACTACCCTCAGGTGTCTGTGGTCATTTTACAGAAATTGTGGACAAGTGTTGTACTGGTCATATAGAGTATTTAATCTTAGGCCTGTCTGCTATTTTCCCTAATAGCTCCAGATCTGTCGTAGGAACTGTACCTGTGGTAAGTCAGGTACATGGTAAGCAGAGGTGAAATCAAACCTTAATTACTCATAGCAGCGTGCAGGAGGTGAAATAAAGTAATCATCACCCGGGTTCACCCGAATTATTAGTGTGGTATTGAAAATTTGCACGCCAGGGCCCAGTGCGTGTAAAGAATTGGTAACCTCGGTGACCAGGGTGGACTGCGCGCTCTATCAGTAATTTTCTGGCAGCCAGAGGATGGTTTGGACTAGTTAGATTAGGTAGACAGGATAAGTCATAAACAAACCGTAAAAATAAAATGTGCTGCTGATTTTCTATTGTATTGAGTCAAATATTTTGAAATGTTTTAAGGATTTTTTTTGTAAATGTATATGAATTTTTCATTGCTGCTATAAATGTTATATTAACCCAAAATTGTTTGTGAATGTTCAGTGTAGTCCGAATCCCCGGGGAAGTATTTTAGCTGACGGTGAGCAGAATCCGGTTAGCTGTTGAAGTCACTAGGTTTGAGGCATTAGTGCAGGGTTGAGGATAACTGGAAGCACTAATTAGGACCTTTTGTTTTATAGAGTGAATGATAGCTACGAGTCCTTTTATAAAACTCTCATTGCGATATCACCTAGTAAGGGTCGCATACGGGAGGAGTAGTAGGGTCTCCGAGGCTTGTCTGGTAAGTAAGATAGTTCGCTGGTGAAATCCTGGCTCAGTACATATCCCCGACTAAGGTGGATGAGTCAGAAGAATAACGGGTTCTATGTTACTAGTGTGAAGGGACAGGCAAAGAAGTCTATCCAGAGTGAATGAAAAGTAGACAGAAGTGGTTTACTTGTAGCGAGAGAAAGTTCTTCTATCTTTTTAGAACACTCAGACATAGTGGCAAACGTTGCGTGTTGTTAAATAAACTCTGTATTCGCACTTTAGGGAGAGTAAAAAGTTTCCGTTACCTTGTGAAGGAGGGAGTCAGTCGGAGAGCTGCTCTGACGTCACTCCGTGCCGCGCTGGTATTGGTCAAGACAGCGGGTGTGTAGCGGAGCTGAATTTGTAAAGGAGGGGTGAGTGCCGAAGCGTGAGACTCTGTCTTGCGAAAAGGCCGCGCACCCATTGGACGAGGGTATTTGTAAACTCTGACCTGATTGGGTAGTGGGAAAAATAAGTCGCGCTAGCATTGGAAGCACAAAGGTAAACAAAATTAATCAAGCCGAGTTAGAAGCGAGTCTGGAGAGTTGCATGTGGTATCCAGATTTCATACCGAATCCAAAGTACCTAGGATTTCATAAGGATCAGCTTATACGAGGTAGACCGCACATGATGTATGGAGTAAAGAGGAAAAATGTCACTGTCCGATAAAATTAAGAATTTTTTCAAGACCGACAAGCCCATTAGAACGAGGGAGGGCGTGCTCATTCCCCCGCCAAATACCCCTGCTTCTTTCATGTTTTTTGATAAAGGGTATCACACTTGTGTCTGGTTAGAAAATTGGGCAAAATATACTGCCGAGGACGGAGTCCTAGCATTCCCTGTTGAAGGTACATTTAATGGGCGGATCCTGTTTAACCTCAGGACCCGCATGAATGAATTACACCCTAGACCTAGGCTGACCCAGTACGAAGCCCTGGAGGAATGGGAAATTGAGGCTGCAGAGCGAGATAAACCCCGGATGGATAAGGGAGTGAGTAAATGGTATCCGAGGGTTCAGGCACAGACCAAAGAGCAGAAAATGAAACAGTGGAGGCAATCCATGTTGACTGAAGGATTATTTCCCATGATGGGGGTATCAGAAGAAAAGGGAGGTAAATGTAAAGAAAAGACCCATCACCTAATGCCCGTAGGGGACTCAGAAGATGAGCACCTGGAAGATTTGTTAATGAAAAATCCACCTCCCTATGTTGCAGAGTCAGAGCCTGTACATTCCCCAAATCCCTTTTCAAAGTATCCCAGATGTAGGAGGGATAGTGATACAGATGGATCGGGTACAGACAGTAAAACCAGTGACGGGGATGGGTTTTGCAGACCTAAATCCACGGTCCCAAACTATCAGCCGTTCGGAGAAGGTCCACCTCGATTGGTCACTCCGACTGCCCCGAGTATTTATCCGTCCTTAGTACCTCAGGTATTGCATGACAATGCTGCCGAAAAGGGATTGCGGGAAAGAGAGAAAGAGGCCCTGGCTAGACAGCGAGAAGATTTAGTTCGAACTATTGCCCAGATACATCCCCATCCTGATTCTCTGACTATTCCAGTAACTATTGGCCCAGCTATTCCACTGTATAGAAATGACCTGACTAGTCCCCGTCCTCCTGTTATCACCCCAGTGTTGCCCACTCCTAGCGTCCCTTCCCCGAGGAAAGAAGTATTCATAGATGAGGATCAGGAAAGTGAATGTGAATCTGTGGTGCTGATGGATTTGCCCATTAGAGAGCCTAGGACTAGTACAGTAGGGGCAAGAAGTCAGCCTAGACTAAAAGAGGTGTCGATTGAAGGTGCAACTGGGGTTAGGAGTGCCACTGTAGTAACCCCAGAGGAATTAGACAGATGGACAAAAGAGCTGGAAAAGGAGACTACTCCCCAACCCAAAACATTAGAGATATATAAATTGAGAATAGAAATAGAAGAAATGATGGCTGGAAATGTAGGAGTTGAGCGCCTAAGCTCATACAATGAAGAAGAATTATTGTTTATCAGCAAAAATCTTACCCGGAGTGCTAGATTGCTCCATGAAAGGATAATGGATACAGCCACAGAAATGGGAATTGATGTTAGTCGTTCCAAAATTCTTCAGAAACCCTACAGAGTAGACTTTACAGACAAAGATTTAGAAAGCCTGAATATAATGGGAAAACAGATCCAAGTAAAAGAGTTGTTGAAGCTCCTGCAAAAGTGGGGAGAGGTGGGAAAATGGAGAACCCGGTGGGCAAAGAAAAAGGAAGACAGCAGGGCGAAGTCTCAGGCTTCAGAATTCGTGTTAAAGGAAGTAACACCAACAGAAAAATTGTGTCCCATGAGAGAGGTCCCGGGAGGGAAATATGTCCATGTCCCTTGGTCCCGACAGGATATTGTGTCATTTACAAATGACTTCCCGAAATTACGGGAAAAGCCTGTTGATTGGTACAGGCAGGTAGAACGCTTCATAAAAGTTCAGAAGTGTCTGCTGAAAGACCTGGATGGGTTTTTCGACATTGTGGTCCCTGTAGACCTATGGACCGAATGTAAAATAGAAATTGATTGGCCTAATGATGAATATCCCAGAGATGAGAAAACCGGAGCTCCCTCACCTGATGTAATGAGGAAATATGACCAGGTCATACAGTACCTTAAGAAAAAGGTGCCAGCAAAGGAGACAGATTGGACCCGAATAGATAGAACCACCCAAGAACGGGATGAATCGGTGCATTCGTTTTATGAAAGATTACTGCAGGTATTCAAAACTTACAGTGGTATCGATAATGTAGACATGAAAGACATGACCCATTTCAGTTACAGATTCGTGCTAGGATTAAGGCCTGAAATATCACAATGGATTCGAGATAATAAAATCAGTTGGCAGGGAAAGCCCATAGATGATGTCCTGAAATATGCAAAATACTGCGAAGATGAAATCGAAAATAAAAAGAAAGCCCTCAAGGAAAAAGTAATGTGGGCACAGGTAAAATTAGCTGAACAACAAGAAAAACAATTAAGCCAATTGACCTCTGGTAATAATGCTCAGAATGCCACTGCTGGGAGAGGAGGGAAGCCCCGCACTAAAATGAGTAGGGAAGAGGCCATGAAGAAATTTCCGTGCCATGGGTGCGGCCAGATAGGGCATTGGCGAGACGAGTGTCCACACCTGCAGGCCGGTAATGCCCCTGTAAATGGTTTAAATCCACAGGTGCCGAAAGAGGGGACGAGAAAGAACCAGCAACAGGTAAAATTACCTCCAGTACCTCGCGCTCCAAGACAGAATTTTAAGAATCAGGGTCAGCAGAATGAGAGGGCGGAAGTATGGGAAGTCGAGAGTGAAAGAAACGCAGTCATTCCACAGTATTTGTTAAATGATACCTTCCTCTGTGAAGATCAAGATTGACGGGGCCTGAGAGGGGAGGATGAGGAGTGCATGCTTGGCGCCTCCTTACCGGTAGACCGGACTGGACCATACATTGAAGGAAAGGTTGAAGGAAAAGATGTCACCTTTCTGTTGGACACTGGTGCTACCAGATCTACTGTAAGAACAGTGGATGTTCCTAACCTACCCCTCTCGGGAGAAGCGATCCAAGTAGTGGGCGTCTCAAATCAAATAATAAGTACCCCAGTAACAGAACCAATGGAAATTTCTATAGGAAATTTCAAAGAAATGCACAGATTTGTGGTCTGTGATTCCAGTCCTGTGAACCTGTTAGGACGTGATTTGTTGTGCAAGATGAATTGTACCATCTATTGCACACCAAAAGGCGTCGAAATTCAGACCCCTGATGAAGATGGTTTGTACAAGCTGATGTTAGTCAGACAAGATTCTGATATTAAGCCTTTGACAATTGAGGATTTACCTGAAGAGCTCCAAGTAAGAGTAGTTCCAGAAGTATGGGATTTCACAGGAAAAGATGTAGGCTTAATGGCAAATGTGGACCCAGTTAAAATAGCAATAAAAACAAATGCCATATACCCGAAAACTAGACAGTACAAAATGAGTGCAGAAGTAAAAGCTGGAGTGGCGACTGAAATTACCAGGCTGCTCGAAGCAGAAATAATAGAGGAAGTGATGAGCAGTCCCTGTAATTCGCCAATCATTGGGATCAAAAAGCCTAGTGGAAAGTACCGGGTGGTGCAAGATTTGCGCAAGGTAAACCAAATTGTTGTGCCTTGCTGTCCTGTTGTGCCCAACCCTGCAGTGATTCTATATCAGATTCCCTGGAATGCAGAATGGTTCACTGTCATCGACCTGTGCCATGCGTTCTTTTCCATCCCTTTGCATCCAGAAAGCAAGTTCCTTTTCAGTCTGGAATCGTGTCCCCCAGGGGTACACCGAAAGTCCATCGATTTTCAATCAGATACTAAAAAAGTGCCTTGAATCCCTAGTGCTGCCAAGGGAGTCTGTTTTAGTGCAGTACATAGATGACCTGTTGGTGGCGTCTAAAACCCAGACTGACTGTGTCACTGACACAATTGCCTTGCTGAATCACTTAGGAAAGGGAGGACATAAAGTGTCGCCTGACAAGTTACAATTCTGTAAAAACTCAGTGAAGTATCTGGGGCACCAGATAGAAAAAGGAATCAGGAAAGTCACTACCGAAAGAATTAAAATAATTAAAGGAATGGAACTGCCCAGAACTCAGAAAGAGGTGAGAATGTTCTTGGGAGTCGTGGGTTACTGCAGGCAATGGATTGTAGGATTTGCGGCTCTAGCAAGACCCCTGATAAAAATGACAAAGAAAGGAGTAGAAGACCCTGTCAGTTGTGACAGCGAAAGCATGAACGCTTGGGTAACTTTGAGAAACTGTCTATGTACCGCTCCTGCATTAGGTATGCCTGACTACACCAAGCCTTTTGAGCTGTTCTGTGACACAAGAGAGAATTGTGCTCTTTCAGTCCTGACCCAGGAGCACGGACTGATTAGAAGGCCAGTGGCCTATTTTTCAGCCACTCTAGATCCGGTGGCTGCTGGATTACCTGGATGTTTGAAGGCAGTTGCTGCTACTTGCGTCAGCCTGGAACAGAGTGAGAACATTGTCATGGGACATCACGTCACTGTATATGTTCCTCATTCTGTTGTAATCCTACTGACTAGAACTAAGACCCAGTACCTCACACCTAGTCGGCTGACTAAGTATGAGAGAATTTTAATTGGCGCCGAAAATATAACTATTTCTCGGTGCAACGTCCTAAACCCTGCAACCCTGTTACCGATCCCTCTGGATGTAGAAATTGAAGAGGGAGGGGAACATAATTGCATCGATTTAACTGAGTACAGTACAAAGCCCCGTCCGGATATCCGTGAAATAGCGTTACTTGATGGGGATAAGACAATGTTCGTGGATGGCTCGTGTTTAAGACATGAGAGTGGGAGTCTGAGTGCTGCCTATGCTGTGGTTACATTGACAGAAACCATAGAAGCATCTTACCTGAGCGAGGTGAAATCTGCACAAGTGGCGGAGCTCATCGCGCTAACTAGAGCATGTAAGAGGGGTAAGAACAAAAGAATTACTGTTTACACAGACAGCCAGTACTGTTTCGGGGTTGTTCATGACTTCGGCCAATTGTGGCTGCAAAGAGAATTCATGACTTCCTCAGGCACTCCTATCAGAAATGGAAAGGTGGTGCATAACTTACTGGAAGCTATCCAATTGCCCAAAGAATTGGCTGTGGTTAAGTGGGCGGCTCACAAATCTGGAAATGATGATGTGACTGCCGGTAATAGGTACGCTGACCAAATTGCACAGTTTTGTGCCCGATACCATATGTCCCTCCAAATTGCGTTGTGGGGTGGAACCAGCTGCCAACTTATGTTGTTTGAGAATGTGTCAACGTGGGAGGAATTGAAGGAGTTGCAACAGGCAACAGACAGGCAAGAGAAAGGAAAGTGGGCAGCAGAAGGATGCAAATTGAGAGATGATGGTGTGGTGGTAAACTCGACTGGGGTGCCTGTACTGCCTGATAGCTTGATTGACCCCATGATCAGAATGATACATGAACCAACACATATGGGAAGAGACGCAATGTGTCGGGTGTTTGACAAGGTGTTCTGTAACTCAAAGTTCAGGAACCAGGCAGAAAGGCTTTGCCAGAGGTGCCTAGTGTGTCAGCAATTCAATGCAGGAAAAAAGACTGTAGTAGAGCAGAGTACTATTGGAAAGGCAGTAGGTCCCTTTGTTAGAATGCAGGCAGACTTCATAACCATGCCCAAATGCAAGGGATATAGATATATCCTAGTCATAGTTTGTCTGTTCTCCAGGTGGGTGGAGGCTTACCCAGCAAAGAAAAATGACGCCCTAACTACAGCCAAGCTATTGCTCAGGGAGTTGATACCTAGGTACGGGATCCCAGAGACTATCGAAACGGACCAAGGTGGGCATTTTGCCAACGATGTCCTAGAAGAACTCTGTAAAGCATTCAAAATGAAGCAAAGACTGCATTGTGCCTACCGTCCAGAGGCTTCTGGGGTAGTGGAACAAATAAATGGCACCCTGAAATCCAGATTGGGAAAAATGTGTGATTCCACAAAGATGAACTGGATAGAGGCTTTACCCCTTGTGCTGATGAGTCTGAGGAGTATCCCGAACAGAAAAACTGGCCTAAGTCCCCATGAAGTGTTGATGGGAAGAGTGATGCGACAGGCATGGGTACCCGGACACAAACTGCTAAGCATTTCTGATGATATGGTATTAGAATACTGCAAGCAGCTGGGTGACCAAGTGCGTTCTCTCTCTCAGCAGATTGGAGAGACAGAAGACGAGTGGCCAAAGACTCCAGCACATAAACTGCAACCAGGAGATTGGGTGGCGTTAAAGAAACACACCCGGAGCAGTTGCCTGAAGCCAAGGTGGGGAAAGCCACGACAAGTGATCCTCGTCACTACTACTGCTGTAAAGTGTGCTGGTGTACCGAAGTGGATCCACGCCAGCCACACGAAGCGGGTATCTGGAGAAAACGCGACTGGAGCTGAAGGCAGCGCAGCTGAAGAAGCTTCTGAGGAAGAGAGTCCGGAGCTAGCTGACATCGAACTGCCGAGCACAAGTCGAGACGTTGAATGGTATCCCGCCGACGACCAGGTTCATGATCCAATACGAACCAGGAAATATTCCTACTTAGACAGTGAGTGGGATAGTCCAGGTGAGCTAGAAATAGAGGAAGAAGGTCAGGTCGACGAAAATCATAACACACCTGATCAGGAAGTAGGCCAAGTAGGGTCAGATCAAGACCTCGAGAATACTCCTGAGACTCCAGAAAGTGGAGAGGGACAGTTAGAAATTAGAGCTGACGTTCATGCAGAAGAAAGCGAAGAGATCGAAGAGCATGAACAGGAACAGATAGAACTAGATCAAAGTGCTCAGACAACGGAAACAACAGTAACCAAAAATAAAAAGCAAGTGCGATTTGAATCTGAGCAGGGTCAGAATAGGGACCAGGCAGAAGAAATAGATGAAAGACCTGGAACTAGTCAGACAGGCAGGAAAACAGAGGTGCCACAACAAAAGGTAAAGAGAGTGCACGAAGAAGGCCAAGTCTCCTCAACTACTGGGAGGCACGGAGGAAGAAGTGCACCCCGATACGTCAAGAGACTAAGGCTCAGACTAAAGACAGTCGAAGAAAATCTAAAAGACCGAAAAAGGGCTGAAAGTGAAAGAAAGGCAGCCCAAGGCAAATCGCTAAGAAAGAGCGACAGGCTAAAGAAGCAGAACCGACTGTATCGGAGCCCTGAGTGGACTTACTTTGTGTTGGAAGAAATAGACGAACCACACCACAGTGGCAACAGTGACGAAGAGTCCATTGCTGATCGGAGTTCTGACGAAGACCCTCCTTGAGAAAGCCCCGAAGTGAGCCTTTGGTGCAAAGAAACGAAGAGGGGTAGCGAAAGCCACCTGTAAGCTAAAAATGTCTGATCCGAGTCTCTCTGGGAGGTCCCGGTGTGGGTGTCTCAAAACCTGTTGTAAGATATGCTTGTGTAGTATAGCCATGCTAATAGTAATGTGGATAGGACTAACAGTTTTTCTACCTTTTATGATAAGTAAAGATCCTAACTTGTCCCCTACTGAACCCGAAGCAGTAGACGTAGGAGATGTACAGACTGCAGAAACACCACGAAGCTTAGAAAGACGCGACAACCAAATCAGACTGACACACACACAACCTAATTTAGAAGCATCAGATGAGGATGGACTACATTTTCACAAAATGAAAAACAGGACGCATTTAAATGTTTTTGCTAACTTGTTAGTGCATTACGTAGAAGCTATGGAAATAGAAGACTGTTATGTCTGCATGAAGCTGCCAACTTCAGTGGCTGAAGGCGTGACATACCACCATCTACCTTTAACCTATGGAATCTCCTGTAGTATATTAGCTAGCTTGTTCTATAGAAGCACCTTGCAGTACTATTATTCAAATGATGACGTAGTATTTTCTGAACTTCCTATTAGAGGACACTTGAACCGTGTACATACTACAAGTGACGTGACCCGTTATATGGGAGAATATTTTCTGACTATAGGTAACATAGATTTAGATGAAGCAAGACAATCCAATCTGACCTGTTCTCTGCAAGAGCAGGAAAAGATGTTTATAAAGATGGCAGACAGAAGGAGAGAAAAGTTTCAAAAGAAGGCAAATGACGAAAAGGATAGAGTCCCTAGGTGGGCTGAGCACCTGGATAACACCTCGCAAAGCGAAGCCAGTCCTGCCTTGTTGCTGGATTTTGAACGAAAGGGGAAACTTTGTATCCATAGGGAAAAGACAGAGTACTATAACAATGTATTCATCGGTTCCAGCGAGTGTGAACATAATTACAAGGTAATTGGAGGTTGGGGTTTCAAAAATGGGTCAGAACCTGTGTTTCCCGGAATATATTATATATGTGGGAACAAGGCTTATTTCAAATTGCCGGATCACTGGTATGGAAGCTGCTACTTTGGCATTGTTTTCCCGAAAATATACCATGTGAATAATGCAGCTGGAAGCGATGAAGATACTAATGGCTTAGTGCGTAGTAGACGTGAAAGTGTAGGTGAAATTATAGGTGATATTTTTAGTGCACTGATACCTGGAATGGGGGTAGTTCTGAACACCCATAGAATCTGCAAATTGTCTACAGTAGTGGACCGGCTATCAACGGACACTGCTGCCGGATTCCTGATGGTCAATACTGAAATGGTTGCGATCAGATCCATGGTTTTACAAAACCGTCTTGCCCTTGACACCCTATTAGCAAAAGAGGGCGGAGTCTGTAGAATGCTGAAAGCGCAACATTGTTGCACTTACATTCCCGATAAAAGTATCGAACTAAAACAATATGTGAAAAATATAACCAATTTGGAAAAAGAACTCAAACCATTGGAGGTTGACAGTGCCTGGACGAGACTGACTGGAGGTCTCTCCTCTATAGGTAGTTGGTTTACTAACCTAGGTAGAAGTCTTTTGTGGAAAATACTTATGCCAATAGTTATAATAGGTGTAGTTGTATTGATCATTTTTATCTGCTGCAAATGCCAGAAGTGTAAAAAGAAATATACTGTAAATAAGAGGGGGGTAAAAAGAAATATTGATGATTTAGAATTAGAGGAATTAAAGAGTGAAATTTACAAGAAGGTGAAAAATCACCACTCTCATAGAGAAGCTGCAAGAAAACTCAACGATAAATTTGTTGAAATCCAGATGAGTGATATGGATGAATGAGAAAAGTTGGCATCTGTTTCCTTCTGTGTGGTGATGATAGTAAATATCATCAAAGAGGGGATTGATGGAGCTGGGATTCGCGTGCAAGCGCCCTGCTCTCATACAAAACCCTTGCTTAAATCGTATAATCATATTAACACCATTGTTCGTCGTTCATAAAGTGTTTTTTCCAACACGCGGGTGTCCCCAGGATGCTTGCTTGTTTGTCTTTTCTCGTACTAACGAAGCTTGCACTAAAACCGGCTGCTTCGCTGAAATTCAGACTGCGCATGCGTCGGTCATACTCATGTGATGTGACGCACTCGCATTCTGGAGGGATTCTGTGCTCATGGGCACTGTTGCAAACATGGCCGCTTGTCTCTCACCACGCTCTCCGCTTGCTACTGCTGCTTCAGCCTATCTGTCTTTTCGCACTAAACAATAATGCTATAGTCATTATAAAATAAGGGTTGGTTAGAATTTTATCATGGTATACAGTGTGATCATTTTGTATATGATTTTAATTTGTTCTCGCTTACTTTTCATGTACCGCGTCTTTGTGGGCTGGGGCATACATGAGCGACGCCATGCTGAGGCTCCTCTGAACCCTGTCAGGTGACCAGGGAAAGTCCTAACTGCGCAGAAGCTAAATCTAGCCAGCTGGCTCCTGAAGCACAATGCGCCTGGGAACATCGCTGGGAATACGGAGTCTTACCTTGGAAAAAGCAATACTGTTGCTACCTATTGTGAACTGTCCTATACTGCTGTATTCCATGCATGGGAACGTGAACCCGGGGGGCGGGTGTGCAAAATTGAATATTAAGTATGAGAAAGCTGAATTCTAGGAGGTGGTAATGACCGCACCACCTCTCCTGACCAATCATAATATGGGAAACTGTCACTTGCAACATTAGTGGGTGGTCTGAGGGTCCCCAAAACAGTATAACTGCCCTAGTTTAGCTTAGGAAAATTGTCCGACTTGTCCGAGTAGCAGACCTGTCACTGACCCTACGAACTCTATAGGTGCTCAATCTGAAGTGCTGCGGAGCACTCTGTCCATACTTTCCACAAACTCCTAAGGGGTGGAAATAATCCTAAGTGCTGGCGAAGCACTTTGCTGGGGAATTCGAAAACCCAATCGGGGTTACTGGCGGATTACTTGCAGAAAGGGGTAACGCTGGCGTTGCTTCTGACAGCTGTGGGTGTTGGTCGTACCTTGGTGAGCCCAGTCCTGATCCCAAATCCTGAGGGGTATCCTGTCCTTACTGTCCGTGAGCTGTACCTGCTCGCATTCTGGCATTCCTTCCTGAGGGTCCTTGTCCCCGTCCTTCCAACTGACCTGTGGCCAGGGTTAGTCTTCTCTCAGACCTAGGTAAATATTAGCCTGTGGGTTTGCGTCTCTCTCTCTCTCTCTCCCTCTTCTCTCTCTATTTTCTTAATAAAGCATTCTTGCCTGTGATATTGCTCTATCACCTTGAGAACAAGTTATATGTAATTGGTTATTAGAATTGTTCCACTTCTCTCCCTACCTTTAGAGAATTGCCAACTGTTATATTTTATTAGTATGTTCCAATTTTTCCCTTCCCTTTAGCTGGTTGCAGTGTTCTTAGCAAGTATAGTTTAGTGCACTTAGGTTAAGTACATGTTCTAGGTCCCATCCTCGTCCCATGTTTCTAGTATAAAGTTGCAGTGACTAGCTTTGTTCTAAAATTCCCACCTTAGTCATCCCATATACTCAAATGGTTTTAACATTTATCTATAGTTACGTTATTGTTATGATTTTATTAGTTGACGCTTTACTCTGCCTATCACTTATTGCCGTGTCATTACCTTTTTAAACTTTATATAAAGTTTTGAACTACCCTCAGGTGTCTGTGGTCATTTTACAGAAATTGTGGACAAGTGTTGTACTGGTCATATAGAGTATTTAATCTTAGGCCTGTCTGCTATTTTCCCTAATAGCTCCAGATCTGTCGTAGGAACTGTACCTGTGGTAAGTCAGGTACATGGTAAGCAGAGGTGAAATCAAACCTTAATTACTCATAGCAGCGTGCAGGAGGTGAAATAAAGTAATCATCACCCGGGTTCACCCGAATTATTAGTGTGGTATTGAAAATTTGCACGCCAGGGCCCAGTGCGTGTAAAGAATTGGTAACCTCGGTGACCAGGGTGGACTGCGCGCTCTATCAGCGGCTCCAAAGTACAGAGTTGTCACAAGGCTGCCAGGGCGTCATCGCATTGTCATCACATCGCCGTATCAAGGGCACCATCTTCTTGCATCGCAACCAGATCATCGAATCGAATCAAGGTGCCATCTTGCGCACCGCAACGGGCCCGTAGGCCAGGAATCTACGCATCACCTCCGCACCGGCTAGGATCACAACGCATCCCCTAGTCTGCGCAAGCATTGAGGCACGACGCATCCTCTCCCCCGGATCACGGAACCAACGCATCTCCCCTTTTTGTTAGCCTTTTGTTTACTTTGCGTTACGCATCCAGGTACTTTGTTGAGAACTTTGTCGCATTTACCAACAACTTGAACTGAGCAACTTTAATCATCTTTTAAGTAAACTTAAGTGTAGTATTGTGGATTTTTGTTGTTTGTGGTCTTATCTTTAAGTCTATATAAAGAATACTTATTTTTATAAAACCTGTGTTGTGTCAATCTGTAGTGTTTTCACTGTATTACTGTGTATATTCACAAATGCTTAACACACTGCCTCTGAGATAAACCTGTCTGCTCGTGCCAAGCTACCAAGGGGGTGAGCAGGGGTTATTAAGGCGTGTAATCCCCTTATCCTGAATTAGAAGTAAGGGTCCCTATTTGGACAAAGGTGAATACCATTGCCAATTAGAGACCCCCAGATCTAACATCATCGTTCAGACTTTTAGCCAGGATTTGATGTCCATCAAGGATAGGTACCCAGAGAGCAAATTCCAGTTATGATTTGAGTGCCAACCATGGTCAGTAACGAGGTGCCATGGCACCATGATAACTGCCAGAAGAGGTGATGAAGAAATCACTTGCAACGTCTCCTTCTTTAAGAAAGTTAACACAACACCTTAAGAAACTACAGATGCCTTCTGAGACACTGAATATGAATATAAGGAAGGACAGATCATCTTCACCGTTTGTAGCCCTGTCCCCAAGAGGAATTCCTCCAGCTGCTGATGAGACTCTATCGGACTCCTACCAGAGAGGTGCAGAGGCATCAATTCCTGCCAATCCAAGGTCCACAGGCCAAGGGGACTACAGAAGGCACCACCTGTGAGCCAACCCAAGGCCATCCACCCGCCTGAAGGACTTCCTGGTCTGGTGACCCTATGGCACCCAAAGATGCACATCCAGGAAGAGAACTGTGAACACGGAGTGGTAACATTATATATGTAACATGTACTTACGAAGTATAATGACAAATGTTCTTGTTATGTTTTATTAAAATTGGAGAGGAATGCACTGTTCCATCTCCCAGCATGTCACATGGTGATTGCGTATTGCCCACCTGTGTGCGTAGGAGTAATAGTGTAATCCTATGCGGTTCATGTAGGCACTAATAAAATGTTATGTGCTTGCCCTTGCAGCCCTCATGTCCGAGCGTCATTTGTGCCAATCCACTTGGCCCAAAACCAACATAAGGGGCCAACAGTTCAGTGTGGTCACACCGGCTTGGATGGGACAGTTTTATTGCGTTCTCTAGTGGTAGGAGATCTCAGGTTGGTTATGGAAGGTGACATGAGCCCGGAAGTGTTGAAGGCCCTGTTCACGCTAGATCTGGCAGGCAGGGATAGCTTGGGGTTTGCAGCAACTGTTGGTTTCCCAGGAAGGGAGGCATTGAAGGAGGTTGTCGTCATCGGCGGCTGTTTTAGCCTGCCGCCCCCTAAAATTAAACGAAAGCGGGTCACAAAGTCAGCGGCGCCCATGGTGGATGTGGAGGGGTAGATGTCCACTGGCTGGTTTTCCAGGGTCGCTATGCCTTGTCTTGCGCTCTCTGCAGGAGCCAAGAGGCTCATCAAGATGGGCAGACCCCCGCAGGGGTCGGAGGCGGGTAGCACATGGCATGTCGGGGGCACGCTCGTAGGAGTGGGGCACGTGTGGCAGACTAGAGGGGAGGTGAGGAGCATTAGGTCTCATCATACCCAGGCGCGCAACACCCATTGGGCTCACCGGGCTTCAGCCCCCCCCCGTCGCCTCCTCTGCCCGGGCTAAGATCACACGCACTGCAAAGGTGCAAGAAGTCTGCGCATCCGATCCGAGAATGTGATTGTTTTAATGATTTCTGAGAGGCCCAGCAGCCCGAGCCAGACAGCGAGCCTCTGAAAAGTTTCAGCGAGTGAACCCCCCTGCCCTGACCTCTTGTGTTTACTTTAGAGTGGCGCAGAGGTGAAATCCTTGCCTGAAGGCAGGGATTTCACCTAAGCACTTGATGGGTTGTGAGCATGGGGTGTGAAGATGTGCACAGCAGGGGGAAGGCATGGCCAGTTAAGGTGATGCTTTTCCTTTGTAAAGGAATTTCTGCTGGCATCTTAGCCCAGGGTGTGCTGTCTGTGCACTTGTATAGATGTGTATTCCATACAATTGCACAGACAGCAAACCCTTGGCTATGACGCCAGCAGGAATTAATTTACAAAGGAAAAGCTTCACCTGCACTGGCCATCCCTTTCCCCCTGCTGTCTGTGCATTTGACCCACATTGATCTACACAGTGAGACCTTCGGGAGGGGCTGGATGCCAGGACACAGTGCTGCTGATCAGCCAGACTCCACAGTATAGTATCAGAAGAGCAGGCAGCAGTTTTTTATGTAAGTTCCAGTAACTTTAATGCATTTTTCAGCACAGCATTACCTACTGCCTGCATATCAAGGTTACTGTGAATGTTGTTCTTGACTTACATACATAGAAACGTCAAAGAGGACAGTCCCCTCCAAATATGCAAATGTAGTGTAAGTTTGTAGTGTTCATTTTTTTTGGGGTGCTAGTAGGTAATTTTAGAGTTCAGGGTGGGTATGGGTTATGGGGTGCCAGGGGGAATTTATGGTTCAGGGTGGGTATGGGTTATGGGGTGCCGGGGGAATTTATGGTTCAGCGTGGGTTTTGGGGTGCCAGGGGTAATTTTAGGGTTTAGGGCAGGTGTGGGTTTTCGGATGTCAGGGGGCTATTTTAGGGTTCAGGGTGGGTATGGGGTGCCAGGGGACATTTTAGGGTTCAGCGTGGGTATGTGTTTTGGTGTGCCAGGGGTAATTTTAGGTTTCAGGGCAGGTGTGGGTTTTGGGGTGTCAGGGGCAATTTTAGGGTTCAGGGTGGGTATGGGTTATGGGGTGCCAGCGGGGAATTTATGGTTCAGGGTGGGTATGGGTTATGAGGTGCCGGGGGGGAATTTATGGTTCAGCATGGGTATGGGGTTTGGGGTGCCAGGGGTAATTTTAAGGTACAGTGTGGGTTTTGGGGTGCCATGGGATTAATTTTAGGGTTCAGCGTGGGTATGTGTTTTGGTGTGCCAGGGGTAATTTTAGGTTTCAGGGCAGGTGTGGGTTTTGGGGTGTCAGGGGCAATTTTAGGGTTCAGGGTGGGTATGGGTTATGGGGTGCCAGATGGGAATTTATGGTTCAGCATGGGTATGGGTTTTGGGGTGCCTGGGGTAATTTTAAGGTTCAGGGTGGGTTTGGGTTTTGGGGGGCAAGGGGGAATTTATGGTTCAGCATGGGTATGGTTTCTGGGGTGCCAGGGGTAATTTAAGGTTCAGGGCGGGTATGGGTTTTGGGGCTCCAGGGGGGTGATTTTAGGGTTCAGGGTGGTATTGGGTTTTGGGGTGCCAGGGGGTAATTTTAGGGTGTGGGGTGGGTATGGGTTTTGGGGTGCCGGGGAGGGATAATTTTAGGGATAGGATGGGTATGGGTTTTGGGGTGCCAGGGGTAATTATAGATTTTAGGGCGGGTATGGGTTTTAGGGGGTGAGGGGGTCAATTTTAGGGTTCAGCGTGGGTATGTGTTTTGGCGTGCCAGGGGTAATTTTACGATTCAGGGTGAGTATGGGTTTTGGGGGGCAATGCATCAAACTAACAAAAATGTGTGCTTTAATTGTTGTCCAGTTTCAAATGCAGAATTCACCACATTTTTTTCTCAGCTTGACCTGAGCATTAACCGATCCTGATTATTTGCCATTTTAGCTCCGCCCCATTGATTTACATTAGCCACGCCCCTTCATCTGCCATGTTAGCCCGCCCCCGAAATTAAGACCTAGTTGCGCCCCTGATCATACCCCTGTAGCTGGAGTGGTTTGAAGCATGGAGGCTCCGCAGGGCAGGCGAGTCATGGTGTGTGCAGCAGTTACTCAGGGCAGGCGAGTTACAGCATTTAGGAGGTGGGTAGCATTGCCATAAGGCCTGCTTGAGCCGATGGCAGGCCAGCGATTGCGGTAACGTGGCTGGGCGGCGGAACGCTGTGAAGAAAGGGGTGTGGCCAATGACACTCTAGGCCTGCTGCTGCCTGCTAGACTTGTCTACTCCACACAGGCAGGTCCACGAGTAGGATAAGGAGAGGGAGGGGGAGCAGGCCAATATTTACAAGCGATATGGACTGCAACAGGACCTGGTGAACTGGCTACTGGACTTCCCTTGCTGGGAGCTATAAGAACGGGATGTATGGATGGGGCATACCTACACCTGCAAGAGTGGGTGGGGGTGGAAATAAGTTGATTGGGGAGGCTGAGCAGTTTCCAGAATGGGGCGTGGGAGAGTTGGCGGTAGGGGTGGGTGGGAGTGAGGAGGAAAGTAGTGGGGGACCTGGGAAGTGGGTGTAGGTGCTTGAGACCCCGCAGAGTGTTTTAGATCACGCATGTCAGGGTCAGTTTAGTGCTAGCCAGGTGGGTGAGGCAGTAGGTGACTTCTTGGTGTCAGCCAGACAGTTGGGGGGGGGGAGGGGTTAGTGCAACCCACCAGCCCGACCCAACAAAAGAACTTGTGGCTGGTCTGGGACTATGCTGGGCCAATCACAGCAGCGGCAAGGTTGTAGATTTGCACCCGCCTTACCAGGACAGGATTCTATGGATCCCTATCAAGACCTCTATGATACACAGTTTGGTGATGGCACTGTGGGCAATGGTGAGGTGGTACCTAGTACAAGGGAGGGAATGGAAGTGTTTGAGTGTGGAGAGGAGTTGGTTTTGGATTATGACGAGGATGAAGTCGAGTAGTGAGAGATTGTGTAGGATATGGCGCAGGAGGGCACTTGGCGGGCAGTGTCTAATGATGTGAGTATTGGGTACAGTGATTCTAACCAAAGGGGGAGTTTTGGTGTGTTTCAGACACCAGTATTTGGTGCGGTATCTACATGAGCAGTGTCCAGTGATACAGACGAGAGTGGCATAAGGATGAACTGCTTTAGTGCAAGACCCGACCTTGAGGTTCTTGTGCTGTTAATACTGATGGGAGTGGAGGGATTGAAGTTAAGTCAGTGGGGATGGAGGCAAAGGATAACATGAGTAAGAGGCTTTGTTTATCAAAAGGCTTTTCAAAAGGCAAGTGTGCCCAGGACCAGGGCACAAATACGGATGCATGGCCTGATGTGCCACAAACTGGGCAAGAAGCTGTACAGGAGAAGGGGGACAAAGACAAGGACGAAGGTAGAGGGGATAAGAAGGAAAGCAATGAGGTTAAGCATAAGAAACTCCGTATGTGAGAATTACGAAAACTTTGGGAGCCTATTTAATGTTGACAATTAAAGAGTGCATTTAGAAAGGAGAGTATATTTAGATGTTTATGGTGTTCCAGGTTAAAAAGGGATCAAAGAAGGATGAATATGAGCTGTCTCTCCGGCCTAAGGTGCTGGCCAATATAGAAAACTGGACAGTGGCGGTTCTCATTTATTCTAGCATATACTGTGAGAAATTTCCAGAGGGGTGAGTGGTGCTTTTCAAGTATATTGATGTTGTGAGGAAGGTTCAGATAATGTTCAACCGTTGACCCTAGGTGAGGTATGATGAGGAGTTTTGTGCCTGACTAGCGGAGGATGCAGGTGGGGTGTGGATCAACTGGACAATGAGATGTTGCTTCAGACTATAACACTGGAGCGCCATCCACATACACGGCGAGTGGGCGGCCAGTGATTTATAAGCTCTTTCGAGGGGGGGTGGGCGCAGCAGGATGGGAACAGGCAGGCAATACTGAAGCATGCTGGTCCTATAATAGGGGTCAGTGTGTGCAGGAATATTGTAAGTACCATCACGAAAGCTCAAAGGATGGTAGAAAGCACATGCTTACCCAGTGTGGGTCACAGGGGACAGGATGTGATCTGCTGGGCAATGCAGAAGGTGCATGGCAGGGTGGTAGCAATATAGGCAGAGGGGGACAGACCTCAATGGGCAAGGGTGCATACACCAGTTACAATTGACAGACTTTGGGGCAGTTGGGTACAGAAAGGGAAAAAGATTTGCTGTTGAACCGGTTGAGCATGGTTTTTGGTTGTTTTCCGAAGAGCCATAGGTCAGGCATTGGGCAGACAATTTGAAGCCCATCAAGGGACAAAAAGAGCTGGCTTGAAGCAATCTGATGAAGGTCCAAGAAGTTTGCATTAAGGGTCGATTTGAGGATTGGCCGATGGAGAATCTTAGGGTATTCTCGATTTGGTTGGTCCCAAAGAAGGAGCTGGCGAGTTTCGCCTAACTCAAAACTTGCCATGGATGGAGGGCTCATCAGTAAACTATTTCATCCTGGAGGCATGTAGTCAAGTGCACTACGCTTCGGTGGACGCAGCTGTATCATTAATGAACATGTCTGGCCCAGGTACCTTGATGGCAAAATGTGATGTGAGATCTGCTTTCAGGTTGCTCCCCATTCACCCTGATGACAATGAGCTGCTGGGCAGGCAGCTTGCCGGTCATTTTTCCGTGGATAAGGCGTTGCGGATAGGCTGTTCCATTTCTTGTTCATTTGAGGTTTTTAGCTCCTTATTGCAAAAGTTGTTCATTTCTGTTGAGGGCAAAAAGATCATGACACATTACCTTGACAACTTCTTTTTAGTTGGCTCACAAGCGTTAGGGGCTTGCCACGAGGCTTTGCCTGTTTTTCAAACGTTGATGCAGGATGTGGGAGTTCCTTTGGCCCTGGAGAAGATGATGTGGCCAGTGGGGGTATAATCACTTTTCTGAGCAATTAACATTAACTTGACTCCAAGCACATGAAGGTTAGATTTCCATGGACAAGAAGCAGAAGTGTTTTGATTTGCTAGACAGGATGCTGGTGAGGTCTAAGGTACAGGTCAAGGACATTCAGGTTCTCCTAAGTTACCTTAATTTTGCTTGCCACGTGGAGCGGGCTGGCAGAACCTTTTGCAGGTGCTTGGACACTTCTGCATCACAGGGTGAGTTTGAAGGCAGGTATGAAGGAGGATATGAAGATTTCGAGGACGTTTTGGAGCAAATTCAACAGGTGCCCAGGGCAGGTATGGGAGAGTGGTTGGGGTTGTCGTTACTCTTCTCAGATGGAGCTGGGGGCACGGTTTTGGCATATTTTGTCAGGGCAATGGTGTGCGGAGGAATGGCCAGTGGCAAGGGAGAGTGGGGGACAGAGAATTACTTCGCTGAAGTTTTGTCTGATGGTGGTTTGCCTCTGGTGGCGGCATTTTGCTAAAAGATTTGTCTTGTTCAAAGTAGATAATTTGTCAGTGGTCAACATTGTCAACAAGCAATCTGCATGGGATCCCATGGTTTGGCAATTGCTGTGGGTTTTTGTGCTCAAGCATCTGCCAGCAAATGTGACTTATAAAGCACGACATATTGCAGAGTGAACAATGAAATTGCTGATGGTCTTTCTCGTTTCCAGTTGAGGAGGTTCTATGGGCTGCACCATGGAACAAGGAGAGGAAGAGGGCAATGCTAGTTCATTTATGGTTGGTGGGTGAGATCGGGTGATGCAGCTTGTCCTCTGTTCCCTGTCGAAGATGTCTTGAACGGCGTGCAAGGTTACTTGGGATGAATTTTTGGAATTTGCGGGTGAGATGGACTGGCACAGTGGGAGTAGTGGCCAAACAGACAGATGTGGTAACTTTAATTATGTCCCTGATTGCAAAGGGCCTGTCAGCCGCCACCATTGGCGGTAAGTTAGCGGGGCTGGCCTTCTATGGTAAGCTGTTATGGGGGTATGAGCTATCATGGGCAGTTGGGTACAGAAAGGGAAAAAGATTTGTTGTTGAACCGGTTGAGCATGGTTTTTGGTTGTTTTCCGAAGAGCCATAGGTCAGGCATTGGGCAGACACTTTGAAGCCCATCAAGGGACAAAAAGAGCTGGCTTGAAGCAATCTGATGAACAAGGTCCAAGAGGTTTGCATTAAGGGTCGATTTGAGGATTGGCCGATGGAGAATCTTAGGGTATTCTCGATTTGGTTGGTCCCAAAGAAGGAGCTGGCGAGTTTCGCCTAACTCAAAACTTGCCATGGATGGAGGGCTCATCAGTAAACTATTTCATCCTGGAGGCATGTAGTTAAGTGCACTACGCTTCGGTGGACGCAGCTGTATCATTAATTAACATGTCTGGCCAAGGTACCTTGATGGCAAAATGTGATGTGAGATCTGCTTTCAGGTTGCTCCCCATTCACCCTGATGACTATGAGCTGCTGGGCAGGCAGTTTGCCGGTCATTTTTCCGTGGATAAGGCATTGCGGATAGGCTGTTCCATTTCTTGTTCATTTGAGGTTTTTAGCTCCTTATTGCAAAAGTTATTCATTTCTGTTGAGGGCAAAAAGATCATGACACATTACCTGGACAACTTCTTTTTAGTTGGCTCACAAGCGTTAGGGGCTTGCCACGAGGCTTTGCCTGTTTTTCAAACGTTGATGCAGGATGTGGGAGTTCCTTTGGCCCTGGAGAAGATGATGTGGCCAGTGGGGGTATAATCACTTTTCTGAGCATTTAACATTAACTTGACTCCAAGCACATGAAGGTTAGTAGGCAGGAGCACCTTGGAGGGCTGGGCGAGGGATCGAGGTTCTGGTTACAGAGCAAAGTGGCCGCTGACGCTGGGCATCCTAAAAGAAGTGATTTTGGTGCCACCTCATATTTTCAAGGACACACATAACACGCTAAGGTTTTCTGTGATTAGTGTGTGGCAGTTATTTGAGACATTCAGGGTTACTCAGGAGGTAGGTTCCAAAGCTGTCCTAGGGTCCAATGTGAGGATGTGCGATTGGGAGACAGGACTGTGCAAGTGTGGCTTCCCTGGTCCAAGACAGATCAATCAGGCAGGGACATGTCTGTTTATGTGTTGGTATACAAGGACCAGCGGGTTTCACCATGGGCATGGTGGAGGAGAGAATGAGGGCAAGTAGACGGAGTGGGTGAAGTATTAGACATGTGCGTGGAGCCATGATTTCAGCTTTGCAGATGTTGGGGGTTCTGTGGAAGGCTTTGAGTGCGCTGGGATACCAGGCACTGGAGTTTGGGACACATTCCTTTAGGATTGCGACAGCAATGGAGGAAGAGCATGGGGGTTAGATGGCAACAGAGATCAGGTAGGTAGGGCGGTGGCGGTCAGATGGCTACCAGAGATATTTGATGTTGGGTTTTGTGGGACATTCATTCATCTTGCTGCTTTCCATTTTAGGGTGCATTGCAGGCCCTGGAAGGTAGGATAATGAGGTTTTGTGGGCACTCCTTCGTGAAATGGGTAGCTCTGCGTGCAGAGACTAGGCGAGGTGGAAAGCTGCTTGGTTTGCAGGATACAGATGTGCAACTGAAGTGGTTTGGAAAGGGGGGTAAGCTGTGGTTTGATTTAGTGCCCAAGATAAATTTGTTGGCGAATGGTTGCCCCTGCCCTGATGTATTATTGTTGCATTTTGGGAAAAATAACTTAGTGATCTAGTGCAGCTTATGGAAAGTATCAAAGTGGGTTTGTTGGAGATAAAGAGGTTGTGGTCTGGAAATATCTTTGTGTGGACTCGCTTCTTGTCGAGGAGAGCATGGTATGAGGTGATTGGACCGGGAAAGTAGAAGGGGAACTGGGAGCTTAAAAAAGTTTGCAAAGCGGAGGTAATTGTGAGTTATATTTAATACAAGTATGAACTTTTTGGCCGGATTATTGCAATTGCTAGTTAGAATGTGAAAAATCCACCCTGGGGTGGGGGCAAACAGGTAGGTTTTCTGATGGCAATTGTTTAAACAAGTTTAAAGTTATTCTACAAAGTGGGTCAGGTTGACACCCAATCGAGGATGTGGTGGAGAGGGAAAGTTATGAATGCAATAAGAATGCAATCAGTGGTGTACACAGGGTGTTTGGATATAGGGAGTTGAGTGAGGTGAATTGTGATTGTGCTTTTGGGTTGTTCAGGGTTACTTAGGCGAGGGACGAGGAGGATGGATAGTATTTAATATGTATTAGGTAGGCTAGGATTTTGATGTTTTGTATGTAAGGCTTAGTGCCAAGGTTTATGGATTAGGGCGTGCACCTGTTTCATTAAAGCAGCCTTTTCCACACATCACTTTGTTTGTGAGGTCTTGGATGTGCCATCCCGCTCAATGGGGATTTTGTGGGGGTGGGCAGGAGGCCCAATCCCCATGCCTCCGGGATCTTCAAGCGGGTGGTAGGGTCTGAGGACGAGGGGCAATAGTGACTAGACAGTGGGCGTGGAGCTCAGAGAAATAAGGTCAGGAGCAAAGGGGGTTTAGGTCACATTTTTAGGGAAACTGGTCACACAGCCTTGGTAGGGACACTTTTATTACGTTCCCCGTCCTCACATCCCAATATGGAGTAGGGGTTTGGTCAGTTGGAGTACGCTCCTTAACCACCCAACATCAGGGGTGAGTTTATTACCCCTAAGGTTTTTCGGCATTCATGGAGTTATTCTTGATGGGTAGAATTTGTAGGTTTCGATGAACTAGGGCCCAGGATTGGGTATAGTTTGGTTGTGGCTTGCAATGGACAGGTTCTTGGGCGTTTGTTTAAACAAGTTTAAAGTTATTCCGCAAAAGTTAGTTAAGTTGACACCCAGGTGAGGATGCGGGGGCAGAGGGGGATATTTTGAATGCAATTAGAATGCATTCATTGGTGTTGGTGTTTGCAGGATGTTTGGATGCGGGGAATAGGAGTGAGGCGAGTTGTGATTGGGCATTTGGGTGTTCATGGTTGCTTGGGGAGGCGGGTAATGGATAGAATTTAACAGCTATTAGTGAGGTCGGGTATTTAATGTTTCGTATGTGAGGCTTAGTACAAAGGTTTATGGATTAAGATTTGTGCAACTGTTTCTCTAAAGTGGCCTTTTCCACACTATCAGTTTGTCTGTGAGTTCTTGGATGCATCATCACGCCCAAAAGCCCCCCCAAAAAATCACTTCTCTAATGATAGGTTCCATGTTGATTGCTGGATTCTGCACATATAGCATAATATCATCTGCATACAGAGATATCAGAAGAGGTTTTTCACATATATACAACTCACGCCGGATATGTAATTCATGCAGTGGGCTTTATAGCAAATCAAGCAAAACAATGGGCAGCACTGGCGCATACCTTTGCTGATCGCTATTGTGTTAGAGAATAAGTAAATCACCTTCACTCATGCCAGGGAGCCTGCAGATAAACAATTTAGCAAACTCAGGACGTAAATGCCCAATCCCATGCACATGCGTGTCTCCTACATGAATGGCAACTCTAGCCCATCAAATGCTTTTCCAGTGTCAAACGGATGGCAGTGACTGACAAACCTGTGTATATCCTATGCAGGAAGTCTGCGTAATGAACCCAGATCACTCCAGTAGCACATGCAATTGCATCAGAGGTTGCAGTCTCTAAGCTAATATTTTTTGCATGAATCTTACTGTCCAACATTCAGCAGTGATAACGGGCGATATGAAGAAACTGCCTATGATCACAACCTAGTTTCAAGAGTATCATAATTGTGGCCGTTAACATTGACAGGGCTAGTTTACCAATAAGAAAAGCATTATTGTGTACTTCGGCCGCCGGGAACCAAGATCATCTTTATAAAGCTCCCGGGAGGCCATCACCCCGGTTCTTGCCACTGGCATGGCTAGTTATTCCATTTTTTACATCTTCAAATGTAAGGGAAGAATTAAGAAGTTCTTGCATCTCACCTTCGATCCAAGCAAGTGCAACAGCTTTTAAGTAGTCGGCTACATCATTTGTCCTGAGGTACAGAGGCACTCGTAATATTGCTTAAAAAACTCCAAGATATCAGTAAGCGACGCTGTGGCAAGGCCATTATCTGCACAGTATTCAATATCTGAGTAGTGACTTTGCATGCTTTCATAATCCATGCAAGATGTTCCCCCAGCCTCCAGCCTATCTGCATAATCCATGCAAGCTTTTCCCCCAGTCTCCGCCTATCACCTCCTACAAACTCAGTCTTTTTTCCAAGGGAGAGTATTTGATGCTCTGCCTCCTCCTTGAATTCCTATATGGTGTCTTGCAATTTGAGGTGGATGGCCTTCTCTTTACTTAGTTCACAGTCATTTTCAGGCTGGTTAAACTCCTTTTATAATGCTTCCAATTGTGCGCCGGGCCAGAGAGATACTTGACAATTTATCGACACAGATGTCGCGGATATATGCCTTAAAGGCTTCCCGCTGCAATCCCACATTAGACACTGACCTCTCATGCAACACAGAATATTCCACAATAGCAGTCCTGATTTCAGAGGAAACACTGAGCCTCACAATGTGGTCCTCTTTAATCTCAAGTAAGAAGCACTGCAGGGGAAGGTAGTTATCCAATAAGAAAAAAATTGGAAGCGATCCGAAAAGGTTCTAGGCAAAATATTTAGCTCATGGAGCTTAGCCATCATCGACTGAGACACCAACAGTAAATTGATGCAGGAGCTTGCATCACAGACCGATTAATATAGATGTGCTCCATAGTTAACAGATGTAGGGGTGTAGGTCAATACTTACATCCCTTCTTGGTGCTGGTAGGAGTAGGTGGCAGCATGCAACTGGGGAATACTCAACCGTTAAAGACAGGGCATTTGGACACTATAAGATCAATCTAAAGAAACATCCATACCCCTCTAAGAAGGCGCATAGGAAAATGATGGGGCTTCAAAGAGCTGAGGGACAGTCCAATCCTGAGGTAGCTCCCTAAGCAAATGGAGAGATTTTAGGACTTGGTGGGGCTTCTGAAAGGACAGAACAGAGCTTTGGGAATGTTTAACAATTGTAGATGGCACCTCTCCAAGACTCTCAAGAATCATTGACTGGTATTTGCTAACGTGTTTCACAGCCTAAGTCTGGCATGTTTGACAACAACGGACCAGCATACTGCGAAGATGTTCAGCAATGATAAAACCAGCATCTCTCAACAGTGGCAACAATCACAGAACTGCTCCTCTCAAAAATGCTTGAAAATCACCGACCAGCATCTGACAAACACGTTTCTCAGTCAGAAAAAGTAATCTGTCAAATAAGTCTAACAAAAATAGATTGGCATGTCTCAAACATGCTTGCAATTATATGCTAAAACAACAAGTGATGGACCGAATGTGGATCAATGTCACACATTCCCCCAGTCAAAAGATCTGGGCCCAAATCCATCGTTTTTTTGCACTCCACACCACCCTGGGTTAGACAATGGCGATATGCAAATCAGCTCTGACCCTGTTGCCCCATGGGAACAGTCCAGTCCGAACTACAAAAGCCATGTCCTTCCCAGAACGGAATCAAGCATCCGAGGACCGGACCGGTTTCGAGGTAACACCTCTCATCAGCCCGGCTAGCTTGACTCCAAGTGGTGTGGAGTGCCTGGGACCCACGTCTGGGCATCCCCAGCGCACTTAGGGCGGCAATTGCAAAAACAACAAGTGATGGACCGAATGTGGATCAATGTCACACATTCCCCCAGTCAAAAGATCTGGGCCCAAATCCATCGTTTTTTTGCACTCCACACCACCCTGGGTTAGACAATGGCGATATGCAAATCAGCTCTGACCCTGTTGCCCCATGGGAACAGTCCAGTCCGGTGGTGTGGAGTGCAAAAAAACGATGGATTAGGACCCAGATCTTTTGACTGGGTTGAATGTGTGACATTGATCCTCATTCGGTCCATCACCTGTTGTTTTTGCAAACTCGCTATAAGTGTACTGGGGATGCCCAGACGTGGGTCCCAGGCACTCCACACCACTGGAGTCAAGCTAGCCGGGCTGATGAGAGGTGTTACCTCGAAACCGGTCCGGTCCTCGGATGCTTGATTCCGTTCTGGGAAGGACATGGCTTTTGTAGTTCGGACTGGACTGTTCCCATGGGGCACAGGGTCAGAGCTGATTTGCATATCGCCATTGTCTAACCCAGGGTGGTGTGGAGTGCAAAAAAACGATGGATTAGGACCCAGATCTTTTGACTGGGTTGAATGTGTGACATTGATCCTCATTCGGTCCATCACCTGTTGTTTTTGCAAACCTGCAATTATATGCTGCCATCTTTCAAAATGTTAACAGTACCACAGTAGCATATCTTACAGATGACTAAGAAGCAGCACATCTTTTGGACCGGTTATGTTCACTATTTGTAAAGAGTCCCATGCCACCCAAGGGTCTCCCAATGCACTGAGGGCGGGATACAAGGGATGACAAACAGACTCCAGATGAGGGGAAGGAAAGACACTTAGAGGGAGAATTAAACAGGAGCCTGTTGTCGGTGTGGTCTGATATTTCACTTATTTAGAATTTAGAATGAGCAAATATAGCAGAGGAACATTAAGTTTTGCTACTTAAAAAAATACATTTAATTGTACTTTTACTTGAGGTAACGCTGTGAGCTCCGAGGGATATTTTTCTTAGTGTACACATTTGCTATCTTTCTGTTCTTTTTGATCTACATTTAGGCCATTTCATGATGCTGTGAAAAACAAAAACCATTAAGAAAGTTTCAGTAAGAAATCCTCTTTGCAACGTAATGTTAGAAAAAGACCAGGCAGCCTTTCCAGCTGACGTCCCACAGAACCGAAAGCCTTAACAGAGGCTGGCGGAATGCTACTATTGATTTGATTTTGCATTCCTGCGAGGCACTCTCTCACCTAGGTCTCAAGTATCCTTGCTACAACTTGTAGTTACTATTTACATTTTCAGCTCTATAGAGATGTTGGTTTCAGAGCAGCTCTGGAAAGCTATTAGGAGTCGAATAGCCCCCTGTATACCGAAACAATAATTCCCCTATGACAACTGGGCGCCTCCCAGAGAGCCTTAAATCTGCTACCGTGCGGCCATGGTTGAAGAACCCCTGCTTGGATCCTTTAGAGCCTGCCAATATTACTCCATCTTCATTTTTGCCATGTATGTCTAAGAAGTGGGAGAAAGTAGCAACTACCCAATTGCAGGGGGGAGAATTTACTGTACTCGGCTCAAAACTGGGTTTAGACCCGGCATGGTGATAGAACTAGTAGTTACAGCTGCTGATGATTTATTTAGGAATGATCATTGATAAAGGCAGCATGGGAGTTCTGATTTTTAGACCTCTCCACCATCTTCAACTCCACTGATCAGCACAGTCCTTTCCAACATTTAGAGAATTGTGTCTTTGGCGGACAGGTTCTGACTTGGATAAAGTCTGTTCTTTCTTGAAGATTACAAACAGTGCAATTTGGCGTTTTCTGTTCTTCACAAAAACTTCATACTGCGGTGCCTCAAGTGTTTGATTTTAGCTGCGATCTTTAGCTGACCTGCTAATATGATCACATATCTGTATGTAGACAGCACTCAGTTTATTTTTAATGTTCAGGACCTGTCTTACCGACTGTCTTCCAGAAGCACCAAAGGCTACCCATGAACAGAAGCAATTTTTTAAAAACTAAACACAGCAAAATAAGGATTTTCTTAAATCATGAGAAGGAAGTCTAGATTTTATTAGAGACAATGAGGTAGACATTATATGTCAATATTACTTTAATTGCTAACTCTGAGCATTAATCAACTACATCAACAGAGAACATTTGCATCAGCATTAGTGGGCCCTATCTTGTGCAATGAGGCATAGTTCGAGAATAAGCCACTTCAAAGGCAAATAATTGTTGATCTTAGACAACTGAAGGATGATACTCAGGTAACATGTTAAAGGTAGTGGATCAATGTGTCTGGATCATGTATGGGGTAGATGATCGACAAAAAGGTATAAAGAATGTCAGGTAATGGCCCAGCACACTTGGAGTTGCCGAGCAAAGTCAGACAGGGTAAAAGGAAGGAGAGAGACCACAGTAATGAAAAGGGCTAAGAAAGTCCAATGTTGAGAAAAGAAAGTAAGCAAATACATTGCAGACAATACAAAGAGCACACATGGTGAATGTCAAGTCAAATGACGAAGAAGTTACTTACCTTCGGTAACGCTCTATCTGGTAGAGACTCTATCTAGCCACAGATTCCTTACCCCAGGCATCAGACTGGATCCGGAAATGTTTCTTGAGCAGTACCCCTGCGCACCAGTAGGTGGCGTCCTTCGGCTCCACATGTCATCATCTGCGGTTGAAGTGAGGTGCACTGTACCTCAGCGCACTGACATCAGTTACTTTTCACAACTTTCCATGCCAGAGGTGCAAAGACATGAAGTACACTGACCACTGGTGTGGAATATTAAGGCCCTGAAAGGGGAAAGCCCTGTCCCTTGAAATCCATTCGCAGAGTAGGGAGGCTGGGTGGGTCAATATGGAATCTTCAGCCAGATAGAGTCTCAACCAGACAATGCGCTAAGAAGGTAAGTAATTTTTTTCATCTGATAGAACGTTCTAGACACAGATTCCTTACATTAGAATAGATCCCCAAGCAAGACCTCCACAGAGGTGGGTCTGCAGACCAAGTTCACACAAGGAAGTCATGCAGGACCGAATGGCAAACATGCCCATCCCTACGGATCGGGTTGTCCAGGCAGTAGTGTTTGGTAAACATGTGCAGGGAAGCCCACGTTATTGCCTGGCAGATGTCCAGGACTAGAACTCTGCATGCTTATGCAGTGGTTGGAGCTTTATTTCCCGTGGAATGCACACGCAAACCCTCAGGGTGGGTTGCTTCTTAGCCAATGTGTAGCAGATTTTGATACAAACAAAAATTGAGTAATTCTAAGAGAACCTCCTGCCCAAGGGGATTATGATATGATACAGCGAGATTCTGCTGCAATCGCTTAACTAGAAAAAAACTTTTTTTCTAGAGACCCCTCATCCACCATGGTTTCCCCTGGGTGGCATGCGTCATCATTTGGGTTCATCTCAATCATCTACGGATTGAGGCGTGCTACTACATGTTAATACGTGACTGTCACAGATCAATCTCCACACAAGAAGGAAGAGTGTTGGCAGGTTCAGGTAGCGAACCCTCCGCTGCTGCTGCAAAAGAAAATCCTCCTGAAGGGGCACCCTGATCGGAGGACTGATGGCCATGCTCAACAGCTTGGGATAACAAGCTCTCTGTGCCCCGTCGAGATCCACAAGGATGGCCTTCTTGAGAACTCTATGCAGGAGTACTACAGGCCCAAAGGCGTACAGAGGTCCTGAGCTCACTCAAGACAAAAAGTGTCTCCAAGCAAGAGCCACGTTGGAAACTGCAGCGCGCAGAAGTGCTGACATTGCGTGCTTGCGGCGGTGGTGAACAGATCTAACCAAGACTCTCCCCACTGCTGAAAGAGACCTTGCACCACCTCCTGAAGAAGATGCCATTGTGATCTGTGTGCGGCATCTGCAGCTGAGTTTGTCCGCTCTGGCTTTCAGATAGCCTGCCAGATGCTGAACCACCAGGGACATGCCCTGCTGTTCCAGCCATGTCCAGAGATGCAGGGCCTCTTGACAAAGGGTCCAGCTCCAATGAAAGGGTGCATCTGAGAGGGAGTCCAGTGTGAGTTTGGAATGTTGATAGTGAACCCCAGCAAATGCAGGAGGTCCGCCGTAGTCTGGAGATGGAATACGACAGTCTGGGGCAAGCCTGACTTCAACAGCCAGTCATCAAGATAGGGAAAGACTGGCACCCCTGATCTCCACAGATGAGCTGCAACCATCGCCATCACCATGGTAAAAACCCAAGAGGTGCTGGTGAAATCAAAAGGGAGCACAGTGAATTGAAAGCGCTCATGGCCCACCATGAACTGTAGGAAATGCCAGTGGGCAGGCAGGACGGGAATGTGAAAATATGCGTCCTGCAATTCCAACGCTACCATCCAGTCTCCTGTATCCAGGACAGATGGGACCTGAGCGAGAGTAAGCATCTTGAACTTATCCTCCTTGAGAAAGAAATTGAGAAGGTGCAGGTTGAGGATTGGACAAAGGCCTCCATCCTTCTTAAGCACCAGAAATTAGCGGAAATAGCAACCATGGCCTGCTTCCGGCGTTATCACTCTCTCTATGGCTCCTTTGGCCAAGAGAGCCAACACTTTCCTAGCGGAGAAAGGGATCGGTGGTCCTCTGTTAGCCTGTCATTAGTAGGTGGCATAGGGGGAGGGGGAGTCTCAAAGGGGAGGGAGTAGCCCCTTTGGACAATCTACAAAACCCACCTTTCTGATGTTATGGACTGCCTATGGGGCAGGTGATGAAGATGAAGATGAAGAATCCTGCTGCCCACTGGGCCCCCATGATGATAAACGGGAAGGGCAGACTAGATGGGTTGGAAGGCTGCAGTTGCTGGGGGGTGGACTGACCCGACAGCATCTACGGCCACGCAGAAGCTGGAAAGCTTGTGCCCCACGGTGGATGGGGGCATAAGGGTACGGCTGTATGTCCCTTCTGTGACCATGAAAAGAGTGAAAGGTAGATTGAGGGTGACCTTGCTATCTTTAAAATTCTCCAGCACTGAATCCGTCCCTCCCATTTGACGCACTGAGAAAGACGCTGTCTTTTCTCCATCCGAGAAAATCCAGCTCCGGTGTTTGCAGTCACCCTTGCGTGTTACTGGGAGATCGAGTCCTGAGAACGAGATAGAAGACCTCCTTCATTCTAAAACCAAGGTATGGAGCTTGAATTCTTGATTCAGATTCTTAGCAAAACTAACTGAATTTAAACTGCAACTCCCTTACTCCTTCCCACGTACTAGGCTTAGATTAGGTACACTGGGGTAGGTGTATCTTAGGAGCACCAGTTGAGTACGTTTAGTCAACTTTTATCATTGTATATAATTGTATATATTTTATCCTTTTTAAGGGGAAACAACCTTTACAACGCAACTTTTACACCGCACTACCATTACAACAAAACTTTTACAACGCAACATCCATTACAACACATGCATTTACAATGCAACCATTACAGCGCATGACACTACAACGCACACCACTACAACGCATGCCATTACAACGCAGTCATTACAACGCATATCATTACAACGCATAGCATTACAACACATAGTACCCTTACATTATCCAACACTTACCCTACTGTTGCACCCCCTGGAGTTAGAATAGAAATTTTCACCCCTACACTATCCAACACTTACTCTACTGTTGCACCACTGGAGTTAGAATATTAATTTTAACCCCTACAACATCCAACACTTACCCTACTGTAGCCCCCCCTGGAGTTAGAATGGTAATTTTTACCACTACACTATCCAATACTTACCTTACATGCAATGTAATGTTATGCATTGTAATGGTATGCATTGTAAATGTAGCATGCGTTGTAGTGGAATGCGTTGTAAAGGTAGTTTCAAAGAATTTGTTGTAATGGCATGCGTTGTAATGGTATGCGTTGTAATGGATGTTGCGGTGTAAAAATTGCGTTGTAAAGGTAGGCGTTGTAACAGTATGCGTTGTAACGTCATACATCCCTTTTTAAGTATCATATGGCTCAGAAACCATATCAATGCTTTTACAGTATTATTTAATAATACTCCTTTTACTGTACACACTTTACTTTATGACAAGTATTGCAATTGTGGCAATTCACTTCTCTTGCATGAGACAGAAGACTGCTCAATAAATAACACCTTTTATTGAAAACGCCCGTCTCTCTATTTCTCTGCACTCTGGTGAAACTAAGCATGCATGATTGACTGAGTGAAAAAGCTATCTATTGTTTTTACACGACTCTGGAGATATACTCCTTATTCTGGAGGGAGCAAAGTTGTCATGTTTATGTGGTTGTCAGAAGCTAATCCCTTCTTGTCTAATCAGGAAAGTTAACTCCTCCCTGTTCATTCGAGAAAGTTTCTAGTGACCTCTGAGCTAGCTGACATACCTAATTAAGTCTAAGATATTCAGTAGAGACCTAGTCGACCTCAGTCCTACGTCTAAACTGCCATTTATGTTATTCCAATGTGCAGAGCCTATTGGGAATATAGGAAGTACACTACACTGTGCTGGTATTGGATCAGGTCTTAAGCAGGACTATACTAAGTGCTTCATTGAATGGGAGAAGCAGTTTGGAAGGAAACACTCACGGTTGAAGCACTTCCATCAAGACATTAGTCTTGACTGCCACCAAAGTGGAGCTGGTTGTCTTCACTATGAATCCCAAGAACCGGTGCGGGACTGGTGAAGACAAAGGGATTCAAGACTTTGGGCCATCAGAAGGACGTTATCCAAGTAGATGATTAGGCGAACTACCTGGGTTCTTATAAAGTATACAAGGGTGCAGAGAAGCTTGGTGAGGGATCAAGGGGCAGAGGAGTGGCCAGAAGGAAGAAAGTAAAATTGCCAGTGGCATCTGTTCCATTAGAAATTGATGATTTGTAGGTGGAGTGGATGGATTTGAATGGAGAAGACAGTGTCTTTCGAGGCTAGATAGGTCATTCAGTCACCAGAGAGGAGGGTGTCTTGAAGGAGGTGAATGCTCTTTGTCTTAAAGCGGCCATAGTTCACAAAAGATCTCAGAAGGAATCCAGGTTTAAAACTGGTCTTTAGCCAGTGAGTTTGTCGAGAACTAGAAAGGTAGACCTTAAAAAGCCTTCTTGACAATATCTTGACCTACTAGAGAAGCCTCTGGAGGAAAGAAATGAAGGGGCAATGAAGTTGGAAGGCGGCAGGGCTCTAAAAAGTTTGACAATTTGAAGAACTCAATCATCTGTTTTCCAGTTATAGAGAAAGGAAGCAATGTGAGCTCCCATTGGGAGGGAGGCTAGTGGAAGCAGAGTGAAAGAAGAGTGAGCTTATGGGTGAGGCAGAGCTAGCTGAACCCTGGAAATGTTAAAAGTCACCTTGTACATCATCATCACTGTGACGACCTTCCCTCTACTGGACAATTTCACATTGAAGAATTTGGGACTTTGGCCATTGCGGCAAAGTGAGAAGAAGCAGCAGGCTCTCTAGTTTTGGCAGTTGGTGAGGAACCTATTCCTGTTGCAGGTTGACCCAAAACATGCCTCTAGTGGACTGGACCCGGTCTCGAGATGCAAATATGTTGCAAAACTTTGAGATATCTTTGAGAAAGGGTCGGGTAGGGCAATAGCTGCTTGCGTGCGATGCTATATCCGCGGAAAAAGCATTGCACGCAAGCAGCTATTGCCCTACACGGACCCCTTGATTGAATAAGACGATGGAGTTCAGAGAAACAACATGTAGAGTCTAACTGTTGCTTCGTGACAATGAAGATTCAGATATACTATCAGACTGGATAAACGGACGTCAGCATTACAATCGCCTACTTTCCACAGCGCTTCGTGCCTTGGAATCCAAAGTGCACTGAGAAGTATCCTGTATAAAGAATTAGCAAGCTCACAGTTGAGTGTGCTACTAGAACCATCCTGGTCCAATCCAATTAGAAACTCGAAATGCGTCAACCATAGCTCTCTTTTTTGGCCAATATAAACATAAGCATGTATAAAAAGTTGTCAATATATGGTTGAATTAGAAAGATGGCTTTCATTGTTTAAAGACTGTTTCAACTTTAGTTGAATGATTGTTGTGCAGAATAGAGAATTTTTTGTATATATCATCCCCGAGGGAGGGTTGCTTTCTCTCTTTTTTCTTTTTCTTTGTTTTTGGTATATTTGAAGAGTCAATGAGAAGTTGGATGTAATGTTGAATGGGTATGATTGGTTAGGATGAGATGTTTTTACCGATTACACACACAGATAGAATGGTACACTTGCATGAAAGGTTGTGATTGATCTTGAGTTATTTTCTGCTCTACGAGCACCTGTTTAGAGTGGGGTTCCCAGTTTATAGATTGTATTCTTCTATGACATTTTGATAAAGTTTGTGAACAAAAATAAAAAGAAACCAAGATAAATAAAATTGCTGTTTTAACCATATTGGTTTACTAGGCACAGTTTCATTCTGTTTCTGGTCGTTTAAGTTTCCAACTAAGCAGCAGTACTGGCATCTTGGTGTTGTTAATTGTGCTGGCTCGGTGGCAGCGGTGGACGAGCTCCTGGAGACCGGGTGAGTGCTTCTGGAGAGAAGGGGGGCCGAGGTACGAGGACCCGTGAGCCACGAGGGGCAGAGAGAAGCAGCAGTCGACTCGGCCCGTGGCCCTGTGGACTGGGGGAGTAGGGGCCTCGCTCACTGCTCTCCTGCTTTGCTGTTGTGCCGGTGCCTGAGGTGATCTGTGGGCCCCCCCTCGCCTGGCTGTGAGAAGGCCTGATTCTGCAGCTGTGGAGGTGCCTGGGGTGATCTCCGGGCCCCTCCCCCTCGCCTGACTGTTAGAAGGCCTGATTCTGTAGCTGTGCCGGTGCCTGGGGTGATCTGTGGCCACCCCTCGCCGGACTGAGAGAAGGCCTGACTCTGTAGCTGTGCTGGTGCCTGGATGATCTCTGGCCCCCCCCTCGCCTAACTGAGAGAAGGCCCTGCTGCGGATATCTGGGGGAGGTGAGCTGCGTTCGCTCTGAGAGTGTACCCCACTCCTTGTGTGTGCTGCAAGTGGGCCTTGCTGCGTTGCTGGGGCCTGAGGGTCCTGTGGAGAGTGGGAGGCATACATTCGGCCCGTGGGTCGGCGGGCAGTGCCTCCTCCCCAGGATTTGTGGTTTGCCCTAATTGAGTGCTGTCGGGAGAGTGCCGAGGAGGGCCGCTACCCCAGGAGGAGCTTGAGGGCCTACCTCTGCTTGAATGTGGTGGTAAACAACGTGGGGGAGCCTTAGACTCAGTTCTCCGGAAGGCCAGAGGAGGTCTTGGCCCGCAGGTAGTGCATAATTGCCCACTCAGCACTGCTGGCATTAGGTATCACATTGGCTATTACCTTTCCCCTGGGGGTTATGGGTAGGGATCTAAAAATTGTGAGCCTGAATGTTAGGGGCTTAAGCAGCCCTGTTAAGCTCTTGGCCATTCTTTCCCTCTTGGAGAATGAGGAGGAGGACGTGTGCCTGTTACAGGAGACACACCTCCTTTCTAGCAATACTAAGCAGATGAAGGATAGGCGCTTCCCCTTACAACTCTGGTCTTCAGGTCCGGCTAAGAAGCATGGGGCGGCGATCCTTTTTAGTGCTCGCACACACTGCAAGGTCCTTTCCCAGGTGGCTGACATTAAGGGTAGATTTTTAGTGGTCAGCGTCCAGTGGGGGGGACCCGAACGAACGACAAGAGCCCTTCCTGCGGGTGGCCCTTTCAGAGGTTTTGGCGTCCCCAGATGCATCGATCCTGGTAGGTGGGGACTTGAATATAGTGATGGATCCGAGGATGGATAGGTCTGAGCAGCGGTACTACCAGACAGGAGCAATGTCTCAGGGGGGGGACGATGGCTGCTTGAGGACGGGTTAAACGATGCGTGGCGTGTCCAGCACACCTTAGAGCGTGATTACACCTATTACTCCGCAGGGCACAAAACGTATGCATGCTTAGACCACGTTTATGCCACATCCTCTCTCCAATGACTAGGCTGACACACCCCTTGCATCAGTATGGTATGGGAGGCGCTGAAGTTAGTGGTACAGAGAGAGTGTATTGCGCTCTCAGCATAGTATGCACGGTTACGCAAAGAAAAGCCTGCATAGTTAGAGAAGGAGGTGGACGCCTTGGAAGGGATACACAAGAGAACAGGGCCCCAAGAGTTTGGAGGGAGTTAGAGACAAAGCTGCGCATGCTGATCACCTCGACTTAGATAGGGCAGAACACCCCCTCCTGCGCTTGCGACACAAATTCTACCTTAGCGGGGATAAGGGGGGGAGGATGCTGGTGTATAGGTTGCGAGCTCGAGCTCAGTTGACGGCCATACAATCCATTAGAGACCCTCAGGCAGTTGAACATACCACTGACACCCTTATTGTGGACACCTTTCGACAGTTCTATCAGGGTCTGTATAGAGGGGAGGCGGCGGACTCTGGGGGAATGGCGGACTACTTGGCGTCCTGCAACATTACACCTCTTTTCAGGACTTCGGCGGACGCCCTAGATACCGTAATCCGCATATAGGAGGTCATATCTGCGATTGCTTGGCTAAAGGTGGCCAAATCCCCTAGGCCGGATGTCTTCTCTGCCATATTTTATAAGACCTATTGCGTGGAGCTGGTTCCACTTTTAACCCGTCTCTTCAACTCCTTTCTCGAAACAGGAGAGGTGACTACCTCCATGTCAGAGGCAGCGATTACAGTAATTCTTAAGCCTGGGAAAGACCCTAGAGACTGTGGCTCGTACAGGCCGATCTCTCTGCTCAACATTGGTGCAAAACTTTTTGCGAGTATCTTAGCGCCGAGACTCAGTCCTTTGATGGACTGAATCATAGATCCGGACCAGGCAGGCTTTATCCCAACGCGGCAGGGGGGATAATACCAAATGGCTTTTCCACCTCATAGACCTGGTCCACCGTTCTCGGGCTCAGGCCTTTTTTTTCCATCGATGCTGAGAAAGCCTTTGATTGGGTGGACTGGGAATACCTGTTTGCAGTGTTGAAGGCTTTTGGTATGGATGACAACTTTTGTGCATTGGGTTCAGTGCCTCTATGCAGCCCCTAAGGCAGCGGTGCGCATGAATGGGTACAAGTCACCCCTTTTTCCCATTACTAGAGGGACACGACCGTGGCATCCCTTATCTCCTTTGCTTTTTGCGCTCTACATGGAGCCCTTCGCCCAACGCGTACGGTCAAATATGGGTATTGCGGGGATAAAGTTTGGTGCTGATTCACACAAAATTAGTCTTTATGCCGATGATGTAATTCTGTCGCTTACTCAGCCTAACTCCTCCCTACGGCACCTATCGGCAGAGCTCCTTGAATTCGGAAATGTTGCAGGATTTAAAGTTAATTTCTCAAAATCGCAAATCCTCAACATATCTATTCCCAACATTGAGGTACAAGATTTACAGCAGGACTTCGCCTTTCATTGGGTGCGCTCTGATATTCAGTACTTGGGTATCCGATTGACCTCTTCAATTGCTAAGGTCTCCCTTAACTATAGGTTACTGGTGGATCAAACTACCAAACCACTTTCAGACTGGTCCCCCCTCAGTTTAGCTTGGTACTGGAGGCTGGCGGTGGTAAAAATGACAGTGCTTCCGCGTGTTCTCTACCTTTTCCAGATGCTACCTGTGAGTCGCCCACCGGGCACTCTACGGACGCTGCAGCCAAAGGCTGCAGGTGGGCTCGACTTTCCCTTGCTGACGGCTTACTATCAAGCATCCTGTCTCCGGTATGTAACGGAGTGGAATAGGCCCTTGTCAAGCAAACATTGGAACTTTATGGACCAGACGGTAGCAGGTTGTAACATATGGCGGGAGCTTTGGCTGCCGCGCAAACACACAGCGTGGGGCCTTTATTCTTCCCCGTAAACATCCCCGACTCTGAAAGCCTGGGATCAATTGGCGCAGCGTAGGGGTTGGACGACATTTCCTTCTCCTATGACTCCCATTGTTGATAATCCAGATTTTCCGCCGGGGTGTGCATCCCCACCGCTAGTGGGAGGAGGGCTATAAGAGGGATGTTAGAGGGTGGGCTCCCTCTTTGAACTTGACGGCTTGATTCCTTTCCCCTAATTACGTAGGGATTACTTCCATCTACCAGAGTCTGCTGCTTTTCATTACTCGCAGTAGGCGCACTGGGTGACCCAACCATTTAACTTCGCTTCAATGTCCCGCCCCTTGACAGCTTTTGAAAAATGGTTAGCTTGCAAGAAGGATGACCATAAGCTTATATCTGAACTATATGTGATGATCTTGTTGCACCCCAAGAAACAGCATATGAAGGTGCAGGTTCGTTGGGATGGGATGTAGCAAAGTCAGGCCTCTGCTGGCGGTGGTTTGGCCTTCCGGGAACTTTGGTGCACCTGTTGTGGCATTGCCCTATTTGCGATATTTGAAAGCGATTCTCGATGACCTAGACGATGCCTTCCAGATTACATTTCCCCGGGCACCTGAACACACGCTGCTAGGACGCCCTTGTCCTAAGTCCTTTGCAAAGCTATGGGGTCCATTCTTACAACTCCTTTCTAAAGATCTGAGGGAAGTCACGTGTCTGAAGTACCTACAAATTCTCCAGCTGATTCCTTTGGATCCCTGGGGGCCCACTAAAGTTGTCTGAGTGGTGGCAAGATGAGTCTGGGGGTTTTGAGGGATGGGATGGGTGGTGGAGTTAGAGGCTGATGCAGAGCAGGGTGGGGGTGGGGGTTAGGAGGCTGGAGGGATTGGGTGTTCGTCTCTTTAGTTTGTTTCTTTCTGCTATAAAAGTGGTATCTACGGAACTGCACTGGCTGTTTGTTATGGCCCGAATTTTTTTTCGCTGAGTCGCCCTCCGGGTTGTAAACCCGTACGCTGTGTAGTTGTTAAGAGATTACGCTCTGCCGGCCATTTGATGTAGGCAGCTGAGCTGTGTATTCGGATGTTTTACCACGTAATAAAAATGATTGATTCTAAATTTAACATGGGATTTGTCAGGCACAGTACACTTAACTCACTCTTGCACAAATCATTCTGCATCTTGATCAACTCCTGACCGCCAAGACCACCATAAAGGTTTGATACTTTTCTTATACTTGACAATACCTAAGTGACCTCCATAAACAATCTTATTACTCTCTTTCTCAACATCTTAGGCAGTACAAGTCTACTTCCCCCCAATTAAAAACCCTTGTCATTCAAGGACAACTCAACCTTAACCTTCCAATAATTTTTCAGTTCATCTCTCACTTTTTCTGTTATGGCTACAAATCCTGAACATGTTTGTAATGCTCACTAAGGACAACATCTTCCTCATATCCCATACTCCATTTATCTTGTGAAGTAGCACTCTCACAATCCTTATCAATTAATGCAGCAGAACACTCTTACCACACATTCCGCAGATGTTCTCTTATGGTTTGTGGAAATATGCTTAAGTATACTTCAACTTTGCTCTTTGTCCTTAGCAGATGTTGTCCTTTGTAATTGTTATCAAGTAACTGGAGAGGCATTCTCGCAATGTGAGGAATGTCTCTGAAAATTCCTCTTAAGATCAGTACAGAGAAAAAAACTAGGAACCTTATACATACTGTCTACATGTCTCCATTAAACGCACAAAAGGTGATTGGGGGAATGCTTGCAATTTGTCTAACCCCTGGCAATTACTCAGGCTAGTATCCCAACCCATAGTCCTTTTGCTCACCATGCCACCTCAGTTTGGACCCAGCCATATGCAAATTAGCCTTTACCCTACTCCTCATGGGAACAGTCCAGTCTGAACTACCTGGCCAAGCCCTCAATGAACCGGAACACTAGCAACCCTAGACCGGTTTGGCCTGATAAGGGCTCAGCAGCCAGGTGTAGCTTGGTTCCAGTGGCACAGTGAGCACGAAACTCATGTCTCGGCAGACCCTTGCCACCTAGGGCGGTATATCATACACACAAAATGTGATGGGAGGAATGCTTGCAATGTGTCTAGCCACTGGCATTGCTCGGGGCAGCATCCTAATCCATTGTTCTTTTGCTCACCATGCCACCATGTTCCGGTTCAGTTTTAAAATTATCCATTGGCCACAGACGTGCCACCATCTCTTTCTCAATTATGTGGTACTTTTCTTCCGCAAGCAATAGAGAATAAGAAGCAAGCAAAATTGTACATTCTTGACCCTTCTCAGTAATTTGAGGCAGAAAGGCTCCTAATTCTATAACACTAGCATCTGTGATTATCAAACTACGCACAATGGGGCATATTACCAAGGGCCTTATCGCTACTTTAGCTGGAATTTTTTCCGCTAAAGCGGCGATAATTTCATCGCCCTATTACCTAGCTGTCGCTAACACCAGTTAGCGACAGCTAGTAGGAGATAGCGATCATCTTGGGGCCCACTTTGTATGTCAGCGATAATTATCGCTAATGACATGCAAAGTGGGCATGCCAAGATGTTAGCGACTGGAAACAGTCGCTAACATCGCTATCTCCTATTACCTACTTTTGGAAATATTCGCGCTTAGCGCGAATATCTCCAAAAGCTAACGCCTGCCCAGAGCAGTTCTTAGCCATGTTATCCAATGGTAGGTGGATAACATGGCTAAGAGCATTAGCTCAGTAATGCATGAATATCGCTGACTTTTCAGTGATATTCATTCATTTCGGCTGATTTTTATCGCTTAGGAGATAAACCTTGATAATAGCAAGGTTTCTACGCGATAAAAATAGGCGAAGCACGGCGATAAAATTATAGCCGCTAACCAAGCTTAGCGATAATTATCGCTTATGCTTGGTAATATGCCCCATTGATATTAAAACCTTGCAAAAGATATCACAAAATATACCATCTTTGCAGGCTTCAAAACTTATTTGCAAACTCTCATTCCACTCAAACGTGTGATGGTCTTTAAGCTGTGATCTAATATCATATCTTAAATGCAAAATCTCATAAGAACTTTCAATAAAAAATAAGTAAATTGCAAAGAATGACCTCACTTCCTCCTAAGTAGTAGGAGGGTGCATTTTTATAGGCTCAATTAATTTTTTTTTTGGTAGAATTCCATGTTCACTGAGTTAATGACCGAAGTAGGTCACAGAATTAATCCCAAATTTGCATGTTGCAAATTTTGCAGTCAAACCAGTAATACTCAAGACATTCAAAATCATTCTCACTCGTCACTCATGGTTCTTAAGAAGCTGGTACATTAAATGCTGAAATATAGCAGGGGCTGATGCCAGTCCAAACAGCATACAAACAAACAGGTAACACCCAAAGGGTTTTATAAATATGGCTAGTGATATTTGTGATATTTGTGGGGTATTTCTAGAGTGCGACGTTCGCTCCGGAGGGAGCATCTTGGCGCTGGGGATCCCAAATGAACCAGTCCAGGAAGAGTTAGATGGAATGTATGACGTTACTATGCCATCTATTACCCCGCAGTAGGTTACAACGCGGACGTTACATCGTCCGCGTTGTTACCACACATTGCTTTACATCGCAAGTCGTTTCTACATCCATCGATCGCCTCAGGGAACGGTGGGAGGGTTGGGTGGGCCCATTGGACGAAGCTGACTGGCGCGATGCCCCTATGGTGCCCAAGACCCTAACCACATCTTCAAAATTATGCTTGGTCCAGCTTTACTTCCTTCATGCAGCATACTTGATGCCGGCCCGTCTCTTCCACGTAGGTGCTAGATCCTCCCCGGCCTGTGCCCGGTGCTCCGGCACCCCGGCTGATTTCTACCATATGGTGTGGCTGTGCCCGGCCTTGGAGTCATTCTGGAGAGGGGTGGAGGAAGAACTTACGGGTACACTGGGCTGGGTGGTTCCTCATGACCCGAGACATCTGCTTTTAGGGGTGTTTGCTGGACTGGATGGCTCCCGAGCTGATAAGTGTTTTTTGGGCACGGCTCTGGCGGTGGCGAAACGGGACATCGCAGCCAATGGTCCCAGGTTGAGGCGCCAACATTGGGGAAATGGAGGAGGGAGGTGGACTGGTGTGGGACACAGGAGGAAAGTGTATTTGAGGCCCTAGGCTTCCAGAAAGTGTGGGGCAAATGGTTTGGTTTGTTACCATAGTGATGAACTTGTTATGCCACGGGGATCGATGGACTCCGGCGACTTCATCTGCCACTGTTGATATGCTCTGTGATGAAGGGGAGGGGGGTAGAGGGGTTTTTAATAGAATATGTGACTCACTACGAATGAGCTTGTTTTGTATTGAAACTTCAATAAAAGTTGATTATCAAAAAAAGAATGGTTTTATTACAAAACCCAAGTAGCTCCTCAACTCTTTCAGACTAGAGATTGAGAAATTCATAGCACACAACACGGCCAAGAGCCCCCAAATCATCCAGGAAAAACCCATGATCCCTAGGACAGACAGACCCCTTTCTGCAACATACAGCTTTCCTACCTTTAAAATTACATCGTCTGTGTTGTTACCACACATTGCTTTACATCGCAAGTCGTTTCTACAACTTGCGCTAGATGGCATTCTGGACTTAGGGATAGTATAAATTACTATTCCTACTCCAGTTAGTGCAACAGCAGGAAATGTGTTGCATTTAAAATCCAACACATGCCCTGATGTTGCGCGCTGTCTAGCGCAAGTTGATGTAATGCCATGCGTGGTAACAGGGTAGACAACGTAACGTCCGCGTTGTTGTCTACCCGCGTGGTATTACCAGCGTTCTAAACGCTGTTTCAAGTAGTCGACTACTATCAGAATGGAGTAGTACCTGGTGGAATGTTGAAATTAGATTGATAGTAGAAAACCACTTGACTCCCTTGGTCTAACCAAAAGCCCATTGATTTTAGATAAATAACATTTTTCTTCTAGAATGTGTTTATTTAGATCTCATCATAATCTACGCACAGTTGTACTCACCCATTCGCCCTTTGTGACAAATCTGTACATTCAACCATTTCAAATATTCCAGCTTTTTCAAGTTTGCCTAGTTCTGTAGCCACCTCAACCCTGATGCTCAGAAGTATATTCCTTACTTTATGAGATGATATACTAGATATACTTGGGTAGACTCTTTCCCTAAGAATGGCTTTATTACAAAACCCTAGTAGCTCCTCAACTCTTTCAGACTAGACATTGAGAAATTCATAGCACACAACACGGCCAAAAGCCCCCTAATCATCCAGGAAAACACATGATTCCTTGATTCCTTGGACAGACAGACCCCTTTCTGCAACATACAGCTTACCTACCTTTAAAATTAAAGTTCAAGGTCCAGTAACCCAACATAAGGATCAGGTCCCGGTTAGTGGAAAAACGATTTTAATACAATGATTTGTAACAATTTGTACATTCAACCATTTCAAATATTCCAGCTTTTTCAAGTTTGCCTAGTTCTGTAGCCACCTCATCCCTGATGCTCAGAAGTATATTCCTTACTTTATGAGATGAGATACTAGATATACTTGGGTCGACTCTTTCCCTAACAATGGCTTTATTACAAACCCTAGTAGCTCCTCAACTCAACTCTGCCACTGTTGATATGCTCTGTGATGAAGGGGAGGGAGTGTAGAGGGGTTTTTAATAGAATATGTGACTCACTACGAATGAGCTTGTTTTGTATTGAAACTTCAATAAAAGTTGATTATCAAAAAAAGAATGGTTTTATTACAAGACCCTAGTAGCTCCTCAACTCTTTCAGACTAGGCATTGAGAAATTCATAGCACACAACACGGCCAAAAGCCCCCTAATCATCCAGGAAAACACATGATCCCTTGGACAGACAGACCCCTTTCTGCAACATACAGCTTTCCTACCTTTAAAATTAAAGTACAAGGTCCAGTAACCCAACATAAGGATCAGGTCCCGCTTAGTGCAAAAACGATTTTAATACAATGATTTCTAACAATTTTCTTTCATGCAGCAATTTTTTTTAATAATAATCACTAACTTTTTTGATGTTTACACATATGAAAAGCAAGTCACATTCCTTTCCTTTTGCCTTTTAAATGCATTTATTTATAACACTAAGCATAGAAGCTTTTCTAAAACATAAAAAGTTTGTCACTTTTGAAAGGGCAGAAATTATTTACCATCAGAACCACAGATGTGCTTATTTAGAAAAGCAACAAGGAAGAAAGTACTTACTTTAAATCCTTTTATCTTTTATCCATAATAATGAAGCTGTATTTCTAACTTTTCAAAATTAGCGGTCTTTAATGAACTTGTCCTCATACCATGATGTACTAATTTAAAACCTTGTTCCCACAGCTTGATCTGTAGCTTGTGGCCGGGCATAGCCATGTGTTTTTTACTCAACTGTGCTTTATGACCAGCAGACCTCAACTTCTTAAGCTTTTTCAGGAGAAAAAAGGCCTTGCTGTATTGTAATGTCCGCACAGAAACCCCAAAAAGATGATAAACCTCTAACTACCTCTGTTTGTTCTGATAGACAGCTTCCTTCAGACAGACAGCTTTGAACAGCTGTTTCAAAGCTCTTTTTTCTAGCGCCGAGAAGGAGAACAGTTCAGTCTATTTAAAACCCAGGCATTCCAAGCCAGTACAAATCTATTGTGATGCATTGTGAAAAAGAGGCACTCTTATTTTAGCAGCAACTAATTACTCACATAATGTGAATACCTTTTAATATTAATTTAATGCACCTAAGGATAATGCTGTAACATTTTGGATTGAGTCCTAGTTGTGTAAAGCACATAAAACTCGTTTATTTTTTCTTTCTATGAGGCCTGTTTTTTTTCCTATTGAAGTTAATTCTTATGTTTCTTTACCATTGTGGCAATATTCACACATCTATACTTTGTTACTGTTTTAATTTTAATGGTAGCATGCAGCTGTTTAGCATATGTTATATAATGAATTCCTTGAATTTTAAAATGTAATTCTTTCAATGACATTTGCAGAACAGAATGACGACAACAAACCAAATTGAGCTCATTCCAGACATTTTCAAGAAGGGGGCCACACACTCAAGGCAAGCCATTCTCACACAAAAAACATAGTCACTACTCACTAGAACAAGTACTTCACAAGCATCACCACCAGTGTCAGTCCACAAACCCCATAGACACTCCAAAAAAATAATTAACCCACCAATCAACACTTAGGACAAAAGCAAGAAACAGCCCAGAGACTGTACTCAAAGAAAGCCATTTGTAAATACCAATTGTAAGTCATATTTACAAACGAAAGGACTCTAAAAAAAGTACAGAGATTACACCAAAACAAATAGACAGCCAAAAGACTGCCATGTTCAAAAAGACAGGCTCTAACCTCAGACCTTTTCCAAAATATACCAAATTACTAGTTTGGCTGGCAGAACACTTAAAACCGCTCTATATCACCATTTATGAATTTTACTAAGTGCATAGATCAGGATCCTTTTTTATATACATTTGTTCCACGGTGTACTTATGGAAGAAATACCATATGTAATGTACATAAACATATTTCGGTATCCCTTCTTAGGGAAGTCAGCTGAGTACTTTCTAAATCCATATTGGCACCTCCAAGACAGCAACACTTTCTACAAAGTGTACTTGAAACAGGCATGCCAAAAATGTTATATAATATTATAACAAAGTAGTACTTAACACAAACATTGTACCTTTCAAAAATTCAAAAATTAGAGAAAAATATCCATATTGCCTTGCCTTTATTTTCTGCAGCAAACAAACAAACAAACTGAAATCCTGGCCAAGCTATACAAAAGTGTTGAATCGCGACCTTACCAAACAAAAGTCTCCAGTTTCCAACTGCCAAGTTCTGAGTAACCTAACGGTCGTTTTGAAATTCTCAAGCCAAAGTAGATCTCAGTCGGGACCGGCCATCACCTAGAGGGTCAGATCATGAAAACCGGAGAACACGTTGGTCTGCAAAGACAAAGGGTCTCCTCATGCAGGGTACCTTCCTCAGTGGATTCCTGCCTTCCGTCACGACCGCACTCTCAGATGGCCGCATCTCCGAAGAGCCCCACGTTCAGGTGCCAATTTGTGGAATAAAAAGCCTTTTTAGGGGCTCACTGGTGCAAAGGTCCTTAAACCAACAAAGAAGAGATGGGCACGGAATCTGTAATATTAAAGAGAATACATTTATTAACTTCACATGAGGGAGACTACATCAATACGGTACGTTGAGGTAGTCCAGTTTATAGCTGAGTTAGCATTAAGACTCAAAAAGAGGCGATACAAGTATACACAAGAATAGTTATTTTACATATATTGACTAACAAAAAATACTTAGTCAACAAAGTAGGAGGGGTAACAGAGTTGATGACATTAGTTAAAATAGTTTGAGAGCAGGTGCATTCTAGAAACTACAGGCCTTTCTGAGCATACATTGCTGTGGCTCAGTGCTGAAGGAGTTAACTATAGATGATGACTCTGGCGTAATAGAGAAGCAGGCAACAGTTAAGAGGGAGAAAGCACATGGTGAGCACATGTCTAACTAAAATGGCTGCCACAAAAAAATTGCTTCAACTCATGCTAACAGCGATTTCTGCTAGTTTCCACAGCGCGACCATGCGCATTGACATAAAAACAACGTTGTCGTCAGACGGGCATTAGCTTAAGGTCTTGTGGAGCACAAAGGCTCTTTGGCATGTGAATGAGGAAAACCAACTGGCTCACGCAGGCAGCAGCCTGTCACAGGTAATATTGGTATCAAACCGGCCTACCTAGATTGCCGCTCCTTGGTGCACAGACAAAATATCGACTACAAAATATCGACTGGACATAATATCGACTTTTAAATATAGACTTGCCAAAATATCGACTGGACAGAATATCGACTACAAAAATATTGTTTTTAAGGTAAGTGAAGTAATATCGACTGTATAAAATATAGATAGCAAAAATATCGAATTTTTCATAATATATAATATTTTATAGTGTATTTTTATGTAATAATATGTGTGAAAAGTGTGTATTAATGTTATAAAATATTTTATTAAATTAATTTTGTTTTTATAATAATTGCGTAATGTAATTCTGTAGCGGGTTGTGGGTTTATAGGGGAATAGGGTGGGAAGTAATTTAATAATAATTAATTAATTAATATATGTTTGTAAATATTTTTAATTAATAATTAATTGATAATTAATTAATAATAATTAGTTAATTATTATAATTTTGTACATATTTTTTATTAGTAATTAATTGGTAATTAATTAATTGTAATTAGTTAATTACATTAATTAGAGTACATTTTTAATATATATAATTTTGTGTTATTGTTAAGTAATTAATTGGGAAATAATAATATTAATTATGAAATTAATTACAGCTAATGTGTTAATATATTTACTTTGTTGTTATTGTTAATTAATAATTAATTGGTAATTAAATAATATTGATTAATTTTGGGTAAAGGAGTATTTTTAGGGTTCAGGGTCAGTTTTCAGTTTTTGGGTAAAGGGGCATTTTTAGGGTTCAGGGTCAGTTTTCAGTTTTAGGGTAAAGGGGTATTTTTAGGGTTCAGGGTCAGTTTGGGGTTTTTGGGTAAAGGGGTATTTTTAGGGTTCAGGGTCAGTTTTCAGTTTTTGGGTAAAGGGGCATTTTTAGGGTTCAGGGTCAGTTTTCAGTTTTAGGGTAAAGGGGTATTTTTAGGGTTCAGGGTCAGTTTTGGGTTTTTGGGTAAAGGGGTATTTTTAGGGTTCAGGGTCAGTTTTCAGTTTTAGGGTAAAGGGGTATTTTTAGGGTTCAGGGTCAGTTTTGGGTTTTTGGGTAAAGGGGTATTTTTAGGGTTCAGGGTCAGTTTTCAGTTTTTGGGTAAAGGGGCATTTTTAGGGTTCAGGGTCAGTTTTCAGTTTTAGGGTAAAGGGGTATTTTTAGGGTTCAGGGTCAGTTTTGGGTTTTTGGGTAAAGGGGTATTTTTAGGGTTCAGGGTCAGTTTTCAGTTTATGGGTAAAGGGGTATTTTTAGCGTTCAGGGTCAGTTTTCAGTTTTTGGGTAAAGGGGCATTTTTAGGGTTCAGGGTCAGTTTTCAGTTTTAGGGTAAAGGGGTATTTTTAGGGTTCAGGGTCAGTTTTGGGTTTTTGGGTAAAGGGGTATTTTTAGGGTTCAGGGTCAGTTTTCAGTTTTTTAATGATATTTTAGCAAGTTGATAATGTGACCGTCGATACTCTTTGGAGTGGGAATAGTATTTTTTACACTTCTGGTATTGTACGGTAATATAATAGTATCCTATTTAATTATAGTATGTTACTATATATATATGTTTTAACAAATATGATTGTACAAAATTATTTTAATTAATTTCATTTATTATTTAATTAGTATGAGTTAATTTAAGTATTTTAAAGTATATTTTAGTAATTAAAATTTAATATTAATTTAATTAAACACTGTTTTTAATAAAGTCGATATTTTTTATAACTATATTATTGTAAACGATATTTTGTACTCGATATTTTTGTACTTACCTGTTTGTAGATACAAACTCGATATTTTGACTGTCGATATTTTGTCCACGATATTTTTGCAAGTCGATATTTTGTCCCTCGATATTTTTTCAGTGATCCGTGCCCCTTGTGTCATCCACCGCCATGACTAGACAACATGTTCTAATTTTGCCTCCAAGGCAACAGCAGGCAATCCGTGTAAAAAGACCAAATGTTATTCAACCATCGACGAAAACTTTGGCTTCGAAACAGGAACACTGGTGTCCACGTAGATAGCGTACATTCTTTGGAGTTGTGCTTGTCACCAAAATTGTAAATTCGCACACAAGAAGGCACGTAAAGCTGTACATTTTTTAAGTAACTCCAGATAGGTCTATACCGAACCAGAGCCAAAATGTCAAACATGGAACCTTCATAACTCAACACCCTGCAATGAAACACCATACTAGTTCAGTTCAAGACCCTGTGTACCATACACAAGAGCCTAACGGGGATGGGCCCTAAGTATTTCATTGACATCTTTCAGCCCTACATCCCAGGACGCTCTTTGCGTTCCAGCAATCAGCAACTACTTAAAATACCCCGAATTAAGAAAAACAGACAAGGTGGCCGTGCACTGGCTCACACTGGACCCACACTATGGAACTCACTGCCGCCTGAACTGAGGTCCATCACCAACCATATGATGTTTAGAAAAAATCTAAAAACCTACCTGTTTCCCAGCTATTAATGGTCATTTTACTCCCGGACACTCTTTTACTCTCATTTCCATCTGCAGTTATAGCGCGGAGATACCCCTTCGGGGGTCTAGTCTGGCGCTTTACAAGCATATAAAAAAAAAAAATACTATCATAGTGAACATAAGCATACTTACTTATTCAGTATCACAACAACAAATCTAGTATTCCCAAGGCCTGATTCACAAAAATAAACTTACACTTCTGTATAAGTTTATGATTGTTTGCTATTCACAAATATCTTTCTATGGGCGGAGACTCCACAGCCGTAAAGATACTACTAGTAAAATGCCTTTGTGAATAACAAACAATTGTAAACTTACACAAAACAGTAAGTTCACTGTTATGACATGAACTTGTGTAATTAGCTCCGTGGGATTCTGTTGTATTCTCTAATTCCCTTCTTTACACCTTATCTATGGTTCACACCCTCCCCTCCCATCCTCCTGTCATGGTTCCTTCTGTTTTCCTTCACGAGCCCTTCCAGCAGTAGCGAACATTCCACCGGACAGCTAGTGATGGTTTTTCCTGTCATAAGCTGCGGTGGCTGGAGTTGTGAGACAAATAAAGGATTTTACTCACTGTACCATGTTGTCGCAACTCAACATTGGCGACGATCTGCTACTGGTCGGGGCCATTGCAACCAGGCTCCTTCCCAAAAACCTGTTTCCATCACAGCCGGCTAAATGCCCCTTACTCTCTAGTAATGACGTGCGGGCCGCATCTTGATTCTACAGCGCCTTCTTTAAGTGTGGGGAGAGAGCACTGTTCGAAGGAGAGAGGTGGAGTTTTGGGCTAGGCGGTCTTTCACGTATTTCCTGCCCAAACATGTTCCAAGACTCCGTTCTGTGTCCCGCATTGATGTGTGTTGCCTGCTCAACTGACTTCCGGTACTGCGCACTGTTTCTCGTTTCGTAATAATTAAGCACATTTCTGAGCCTCTCGAGGGAGCTCTTAGCCTATTTTGGCTCGTCTCACTGATGGGCACAGCTTTTAAGGAATTCTCTCTAACATTGATGAGTGGATTTTGCCACATCTAACTGCCTGTCACGCTGATGGGCAGAGGACTAGTTATTTGAGGAGGTGTTAACGGTCACGTTGTTTGCTCAAGTTAGTTTCATAGTGTTAGACGGGACCTGGAGGGTCGGCCGAGGACAAGGGGAGAGGCCTCCGGGGAGAGCCGTCTCCTAGCGATCGTACAGACAAGTAACTTCCCCCCCACAGATGGACACCACACAAAGATAAGGTTTAACGCTCTTTATAAGCAGTTCTTGAAGTAAGGTGGTACGGTACAAGGAGGTCAGGACACGAGGGTCCTCTCAATTCTAGTCTCTGGAAGGGAAAGGGGGTAGCGGGACAGTCTTGTTACCAATCTGGTAGTTGAGATGGAATGATGGTTAGCTCACAATCCTCGAGCTCGGCGTTCTAGGAGGTCGGGCCGCGGCAGCGCCAGCAGGTCCCGAGGAGGTCGTAGGTAGCAACGGGCCGCGGCAGCGCCAGCAGGTCCCGACGAAGATGGTGGTTGCAAGGGGCCGCGGCAGCGCCAGCAGGTCCCGACGAGAACGTAGGTTGCAAAGGGCCGCGGCAGCGCCAGCAGGTCCCCACGAGGATGAAGGTTGCAGAAGGCCGCGGCAGCGCCAGCAGGCAGGACGACAGTTCACAAGGCAGGGCTGCGGCAGCGCCAGCAGTCCGTCAAGGATGAGTTCTTCACAGTGTCTCTCGACTCCAGGATACAACTGCCTTCCTGCTCTGGAGCTGCCTCAGTTATAGGTCTGGCGCCCTTTGATGTCCGGACCCTCGCACTTGGAGGTCGGGAGGTCCGGAATGAGGGAGTCCAGACACCCAGCAGGGGGGTGGAGCCAGCGCCCGGGGAGGCTGGGGGCGATCGGCACCTGGCGGGGGAGAGCCATCGGCACTCCTCTCTCCCATTGACCTGCCAAGTGGTCCGTTCACCTCCTGGGTGGATGGTGGTGCCGGGATGTCGGGGCCTGGCCAGGCCCAGGGTTAGGGTCGAGCTGAGGCCACGCGGCCTCGTGGTGCAGTGTCCAAGATGGCGGCTGGGCCCGGGCAATGGTGCTGACGGTGGCCCGGGCCAGTGATACATAGATGTTCGGGGGCAACCCGTAGGGGACGGGTTGCGGGTTGCTTCCGTGGGTAGCAACTGGAGAGCCGGTGTCCTGGCTCCGTCGTGCGGGGAGGGAGCGAGCCCTTCCTAGGGCCTGTCCAACATGCGTCCCCCCCAGCTGAAGGCGGGGAGAGTCACCTATCCTCTTGGGGACTCTCCTCGTCGAGGCGGAAAAAGCGTGACAGGCCATCCGCGTTGGCGTGGTCTTGGCCAGGGCGATGCTCCACGGTGAAGTCCATCCCTTGCAGGGAGATGGACCATCGCAATAGTTTGGGATTCTCCCCCCGCATCTGCATTAACCATTGCAGGGGGCGATGATCTGTTTGTACCCGAAAGTGAGTACCGAAGAGGTAGGGTCGGAGCTTCTTGAGGGCCCACACTACTGCGAAGGCCTCCCGCTCGATGGTACTCCAGCGCTGTTCTCGGGCCAGTGGGCGTCGGCTGATGAAGGCCACTGGTTGGTCGACTCCCTCGGGGTTTAGTTGGGAGAGGACGGCCCCAATGCCATGGTCTGAGGCATCAGTCTGGACGATGAACTCACAGCTGTAGTCGGGGGACTGGAGCACCGGGGCGGTGCACATGGCGGCCTTCAGCTTCTCGAAGGCCGCTTGACAGTCTGGGGTCCAGTTGACCGTTTTTGGATGTTTCTTGGATGTGAGTTCCGTGAGGGTCCCCACAATGCCGTGAGGGGCCCCACAATGCTGCCATGGTCCTTCACAAACCGCCGGTAGTATCCGGTGAGCCCCAAGAAGGCTCGTACCTTGGTTTGGGTGACGGGTGGCTGCCAGGACTGGATGGCAGCGATCTTGAGTTGGAGAGGGGCCACCAGACCGCTCCCCACTTGGTGTCCGAGGTAGGTCACGGACCCTTGGCCGATTTGGCATTTGCTGGCCTTGATGTTGAGGCCGGCTCGTTGAAGGGCCTGCAGGACCTCTCAGAGGTAGTCTGACCAGTGGCGTCTGTATACCGCGATATCGTCCAGGTAGGCGGCGCTGAATTCTTCGAGGCCCGCCAATACCTGGTTCACAAGTCGTTGAAAAGTGGCTGGAGCGTTTTTCATACCGAATGGCATCACTGTGAACTGGTAGTGCCCATCCGAGGTGGAGAAAGCGGAACGTTCTTGGGCCCTAGGGGTGAGGCCGATCTGCCAGTAGCCCGCTGTCAGGTCGAAGATGCTTAGGTAGCGGGCAGCCCCCATGCGGTCAACCAGTTCATCCGCTCGGGGGATGGGATGAGCGTCGGTTCGGGTGACGGCGTTCAGACCCCGATAGTCGACGCAGAACCGGAGCTCGGGGGTGGTGCCCGGGGCAGCCGCTTTGGGGACCAGTACGACTGGGCTGGCCCAGGGGCTGTCTGAGGGCTCGATGACTCCGAGTGTGAGCATTTTGGTGACCTCTTCTTGGATGCAGGCGCGCACCCGGTCTGGTACTCGGTACGCCCGGTGTCGGATAGGAGGACTGTCCCCGGTGTCCACGTCGTGAAGGCACCAGGGGGTGACCCCGGGGGTGAGGGAAAACAGGTTTGCAAATTGCAGCAGGAGGGTCCGACAGTCTTGGTGCTGCTCCGGGGTCAGGGCATCGGAGAGTCGGACCCCGTCCACTGAACCATCCTTTTCACGGGTTCTCAGTAGGTCAGGGAGGGGCTCGGATTCTTCTTCCGCCCCACTGTCTGTAGTCATCAGTAGGCTGAGCTCCGAGCGCACGAAGTGTGGTTTGAGTCTGTTGGCGTGGAGGACCCGGAGGGGGTTTCGGGGGGACTCCATGTCGATGAGATAGGTGACAGGGCCCTTGCGTTCGACCACCTTGAAGGGTCCTGTCCATTTGTCTTGCAAGGCACAAGGCTCGGTGGGGGACATCACCCATACCTGCTGACCAGGCTCGAACTCGATGGAGGAGGCATGTTGATCGTACCATTTCTTCATGTCCTCCTGACTGGCCTCAAGATTGGCTTTAGCGATCTCCCTGAATCACCTGGTCTGATTGCGGAGGGTCAGGAGGTACTTATAGACGTCTGGAGGGGTTTTCAGGGGGGCCATTTCCCATTCTTCTTTAACTAGGCTGAGGGGCCCTCGGACAGGGTGTCCGTACAGGAGCTCGAAGGGGCTGAAACCGAGGGACTTCTGGGGGACTTCTCGGTAGGCGAAGAGGAGGCACGGGAGTAGCACGTCCCACTGGCGGCGTAGGGGTTCCTCCAGCCCCATGATCATCCCCTTGAGGGTGCGGTTGAACCGCTCGACCAGTCCGTTTCCTTGCGGGTGATAGGGGGTTGTGAATCGGTAGGTGACTCCGCACTGCTGCCAGAGGGATTTCATATATTTGGAAATAAAGTTCGTGCCCCGGTCGCTGACGACCTCCCGGGGGAAGCCCACTCGCGAGAAGATCTCCATCAAGGCTCGGCCTACCACTGGTGCTGTCACAGTTCGAAGGGGAACGGCCTCGGGATAGCGGGTGGCGTGGTCCACCAGGACCAGGATGAATCGGTGCCCTTGTGCTGTTCGGGGGTCCAGGGGCCCCACAATGTCTATTCCCACCCTTTCGAACGGGGTGGTGACGACGGGGAGTGGTTGCAGGGGTGCCTTGAGTTTTCGGCCGCTCTTTCCGCTGGCCTGGCAGGTGGGGCAGGCCCGGCAGTGGTTGGAGACGTCATTTCGCATCTTTGGCCAGTAAAAGTGGGTTACCAGGCGGTTGTAGGTTTTGTCCTGCCCCAGGTGCCCAGCCAGGGGGACATCATGTGCCAAGTTCAAAAGGAAGTCTCTGAAGCGGAGGGGCACCACCAGCACCCGACTGGCCCCCAATTCTGCGATTCTTTGCTCGCTGTACAGTAGGTCATTGTCCCAATAGATCCAGTGGGCCCCTGCGGTGTCTCCCGCGCTCTGGGCGAGGGCTTGCTGTCGGAGTCCCTCGAGGGAGGGACAGGTCTTTTGCTCCTGCCGGAATTGTTCTTGGGTGGGCCCCCCCTCTTGACGCCACTGAGCCAGGTCTGGAAGGTCTTGGGGCTGAGCGGGCTCTTCTTGGGTTGGTTCTGGGGGATCAGTATGGACGGTGTCTTCCTCTGGAGTGATCGGGGGAGGAGGTGCTGGCCATTCGGGTTCTTCGGGTCTGGGGATGGCACGGGCGGCCATGGACCGGGTTGTTACGCACGCCCAGTCCAGGAGGCCCAGCATCCCCAGGTGTTCTCTTCTTTCAACGGCCGCCCACGGGGAACTCTCGAGATCGTTTCCCAGGAGGCAGTCCACGGGGGCATCATCGCGGACAGTCACTTTTAGCATGCCGGACACTCCTCCCCATTCGAAGGGGACACACGCCATCCGACACAGGCTCTCAGAATTGTCGGCCGATCGGACGGGGCAAAGAACCTTTGGCAGGATTTGTTCTGGGGTCACCAGGTGACAGCGGACGGCCGTCACACTGGCCCCTGTGTCACGCAGGGCTTCGGCCTTGCGCCCATTTATGTTCACCACTGGCTGTATTTTCTGGTGTTTGCGGGTAGGGGGACCCGCGGGATCATGTCTCTTCCCCCTAGGCAAGCCAGGACCATGGCGGCAGGTTCCCACTCGGGCTGCTCCTGCTCATATTCTTCATGCTCTTCGGAGATTTGCTCTTCTCCTAGGGCGGCGGCCGCGACCTGGCGGGGCCCGGGAGTCTGGTTCTTTGGGCAGTTCGGGTCGCTGGCATAGTGGCCGATTCGCTGGACCGGTGGCAAGTAACGTTGGCTCGGAACCCTGGGCGCATCGGGGGTTTCCCCGACCAGCCGGGGGCGGTGTGTTGTTGGTGGGAGCTGCCGGGACGGCATCTCTGCCCCGGCCCTGGCCTTCTCCTCCTCCTCGGGGACGATGGTGATCTTGGGTGGTTCGGTTCTGCTCGTTTGGCCCACTCCGGGCCACTCGGGTGCTCTCCCATCGGTCAGCCTCAGCGGCGAGCTGCCGAGGGTCAGTCAATTTACTGTCGAGGAGGTGCTGCCTGAGCTCGAGAAAGCAGTTGTTGGAGAGGTGCTCCCACACAATGAGGTTGAAGAGTTGCTCGTAGGTGGTTACGCGGCTACCCTTGATCCATCCCTCGAAGGCTCGGCTGAAATAGTTCACATATTCTACCCAAGTCGTACCCGGGATCCGGGTGCAGTCGCGGAACCTCTGGCGGTACATTTCGGGCGTGAGCCCATATCGAGTGAGGAGGGCGGCCTTCATGTGGTCATAGGACGTCATCTGATGGTCCGGGAGCTGTAGCAGGGCATCGCGGCCTTCATTGACGAACTTCCCCCATAGACCGGCTCCCCAGTCACTTCGATCGATCCGGTGGGAGGTCATGGCGATCTCATAGGCCTTGAACCACTGTTGTATGTCGTCGTTCCGATAATATTCTCGGACGACATCTTTGGGGATGTGGACCTTTTGTTCCGTAGCGCCTGGGGTGCGCGGTTGCTCGGGCACCCCTAGTTCTTTGTTCTGTTTTCGCATTTCGATTTCTGCTAGCTTGCGCTCGTGTTCGTATGCCAGTCTTTTCTCTTCGAGTTCTCTTTGTCTTTGCTTTTCTTCTCGCTCTTCTCGGAGCCGTAAGTGTTCTAAGTTCATCTTTTGTTCCGCTAGTTTCAGCTCTCCGTCCAATTTGAGCCGTGCCAACTCTAATTCATGGAGTCTGTTTTTTTCTCGTTCTTGGATCTCTTTCCGGGAGAGACCCGCTCTCCTTTCTTCGGGAGGAGTGGTGTTTGTCTCCGGTGTTTCGACGTTTTGGTCCCGGGGTCTGGCGGCACCGGTTTCCGCCCAAGATTCTAGGGCGTGTTTGAAGTCCTCTTTCGTGCTCAGACCGGTGGTAGCAATGCCTAGTTCTATGCAAAATTGTTTTAGCTCTCGATGGCTGTAATCTTCTAGTTTTTCCATCTGGAATTTCTCTGTGGATCCGCTCTCTTTGGTCGTCATTGTGGTTTAGTCGTGGGGTGAGTTACTCTCTGTACGGTTACGCGTTGGTTCGGATCCTGCCGCTGGCCACCAATGTTAGACGGGACCTGGAGGGTCGGCCGAGGACAAGGGGAGAGGCCTCCGGGGAGAGCCGTCTCCTAGCGATCGTACAGACAAGTAACTTCCCCCCCACAGATGGACACCACACAAAGATAAGGTTTAACGCTCTTTATAAGCAGTTCTTGAAGTAAGGTGGTACGGTACAAGGAGGTCAGGACACGAGGGTCCTCTCAATTCTAGTCTCTGGAAGGGAAAGGGGGTAGCGGGACAGTCTTGTTACCAATCTGGTAGTTGAGATGGAATGATGGTTAGCTCACAATCCTCGAGCTCGGCGTTCTAGGAGGTCGGGCTGCGGCAGCACCAGCAGGTCCCGAGGAGGTCGTAGGTAGCAACGGGCCACGGCAGCGCCAGCAGGTCCCGACGAAGATGGTGGTTGCAAGGGGCCGCGGCAGCGCCAGCAGGTCCCGACGAGAACGTAGGTTGCAAAGGGCCGCGGCAGCGCCAGCAGGTCCCCACGAGGATGAAGGTTGCAGAAGGCCTCGGCAGCGCCAGCAGGCAGGACGACAGTTCACAAGGCAGGGCTGCGGCAGCGCCAGCAGTCCGTCAAGGATGAGTTCTTCACAGTGTCTCTCGACTCCAGGATACAACTGCCTTCCTGCTCTGGAGCTGCCTCAGTTATAGGTCTGGCGCCCTTTGATGTCCGGACCCTCGCACTTGGAGGTCGGGAGGTCCGGGATGAGGGAGTCCAGACACCCAGCAGGGGGGTGGAGCCAGCGCCCGGGGAGGCTGGGGGTGATAGGCACCTGGCGGGGGAGAGCCATCGACACTCCTCTCTCCCATTGACGTGCCAAGTGGTCTGTTCACCTCCTGGGTGGATGGTGGTGCCGGGATGTCGGGGCCTGGCCAGGCCCAGGGTTAGGGTCGAGCTGAGGCCACGTGGCCTCGTGGTGCAGTGTCCAAGATGGCGGCTGGGCCCGGGCAATGGTGCTGACGGTGGCCCGGGCCAGTGATACATAGATGTTCGGGGGCAGGCGTCCCGTAGGGGACGGGTTGCGGGTTGCTTCTGTGGGTAGCACCTGGAGAGCCGGCGTCCTGGCTCCGTCATGCGGGGAGGGAGCGAGCCCTTCCTGGGGCCTGTCCAACACATAGGGAGTAATTTTGTGGTGTATTTCTCCACTTCTGCGACCTGATTGTTTTATAAATCTGAGTGCAGTGACAACTACCTTAATTTTTGGTTATTCATTGGGGAAACCTGTCTTGGAGAGGCATTACAGTAAAAGAATTGTGTGGAATTGTTAGTGTGCTTCCACACTCGCCGTTGAGCATAACCTGTTGTGCATCCGTTGTTGATGCAGAGTGAGTGACTCACGAGGGTTGCCTCTTTGGGGGCCGACTCCGGCTGCCTGAATCCTTTTGTATATGGCGCTTGACCCTAAGATGGGGGACTCGTGAAGATGAGACAGTATTTTTGCCCCTGGTGATCCCGAGATGTCGAGGATTCATCCAGGTGCTAGAATCACTTGTAACGGAAACTGAGGTGAGCGGTCCCATTCCCTCCCACCCCTCACCACGTCTTACTTGTGCGGGGCATTCAGGATGGCAACAGGCGGCAACTGAGGGCGGCTGTCTACACCTGGAGCCCCCCGCCCCTGGTCCCTGACCCCTTAGAGAAACAGTGTGGGGGTGGTGAGAATACACTCATGGAGGAGGATGCCTGACTTTAACACGATGGCCATGCAAGCCCCAATCATCAGGAGGCAGCGGATGACGGATCTCAGAAAACCAAGGTGCCTGACCTCGTCATGGCATCCACACAAACAGACTAAACAACTAGACTCCTACCTACTATCCCGCACTCTTGAAGCCCTTACACCACCCAACCACTTCTCGCTACACCGGTCTGCAGCTAATAGAGAAGCCCCTTCAACCACACTGGAGTCCATGGACTGGCTCATCGAGTTTACACCAGCGAGTCGAAGGGTGCTCGCCCACCATCCATCCCCCGCCCAGCTCTCTGATCATGATATAAACTATGTGATCTTCTTCCGACTGTTCACCTACCCAGCCGGACTTTGGGCAGCCTTTCCTTCGTCTCTACCTCATATCTCTCCCCTACCCCTTTAACCTTCCCCCTACCCTTCCACGCTCCTTTTATATCGCCTTCCTATGCTCTTTGTATGTTTTAGCTGAGACCTTGCTATTTGTCCGATGCCCGGTGAAGCTACCTGATAGCTAAAGAGGAGATAGGCCGTGGACTTCCCCCTAGGCCATCACTTACCCAGCCGGAATTGGGGCAGACTTTCCCTCGTCTCGTCGTCATATCTCCTGCTTACCCCCTCACCCTACCCCCTACCCTTCCTGGTAAGGAGGTCCGGAAGTACGTAGATTATTGTTTCTATTGCCTCAGATAATGCTGATCTTCACAACGGCATTGAGGGATTGTAAGTTTTATTTAAAATTATATCTGAGGCCCCATGGCAGAGCAGTGTGAGGAAAAGCCTCTTTGGAAACATGCATGGCGTTCAGCACAGTCGTGCTGATATGCACGGGAGCGAGCTCGTCACAACATTGTGAGCATAGCTGACAAAAGAACAGCCCAGAGACAGAGAGCATGCTCAGCAGGCACACAAAGCGACAATTGGTGATTCTGTCCTGTGCCGTGTTAAAGCATTTCTATTGCTTAGCAAAGTTGTTTCCTGCAAAAACAGAGCAATCATACACCTGTTTGATCTAGTAAACAGATCAGAAGGAAAAAATAAATAACATCTAATCAAGTGAATTGTGAGAGTTTCTACTGCTATAATAAATCTTATTATTGGATTTCTGTCCATATTTTAAACAACTTGTAATCAACCTGGGGTGGAGTCAACATTATGGCGGGTTTCTCAGCTCCCGTTATCTTTCCGCATAGCCATGGTGAACCTGTAGTGCCAGAGTAAGATTGGCGAGAAGACTTTGATGCCCAAATACAAGCTATTGGAGGTGATATTTTTACTGCAACAAGAAAATTAGCACTCCTTAAACACTGTTTGGGTGAAGAAGGAAGAGGAGTTTAGAAACATCTTACACCCATTCCGAATGAGGATGATATGGCGGAAGAGATGGATTAGTATGACACTGTAATAAAGCAGCTGACTGAAAAATATGGCGAAAGAAAAATGTAGTAGTGGAAAGATTTAAGTTTTTGAAGAGAGGTCAAATGCCTTGAGAATCTGTTGAAAGTTATGTGACCTGTTTGAGGTCCCTTGCAGCGACACGTGATCATAAAAACATTTTAGATATGCCCACCGTGAACACACTGAACTTCAAAAGCACACAATGTAGCTGAAAGTAATAGACAATGCTATAGGGATTATCACCACACTCACCACTAACTGTTCTTGGACCTACTCAACATACATCCTTTCCTGGACCACCTTTACCCCCGTACATGCTTACTCACAAACACCCCCTCCGGTCTCCTCCCATGGAATTATATTTTCCGCTCCATAGCGTGTCTGCATTCCCATGGGGTTGCATGTCTGTCCCCTACTGGTAAGGTCACAAACTTGCATATCTCTTTTGGCACTGTTTAACGATATGAAGTTGTTTGAATATGAGCTGCCTTAACAAGCTAACATTCATATGACATGGACTGTAGAGCTCTCATCATGTTGGATTGTTGTTCTTGTTTTCCATTTTCACTTTCTTAACTCTCCCTCACCCCCTCCTCCCTTTCTTTGTTCCCTGCACAGCAGGAGTCCACTCCCCTTATCCTGCTGCAATTTTTACAACAAAATACGTTGGTTTTCATTGTAATGCATATGATGTTTCTTGTCGATTAAATATGTACACACTGCGGCTTACATCTTCAAACATCTGATACGCTACATTATTCTCTGTTCTACACTGTAAATAAATAAATTTACAAAATCACCTGTTAAAAATGTTAACTTTTTGGATGAGATTCTAAAGAATCAACTAGTGCTGAAGGTTATGAGGGAGCAGTTGCGTCTGAAGTTGAAACAGTTATTCAGCAAGGGAATTATTGAAAAGATTGAAGCATCTGAGTGGTTGACTCCTGTGGTTATAGCCAGGAAAAACGATGGGAACATGCATCTATGTGTAGATCTGTCGGACCTTAATGCAGCCATTTGAGTTGACAGGCACTCATTGCCCAATATTGGTGAAATGTTACCCACCATTAAGGGAGCCACAGTGTTCACCACGTTGGATTTGCCTTTTTCCTCAGTTTACTATTAGAATATATTGCATACAGAGTCACACCCATTGACAACTTTTATTACACCTGAAGGGGCATATAGGTACAAGTGGATGCCTTTTGGTTTGGCATCTGCGGCAACTGTTTTCCAATGTACCATGCACCCTCTATTGAGAGCGATGCCCCAAGTCACTTATTTTCAAGATGACATTTTGATATTTTATAAAGATCTGGATGACCATGATAAAGCTTTGAAAGTAGTGTTGCAAGTGTTGAAGACAAGTGGTTTAACTACAAAGAAAGAAAAGTGTAAAGAAAGCGTGAGTGGAGTGAAATATTTGGGGCATTAGATTGACGAAAATGACATTTTCTCAAAGATGAAATTGGTCACAGCTATTGAGAAGGCCTCTTCCACTGACAGCAAGGACCAACTAGGGTCAGTTCTTGGTTTAGCTGAATATTGTTCAAAATTCATTTTAAGGTTTGCAGATAAAAATAAATGCATGCATAAACTTATGTCAAAAGGAAAAATGTTTGTGCGGGAGAGTGAATGTGAGGAAGAGTTTTGTTTGTTAAAAAAAATGTATCCCTCCTGCCCCATCACTTAAACCTTTGATACTAATGAAACCAATATTATCAACACGGATGCAAGTAGTGTTGGTCTGGACGCGGTGATGCTGCAGAGTTGTGATGGGGTAGAATTTATTTTTGCTTATGCCTCCAGACCGCTGAGGGCTGCTGAGAAAAATGATTCCACAATTGAAAAGAAGGCGCTGGACTGTTGGTGGTGTGTGAATTACCTTATGAAGTATGTGTTGGCAACAGAGTTTAAGATCAGGACAGATCATGGACCATTTTAATATACGCTCTCTACGGGGGGGTCCAGAAGGATTTCTCCTAGACTTGCTTAATGGGTGATGAGGTTACTGGACTTTAATTACAGATCAGAATATGTTTCTTGTAAGAACAACATTTTGGAGGATTGTTAATCTAAGTTGACTGCAAACGGGATGGAGAGGAAACTGAGGAAAAGGACAATTGCTGGGTGGCCAAGGTGATGATGATTACAGAAGGAAGAATATCTCATGAAGAATAGACAAGTGTCTTGAATCAGGTTTTGGTGTTGCAGTAGGTCATGAAATATCTTATTGAGGTCTGACTAACTGAGGGGGTAAAGATTCTAGTGATGCAGAGTTGTTTTGTCAGGTGAATACTGAGTTGTCTGTGATAGATGGCGTGTTGCTGAGAGGAGAGTTGTTGGTGGTGCCAGTTAAACTGAGGGAGAGAATTGTGAAACGTGAGCCTAGGGGGCACATTGGCATGAGTGCCACTAAAAGGTGCATCCAAGCTGAGTATTTGTGGCCAGAACTTGACCGGGATGTTGAACACTGCATTAGAGAATGCGTGCCATGTGTTTGGAGTTATAAATCACAAAAGTTGGTGAAATACCCTCCAGTTGTTTCAGATAAATCTGATGGTGCATGGAAGAAAATTGCTGTTGACTTTACAGCACAACTGTACACTTTGGGTAAATGTCCAAAGTTTGCCATTGTAGTGGTCAATTAATATACTTGTTGGCCAGAAGTTAAGTTCACTGACCATATTACTGTGTAAGTGCTGGTGAAAAATTATTAGCTTGCAAGAAGGATGACCATAAGCTTATATCTGAACTATATGCGATGATCTTGTTGCACCCAAAGAAACAGAATACGAAGGCACAGGTTCGTTGGGAGACAGAGTTGGGGCGTCCTTTGACACGTAAAGAATGGGAACATATCTTTTATTGCGTACACCACGCTGCATCTAACACTGCGGGTACCGAGACTACCTATAAGGTGACCGTTTATTGTTACTATACTCCAGCGCGCATCAAGGCATGGAATGTAGCGAAGTCAGGCCTCTGCTGGCGGGGGGGTGGCCTTCCGGGTACTTTGGTGCACCTGTTGTGGCATTGCCCGAAGTTAGTGCAATATTGGAAAGCGACTCTCGATGGCCTAGACGATGCCTTCCAGATTACATTTCCCCGGGCACCTGAACACACGCTGCTGGGACTCCCTTGTCCTAAGTGCTTTCCTCTGCGCTCGCTGAGGGGTAGACAGATTGCATTAGCTTTGCTTGTGGCTCGGCAGGTTCTATTGGCGCAATGGGGTTCCTTGGCTTCACCTGACCCGCAGGACTGGCTCCAAAGGCTTTGGCATCTTTTGGCTATGGAACGCCTTTCGTTGGGCATTGATTGGAAGGGTTCTGAATATGCGAAGCTATGATGTCCATTCTTACAACTCCTTTCTAAAGATCTGAGGGAAGTCACGTGTCCGAAGTACCTACAAATTCTCCAGCTGATTCCTTTGGAGCCCTGGGGGCCCACTAAAGTTGTCTGAGTGGTGGCGAGATGAGTCTGGGGGTTTTGAGGGATGGGCTGTAGAGTTAGAGGCTGATGCGGAGCAGGGTGGGGGTGGTGGTTAGGAGAGTAGAGGGATTGGGTATTCGTCTCTTTAGTTTGTTTCTTTCTGCTATAAAAGTGGTATCTACGCAACTGCCCTGACTGTTTGTTATGACTCAAAATTTTCTTCGCTGGGTCGCCCTCAGGGTTGTAAACCCGTACGGTGTGTTGTTGTTAAGAGATTACACTCTGCCGGCCATTTGATGTAGGCAGCTGAGCTGTGTATTCTGATGCTTTACCACATAATAAAATGATTGATTCTAAATTTAACATGGGATTTGTCAGGCTCAGTACACTTAACTCACTCTTGCACAAATCATTCTGCATCTTGATCAACTGCTGACTGCCAAGACCACCATAGAAGTTTGACACTTTTCTTATACTTGACAATACCTAAGTGACCTCCATAAACAATCTTATTATTCTCTTTCTCAACATCTTAGGCAGTACAAGTCTTCTTCCTCTCAATTAAAAACCCTTGTCAGTCAAGGACAACTCAACCTTAACCTTCCAATAATTTTTCAGTTCATCTCTCACTTTTTCCTATATAGCAGGGGCTGATGCCAGTCCAAACAGCATACAAACAAACAGGTAACACCCAGAGGGTTTTATAAATATGGCTAGTCTCCGAATGTATGATGTTACTATGCCATCTATTACCCCGCAGTAGGTAACAACGCGGACGTTACATCGTCCGCATTGTTACCACACATTGCTTTACATCGCAAGTCGTTTCTACGACTTGCGCTAGATGGCGTTCTGGACTTAGGAATAGTATAAATTACTATTCCTACTCCAGTTAGCGCAACAGCAGGAAATGTGTTGCATTTAAAATCCAACACATGCCCTGATGTTGCGCGCCGTCTAGTGCAAGTTGATGTAATGCCATGCGTGGTAACAACGCGGACAACGTAACGTCCACGTTGTTGTCTACCTGCGTGGTATTACCAGCGTTATAAACGCTGTTTCAACTAGTCGACTACTATCAGAATGGAGTAGTACCTGGTGGAATGTTGAAATTAGATTGATAGTAGAAAACCTCTTGACTCCCTTGGTCTAACCAAAAGCCCATTGATTTTAGAAAAATAACATTTTTCTCCTAGAATGTTTTTATTTAGATCTCATCACAATCTACAAACAGTTGTACTCAACCATTCGCCCTTTGTGACAAATCTGTATATTCAACCATTTCAAATATTCCAGCTTTTTCAAGTTTGCCTAGTTCTGCAGCCACCTCATCCCTGATGCTCAGAAGTATATTCCTTACTTTATGGGATGAGATACTAGATATACTTGGGTAGACTCTTTCCCTAAGAATGGCTTTATTACAAAACCTTAGTAGCTCCTCAACTCTTTCAGACTAGACATTGAGAAATTCATAGCACACAACACGGCCAAAAGCCCCCTAATCATCCAGGAAAACACATGATCCCTTGGACAGACAGACCCCTTTCTGCAACATACAGCTTTCCTACCTTTAAAATTAAAGTTCAAGGTCCAGTAACCCAACATAAGGATCAGGTCCCGGTTAGTGCAAAAGCGATTTTAATACAATGATTTGTAACAATTTTTTTCATGCAGCAATTTTTTTTTTAATAATGATCACTAACCCTTTTGATGTTTCCACATATGAAAAGCAAGTCTCATTCCTTTCCTTTTGTCTTTTAAATGCATTTATTTATAACACTAAGCATATAAGCTTTTCTAAAGCATAAAAAGTTTGTCACTTTTTAAAGGGCAGTAATTATTTACCATTAGAACCACAGATGTGCTTATTTAGAAAAGCAACAAGGAAGAAAGTACTTACTTGTAATCCTTTTATTCTTTATCCATAATAATGAAGCTGTATTTCTAACTTTTCAAAATCAGCGGTCTTTAATGAACTTGCCCTCATACCACACTGTACTCATTTAAAACCTTGTTCCCACAGCTTGATCTGTAGCTTGTGGCCGGGCATAGCCATGTGTTGTTTACTCAGCTGTGCTTTACGACTAGCAGACCTCAACTTCTTAAGCTTTTTCAGGAGAAAAAAGGCCTTGCTGTATTGTAATGTCCGCACAGAAACCCCAAAAAGATGATAAACCTTTAACTACCTCTGTTTGTTCTGATAGACAACTTACTTCGGACAAACAGCTTTGAACAGCTGTTTCAAAGTTTTTTTTTCTAGCGCCGGGAAGGAGAACAGTTCAGTCTATTTAAAACCCAAGCATTCCAAGCCAGTACAAATCCATTGTGATGCATTGTGAAAAAGAGGCGCTCTTATTTTAGCAACAACTAATTACTCAGATAATGTGAATACATTTTAATATTAATTTAATGCACCTTAAGGATAATGCTGTAACATTTTGGATTGAGTCCTAATTGTGTAAAGCACACAAACTCGTTTATTTTTTCTTTCTATGAGGCCTATTTTTTTCCTATTGAAGGTTAATTCTAATGTTTCTTTACCATTGTGGCAATATTCACACATCTATACGTTGTTACTGTTTTACTTTTAATGGTAGCATGCAGCTGTTTAGCATATGTTATATAATTCACTCCTTGAATTTTAAAATGTAATTCTTTCGATGACATTTGCAGAACAAAATGACGACAACAAACCAAATTGAGCTCATTCCAGACATTTTCAAGAAGGGGGCCACACACTCAAGGCAAGCCATTCTCACACAAAAAAACATAGTCACTACTCCCTTGAAAAAGTACTTCACAAGCATCACCACCGGTGTCAGTCCACAAACCACATGGGCACTCAAAAAAAACCATTAACCCACAAATCAACACCAAGGACAAAAGCAGGAGACAGCCCAGAGACTGAACTCAAACAAAACCATTTGTAAATACCAATTGTAAGTCATATTTACAAACAAAAGGATTCTAAAAAAAAAGTACAGAGATTACACCAAGACAAATAGACAGCCAAAAGACTGCCATGTTCAAAAAGACAGGCTCTAACCTCAGACCTTTTCCAAAATACAACAAATTACTAGTTTGGCTGGCAGAACACTTAAAACCGCTCCATATCACCATTTATGAATTTTACTAAGTGCATAGATCAGGATCCTTTTTTATATATATTTGTTCCACAGTGTACTATACATTATGGAAGAAATACCATATTTAATGTACATAAACCTATTTCGGTATCCCTTTTTAGGGGAGTCAGCTGAGTACTTTCTAAATCCATATTGGTACCTCCAAGACAGCAACACTTTCTATGAAGTGTGCTTGAAACAGGCATGCCAAAAATATTATAGTATATATAATATTATAACAAAGTAGTACTTAACACAAATATTGTACCATTCAAAAATGTAAAAATTAGAGAAACATATCCACATTGCCTGCCTTTATTTTCTGCAGCAAACAAACAAACAAACTGAAATCCTGGCCAAGCTATACAAAAGTGTTGAATCGTGACCTTACCAAAGAAAAGTCTCCAGTTTCCAACTGCCAAGTTCTGAGTAACCTCACGGTCGTTTTGAAATTCTCACGCCAAAGAAGATCTCGGTCGGTACCCATCCCCTAGAGGGTCAGATCATCAGGAAAACCGGAGAACCCGTTGGTCTGCAAAGACAAAGAGTCTCCTCATGCAGGGTACCTTCCTCAGTGGATTCCTGCCTTCCGTCACGACCGCACTCTCGGATGGCCGCATCTCCGAAGAGCCCCACGTTCGGGTGCCAATTTGTGGAATAAAAAGCCTTTTTAGGGGCTCACTGATGCACCGGTCCTTAAACCAACAAAGAAGAGATGGGCACGGAAGCTGTAATATTAAAGAGAATACATATATTAACCTCACATGAGGGAGACTACATCAATACAGTACCCTCAGGCCACTGCATGAGGTAGTCCATGGAGTACAGAAACCATGGGTCTTTTATGCCCAGTTTATAGCTGAGTTAGCATTTAGACTCAAAAAGAGGCGATACAAGTATACACAAGAATAGTTATTTTACATATATGGACTAACAGAAAATACTTAGTCAACAAAGTAGGAGGTGTAACAGAGTTGCTGACATCAGTGAAAATTGCCTGACAGTTACTTTGAAAGCATTGGCATTCTAGAAACTACAGGCCTTTCTGAGCATACATTGGCGAAGGAGTTAACTATAGATGATGACTCTGGCGTAATAGAGAAGCAGGCAACAGTTAAGAGGGAGAAAGCACATGGCGAGCACATGTCTAACTAAAATGGCTGCCACAAACAAAATGACTTCAACTCATGCTCACAGCAATTTCTGCTAGTTTCCACAGAGCGACCATGCGCATTGACATAAAAACAATGTTGTCGTCAGACGGGTTTTAGCTTAAGGTCTTGTGGAGCACAAAGTCTATTTGGCATGTGAATGAGGAAAACCAACTGGCTTACGCAGGCCGCAGCCCATCACAGGTAATCCTGGTATCAAACCGGCCTACCTAGATTGCTGCTCCTTGTGCCATCCACCGCCATGACTAGAAAACATGTTCTAATTTTGTCTCCAAGGCAACAGCAGACAATCCATGTAAGAAGACCCAATGTTATTCCACCATCAACGAAAACTTTGGCTTCGGAACAGGAACACTGGTGTCCACGTAGATAGCGTACATTCTTTGGAGTTGTGCTTGTCAACAAAATTGTAAAATCGCACACAAGAAGGCAGGTAAAGCGGTACATTTTTTAAGTAACTCCAGATAGGTCTATACCGAACCAGAGCCAGAATGTCAAACATGGAACCTTCATAACTCAACACCCTGCAATGAAACACCATACTATCATAGTGAACATAAGCATACTTACTTATTCAGTAGCACTACAACAACTCTAGTATTCCCAAGGCCTGATTCACAAAAATAAACTCACACTTTTGTATGAGTTTATAATTGTTTGCTATTCACAAATGTGTTTTTACTAGTAGTATCTTTATGACTACAGAGTCTCTGCACATCAAAAGATAAGACAGTCCTATCTTTCTATGGGCGTAGATTCCGCAGCCGTAAAGATACTACTAGTAAAATGTATTTGTGAATAACAAACAATTGCAAACTTACACAAAACAGTAAGTTCACTGTTATGACGTGAGCTTGTGTAATTAGCTCTGTGGGATTCTGTTGTGTTCTCTAATTCCCTTCATTACACCTTATCTATGGTTCACATCCTCCCCTCTCATCCTCCTGTTATGGTTCCTTCTGTTTTCCTTCATGAGCTATTCCAGCTGTAGCGAACATTCCAACGGACAGCTAGTGATGGGTTTTCCTGTCATAAGCTGCGGTGGCTGGAGGTTGTGAGACGAATAAAGGATTTTACTCACTGTACCATGTTGTCGCAACTCATTATTGGCGACGATCTGCTGCTGGTCGGGGCCATTGCAATCAGCCTACTTCCGAATCCTGTTTCCATCACAGCCGGCTAAATGCCCCTTACTCTCTAGTCATTGAGTGCGTGCCGCATCTTGATACTACAGCGCCTTCTTTAAGTGTGGGGAGAGAAGCACTGTTCGAAGGAGAGAGTTGGAGTTTTGGGCTAGGCGGTCTTTCACGTATTCCCTGCCCAAACATGTTCCAAGACTCCGTTCTGTGTCCCGCATTGATGTGTGTTGCCTGCCCAACTGACTTCCGGGACTGCACACTGTTTCTCGCTTCGTAATAATTAAGCACATTTCGGAGCCTCTAGAGGGAGCCCTTAGCCTATTTTGGCTCGTCTCACTGATGGGCACAGCTTTGAAGGAATTCTCTCTAACATTGATGAGTGGATTTTGCCACATCTAACAGCCTGTCACGCTGATGGGCACAGGACTAGTGATTTTAGGAGGTGTTTAGGTTCACGTTGTTTGCTCAAGCTAGTTTCATAGGGAGTAATTTTGTAGTGTATTTCTCCACTTCTGCGACCTGATTGTTTTATAAATTTGAGTGCAGTGACAATTACCTTAATTTTTGGTTATTCATTGGGAAACCTGTCTGGGAGAGGCATTACTGTCAAAGAATTGTGTGGAATTGTTAGTGTGCTTCCACACGCTGTTGAGCATACCCTGTTGTGCACCCGTTGTTGATGCAGAGTGAGTGACTCACGAGGGGTGCCTCTTGGGGGGGCCGACTCCGGCTGCCTGAATCCTTTTGTATATGGCGCTTGACCCATGAGACAGCATTCCTGCCCCTGGTGATCCCGAGATGTCGAGGATTTATCCAGGTGCTAGAATCACTTGTAACAAAAAGCAGAGGTGAGCGGTCCCATTCCCTCCCACCCCCCACCACGTCTTACTTGTGCGGTGCATTCAGGATGGCAACAGGGGGCAACTGAGGGCGGCTGTCTACACCTGGAGCCCCCTGACCCTGTTCCCTGACCCCTTGGAGAAACTGTGTGGGGGTGAAGGGGTCAGGCGAGAATACACTCATGGAGGAGGATGCCTGCCTCTAACATGGCGGCCATGCAAGCCCCAATCATCAGGAGGCAGCAGATGAGGGATCTCAGAAAACCCAGGTGCCTTACCTCGTCATGGCATCTACACAAACAGACTAAACAACTAGACTCCTACCTACTATCCCTCACTCTTAAAGCCCTTACACCACCCACCCACTTCTCTCTACACCGGACTGCAGCTAATAGAGAAGCCCCTCCAACCACACTGAACTCGATGGACTGGCTCATCGAGTTTACGCCAGCGGGGCGGGGGGTGCTCGCCCACCATCCATCCCCCACCCAGCTCTCCGATCATGATATAAACTATGTGATCTTCTTCCGACCGTTGAGACCTAGCTAGCTGACCAATGCCCAGTGGAGCTACCTGTTAGCTAAAGTGGAGATGGGTTGTGGACTCCCCCCTCACCCATCACCTACCCAGACGGATTTTGGGCAGCCTTTCCTTCGTCTCTACCTCGTATCTCTCCCCTAGCCCTTTAACGTTCCCCCTACCCTTCTAGGCTCCTTTTATATCGCCTTCCTATGCTCTTTGTATGTTTTAGCTGACACCTTGCTATTTGTCCGATGCCCGGTGAAGCTACTTGATAGCTAATGAGGAGATGGGCTGTGGACTTCCCCCTAGGACTTGGGGCAGACTTTCCCTCGTCTCGTCGTTGTATCTCCCGCTTACCCCCTCACCCTACCCCTACCCTTCCTGGTAATGAGGTCCGGAAGTACGGAGATTATTGTTTCTATTGCCTCAGATAATGCTGATCTTCACAACGGCATTGAGAGAGTGTAAGTTTTATTTAAAATTATATCTGAGGCCCACATGGAAGAACAGTGCGAGGAAAAGCCTCTTTGGAAACACGCATGGCGTTCAGCACAGTCGTGCTGATGTGCACGGGAGCGAGCTCGTCACAGCATTGTGAGCATAGCTGACAACAGAACAGCCCAGAGACAGAGAGCGTGCTCAGCAGGCACAAAAAGCAACAATTGGTGATTCTGTCCTGTGCCTATTGCTTATCAATGTTGTTCCCTGCAAAAACAGAGCATTCATACACCTGTTTGATCTAGTAAACAGATCAGAAGGAAAAAATAAATAAAATCTAATCAAGTGAATTGTGAGAGTTTCTACTGCTAAATAAATCTTATTATTGGTTTTCTGTCCTTATTTTAACCCACTTGTTGTAATCAACCTGGGGTGGTGTCAACATTATGGCGGGTTTCTCAGCTCCCGTTATGTTTCCGCATAGCCCTGGTGAACCTGTAGTGCCAGAGTAAGATTGGCGAGAAGACTTTGATGCCCATATATAGGCTTTCCTGTTTTCAGTTGCTATTTATGGTTAATTCTGGTGGGGTTTTTTCAGTTTTTTCAATACCTTAAAAAAACAGAGGTTATCAGTGGTTTCACATTTTCTCTGCATTAAAACAACAGAAGAGGTGTTTTTCCGGTGTTTATGGAATTTTAATTTAATTTTAATTATTGCATGCTTTTTTGCACTGATAGTGCATGTGTATAGGTAGCGTGTGCACAGGGTATATGAAGACCAAATACATTTTTATTGCACCAGAATGGACTACAAAGTCAATAGCATTCTTCATTAACTCTAAAAATTGTAAAGATGCTGTCAGCATACCATCTAGCAAGTGACCAGGATCTCTTACAGGGAAGCACTTCAGCTCAGGTATTGATTTTGACAGGCCATCATACAGCTTTTTCATATACATAACTGCTTTACTACAAATACAAACAATATCACTCCAATCTATATTGAACTTGGTAGGAACTTTTTTCAGCAGCATTCTAAGTGACAATGTGTTCCATGTTTACCAAACGCCTGGTGTCATGTTTTCCCCCAAATCTCAATGCTAGGTAACAACATTCTACACTCTACTTTTCACATATACCTGTCATTACATCTTGCATTGAATGTTTAAAGACTGGGGTGTTTGGCAATTCACTTACAATTAATACTAACTCACTAGAAAAGGGGGCTGATGTATCAAAGGATTTCACCCATTCTCTGTCTGTGGGTAAATATGATGCTACATATTAGGAAAGATTCTTATGAAACCAGCCATTTAACCTATCACTGAAATCAAATGCTGCCAAAATTTCAAATATGATTTTGATATTTCCAGATTCTCTGCAGTGCATAAAATAACTAAATAAAACCTAAAACATGCTTCTAAACACTGCATCTTTAGACCAAAGAACACAAAACTGAAAAAGCAGAAGGAAGAAGAGACAATGTTTTAGTGACATACCTGACCAAACAAACCTCAAGCAGAATAATGTTAGGCCAGTCTTCATTGATGCCTCCTTGTATAACAAAGTTACATTGTATTGGCCCCTTCATGAAGAAATTAAAATAACTTTCACTCATCTTTTACTTTCTTTGAATGGCACTTAGTTTGTGGTTGCAAAGGTTTTTTTTCAGTGTTTATATGTTTACATCGGTGATGGCTAGTTTCCTTTCGGTGGGGTTTTATCAGTTATTATAGGTTTAAACCTAAAACCAGATAGCCTACCCATATACAAGCTATTGGAGGTGATATTTTTACTGCAACAAGAAAATTAGCACTCCTTAAACACTGTTTTGGTGAAGAAGGAAGAGGAGTTTAGAAACATCTTACACCCATTCCGAATGAGGATGATATGGAGGAAGAGATGGATGAGTATGGCACTGTAATAAAGCAGCTGACTGAAACATTTGGCAAAACAAAAATGTAGTAGTGGAAAGATTTAAGTTTTTGAAGAGAGGTCAAATGCCTTGAGAATCTGTGGAAAGTTATGTGACCAGTTTGAGGTCCCTTGCAGCGACACGTGATCATAAAAACATTTTAGATATGCCCACCGTGAACACACTGAACTACAAAAGCACACACTGTAGCTGAAAGTAATAGACAATGCCATAGGGATTATCAACAGACTCACCACTAACTGTTCTTGGACCTACTCAACATACATCCTTCCCTGGACCACCTTTCCCCCCGCACAGGCTCACTCGCAAACACCCCCTCCAGTCTCCCCCATGGAATGATATTTTCCGCTCCGTAGCATGTCTGCATTCCCATGGGGTTGCATGTCTGTCCCCTACTGGCAAGGTCACAAACTTACATATCTCTTGTGGCACTGTTTATCGATATGAAGTTGTTTGAATATGAGCTGCCTTAACAAGCTAACATTCATATGACATGGACTGTAGAGCTCTCATCATGTTGGATTGTTGTTCTTGTTTTCCATTTTCACTTTCTTAACTCTCCCTCACCCCCTCCTCCCTTTCTTTGTTCCCTGCACAGCAGGAGTCCACTACCCTATCCTGCTGCAATTTTCACAACAAATTACGTCAGTTATCATTGTAATGCATATAATGTGTCTTGTCGATTGAATATGTACACACTGCAGCTTACATCTTCAAACATCTGATATGCTACTTTATTCTCTGTTCTACACTGTAATTAAATACATTTATAAAATCATCTTTTAAAAATGTTAACTTTTTGGATGAGATTCTAAAGAATCAACTAGTGTTGAAGGTTATGAGAGAGCAGTTGCGTCCGGAGTTGAAAGTTGACAGGCACCGATTGCCCAATATTGGTGAAATGTTACCCACCATTAAGGGAGCCTAGTGTTCACCACGTTGGATTTGTCTTTTTCCTCAGTTTACTATTAGAATATATTGCATACAGAGTCACACCCATTGACAATTTTTATTACACCTGAAGGGGCATATAGGTACATGTGGATGCATTTTTGTTTGGCATCTGTGGCAACTGCTTTCCAATGTGCCATGCACCATCTGTTGAGAGCGATGCCCCAAGTCACTTATTTTCAAGATGACATTTTGATATTTGATAAAGATCTGGATGACCATGACCAACAGCAGTGTTGCAAGTGTTGAAGACAAGTGGTTTAACAATAAAGAAAGAGAAGTGTAAAATCAGCGTGAGTGTAGTGAAATATTTGGGGCATTAGATTGACGAAAATGATATTTTCTCGAAGATGAAATTGGTCACAGCTATTGAGAAGGCCTCTTCCTCAGATTACAAGGACCACTTATGGTCAGTTCTTGGTTTAGCTGAATATTGTTCAAAATTCATTTCAAGGTTTGCAGATAAAACTAAATGCATGCGTAAACTTATGTCAAAAGGAAAAATGTTTGTGCGGGAGAGTGAATGTGAGGAAGAGTTTTGTTTGTTAAAAAAAATGTATCGCTCCTGCCCCATCACTTAAACCTTTGATAGTAATGACACCAATATTATCAACACGGATGCAAGTAGTGTTGGTCTGGACGCGGTGATGCTGCAGAGTTGTGATGGGGTAGAATTCATTATTGCTTATGCCTCCAGACTGCTGAGGGCTGCTGAGAAAAATGATTCCACAATTAAAAAGAAGGCACTGGCCTGTTGGTGGGGAGTGGATTACCTTATACAGTATGTGTGGGCAACAGAGTTTAAGAGCAGGACAGACCATGGACCATTTTAGAATGCGTTCTCTACAGGGGGTCCAGAAGGATTTCTCCTTGACTTGTGTGATGGGTGATGAGGTTACTAGAGTTTAATTACAGATCAGAATATGTTTCTGGTAAGAACAACGTTTTGGAGGATTGTTAATCTAAGTTGACTGCAGACGGGATGGAGAGGAAACTGAGGAAAAGGACAATTGCTGGGTGGCCAAGGAGATGATGATTGCAGAAGGAAGAGTATCTCATGAAGAATGGACAAGTAAGTGTCTTGAATCAGGTTTTGGTGTTGCAGGAGGTCATGTAATACCTTATTGAGGGCTGACTAACTGAAGGGCAAAGATTCTAGTGATGCAGAGTTTTTTTGTCAGGTGAATACTGAGTTGTCTGTGATAGATGGCGTGTTGCTGAGAGGAGAGTTGTTGGTGGTGCCAGTTAAACTGAGGGAGAGAATTGTGAAACGTGAGCATAGGGGTCACATTGGCATGAGTGCCACTAAAAGGTGCATCCAAGCTGAGTATTTGTGGTCAGAACTTGACCGGGATGTTGAACACTGCATTAGAGAATGTGTGCCATGTGCTTGGAGTTATAAGTCACAAAAGTTGGTGAAATACCCTCCAGTTGTATCAGATAAATCTGATGGTGCATGGAAGAAAATTGCTGTTGACTTTACAGCACCACTGTACACTTTGGGTAAATGTCCAAAGTTTGCCATTGTAGTGGTCAATTAATATACTTGTTGGCCAGAAGTTAAGTTCACTGACCATATTACTGCAAAAGTGCTGGTGAAATTTTTTTGTGAGTTGTGAGACACAGAAGGAGTAGCGGAAGTTATTGTAACAGACGATGAGTAGTTTGTGTCTGAGACTATATAAACTTTTTGGAAAGGTATGGTATTGAGCATGTGCGGTTCGCAGTATATTATACACAAAAGAATGGTTTGGTGGAGAGGTGGAACAGAAAGCTCAAAGAAGGGATACAACTGGCTCTTAGTAGTGGGATAGAGTAGAGAAAGGCAGTGTGCATGTTGTTGTGGTCATATTTTTCTACTATGCATGCGTGTAAATCTCAGTTTGAGTTGATGAGAGGTCGCAAGCCCAGGGCTTTGTGTGGCGAGGAAGACAAGTACCCAGGAGGATTTTGTGAATGGAGTGGATTATCAGGTTGGTGACTAGGTTTGGGTTTTGAAAGGACAAAAGGCGAACAAATATGAGTCTACATTTCTGGACCTTTGGTCATGAGGAGAGTAAACAGATGTATATAGTTGCTTAGTGATGGAAATGTTTTGAACAAGGGAGTTGTGAGAGTCCCTAATTGTTTGAAGAAGTTGGAGTGGTTGGAGAGTGGAAGTGTACAGTGTGATCCTGATGGTATGGTAGCAAACGAGAGGATGCTACGTGACCAAAGTGAGATTAAATTGCCCCGAAGATTTGATGACTATACATTGTACTGATGTGTTGCAGAAAGATTAATTATGTAATGTGTTGTGTTTAAATGCTTTTTTGGGGGGAATATATAATTCTCATTGTATTTTAGTATGCAGTTAATATCTTAATACTATTTATTACTAAATCATTCTTTTGCTGTTGTAGGGAGGGGGATCTCTTATGTCATTATCTCCGTGGGATTCTATTCTAGAATGGAATTCCAGGGAGAGGAGTTTTGTCGGTTATTTTTGTGTTGAGGAGTTACTCTCGGGCGGTTTGTACCAACTGAGTTTATTCTGAAAATAAAGGAAAACTTCTTACCGCCTTTATGTCACATCACTTCATTTACCTCTGTGAATCTGGCCCAAAGTGTGTAACTTACTGGTGTATATCTCATTTCCAGTGTGCTGGAAACAGCAGCATGTGAAAACGGAGGATGGTCTTGCAGAGAACGTGCAGTGAAGGGAAACCTGCTTGCTCAAGATAAGCACTTAAAAGAAAACAACTCAAATGCCTCTAACCTTCTAGTGGAGTCAGCCAGTAAGTCCCTAACTTGGCACCCAGGCGGAGTGGGCTTTACTAGCAAAATTATCAGGGTCAGGCACTGTAGGTAGTTGTGCGCCCACAGGAAAAACCAAGGAAGTTGCTAGAGTGTAGTGGAAACTTGCAACACAAGGTATGGAAACCAGGAAAAATACTGCTGAACGAAAGGGAGAAGGGCACTCAAATGGCTATGCTTGGAAGTCTGCATAAAGAGGCTAGCCCTATTCAAGATCTTTCTCTCCCTCTCAGTTTCCCATTAAGGCCCAGTAATGTTCCTTTTTTTTGGCAGAACGTGATGCGATCGATGAATGAGCTGATGAGAGATTGTGGTGGGTGGCGGTAGACAATCAACTGTTGGTGTGAAATATCTGATTGCCAGTGAGCTTGAGGCCAAAAGAAAGAACACTAGACTGCTGTGGATGTAAGGAGGAGTAGTGAGAGCACGTGATTCATCTAGAGGGTGAGCAGGACCGAAATATAGTGACTCAATTTCATGTAATGTTAGCGCAGACAGCAATAGGCATACGGGCCCCGCTAAGCCAGAAAAATGATTACATTGCCATAGTGCCAGATAACATCTACCCACGGTGGCAGGGGGTCAGGATGGGCACACTTAGTAAAGGAAGGTATCTTTGCCGGTTGTAGAGAGTGATGAATTGTCTCACTGTGATATATATGTTTTCAGCCACTGTTTTGAAAGCTCTATACAGACCCACTAGCTACACTGACTTTACCATACTTAATAATGGTTGGTCTCAATCAGATACGTAAGGTGTAAATTGTGTTATGTGCTGTAATCACACAAAGTTAAAAGAACTATCAACTTTTGTACTCACAGATAGTTTTAACACGATTTGGGGCTGACCCATGAGAATGAAAAAAATGTCAAGCAAATGGAGGTGAAGTATGGAGTATCATCAAAATCTATTAATACTCTCCATCACAGTAATCACCAGGAATAATTTCCTTTCAATAGTTCATAGTGACTTACAACACCCTACTATACTCCATGCTCATACCACTCCAAATATGTATCTTATGTCACAGAGCAACGGATACTGACAGTGAGAAAAGGGGAGTCATTTATAGACTATTATAAAAGTTAGTATGCTCACCATATAATGTAAAGGATACCCGTACCGTACAGTATAAGGATATTGCAAGTTACAGAGGAGTTCCATAACCATTTAAAGGAATGAGGCTGAAGGCTGAATTTCTTTATAAGGATATTGAACTAAAAGGTGACTTGCAGTATCCTTCTCATGTACGGTACAGGGTACTTTATCCCTATTCAATACGTGGTCACACCATCACCTTTCACACAAATCACTTAAAACCTTGGTACTTAACGCTTTCATATGAAAGACCAAGCATCTTTGCAAACATGAAGAATAAAAATAAAACTTCTAGTGAAAAATTAAACACATCAAAAATCTAGATATTTGTTGCAGACAGATATTAGAAACAGTTCAATACAAGTATGTTATACAAAACAAGCTGAAGTAGCTCAGAACATGTAGAAACAAGCACAAAGATTCTAGCTTTTCTCTATCTAAGGAGTGCAAAACATGCAGTATTTTGTATTGATTTGTATAGGGCACTAATCACCCAAGATGGTATCCATGCACTTGGGCAGGTGTGAAGGTTTGTGGTCCCCAAGGTGCTTATACAGAGAGCCCGGTCTTTATTTTCTTGCAGAACTCAAGAAGTGAGGAGGAGGCTCTGATGTGTTGAGGGAGGTGTTCCGTGTTTTGGGTGCAATGTAGGAGAATGAGCGGCTTCAAGCTTTGCTTTTGCGGATGCAGGGAATGTCTGCGAGTGAAATTGAGGCAGGGCGTAGGTATCTGGTGGGCTAGTGAATGTGTATGTGGCTATTCAGGTATTCTGGTCTGTGTTGTGTAGGGCTTTGTTTGTGTGTGTGAGAAGTTTGAATTGGCTACACTTGTAAGCATATTCTCTCTGCTTGTCATTGTAAACTAATAAAATAGAGCAGAAGAAAGAAAAGCAACGTTCCGTTTGTTACTGTAAACAGCTCCTTTAATTATGCTGCGTGACCTGCCTTTGACCTTGGCTGCTGGCTCTGCCTCGACTGTAAAAACTTTTTAATAGTGGAATTCTGAAGTCTTTTCTTTTTTATACTGCGACTTGCTACACAAGTAGGGGATTATAAAGAAATTAGTAACTGTCATTTATACAGGGATTACAGAATCCCATGTATTGTAAAGACAGCAGTTACACACGTTTTACAGGGATTGTAGTGTTCCATGTATTAGGAGAGTCAGGGCTTTACTACCTGTGAGTCACTCAGATCTCAGATCTGCTGCGGTCATCTGTCAGTTAGAGGAAGCGGGAGCGCCAAACACGGTGCTTGGGTCCAGGGATCTGTTGCTGATTCCCCTGAGGAAAAAGTTTACTGATATTTGGGATTGCTCGCAATTTAACCAGATTTACTAGTTGTCACCCCAACTAGAAGTTGTTCAGATAGGTCAATTAACAAATAGATTTGTGATTTCATCAACTTCACCTGTGAGAGGAACGCAGATTGTAGATGACCTGTCTAAGTAACAATTTGAATGACTTTATTTGATATACATTGACAGATATTAATTCAGATACAGGGATTTCATAGCAGGATCAGTAAAAATGTAAAACACACTTTAATTCCTATAAAGGGAAGCAATAGCCTTGACAGACTCAAGTCCAGCACAAAGTGCAAGAGACAAAAAAATGATATTGGACACTTTGTAAAAGTGGCCAGTGATAAAAGGATGAATGAGGATAGGGGTGAATAGGAGACGGAGGATAGTATCAGTTTCCCTCCCGGGCAACTATAAAATCTCAAAAATACCTACCAGGGATTTCTACCCACATGCTAAAGGGTCACAGTCTTTTGAGCAACTTAAATACAAATATATCCCTGGTGATAGACTAGTAGCTTTAACTTGTGCCTAGACACACTCATTATACATGGGAGCTGAGGAAAGAAACCGGACTTTGCCCACAGTACAGGTCAAAATGATAGACTAGTAGGTTTAACTTGTGCCCAGTCACACTCATTGTACATGGGAGCTGAGGAAAGAAACCGTACTCTGTCCACAGTGCAGGTCAAAAAGGGAGAATACCGTAAACCTAGAGTTCTGGGAGTTCACACTAGTCAGAGATAACATTTCACAGTATATTACTTTAATAAATAGGATTGACAAGCGGGGGCGTAATGCAGGCTTATGCGCCCCTGCAACGCAAGGGAGACTCCACCCATCAGGGGCCCTCAAGCCCTTCTGAGGGGCCCCATTCTGCCTAAAAGCCAATGAATAATTGTGAGATATGGGAGACTAGGGGCCCCTCATCACATTCTGCATGAGGCCCCCGTCATTTAACATTACGCCACTGTCTCCGAGCATTAACAGAGATATACCAGCTCCATGTGAAGTGGATCTTTTCACTTCTGGGATGAATGACCAGTTACCCAATTATTTCAGCAGGGGGCTGTGCCAAGGGTGACAAGAGTGGACACGTTCCTGCAGAATTAGGGCACAGTGATCAATTACGTTTTTCCACCCTTTGTAAGGATTGTAACGATGGTAACCAAAATCAGGAGGCAGACAGTTAACACAATCTTGAAGGCACCCTTGTGGCAATTTCAAGTGTGGCTTCCTTTTCTGGAACATTTCCAGGATTACAAATTCTTCCTTCCTCATTTTCCAACCCTGCTGACAGATCATTGTGGGCGGTTATACCACGGTAGTGCTAGAAGGAACACTCCAGTTAATGGCCTGGGAGATTATGGAGGATGATGGTTGGTCTCAGGCTTATTGGTGCTGGTTTCCTCGTTCATTCGCCGAGCATGGGCAGAGAGTCAGGCAAATGTGATGGTTTAGCCTGGTAACAGTGGACATGTTGGTGACTTGAACAGGATTTTGATCCTAGCTGTGCCTCGGCCTTTCCCTAGGCCCTAAGTCTGGCCTCATAGCGCTGCAACAGCAATGAGACACACACACACTATCATCATGTGAGCTAAAGACCCAATGCGGTCTTCGTATGTTTATTAGATAGCCTCTGGCCATGCCTGGCCAGAGGATGTACAGGGTGCAGAACTGGGGCATATCAGCACAGCAGGGAGGTGCTTGGTGACTGGTACATCCCTCCCCAACTTGGCATCGAACTTCTCTGTCATACTTGGTATGGAAAGTCTCTGAGTTTTTGGCTCGGAGGTGAATTGAGCCTGAGGTCATACCGCTGACGATCCGGAGCAATTGCTTAGGTTTACAGGCTCTTGGATGCTCTGGGGGTGTCAACACTAGTGACGCTTGGCTCAAGAGTAGGGCTGCTGGCAGGTGGCTTTTCGGGGCATACCTGATAGTATTAACCATCCTAATCAGTCTCTTGCTCTTCGATTTCCAGAGCTGGCTGGACTGGAAAATCCACTCTTCAGAACCATGACACTTTTCTGGTGACTGTCTCTTGACCCTTTTGAGTGGTGACCATGGTACCATCTGAGCAGATGACTGTCCAGCCGCCTGGTTTGAATGGTGTTTGAAACTTTCATATGGGTCTCCTGTCCCTTATCAGGACCTGGTCCACGGGTGAAAGTATCAGAACTCTTGCACAGCTCTTCTTGCTGGCGCACACATTGGTTTGACTGCACCTGGTTTGGGCTCGAGTCAGGTTGTATGGAGGTGTCGTCCATCCTGGGGAGGCTGGAATGGTGTCACGCCTATGTCTGTTGAGCATCAGGGGGCACAGTGAACGTTGTGTGGTACAGTGGGGTATTCCCATAGGAACTTGTGCATGGTACACTCTGGATTGGAGCCTTCTGCAACAGCGATTCTAACTATTTTATTCAGGATGCGCATTGGCTTGCTGCCATTGAGGGGTAATCTGGTGGTGTCTAATCCCCAAATTGTCGAGTAGCTTGATGTGTTTTATCTAGGACCCCGATCAATATTGTGACCTCATGCCCCTATACGGCTATAATCAATACATATCCCTATAATGGCATAAGAATCAGAGCCATATTTCAGTAACTCGCCTCTGCAGTCCATGACAGTCCATGACACAGCAGAAGCCACTTCCTTAGATTCCTAGATAGCACACTGAGATCTTTCGACATACCAAACCCCCAGCAACCTGGGAAAGCCCCGCTTGCTTTGTTTTGATTAGTAATAGAACTCCTGCGAGCACTGTAAGAACGACCAGTTCTTAGTGAGATCTTTATTGACGTCTTATGTCCAAAAACTTACATCAAACTCGGCACCTTTCAGGTATAAATATACCAACGTTGCCTTAAGCAAACACACGGTGGTGGTGAATACTGGAGACGAACAGCTGTCCCCTTGCAGAGAGCCCAGCAGATGCAAGAAGCCCACGGACGCTGCCCCTCCTCCTTGACGCGCTGAGAAAGACGCTGTCTTTTCTCCTGCCGAGAAAATCCAGCTCCGGCGTTTCCAGCCTACCCTTGCGGGTGACTGGGATATCGGGTCCTAAGAAGGAGATACCAGACCTCCTGCATTCTATTCCAGAGGTTCGGCGCTGACTAAACCCTTAGAGAGAATTCTTGAAACAAACTCTTGGCAAAACCAACTTAACTTAAATTGCTACTTACTCCCTCCCATGTATTATGCTTAGGTCAGGTACACCGGGGTAGGCGTAGTTAGAAGCACCAGTTGAGGTCGTTAGCCAATGTATATATGAATGTATATATTTTATTCCTTTTAACAATCTTATGGCTAAGAAACCATATCAATGCTTTTACAGTATTATTTCGTAATACTCCTTTTTCTGTACGCACTTTTCATAATAACAAGTCTTGCAATTGTGGCAATTCATTTCTCTTGCATGAGAAGGAAGACTGCTCAATAAATAATATATTTTATTGAAAACGCCCGTCTCTCCATTCTCTGCACTCTGATGAAAGTAAATCTGCACAACTGACTGGGTGAAATAGCTGTCTATTGTTTCACACAACTCTAGAGATTGACTCTTATTCTGAGGAGCAAAGTTGTCATGTTTATGCGGTTGTCGGAAGCTGAATCCCTTCTTGTCTGAGCCAGGGAAGCTGATCACTTCCTATTCAGTCAAGAAAGTTTCCAGTGACCTCTGAGCTAGCTGGCGCAAACCTAAATTAAGTCTAACATAGTCAGTAGAGACCTAGAAGATGGCAGTCCTACGTCTACACTACTGTTTATGTTATTCCAATGCGCAGGGCCTAGAGGGAAAATAGGAACTAAACTACATGGCGCCCAACGTTTCGTAAGGCGATAAAACTAACGCAAGACGTTAGAGTAACTCAGTCGTGCTTTTTCACACAGACCCTTTCTCCCGTAAATACTCCAATAGACGTCTGGAGTGGGTGAAAGGTTAAAATCCGCCGGAACTTAGTAGGAAGAGATTCCTATGTAGAGTTTCTGGTTTCGTCAACGTTGAAGGATACAGTGTTCCAAAATATTGTGCACCTAATCTTTTGTTTCCTAGGAAACCCGCTCTGCAAACTTTCATTAAAACAATGTCAAATAATGGCGATAACAACGGAACGAATGAAGTCGCAGTAGATGCGAATCAACTAGGTTTCGATGTTACAGGGATTAATGAACCGGGTGCAATTATCATCCCGGCAAACATAAGAAAAACTATAACTTTAAAACTTATAGAAAACGTACTGACAGCACGAGGTGGTACAGTCATTTTCTTGATAGAGGCACACGAATATCGGCAGACAGAGGTATTCTATTCTTGGATAAACTTTCCAGCGACAAACGCTACAACACACGAGTTCCACTATTACAAAATAGAGGAACCACCGGAAGAGTATGCTCCTTTCGAGGAGATTGAAATCCCATTAAAATACCAAGAGCACCTGCTCTGGTTTAAAGGCGCCCTAAAACATAATGATCACATCACCAGGCTCGGTCCACTAGGTAGACCAGGAGCAACGTGGCCGGTTCTAGCCAGCTACACACCACATCCAGACATTGATAAAATGTCAAAAGAAGAACTTTTAGCACAGCTAAAATTATTAATTAAAATTCACAGACAGTTAGTCCAATATGTAATGCGGACTGCAACAGTCCAAACAGCTGTTAATATTCCACAGCTAACCCCTCATCAGGGGAACACAAATAAAATTACACCACAGAACATACAATCATGTCTTGGAAAAACTCCCATAAATCGGGAACAAATTCCTTTCTCGTTAGCACAGAAAATTACTCAAATAGAGGCAGTATTCCCGAATACTACCCCTATTGAGAAACACAGAATTCTGACTATCTGCCTTCCAATGGGGGTCGCACCATATGTGGAGGACTGTGACACTTGGGGTACAGTCTTTGCTTCCATTTACACAAAAACACATGGTGTTCCGTCCATGGCGGTAATACCAGATGTGCTAAAACAAATTCAGAATGAATACGGTCCAGAACCTGCTTTAACTCTTGGTATGAAATGACTGAAAGACTTCAAGCAGGTCTCGGCTATATTACTAGCCAACATAAAAGGAGAAGCAGCATCTGTGGCGATCCACCAGAAATTGAAAGAAACAGATATAACAGATCAACCAATTGAGCTTGCCAGAATAATAGAAAAATGCTATGAAGAATTAGGTAGAGATAGTTTGGGTGGGAAACCAGTAAAACCCCAACTACTCGAAAATCCTGAAAAATTATTTATTAAAAATAATCTAAACACTCCTAAAAAGAGCTGGGATGGAAATAAACAATCCACTCCCAGAGAAAAAGTTTTCCAGTCCAGAGGAAGGTCTCCTCGACGGAGGGAAAGAACTCCTAATCGAGAACACCAGTCTCCCCAGAGGGAGCACTCTGAGAAAAGATATAACCTTAGAAATAGGGACAACTTGAAAAAGCCTGATAGATATCAAAGTATTGATACACGTCCCTCTCTATCTTTTTCGCAGAAATCGGAAAGAAGAGGACGTCAGATCCAAGGGAAGAGCACACCAAGTCCAAAGACAAGGAACCTGCTCAAAGTAAAAAATTACAATTTCCAAGAAAGAAGATAGCCAGTATTAGAGTAATCGAACATGCCGAGAATACTGAGGACACAGCTGAAAAACGGAGAGTGGGCACAGACAATGCTAGACAGTGCAGCAGAAATCAGCATAGCTCGCAAGATCCTGATGAGTCATCTGGAGACAGTGGACACGAATGAATACATTCAAGTAGAAACTGCAGATACCAGAGTTAGCGAACCTCATAAGATATACGAAATAACATTGCGTATAGAGGGAGATAAGACTAGGAAAATAAGGGGTCTGTTTTGGGATAACCTCTCAAAAGGCTATGACATCCTGTTAGCTGAGAAAGATTAGCCCCCAAAGTTTGTCAGGGAGTGCCCACATGGAGAAGAAATGATTATGCCTGCCTTCTCAAATCACATTCCAATTCACACTAAATATATATATGCAAGGAAATGGGCAGTAGCCCAGGCACCAGCATTATATACAAAATCATGTAGGATGGGATGAGGACTCTCCTCCTCACAAAATCCAGTTAAAATGTCAACCAACTGCACAAAGGCAGTACCCAATTAAGCAAGAAGCTAATAAACAGGTCAGGGAAATTTTAGATCAACTTGAATACCAAGGGGTAATTGAAACATGCACCTCTCAAATGAACAATCCTTTGTTTCCTGTCTCCAAACCGGACGATTCGTATCGTCTAGTCTTGGACTACAGACACCTTAACTCCTGTTGTAAAACATTTGCAGTACAAAATTTGCATAGTGCTGCGCTAATGAATAACATAGTTTGCAAAAAATACAAAACAACATTAGACATATCTAATGGGTTCTTTTGTCAAAATAATGCACCAGAAAGCAGGTACTTGACCGCTTTCTCAATAATGGGGTCACAGAAAATTTCTGTAGGCTCCCACAGGGATTCAAGAACAGCCCAGGACTATTCTCAGCCAGAGTAACAGAGTTACTACAAATGTATGATGATGAGGCATTATCTTATGTCGATGATATCTATCTCACAGACGACGACTTGGATACTCACTTGAAAAGGGTGAACACCATAATACTTGGGTTCGCAGCAGAGGGTTACAAATTCAACTTTAAAAAATCAAGAATTGCCCATCTAACAGTCTTATTTTTAGGATACAAATTATCAAGTGAAGGAAAAAGCCTAGCGGACAACTTCTTAGAGAAGTGCGCTGTACTCCAGGCACCAAAAACGCTGAAGAACTTACAATCGATTCTACGCTTCCTGAATTTCGGAAGAACTTACATACTAAACTATGCAGAGAGGATTAAACCTCTCTACGAATTAATAAAACCTAATTTTAAACCAATCAACTAGACTCAAAAACATACCGAAAGTTTGAGATCACCTCAAACAGACATGTTAGCTAAAACAAAATTAGAAACACGTGACAATACACGCAACCTTGTAATCCGGGTCATCCCAGGAAGATGCGGATTCACGTACCTGACCTCTAATGAGGGAGAAACGGTACCAATAGCTTACAAATCACATTTGTACACACAAGCAGAAAAAACATTCAGTCTCACAGAAAATACTGTAAAGGCAGTTGAAACTGCTGTAGCAAGAGAACGAGCCCTAGCCGAAGGCAAAAGAATAACTGTTTTCACAGCAGAATCAGCCTTCAAGGCACTATTCAGCCCAGTAAATCTAAAAACAGTGGCACTAGATCCGAAATGGATACAGTGGGAAAATTCTCTTGCTGCAGAAGACGTGAAATACTATTTCGCCCCGAACATGAAAAAACGGAATGATTTAAAATATGAAAAAGAATATCCTCTGCCAATCGAAATTCTCCCTCTAGAACAGTACTGATGTATAATCTATACAGACAGAATTGTACAGCATTACAATGTAGAAGATAAATCCTACGATGCAGCCTGCGCGATTGTTAAAGGTCGCTGGCTCTGCGGTAAATTCAGACCGAAAAAAACAAAAACTGAATCACTGAGAAAATGTTCGGCTCAGTGAGCTGAAATCAGATCTTTAAAGATGGCGCTTGAAAATGCCGAACGTGAATTCCCGACACTAATTGTGTGCGATTCGCATTTTTGCGTCAATTCTTACAATAATGATTTGCAGAGCTGGGTTCAAAATGATTACAAAGACGACACAGGTGCCACAATCAAGCATAAAATGCTTTGGAAACAAGTAGTTCTTTTACAGAAAGAACTACAAAAGACTCACGTGATACACACTCTGAGTCATCAACGTGATGGCGTTCACGTTGCAGGGAATTCATTGGCTAATTTAGCCACAGCGGAAGCAACTAAACCGGCTTCCGTAGTCACAAAAAAACGTTCAGAAAAATACATAGATGGGGAAACCATGCTGGCGGTAAAAACGTCTTCAAAAGGCAACTGTGCAGCACTACCTGTGAACTATCCACTCAATTATACATATGTAATTGATGCAAACTCCCTTCCTTTTGCTCGAATCCCTGGAGTGGGGAATAGAGTAATTCCAAACACGAACCGGAGAATCTTATTAATAGCAGACGCACACATGGGTGAAGGTCCAAGGCACAAACAGATGAAGGAATCTCTGACTGAATTACAATCAGAATACTGGTGGCCGGGGATGAGCCTGCACCATTATAAATTTGTAAAGAACTGTCCAGACTGCGACAGAGAGAGCAGTAACGAGTCAAGCGGAGTAATGCCATGGACATTTCTGAAGGTGGCATAGGGCTATCTACACATGCAATCCAGCGTCCTATTAATTATTTTAGACTACATTCACTTAAAAAACGTGGCCCCAGCGCTCGGCTGACGCCAGAACTGTTATAAAATATTTGCGAGTCTTTATCGGCACATACGCAATTGCCATGCTCCATTATGACCAGGGTCCTGCTTTTAGCTCTAGAGCTTATAGGGAGGCCATGACCAGCATGGGCATTGGATTGCGGTTCTCTTGTCCCTTCCATCCTGAGGGAAACGGGGTAGTGGAAAGAAAAAACCGAGACATAAAGCAATCTATAACGGCAAAGGTATTAGGTTCGGGTGATGGGTGGGTCCAACATTTAACAAGTGTTTAACGTAGACTTAACAACTTGCCAAGAAATTCTCTAAAAGGTTTCAGCCCGTACGAACTATTGTTCGGAACTAGAATGTATGTTCAGGACTTAGATAGTCTTGCTTCAGTGGTAGAAGATAAGAAAAAAGACTTTGACATCAAAGATCGTTTGGCTGTTTTACAGGACTTAAATGAAACAAGAAAAGCCCTGAGCAACATAAAGTTAAAGCAACAGCCAACCACCACTGAAGACACACCACCTGTCCCAGCAAGACCTGTCTGGATACCAAAGATTGGGGATCTGGTCAGAGAAAAAATAGCGGTGAAGAAGGAATTTGGGCCTTCTTACAGAAAACCAGTACCTGTCTTAGCAATCAACGGAACAAGATCAGTAGTACTACCGCCCCTTGCTGGTAAAAAGAAGAACAGAGTTGTATCAATCGACCTGGTAAAACCACAATCATGTGGCCTATAATCAATAGCAGGCCCAGTGGACTCCCAAGAAGTAACAGAATACCCAAATTTGCTAGTATCCAAGAGGTTCAAACTGAAAGACTAATCACATTTGATAAACCTGTAGTGAATAAAAAAGGACTATGCAGAAATGCCATGGAACTTGTGCCTCTTGAAACCCAAATTGAAACATTTCATCATGAAACACCAGTCTACAATGATGTAGCATCAGAATGTGCGAATGAAAGGCAAATTGAGAAAACAATTCCAACAATCGACAGAACTGCATCTGGCTACTTCATCAATTTCGACAACTTTTCTGAAGATCAAAGCGACCCTGAAGTGACGCCAGAAACAAAGACTTTTAAAGAAAGTGCAACAGAACTCTTTCATCAAGTCAAAGAAACATATCTTATTTCTCCATGGTTAGAATTTTGGATTGGGCTAGGTGTATTTTTTCTCCTGCTTTGGCTCATCATGGTACTTTGTTTGGGAAAATTCATTGAGGGAAAATACAGTTCAATGGACACAGCAAGTCAGAACATCAACTTTGTTCTGAAGCCTCACATATCATCTCACATCGAGAAAAGAGAACTATCATCAGTAAATGTCACAGCCATTCCAATACCCGGCGGGGTAGTTTGGGACAAGACAGACTATGAAATATATGGCCCGGTCGAGCTCTTGAAATATCCTCACCAATTTAAGGTTTCATTAAGTGACTTTGTAAAACCAAGTACATTCTCTGATGATTGGGACTTTAAAAGTATAAATGATATGATGTCGGATTTAGTTTTATCAGCAAAATTTACAGAACATGATTATTTGCAAGGTTCATCTAATTATGAACAGATGTACTGTTTTTTCACATTATGCAGACCACTATTTACATAAATCTGCCCAACTAAGAAATGTTTTTAAATATAACCAATGGGAACATTGTGCTACTCCACCTAAAAGCAGTTCAAAAACATTCTATGAGAAATTCCAATACTTCTCAGGGATGCAGAATGCAGAAACATTTTATTATAAACTGTTGGATAAAACAGGGACAAAAAGCATGCTGACAAATACTAAATTGATATATTCAGAAGCATTTTATGAAAAAATGATTACATTTGGTTTTGATTTCTGGAAAAATAACAGTGAAACAAAAACCATCTGGGGTACAAAAGATTGTACCCCAGGCTGTAAATAATGCTTTTAGGTACAAGGCCCAAAAGCATTATTTACAGCCTGCATGATCCCAGAACAAATAATGTTCTTGAATGACACAATTCAACAACAACCTGTCTTGGCCTAGCCAAGATCAAAGACCTTAACAAACCGTCTATTCCAAAGCCAATACCTGATAATGCAACCACAGATATTGAAGTAGACGTATCCCAAATTTTAAACGAAAACAGAACACATCCTGATTGGAAAAAGTGGTTAATCTGGCCTACAGACACGAATAACTGTCAAGATAGATTCCTGAACAAATTACAGGGTTTAAAAATGACCAGACCAGACCCGAGATCTCCCAGAGACAACATCCAGAGATAGTAACAACTTACAGTGTAGGGAAACTATGCCTTGAATGGCTACAAACATCCACACTGGCACAAATTAAGCAACACTTGTCTTTACTTAAAGATGGTGCTGATTTGCGCAATTTCATTATGGGACCACGCAAACAGCGTCAAAAACGTTTCATAGCGGAAAGCATATATGCTGCATACAACAAGGCATGGAAAGAAACTCAAATTGAAACAGCCGAGAAAATACGAGAAATTGATCTTATTAATTTGGAAAAAACACTTTCTGTTGTGGACAATGGGTTAATGACTCTGTCCTCCAGAATATATTCACTTGACAGTATTGTATCATCTGCAATTGATATAATAGACCAGGACTTGCTAATGTTACAGCATGGCCAGTCCCAATTACGTTCTATTGTACAGCTAGGCTGGACGTTGCAGAATCTCCGTTCAGGCTACGTGCCGTGGCGTTTAATCAACACAACGTCATTGTTTTCTATCTTTAACCTTACTGATAAACAAATCAGTTTGGCACAGAAAGGAGCAGACTATACAATCCTGAGCATCGAAAAACTTGAGAGATTACCATTGACAATGTCAGAAAGACCTGTCATTGAATGGATAATACACGGGATTATCACAATTCCGATAACAACTTTCCAGTTTAAAAATTGCCTTGAGTATATACCGGCAGGCCAGTATGAAAAGTTGGGTAAAGGATACATTAAGTCATCCTGGAAATTACCTTATACACACACATGCTATGGTGACAACAACAAAAATGTATTTCTTAGTGGTAATGAGTGTAAACAATCACTAAGAGGTATACTTTTGTGCCAAGGTATTAACTTACATGGGGCCTGTGAGGGTACTTCAAATAACCTTACATGCCACAAGCACGGCACACCTGCAGCACAAATAGAGCCATTCTTTAGGCAACTTTCTAACGGGAGTTACGTTCTAATAACGGATCACAGCTGTTGTGGCTTGGTCCCAGGGAAAGCATATCTCTTAAGCGTGAGTTCCATGGTCACTTGCTGTATGCAAGCATTGTATCCAAATGGCCCTGGAGACTCAGTGGCTCCGATTTGGCCTCCTTCGAATATCTCTTTTATACGAATTGATACTTTAAGCAGAATGAAGTCTGTGCTTTTGCAGACAACAGTGCCCATCACGTCATCAAAAGAGACGTATGATCTCCAAGTTGCAAGGACAACTGCAGAGATACATACACTTTTATCAACAAATTGCCCGTGCATTTCACAGAAATGCTCAGCCAAATCCTAAATATGTTGAATGCCAGTGGTATCTCGAATGTATTTAAGACAATTTTTTCGGGACTGTTAACACCATTTGAAGCAGTCCTGGGCATCTTTCCCAATTTTGTCCATTCGATCTTTGGCGGCCTACCACTACTTTTGGGACTCGTAGCAGGTATTTTATTTTTGACTCTCCTGCTCTGATATGGCAAACCAAAACGCAGACATGACTCCGGCAAGGATGGAAGAAACGATCCTAGCAATACGCTACCGGGACCGCATAACTAAAGTCCTTGGGATAGCCAGCTAAGAGATCTGAATATGACCTGGTTTCTTTCATTCAGACCTATATGGCAGACCTGCATTTGACCTGTGCTTCGATGTATGCTATGCGGAGAAAAATGCGTGTTAGAACTCTGTCTTGCACTACAATCAGCAGTACCTATGGACGTCGATACTTTGCTAAGTCCGGTAACGGCTCACGCATCGTGTTGTCCCCAGCGGTTACCAATCCTGATGACGGCATTCGTTGAGACTCCTGCGCTACGACTAGGTGGTGGCAGTGAAGCAAGAAATGAAAGCAACATCACCCATTTACGACCTTCTGTGAGCATTGCTGATCCTGAAATCGATGATAGCAATCATTCTCACAACTGCCAAGTTACAGCATTATCGAACTTGGTCGAACTGTCACCTGAATATGTAGACCAATTCTTTGCGAGCCTGTCTGAAATGATGTTCTCCCCTGAACAGAAACAATAACTTTTGGAAAACAATCCGGCACACAGCATTTCCATGAACTCTGAATTCGGCCTTCAGCTTTGATAAACAAAAGCTACTGAAAAGCGTCTTGAACTATTTTTTTTCCCCCGCTCACCATGAAATTATTTTTTTCCAAAATATTTACCTTTTTTCTGGCACACGTACTTTGCTTAAAGTAGAACTATTCATAAAGAACAGAGCTTCTATTTTAGTAGATCTAGAGACGTAATAATACCGCAGCCTCAAGCGCATTTTACATCAATTATATTTATATGTGATGAAATAGTCTCGCCATTCTTTTCTGTATTGAGAGACATTTCATGTGTAATTTTTCGCAAAATCGTTCAACTGAATATATATGCAAAATTTTTTTGAATGATTACTATGCTTGATAACGTACAGTACCTATTCATTGTTATGTATTTCATATACACCATTTCAAATGCAAAATGTATTTTGGGGTGGGTAGGAATACACGTGCTTCTTATTGCTTTAGTTTTTAGTAATTTGATGGACATAAATTCGTGGAGTGGGTGATGTGTTTTATCTAGGTACCCGATCAATATTGTGACCTCATGCCCCTATACGGCTATAAACAATACATATCCCTATAATGGCATAAGAATCAGAGCCACATTTCAGTAACTCGCCTCTACAGTCAATGACAGTCCATGACACAGCAGAAGCCACTTCCTTAGATTCCTAGATAGCACACTGAGTCCTTTCGACATACCAAACCCCCAGCAACCTGGGAAAGCCCTGCTTGCTTTGTTTTGATTAGTAATAGAACTCCTGCGAGCACTGTAAGAACAACCAGTTCTTAGTGACATCTTTATTGACGTCTTATGTCCAAAAACTTACGTCAAACTCGGCCCCTTTCAGGTATAAATATACCAACGTTGCCTTAAGCAAACACACGGTGGTGGTGAATACTGGAGACGAACAGCTGTCCCCTTGCAGAGAGCCCAGCAGATGCGAGAAGCCCACGGACGCTGCCCCTCCTCCTTGACGCGCTGAGAAAGACGCTGTCTTTTCTCCTGCCGAGAAAATCCAGCTCCGGCGTTTCCAGCCTACCCTTGCGGGTGACTGGGATATCGGGTCCAAAGAAGGAGGTACCAGACCTCCTACATTCTATTCCAGAGGTACGGCGCTGACTAAACCCTTAGAGAGAATTCTTGAAACAAACTCTTGGCAAAACCAACTTAACTTAAATTGCTAATTACTTACTCCCTCCCATGTATTAGGCTTAGGTCAGGTACACCGGGGTAGGCGTAGTTAGAAGCACCAGTTGAGGTCGTTAGCCAATGTATATATGAATGTATATATTTTATTCCTTTTAACAATCTCATGGCTAAGAAACCATATCAATGCTTTTACAGTATTATTTCGTAATACTCCTTTTTCTGTACGCACTTTTCATAATAACAAGTCTTGCAATTGTGGCAATTCATTTCTCTTGCATGAGAAGGAAGACTGCTCAATAAATAATATCTTTTATTGAAAACGCCCGTCTCTCCATTCTCTGCACTCTGGTGAAAGTAAATCTGCACAACTGACTGGGTGAACTAGCTGTCTATTGTTTCATACGACTCTAGAGATTGACTCTTATTCTGAGGAGCAAAGTTGTCATGTTTATGCGGTTGTCGGAAGCTAAATGCCTTCTTGTCTGAGCCAGGGAAGCTGATCACTTTCTATTCAGTCAAGAAAGTTTCCAGTGACCTCTGAGCTAGCTGGCGCAAACCTAAATTAAGTCTAACATAGTCAGTAGAGACCTAGAAGACCGCAGTCCTACGTCTACACTACTGTTTGTTATTCCAATGCGCAAGGCCTATAGGGAAAATAGGAACTACACTACAAGCTCTTTCAAACTCTGCCCCCTGGAACGGCGGACCGTTGTCTGTCTTTATTTCTAGCAGTAAGCCAAGCAACTCAAAAGCCCTTTCCAGCACTGGAGCTACGTTGGTAAAAGCTGTTGAGTCTATCACTTCATCAATGGGGTACTTAGAGTAGTTGTCGACCATTACTGCTGTAATGCATTAGTCTGGGATGCTTCCAAAGTTTAGGCTCACTTGAGACCACGGGTAGTGCTTGGTTCCTCTGTGATGATGGGCACCGGCAGTTCTTGGAGGCATGTTGTCTGACTTGAGAGACAGTGTCTTACGGCCTCATCTCAGGCAGCTTCCAGCCCAGGGTACCACACCTTTTCCCTCATCGTGGACTTCATTTGAACGGTCTCTTGATGGACTCCATGAGCCAGTGCTGTTCCCTTTTCTTTCAGACTTTTGGGGATGATGATGGGTGCCTCTTGTAGCATGAGACCTTCAGGTGTGGCGCTCAGTTCATCATTCACTCTTCAGTTTGATCAGATGCTCCTTCTCGAGGCCACGCCAGCTGTTTGCATCTCTCAGGAAGTTCTGCCTTGAGCCTCGTTGGAGAGCCCATGACTTTTACTAGCACTGAGTCAGACTTGGTGGCTTCACTGATTCCCTGGAGAATTAGTGCCTGTGGGCTTGCGTCACCATGCTGATGTATATTTCTGTGGCATCTGAGCTGCCGTGCTTGTCGTCAGCAGGAGCGTTTGGATGTAGGGAGAGAAAATCAGCCAGGTTCTTAGCCCCAGGTAGGTAGATTACTTCCATGTGGTTGTGTTGCAGCTGGATGGCCCAGCGTTTGATTCGCGGTGGGGGGTTTGGTGTTGTGCCACGGAATAGGGGGACAAGTGGCTGATGCTCCGTGACCACACAGAATGGACTGCTGCTGAGGTATAGGGAAAAATCGCCACACGCCCACTTGATAGCTAATTCTTTTCCCTCAATCTGGGAGTACCGGGTCTCCGTAGGCGTGAGATCTTTGCTTGCAAAAGCTAGCGGTGCCAACTTGCCCGGTTGGCTGGCATCAACCAGGAGTTCAGCCTGTCTCTTAGGGTTGCAGTAGGCCATTGTTGTTTTGCTGAGTAAGGCTTCCACTTGTCGGAATGCCTCTTCCTCCTTCTGGTTGCACTGGGCATCTGCTTTCATCAGGGCACTTAGGGGCTCAGCAATAGTCATCAGATTCAGGATGAACCAGCCACAGTAGGTGGTCTGCCCATGAAGCTTCATACCTTGGAGCCTGCCATCAGTGCTAGAAATTGTGTGACGGCATGTGACTTGCATGGGTTATGTTATTTGTACTCCTTGCTGGTTGAAGACGTATCCAAAAAACTTGATAGAGTTCTGAAAGAAAGAACACTTTTCTCTGTGGAGGGTGACTCTGTGTTCCGATAGTCTCCTTAATGCTGCTCGTAGGTTTCTGTAGTGATCTTCAGCAGTTTCAGAATGGATTAGGTTATTTTCACTCACATTCATGATCCTTGAAGGCCTGACAGCATCTCCCTAATGTCATTTTGGAAGACTTCCGTTGCTGAGGATACCCCGAAGTTCAATCACTTATATATGCGCAATTCTAGATGCGTTGAGAATGTGGTGATATAGCTTCTTTCTTCTCCAAGAAGGTGGGGCCTTCTGGCACCCAAGCCCTTGGAACAAGTTCGGAAACTGGTTCATAAGTTCATCCATCTGGAATGCTTTTACGTTTCTTGCCAAAGACACTAGACCTAGGTCTTCTGCTGTGTTGCTGCCAATGAGGGTATAATTTTTTTTGTTGATGACGTGGACAGTTGCTGTGAACTTGCGATCTTCCGTTTTTATCTGTAGCATCATCTTTCCTTTTAACGGGAGCAGAGATTGGCTTCCGTACGTGAATATTCTTGTATTTGTTGATGCCAGTGGCAGTCTTGGTCAAAGGCACTGATACTGCCAGATATCCATTATATTCACAGATGCGCCACTGTCAAAGAGAGCCTTGGCGCTGGATCCTGCAATGTCAACAATGCAGGTGGTTTGAGGCTGTCTGTGTCGTTTAAGGTCATTCATGAACGAGATGAGGAATACTTCCTCTTCATCATCTGGCGAGGAGTCCTCCAGCCGGTGCCAATGGTGTGGTGGCAGTTTGGCAGTACTCAGGGTTTCAACGTCATCCATGGATAGTTGTCTGATAGCCCTGCTTTAAGTTTTTCATTTAGAGCTCCTTCTGCAGAAGGTGACAAAGTGTTTCAACCTTGTGCCAGGCATTCATCTAGGAGGTGTGCACTATGGTCACAGAATCCACAGTTTGACCCTGATGGAGGGGGCATAGATGTCTTGTACTTTCTTGTCTTGCCATCAGTATGCAGTGTGCTTGGTGTCGGCTCGTTGTACCTTTATAGTATTGAGTGTGCTCTGGTTGTTGTGTGATCACAAAGTCCAATTCAGCAGTTCTCGCTGTGGACAGATTGTGAGACCTAGCTAGGATCAGGATGTCATCTAGGCTGATACTGGGTTGCCTTAGGATAAGTCCCCTTTATGTTTTGTTCCTACAGCCCTGGATGAGCTGAGCCCTTACTTCTTTGGGATGATCGTCAGCTGTGCATGTACTATAGTTCACGCAGTCGTGCGTAGAAAGTGTCTACTGACTCTCCAACTTCAGTCCATCCAGAACACCATGGCCAGACTCATCCTCTGCATCCCACGACATGAATACATCACCCAACACCTGCGACACCTCCACTGGCTCCCTGTCGAGAAGAGAGTACCTTTCAAGCTACTCACCCACGCCTACCAATCCCTCCACAACACCGGACCCAAATACCTCAACGAAAGAGTCTCCTTCTACGTACTCAAGAGAAACCTCCGCTCCGCTGACCTCGCAGAAACCCCGTACATCTGCAGAACCAGAGTGGGTGGAAGAGCCTTCTCCTACATCCCAGCAAAGGCCTGGAATGAGCTCCTGATCAACATCAGACGCTTCCCACTCGGCACACCTTCAGGAAGAGCCTCAGGGCCTGGCTCTTCTGCTGACTCAGAGCGGCACCCTCCCTCCCCCAGCGTCTTGAGACCCTCACAGGTGAGTAGCGCATTTCACAATTCCCTGATTTATTGATTGATTGATTGGCTGGCCTGTTGCAGCCTAAGGCATTTAAAATCTGGGTTCAGCTGCGGGTTGAAATGTGCATTGAGTGCCTTGACTGCAGCGCCATAGTCGGTCGCAGCTCCTGTATTAGAGAGGTGCTGGAACAATTACAAGTTGAGGACAGAATAAGGGAATTCAGCGCTCAAGACACAGTTCATTAATAGCTAAATGTCAGTTTGTGTGGTGCTCAAAAGAAGAGGGCTGTCATCCATGCATCCCTTAAATCAAAGAGGCTAGACAATTGACACGAGCCTCTGAGCACAAGCAATAGTGTACAAAAACAGTAATGTGAGTCATCCAGACTTCCATATATTGTCCAGTTCTTTCTTATATTAGTTCAGAGTCCTCTGCCAGCCAAAACGTGCTTTGTCAGTGGGCAATTCACCCCTCGACTTCCTCAGGGATAGGAAGATTAAAAACTCAACTTACACAGACATCTTGTATATATATTTGGATCATTACAGCCTGTGCCAATGTTAACTGATGCTTGTTTAATTTTAGAGAGGACAATAAGTGCAAGAAACCTTCATCATGAAGGTCACACTTTCCATGATTAACATTTAACATAGAAGACCCAGGTATTTTCATGTGACTCATTAATCATTTCTTATGTAGATTGCCACTACAACCAGGAAGTGAAACATAGTTGATTAGATTAGTGTAAACTGTACACCCATGAAGAAATGCAAAGAAGTAAAAAATTTAAAAAGGTAAAAACTACAGGAAAACCAACTGTCTCAATTTCCAAGACAGCAGCAAAACTCATCCTATCTTTAGATATAAGTAACCGTACCAAATTTATAAAGTAGCTGTCTTGAACCAATCAAATTTGAAGAAGGTAAAGTCAATAGTCAGTGCTAATCCAATCTTAGCACATTACCAAATACTGTGATTTACATGGAATTCTCTAGCACATACCTCAAGTCGGGAATATAACATAAAACATGTGTATTTGTAAAGTGCACGTTCCCTCCAACGTGGTCTCCTGGCGATGAATCACAGATGTTTGTGGTTACCCAACTCAATGGTACTCATTTTATCGACCTCAGATGGATGAAAGGCTGAGTGAACCCACCGGGATTTGAACCCGTGGCCATGAGGTCGAACACAGGCCCCTACAGTGGATGCATTAGTCCACTGAGCCACCAGACCCGGAATATCTACTCCCGGTTCAAACCAATTTCAGTAATACGATATGTTCTGTTGGTCCCAAATGTCAACGTTCAGGTGTGTTCGCACCTTGTATATAAATAGTGGCATGCAGTACAAAACAATAAACCCATATTCATACACGGTTCTTACTGTACCCTCTGGCTCAACAATATACTTCTATTATTATAATCTGAGCTATCGGAGGCACCACTGCACTCCCAGAGTGTAGCCCTTTCATTCTTACCCGTATAACAGTCAATGTTCAAGCAACTTCTGCTGTGGCGTGTATGCCTGGTTTAGTATTCTACTCTAGCGTAATCTTGTTTCACTATCTATTCTTTTCCATACTCATGCACGTTCAATACTTAAAGGACGGACTAGTCTAAGACTCCTAGTGGCCCCAACATCTTTGAGTTGGACAATAATTATATAAACCATACTCGTATTGCACATTATATGTGAGTAAGAAGATTCATTTGAGAATTTACAAGTTGTAATTCTTAAGAGTATCAGTAACCCAAGTTGACGCAATCAAATATATAATGTAACTCGTAAGTCCATATATCTTACGGTAAAACCATTGTCACTTCTCCAGATGTCCTAATCACATATGTATTAATGGATTATTTACCCAGCCAGACCCTGAAGTGTGTAAAGTCCTAATTATAAGCCAGCTGAATCGCAAAGTACAGACAACTGCAGGGCACCGCAATGGGTTCCAGGTTTGCCCCTTCTTATCCAAACCTCTTGATGGGGGTGCTTGAGAAGGGGCATATTTGGGGCCAGAGGGGTGCTCAGTGGATTGAACACGTATTATACAGGGGTATTACATCGACGACTGCCTCATGATATGGACGGGCAGTGAGATACAACTGAAACAATTCATAACATACTTGAATCAGAATGATGTTATTATAATGTTCACATCTAACTACAGTAAGAAAAGATTGAATTCTTGGATGTGGAATTATATGTTAAAGGGGACAGGATGCTTAGTAAGCTCTATCGTAAACTAAAGTCATGTAATGCAGCCCTACATGCTTCCAGTTCACACCCTAGCTGTCAAATGAATGCAATACCTTTTGGAGAGATGATGAAGGCTAGACGGAATTACAGTGAGGAGCACAAATTCCAAAAGTGCTTACTAGGCAATGAGACAAGATTTCTAAAAACCGGTTACAGTATGCCAGTGATAAGATCTGCAAGAAAAAGAATGGCAGGAATACACAGGAAATACTCATTGGATACACATAATGATGCAAGAGACAAATCTAAACAGGTACAACTTATTACGGACTATAGAGGGTTATCCTATAGATACCGCAAATGTCTGAGGAGACATTGGCATGTGTTAGGGGCAGACACAATTCTGGAACACTTTGTACCTGCAAGGCCGAGTGTCACATTCCATAGAGGTCATACACTGTGGGCCCTACTAACCCCTATCCATCCCAGATAACAATGGCAGGATAATTAGCTTACACAACAAACATTGGGATTTTATAAATGTGGCAATTGTGTAATGTGTAGGTGGGCTAGGGACAAAACTAAAAGTTTTAGAGATAGAAATATGAAAGAATTCAGTATATGCATCACCCTCACATGTAATACAAAGTTTGTGGTATATCTCAATGTATGTAAGTGTGACCGGTTATACGTAGGAAGAACAATTTGAGCTCTCAAGGACAGAGTGAGTGAGCATATGAGAGCGGTAAAAGTAAGTGATGTCAGATATCCAGTGTCGCTTCATATGACTGAGTGTTAACTACAAGGACAACACAGCAATTGTATGTTTTTTTTAGATTGATCAGGTGCCCATGGACCCCAGAGGAGGCAATAGGGAATTGTCCTTGACAAGGCATGAGGCCATGTTGATCATGAGGTTACAGACTGTGGAATATGGTTTAAATGTTGATCAGGAACTACATTATTTCCTAGAAGACTAAGATATATCACATCATTGTCTATAATCATTAGAAATACACAAGGAGTTGGACCTAATACCCTAATTAGTGTGAACCATATAATCTTAAGCAGAGCTGAAAACGAACTTATATTAACACCTGTATTACTAATGGAGTTTAAGCTATTGCTATAATTCCTATTGTATATATGTATAAGATTTCCATGGTCCTTATGTGATTTTTTGCACATTCATATACTTTGTATATGAATCCCACCATGTAGAACAGTATGTCAAGTATAATTGAAGAATGAGGATCATATTGTGTTCTACAAATGTGCCAAATATGAATCCCTCCATGCTGATCCGTATGTCTAGTATAATTGAAGAATGTGGTTTATATTTTTTCCACAATTATACCAAATAAAGGCATTTGAATTGAGGTTCAGCAAGACTCATGTTTTACAAATTATATATACATCAAGACAAAATAATGAAACACAAATATGAACTGAGAAGGACTGTGATATAGTGACCTAGGTATGATTGCCACTGTGTAACGAGAATGAAGATACACAATTTGGTTAGTATCAATAGTGAGAACGGTATATCATGAACATTTGCGAATTGAGCTGACTCATAGGGGTCGATTAGGATCGCGGACGGAAACGTGTTCCATCCGCCGAGGAAAGTGGCAAGATACTCCGGACCTGGCCGCGGAAAAACCGCAATAGCGATTAGGATCAAATGTGACCGAAACGCCGACCGCGGCGGACGGAGCACAACAATCTCCGTCCGCGGCGGTCGAAGTACACCTGAGGCCGCGGCATGCGGACGGAACCTACAAAACACCGACCGCCGCGTACGCACATGACCAGGAGAACAACAACCTCCCCCGCGATACCTGCGTACTGTCCGTGTCCGCAATTAGGATAACTCCGCAAGTACCCCGGTAGCCACCGCGATCCACGTCCGCGGCGGTAGCAATGCTAGGAGAAACGGTGCACCACAGCGGAAGTCCAACATCCCTACAGTCAAACCAATGGCATACATACCGACAGAATCCATCACCAAACACAGGAAAATGGACGACCACCCACCTGACACATCTAAACCAAACACAAGACACAATGACCCACCCCCAAGAACTGCATAAACCACACCTGACAACACACCCACCTATCACCTGACTGCCAATCAACATTCAGACAGGGCCAACACACAGACTATAAATTAACTCCCACCCACTCCAGAAATCCTCTGCATCACAGCATAGCTGCTAGCAGGAGACAACACTTGGCCAACAGCAAACAATTTAATTCATACACATAACCCACACCCAAACACACCCTGCACACAAGCACCCACCACACCATACCCAAACACCACACACCAGCACCTCCGAAATCCACACAAACACACACCCCGAGCACCATGGCACCCAAGAAGAATCCGAAATTCACCGACACTGAGCTCAGGGTAATGGTCGATGAGATCATTCGTGTGGAACCCCACATCTTTGGATCCCTAGTGCAGCAGATGAGCATAGCTCGGAAGAACAGCCTGTGGGACCGGATCGTCACCAGGGTCAATGCCTCCGGGACCGTCCCGAGGACCAAGCATGAAATCCAGAGGCGGTGGCACGACCTGAAGACCCGGGTGAAGTCCATTAGAGCCAGGAACTTCCTCCGGGCCAACCACACAGGCGGTGAAACCCCCCCGGAGCCCCTACCATACACCGAGTGGGAGGAGAAGGTGCTGACCATCCTGCACCCTGAGACCCTCGATGGACTTGCTGATGGAGAAGAGGCTGGTAAGTACCAACCAAGCACCACAAACACAACAACACGGTGTGCCTCACACAACTCTGAAGACACATCTCACATACCCCAGCCTTGCATGCAGTCCACATACTCACCAACCTCTAAACCACTCCTACAGGCCCCCATGTCCATAGAGAGGGTGTTGGTGGGTGGGTGGGGTGTGTGAGGGGTCACTAGTCCTACTTCCAACAGGCCCCCATGTCCATAGAGAGGGTGTTGGTGGGTGTGTGGGGTGTGTGAGGGGTCACTAGTCCTACTTCCAACAGGCCCCCATGTCCATAGAGAGGGTGGTGGTGGGTGGGTGGGGTGTGTGAGGGGACGGAACTACAAGTCCCAACAGGCCCCCATGTCCATAGAGAGGGTGGTGGTGGGTGGGTGGGGTGTGTGAGGGGACGGAACTACAAGTCCCAACAGGCCCCCATGTCCATAGAGAGGGTGGTGGTGGGTGGGTGGGGTGTGTGAGGGGTCACTAGTCCTACTTCCAACAGGCCCCCATGTCCATAGAGAGGGTGTTGGTGGGTGGGTGGGGTGTGTGAGGGGTCACTAGTCCTACTTCCAACAGGCCCCCATGTCCATAGAGAGGGTGGTGGTGGGTGGGTGGGGTGTGTGAGGGGACAGAACTACAAGTCCCAACAGGCCCCCATGTCCATAGAGAGGGTGGTGGTGGGTGGGTGGGGTGTGTGAGGGGACGGAACTACAAGTCCCAACAGGCCCCCATGTCCATAGAGAGGGTGGTGGTGGGTGGGTGGGGTGTGTGAGGGGACGGAACTACAAGTCCCAACAGGCCCCCATGTCCATAGAGAGGGTGGTGGTGGGTAGGTGGGGTGTGTGAGGGGTCACTAGTCCTACTTCCAACAGGCCCCCATGTCCATAGAGAGGGTGGTGGTGGGTGGGTGGGGTGTGTGAGGGGACGGAACTACAAGTCCCAACAGTCTCCCATGTCCATAGAGAGGGTGTTGGTGGGTGGGTGGGGTGTGTGAGGGGTCACTAGTCCTACTTCCAACAGGCCCCCATGTCCATAGAGAGGGTGGTGGTGGGTGGGTGGGGTGTGTGAGGGGACGGAACTACAAGTCCCAACAGGCCCCCATGTCCATAGAGAGGGTGGTGGTGGTGGGTGGGGTGTGTGAGGGGACGGAACTACAAGTCCCAACAGGCCCCCATGTTCATAGAGAGGGTGGTGGTGGGTGGGTGGGGTGTGTGAGGGGTCACTAGTCCTACTTCCAACAGGCCCCCATGTCCATAGAGAGGGTGTTGGTGGGTGGGTGGGGTGTGTGAGGGGTCACTAGTCCTACTTCCAACAGGCCCCCATGTCCATAGAGAGGGTGGTGGTGGGTGGGTGGGGTGTGTGAGGGGACGGAACTACAAGTCCCAACAGGCCCCCATGTCCATAGAGAGGGTGGTGGTGGTGGGTGGGGTGTGTGAGGGGACGGAACTACAAGTCCCAACAGGCCCCCATGTCCATAGAGAGGGTGGTGGTGGGTGGGTGGGGTGTGTGAGGGGACGGAACTACAAGTCCCAACAGGCCCCCATGTCCATAGAGAGGGTGTTGGTGGGTGGGTGGGGTGTGTGAGGGGTCACTAATCCTACTTCCAACAGGCCCCCATGTCCATAGAGAGGGTGGTGGTGGGTGGGTAGGGTGTGTGAGGGGTCACTAGTCCTACTTCCAACAGGCCCCCATGTCCATAGAGAGGGTGTTGGTGGGTGTGTGGGGTGTGTGAGGGGTCACTAGTCCTACTTCCAACAGGCCCCCATGTCCATAGAGAGGGTGGTGGTGGGTGGGTGGGGTGTGTGAGGGGACGGAACTACAAGTCCCAACAGGCCCCCATGTCCATAGAGAGGGTGGTGGTGGTGGGTGGGGTGTGTGAGGGGACGGAACTACAAGTCCCAACAGGCCCCCATGTCCATAGAAAGGGTGGTGGTGGGTGGGTGGGGTGTGTGAGGGGACGGAACTACAAGTCCCAACAGGCCCCTATGTCCATAGAGAGGGTGTTGGTGGGTGGGTGGGGTGTGTGAGGGGTCACTAGTCCTACTTCCAACAGGCCCCCATGTCCATAGAGAAGGTGGTGGTGGGTGGGTGGGGTGTGTGAGGGGACGGAACTACAAGTCCCAACAGGCCCCCATGTCCATAGAGAGGGTGGTGGTGGTGGGTGGGGTGTGTGAGGGGACGGAACTACAAGTCCCAACAGGCCCCCATGTCCATAGTGAGGGTGGTGGTGGGTGGGTGGGGTGTGTGAGGGGACGGAACTACAAGTCCCAACAGGCCCCCATGTCCATAGAGAGGGTGGTGGTGGGTGGGTGGGGTGTGTGAGGGGTCACTAGTCCTACTTCCAACAGGCCCCCATGTCCATAGAGAGGGTGTTGGTGGGTGTGTGGGGTGTGTGAGGGGTCACTAGTCCTACTTCCAACAGGCCCCCATGTCCATAGAGAGGGTGGTGGTGGGTGGGTGGGGTGTGTGAGGGGACGGAACTACAAGTCCCAACAGGCCCCCATGTCCATAGAGAGGGTGGTGGTGGTGGGTGGGGTGTGTGAGGGGACGGAACTACAAGTCCCAACAGGCCCCTATGTCCATAGAGAGGGTGGTGGTGGGTGTGTGGGGTGTGTGAGGGGACGGAACTACAAGTCCCAACAGGCCCCCATGTCCATAGAGAGGGTGGTGGTGGTGGGTGGGGTGTGTGCCAATGCCGACTGAATGTCAAACATAAATAAATGTACACGTTTAGCCAACATGACTCATCCTCACATTTTTGTTTTGCAGGGGATCCTAATCTGACTGCTGCAATTAACACCAGGCCTCCAGCATCCCCACACTCTGAACTTTCAGGGGACGATTGTCCAGCCACCTCCGGGGCAGAGGATGGTGCCGGATCAAGCAGCCAGCCAGGGACCTCTGGCACGCAGGTCACACCTGCACCAACAACAACAACGGGCTCTGGCATCACCACAACACCGGCTACTGTGACCTGCACAGCTACCTCCAGCACCACCTCCACCACCACTACTACCACCACTTCTGCCCCTGCCACCCTGCCCAACCCACCGGCCAACGCTGGGGCAGCGCCATCCCAGCCACGCAGGGAGAGAGTGAGGCAACCCACTAATGCAAGGGCAGATCCTGCAGCCAGGAGCACGGCGGAAAGAAGGCCTGATGACACTACACTCAATGCTGTGCAACAGTGTCTTGAAGCACTAGTCCGGGTGGAGGCGGGCTATGCACGTAGCCAGGCACATGCAGACCGGGCCCACCAGGACTTTGTGGACAACACAGCGATGTTGGGGGCCATTGAGAGGCGGCTTAGCCAACTCGTGGACATTTTTAGCACGAGGGCATCCGCCAACACCACCCACCACACCCCCCCTCAAACAACGGCACCGGCAACAACACCGCCACCGCCACCTGCGCCCCTGGCGGCGGATGTGGTACCGGATCAGCCTGCGCCCCCAGCTGACTCCGTCCCGACACAAAGACGGAGGGGCCGTCCGAGGCAGGAAGTGGGCGAGAGCAGTGTCGGAGCTCCTGCCACACGCTCCAAGAGGAGTCGACATTGACGCATTGGAGTACCTGAGCCTGCCATCCATCCTGGCAACTATCCGGTCCCACCTGGCACAGGCCTGCTGCACTAGGCACACACCACCCTACGTGGTGTCTGCACGGACATCTCATCTTCCATTACCTTGGACTGTCACTCCCCCACCCCTTCACTCCTTTGTAAATATGCACCTACACCTATGCACAATCTGTAAATAAATACCACTTACTCACTCAATGATGTGTTGCCTCCATGTTTATTCACATGATTGCATCAGAAACAGACGTAACCAGGTTCAGGGATCCAACTGGTACAGAATCATGCCGCAAGGGAGTGACCTAGGGAAACATAGAAATCGCAAACAGACGTTAGGAAACACCATCACACTCATCCCAACTCACTGCAGTGCAACTTACAACAAACCACACACATCACTACACGAATGGATGACACTACACACATCATGGAGAAGTGCATGTACTCATAAATGAAGACACACACACACATGCATACATCACATAACAAAACACATAGATGATGCCCAACACAATGACACAAGAGCAGCAAACCTACACAGGGCATACACAAGCAGCACAAGAGGGGCACACTCACAATCAAGGGAAGTAGCGTTCAATGAGCTGGCGCCTCTGGTCCACACCTTCCTCCTCACCACTATCCTCATCAGTCGACATGGGTGGGTTGGGAGGGCGAGGAACTTGCTGTTCATCTGGGTCCAAGATCAGTTCAATGTTATTTCGCACAGCCAGGTTGTGGAGCATGCAGCAGGCAATCACAATCTTGCATACTTTGCCTGGTGCGTAAGGCAGGGCCCCTCCAGTCTTATCCAGGCACCGAAACCTAGACTTAAGCAGGCCAAATGTTCGTTCCACCACTCGACGTGTCCTACCATGGGCATCGTTGTATCGCATTTCTCCTGCTGTGGTGGGATTGCGAATTGGACTTAGAAGCCAAGGCCTGTTTGGGTAAGCCGAGTCGCCTGTGTATGTGGAAATTAGAGAGAGAGAGAAACATCACTACCTGAACATGTGGCCACACCAAGCCACCCAGATATCACTCCTGTCACCACAGCATACTCACCAACAAGCCAGGCTTGTGCCGGACGCAGATTTGCCATCAGTTGGGGGACAATGCTGCTCCGCATGATGTGGGCGTCATGTGCAGAGCCAGGAAATCTTGCACACACATGTGAGATAATGTTGTCGGCCTGGCACACCACCTGCACGTTAAGGGAGTGGAAGTGCTTCCGATTCCGAAACACCTGCTCACGTGCCCGTGGTGGAATGATCGCAATATGCGTGCCATCAATTGAACCCACAACGTGTGGTATGCGACCCAGTGCATAAAAGTCTGCTTTGACCGCTGCCAACTCTGCCGCCTGTGGAAAATGTATGTAGTCATTCTTGTACAGCATCATGGCTGTCAGTACATCCCTAAGTACCGTGCTGAACATGGCCTGTGACATTCCCCCGGCATGTCCTATAGTGTACTGGAATGTGCCTGTTGCAAAAAAATGGAGTGCCGCCATCACCTTTTGGGTGGGTGAAATTGAGCCTGGATAGGTTCTCCGTGGCTGCAGGTGAGGAGACAACTGGTTCACAAGCTCCAGCAATCGACGTCGATCAAGCCTGAATTTCCTGATCACCTCCTCGTCCACCATATCCTCCAGCACAGTGTATGGGCGATGGACATTTTGAGCCCTCCTGTGTGGGAGTAAATGGAATGGAAGTCAATTCACATACAACGCATGTCTGTGCAACTCACTCACATGTCACCGCACTCTATCCAACATGTAATAGGCAGTGTTCAATTAGCATATGTGTGACATCTCTGATTGTCACAACAACATGGATTGACGTAGCAATGTGCACCCACCAGCTACATGATGTGTTGCAACATGTGCAATGCACTCTGTCTCACCGCAACATCACTGCCAACAAGACATGTGACATGACCCAAAAGTGACGGTCATTAGTGGCACACCGATGGGCATGGTATGGAAAAACATGGGATAGAGCATGAAGTGTGGAGTCACGCAATCACGCACACAACCCTCATCATGCAGCTGCAGACAATTAAACAAGGTGCATCGTCAGCTGACATGCACTCATTGACGCCGCCATGGCGGTGCACTGCTTCCGCTGTTTACGTCTGGCCATACGCGGCCCGCGTTCAACATTCCCATTGTCTGCACGTGCACAGACCGTCATGCTCACACACCGGCAGTGCATGTGCTAGACACCGGGACGGATGCATCATTTGCAACAAAGTTGTAACAGTGGCGCCACCATGGAGAGGCACGTATTCGGCGGGGGAGGTGGAGGCCAAAACATCCATAAGCTGATGTCCATGCACATGGCAGTTCATGACCCCCCTTACAGTGACATTGCATCAGCCAGCCTACACCGGCCGGCCCAGCCCTACCCATGACCGGCGTGCCAGGCCCAGCCCATGACCGCCGTTCCGGCCATGCCAACTACCGCTGCTTCAGGCCCCCTCCACTACCGCCGTGCCAGGCCCAGCCCATGACCGCCGTTCCGGCCATGCCAACTACCGCCGCTTCAGGCCCCCTCCACTATCGCCGTGCCAGGCCCAGCCCATGACCGCCGTTCCGGCCATGCCAACTACCGCCGCTTCAGGCCCCCTCCACTACCGCCGTGCCAGGCCCAGCCCATGACCGCCGTTCCGGCCATGCCAACTACCGCCGCTTCAGGCCCCCTCCACTACCGCCGTGCCAGGCCCAGCCCATGACCGCCGTTCCGGCCATGCCAACTACCGCCGCTTCAGGCCCCCTCCACTACCGCCGTGCCAGGCCCAGCCCATGACCGCCGTTCCGGCCATGCCAACTACCGCCGCTTCAGGCCCCCTCCACTACCGCCGTGCCAGGCCAGCCCATGACCGCCGTTCCGGCCATGCCAACTACCGCCGCTTCAGGCCCCCTCCACTACCGCTGTGCCCTGGCGGCCCTGGCACGGCGGTCATGGGCTGGGCATGGCACGGCAGTAGTGGAGGGGGCCTGAAGCGGCGGTAGTTGGCATGGCCGGAACGGCGGTCATGGGCTGGGCCTGGCACGGCGGTAGTGGAGGGGGCCTGAAGTGGCGGTAGTTGGCATGGCCGGAACGGCGGTCATGGGCTGGGCCTGGCACGGCGGTAGTGGAGGGGGCCTGAAGCGGCGGTAGTTGGCATGGCCGGAACGGCGGTCATGGGCTGGGCCTGGCACGCCGGTCATGGGTAGGGCTGGGCCGGCCGGTGTAGGCTGGCTGATGCAATGTCACTGTAAGGGGGGTCATGAACTGCCGTGTGCATGGACATCAGCTTATGGATGTTTTGGCCTCCACCTCCCCCGCCGAATACGTGCCCCGCCATGGTGGCGCCACTGTTACAACTTTGTTGCAAATGATGCATCCGTCCCGGTGTCTAGCACGTGCACTTGCCGGTGTGTGAGCGTGACGGTCTGTGCACGTGCAGCCAATGGGAGGTGTGGACATGGGCCACGGTTGGCCAATAGCAAGTACCGTATGCTGTTCACCGCAACACCAGGGCCAATCATTGGCCCAATTCCAAACACGCTCTCACGGCGGACCAATGGCTGGCGCCGTATGCCACTGACATGGCCACAGGGCCCTATATATGTGTGATGTGCAAAAGCATACTTTCTACGATGACCACCGACTGCTGCCTGTGACCATCACCTTCACCTGCTGCTGCGGAGCTGACCACCGACTGCTGCCTGTGACCATCACCTTCACGGAGCTGACCACCGACTGCTGCCTGTGACCATCACCTTCACCTGCTGCTGCGGAGCTGACCACCGACTGCTGCCTGTGACCATCACCTTCACGGAGCTGACCACCGACTGCTGCCTGTGACCATCACCTTCACCTGCTGCTGCGGAGCTGACCACCGACTGCCGCTCTAGTGCCATACTCCGTGACCTTGCCATGTCGAGAGTCAAAGAGGTTCGGTCTCGTCCCTTCACCGCCGCGGAGCTGGATGTCCTCATGGACGCTGTGCTCCGCAACTACGGACGCCTGTACGGCGCACCCAGACAGGCGGTAAGTGCAGTGGGGGATAAGTTGTAGTGCATGAGGTGTCATATGGCACCTGGGCTCTGGAAACTTGGCGGTGTGATGTGTGACCAACTAAAGAATCGATATGTGCATGGCTGCTGAGAGAAATGTGTTGCTCCTATCTGTGTGACTGGCCAACTGTCCACTGACTTCCACCCTTTTGTCTCTCATCATGGTAGGTGAAGCTGCACCTTCGCAAGGACGTGTGGAGGAGCATTGCACGTGAAGTACGAGCAGCGGGGGTGTCCAACAGACGACATACACACTGCCACAAACGCTGGGACGACGTTTCCAGACTGAGCAAGAATGTAGCGGAAGTGACACTAGGGATGATTCCAAGGACGGCACGTCTGGCCCGACGCTCAATGACCCCTCTCATGCACCGTATCATAGCTGTGACGCATCCTGACCTGTCCGAGCGGTTGCGTCTGGATGAACAGCAACGTGGCGGTAAGCATACTGTCAGTGTATGTTGCTTGTGAGTGCAATGCATGTATGGTTGCCCACACACATTAGGGTCTTCCGTCGATCGTGAGGCTCTTTCCAATGGCATGTTGGTGACATTGCCACTGTAAAATTTCACTTCCAGATGCGGCATGTTGAGACGCCACCTGCTAAGCGGTTCACTTGTCATGCACATGCTGTAGTGCTCCGTCACCCCTTGGCAACACTTGTGTGCTGATGTAGTTCCTCATGCCCAGTGTGCATGCTGTACATGTATTACGGCCAACGCCACTGAATTCCTGTGAGGATGACTGGTTGGGGTGGGCCGTGTGCAGGTTGGGGGATCGATGGACATTGTCATCAGTGGCTTTAGGGATTCCGCAGCAGTACTGTACGTGTGTGTGCCCATTACTTACACCCATTTCCTGTGCATTTCAGCTTTGGCAGAGGGCACTCAGCCACAGACGGCGGAGATGACAGAAGGCAATGCATCCGGATCAGACGTCGCGCACACGCAGACTGACACCGAAGGGGCCAGCGCCGGAGAGGGGGACAGGACCGTCCCGGAGGACTCGCATGTGGAGACAACATCGTCATCATCTTCCGACAGTGTTGGTGAGTCAGCACTGTTGTCACAGACTGGGAGTGGGCAACCAACACCTTCGGTCGGGACACAGCACACAGGGCCCACCCTGCCGCCAACTGCACCATGTACTGTTCGTGCACGCAGGAGTAGGGGGAGCAGAGTGGCGTTCGGTGTCGGCACCGCTGCCCCAGCCTCGGTGAGCCAAAATGCACTTTGTGCAGAGGCTGTTGATCTGCTGCGACAGCTGTGTGTGGGCCAGACCAATATGATTAATGCTTTCCAAGACCACGATAGGAAGTTGGGGCAGGTGGTGGCATTCATGGAAGGTATGCATGGTGATCTGGCTGGTGTACACAGGACACTGCAGTCATTGTCTAACAGTGTGTCGTCTGCCATTGTACAGTCGCATGGACTGGGTGGTACTTCTGTTCCACCATCTACAACTCTGGATGTGTCAGGGGGGAGTGAATTTTCTGACCAGGACTCTAATACAGGTTATTGCACTAGAAGCAGCGTCAGCCAGCACGTCAAGGCACGGAGGCCTCAGACCCCATCCCCTAGGTCAGGTAAATCTGTTCACAAGGACAACGTCAGATATAGTGGAGTACACACACGTGAAGCAAAAGAGGGGTTGGGTGTAATGACTACACATGCTGCACAGCCATCCCACACACAAGGTACTACCAGGCCAAGACTCACTCCCGCTTCCATTGACACTACCTTGTACGAGGACATTGAGAAGACGAATACATCTCTTGAGGGCTCGCATACTCCCAGTGCCAGGGACACTATGAAGGAAGGAGCCACTTCCAAGGGCAGGGAAACGAGGAAGGAAGTAGGCACTCCCAAGGGCAGGGAAACCAGGAAGGAAGTAGGCACTCCCAAGGGCAGGGAGACTAGGCAGGAAGGAGCCACTCCCAAGGGCAGGGAAAGCAGGAAGGAAGTAGGCACTCCCAAGGGCAGGGAGACTAGGCAGGAAGGAGCCACTCCCAAGGGCAGGGAAAGCAGGAAGGAAGTAGGCACTCCCAAGGGCAGGGAGACTAGGCAGGAAGGAGCCACTCCCAAGGGCAGGGAAAGCAGGAAGGATGTAGGCACTCCCAAGGGCAGGGAAACCAGGAAGGATGGAGCCACTCCCAAGGGCAGGGAAACCAGGAAGGAAGGAGCCACTCCCAAGGGCAGTGAAACTAGGAAGGAAGGAGCCACTCCCAAGGGCAGGGACAAGGACAGTCACAAGACAAACGCACCTAAGAGGAGCACGGACACTCCCAGGGGCAGGGACACACACGGGCAGAAGGGGTGTCCTGGGGATATGTACACTACAGACGACAAGTCTGCTGCCTGGAAGAGGGCACCATCCAGGGAACAGGGAAAGTCCGCAGACTACAGTACTCCTACGGAAATGGAACATCCAAGGCCCAAGGAATCTCCCATGAACAGTGGCGCTGTCAGGGACAGGCATACATCACCCATTGTTGCACTGAGGCAGCTGTTTTCTGGGAAACGGAAAACAGATGTCTCCGCAGTGGAGTCACCCCTTACCTCCACTCCCATCAGGGCCCGTCAGGGATGGATGCAGGTGGACCCTGTAGTGGCATCCCCCATGACACATGTTGCAGAGGCCACAAGGCAGCCACACAGCAAACGACAAGCAGGCTCCAGCACGTCCCCAGAGAGCATTCCCCCGCCAGCAGATGCACCTCCCATGGTGGGTGAAATTGCTTCTCAGTCCGGTCCACTTGTGAGTCCTGTCCTGTCCAGGGTGCAGGCACATGTCCAAAAGAAGCGTAGACACACAGCATTGACACATGCCCAATCCGATGTCGGACAATTGCAACTATCCCCCGCTCCCAGAGCCACCCTGCCTCCTGGACCATACAGCCCTGTGGCTCATCATTTCAGTGGTCACAGTGGCGCAGGTGCAGTTGACTCGCACGTGTCTGTTAGTGGCAGGGCATCAGTCGAGACACATCCTGTATCAGGTGCTGGCAGTGTATCTGGGTCTATGGGCCATGTGTCAGTCACTCGGTCTGTGGCTGTGTCTCACACTCCTGTATCAGGTGCTGGCAGTGTATCTGGGTCTATGGGCCATGTGTCAGTCACTCGGTCTGTGGCTGTGTCTCACACTCATCTATCAGGTGCTGGCAGTGTATCTGGGTCTGTGGCTCATGTGTCAGTCACTACATCTGTGGCTGTGTGTCACACTCCGGTTTCTGGTGCTGGCAGTGTGTCCGATGCGGGTACTTCACGCAATCCACCTGATAGTGTGCTGTAAGTTGCTGTAGTGTGCCCTCTGATGTAGTGCCTCTGATGTACCTGCTCTGGTGTCCACACTGCCCTGTTGCTGCCCTGTTGCTATCCTCATACTGATGTACTGCCTCTGATGTACCTGCTCTGGTGTCCACACTGCCCTGTTGCTGCCCTGTTGCTGTTCTCATACTGATGTACTGCCTATGAAGTACCTGCTCTGGTGTCCACACTGCCCTGTTGCTGTTCTGATACTGCATTGTGCCCTCTCATGTAGTGCCTCTGATGTACCTGCTCTGGTGTCCACACTGCCCTGTTGCTGCCCTGTTGCTATCCTCATACTGATGTACTGCCTCTGATGTACCTGCTCTGGTGTCCACACTGCCCTGTTGCTGCCCTGTTGCTGTTCTCATACTGATGTACTGCCTATGAAGTACCTGCTCTGGTGTCCACACTGCCCTGTTGCTGTTCTGATACTGCATTGTGCCCTCTCATGTACTGCCTCTGATGTACCTGCTCTGGTGTCCACACTGCCCTGTTGCTGCCCTGTTGCTATCCTCATACTGATGTACTGCCTCTGATGTACCTGCTCTGGTGTCCACACTGCCCTGTTGCAGCCCTGTTGCTGTTCTCATACTGATGTACTGCCTCTGATGTACCTGCTCTGGTGTCCACACTGCCCTGTTGCTGCCCTGTTGCTATCCTCATACTGATGTACTGCCTCTGATGTACCTGCTCTGGTGTCCACACTGCCCTGTTGCTGCCCTGTTGCTGTTCTCATACTGATGTACTGCCTCTGATGTACCTGCTCTGGTGTCCACACTGCCCTGTTGCTGCCCTGTTGCTGTTCTCATACTGATGTACTGCATCTGATGTACCTGCTCTGGTGTCCACACTGCCCTGTTGCTATCCTCATACTGATGTACTGCCTATGAAGTACCTGCTCTGGTGTCCACACTGCCCTGTTGCTGCCCTGTTGCTGTTCTCATACTGATGTACTGCCTCTGATGTACCTGCTCTGGTGTCCACACTGCCCTGTTGCTGCCCTGTTGCTGTTGTCATACTGATGTACTGCCTCTGATGTACCTGCTCTGGTGTCCACACTGCCCTGTTGCTGTTCTGATACTGCATTGTGCCCTCTCATGTACTGCCTCTGATGGACCTGTGCCTTGCCATGGACTGTTGGTGCCCTTAGCCCCTCTCATGTGCTGCCTCTGATGGACCTGTGCCTTGCCATGGACTGTTGGTGCCCTTAGCCCCTCTCATGTGCTGCCTCTGATGGACGTTTTCAGTGCAATGGACTGTTGGAGCACTTGGCCCCTCTCATGTACTGCCTCTGATGTACCTGCTCTGGTGTCCACACTGCCCTGTTGCTGTTCTGATACTGCATTGTGCCCTCTCATGTGCTGCCTCTGATGGACGTTTTCAGTGCAATGGACTGTTGGAGCACTTGGCCCCTCTCATGTACTGCCTCTGATGTACCTGCTCTGGTGTCCACACTGCCCTGTTGCTGCCCTGTTGCTATCCTCATACTGATGTACTGCCTCTGATGTACCTGCTCTGGTGTCCACACTGCCCTGTTGCTGCCCTGTTGCTGTTCTCATACTGATGTACTGCCTATGAAGTACCTGCTCTGGTGTCCACACTGCCCTGTTGCTGTTCTGATACTGCATTGTGCCCTCTCATGTACTGCCTCTGATGTACCTGCTCTGGTGTCCACACTGCCCTGTTGCTGCCCTGTTGCTATCCTCATACTGATGTACTGCCTCTGATGTACCTGCTCTGGTGTCCACACTGCCCTGTTGCTGCCCTGTTGCTATCCTCATACTGATGTACTGCCTCTGATGTACCTGCTCTGGTGTCCACACTGCCCTGTTGCTGCCCTGTTGCTGTTCTCATACTGATGTACTGCCTCTGATGTACCTGCTCTGGTGTCCACACTGCCCTGTTGCTGCCCTGTTGCTATCCTCATACTGATGTACTGCCTCTGATGTACCTGCTCTGGTGTCCACACTGCCCTGTTGCTGCCCTGTTGCTATCCTCATACTGATGTACTGCCTCTGATGTACCTGCTCTGGTGTCCACACTGCCCTGTTGCTGCCCTGTTGCTGTTCTCATACTGATGTACTGCCTCTGATGTACCTGCTCTGGTGTCCACACTGCCCTGTTGCTGCCCTGTTGCTGTTCTCATACTGATGTACTGCCTATGAAGTACCTGCTCTGGTGTCCACACTGCCCTGTTGCTATCCTCATACTGATGTACTGCCTATGAAGTACCTGCTCTGGTGTCCACACTGCCCGGTTGCTGTTCTGATACTGCATTGTGCCCTCTCATGTGCTGCCTCTGATGGACGTTTTCAGTGCAATGGACTGTTGGAGCACTTGGCCCCTCTCATGTACTGCCTCTGATGTACCTGCTCTGGTGTCCACACTGCCCTGTTGCTGCCCTGTTGCTATCCTCATACTGATGTACTGCCTCTGATGTACCTGCTCTGGTGTCCACACTGCCCTGTTGCTGCCCTGTTGCTGTTCTCATACTGATGTACTGCCTATGAAGTACCTGCTCTGGTGTCCACACTGCCCTGTTGCTGCCCTGTTGCTATCCTCATACTGATGTACTGCCTCTGATGTACCTGCTCTGGTGTCCACACTGCCCTGTTGCTGCCCTGTTGCTGTTGTCATACTGATGTACTGCCTCTGATGTACCTGCTCTGGTGTCCACACTGCCCTGTTGCTGTTCTGATACTGCATTGTGCCCTCTCATGTACTGCCTCTGATGGACCTGTGCCTTGCCATGGACTGTTGGTGCCCTTAGCCCCTCTCATGTGCTGCCTCTGATGGACGTTTTCAGTGCAATGGACTGTTGGAGCACTTGGCCCCTCTGATGTACTGCCTCTGATGTACCTGCTCTGGTGTCCACACTGCCCTGTTGCTGTTCTGATACTGCATTGTGCCCTCTCATGTGCTGCCTCTGATGGACGTTTTCAGTGCAATGGACTGTTGGTGCCCTTAGCCCCTCTCATGTACTGCCTCTGATGGACCTGTGCCTTGCCATGGACTGTTGGTGCCCTTAGCCCCTCTCATGTGCTGCCTCTGATGGACGTTTTCAGTGCAATGGACTGTTGGAGCACTTGGCCCCTCTCATGTACTGCCTCTGATGTACCTGCTCTGGTGTCCACACTGCCCTGTTGCTGCCCTGTTGCTATCCTCATACTGATGTACTGCCTATGATGTACCTGCTCTGGTGTCCACACTGCCCTGTTGCTGCCCTGTTGCTATCCTCATACTGATGTACTGCCTATGATGTACCTGCTCTGGTGTCCACACTGCCCTGTTGCTGCCCTGTTGCTGTTCTCATACTGATGTACTGCCTCTGATGTACCTGCTCTGGTGTCCACAATGGCCATGCTCCATCCTAGACTGTGATGTTGCTCCGATTCGGCGTAAATAAAATTGAGATTCATGTGTCGTGGTTTGTCAGAGTCATTCTTGCGTGTGTGATGCTGGTGTGGATTAGTATTTACTTGAGAGCGGTGGGTTCAGATACATGTCACTCTCCCCTACCTGGGTCACGACCCTTGGAGGCGTTGCCGTACACAGGCATATGTGCATTTCGGGACATGTCACTCCCCCCTCCCTACGTCACCGCCCTTGCCGGTACTCCTCTCCAGACAGCGAATGGTTTGTAGCCTACCTGCGTCGTCCTCGATGGTGGGCCAAGACGAGGACGTAGTGGATCGCGTAGAGTATCGGGTAAGCCTGTAGTGCAGGGTCCATGTCGGCGAGCGGCTCGTGGTGGGTATGGTCGCTGTGGAGCATCCGCCGTGTTCAGGCAGGTTGTTTTTCCGCCGCGCTTTTATGTGTGTTTTCCGCCATCTTGATTTGGAGGACGGTCCTAGTCGTCAGTCCGTACGGCGGAGTCTCTGGAACGGTTACGTCCGCCGCGTGGTTGGGTGTGGTGGTGCGGCGGACCGTGTTCTACCGCCGCGGACGGATTTTGGCACGTATTTCGTATCCTGATTTGGCGGACGGAGTGTCCGCGACGGGCGCACGGAAAATAGGCTTGTTCCGCATACTCTGGGTCTGCGGAGGCACTTCCGTCCGCCATCCTAATGAGCCCCATAATTAGGACTTTAAGCACTACAGGGGCCGGCTGGTTAAATAATCCATTAATACTTATTTGACAGGGGCAACTGGAGAGGTGACGAAAAATATGGGAGGACCGATGGTTTTATTGTAAGATAGATGAACTTATGAGTTACATGATATATTCAATTGCATAAACTTGGGATACTGATACACTTAACCTTTACATTTATATCTCGTAAATTCTCAAATGAATCATTTAACTCACATATTTTGTGCAGTGCGAGTATGATTTATTTAAGCATTGACACACACAAAGCTGGTGGGCCACTAGGATTCTTAGACTAGTCCGCCCTTTAAGTATTGGACATGGGTGAGTACGGAAAAGAATAAATAGTAAAAACAATATGGAGCTCAAGTAGAACGTGGAACGAGGCATGCACACCGCAGCAAAAGTTGCATGAACACTGGCCGTTATACAGGTAAGAATAAAGGGGCGACACTCCAGGAGCGCGATGGTGCCCCCCCCCCCCCCCCATAGCTCAGATTACATTAATAGAAGTATATTGTTGAGTCAGCGGATACAATAAGAACATTGTATGAATTTGGGTTTATTGTTTCGTACTTCAGGTCACAATATATATACAAGGTGTGAACATGCCTGAACATTGACATTTAGGACCTATAGAACATATCGTATTACTGAAATTAGTTTCAGCCTAAAGTAGAAATTACCGACTTGAGGTATGCGATAGAGAATTCCTTGTAAATCACAGTATTTAGTAGTGTGCTAAGATTGGATTAGCAATGACTTTTGACTTTATCTTCTACAAATTTGATTGGATCAAGACAGGTACTTTATAAATGTAGTAAGTTTACTTATATCTAGAGACAGGGCGTGTTTGGCTGCTGTCTTGGGAATTGAGTCAGTGATTATTTCTGCAGTGTTTTACTTTTGACCTTTTTACTTCTTTGCATGTTTTCATGGGTGTACAGCTTACACTAATCTAATCAACTGTGTTTCACTTACTGGTTGTAGTGGCAAGCTACATAAGAAATGGTTAATGAGTCACATGAAAATAACTATGTATTTTATGATAAATGTTGATCATGGAAAGTTTGGCCTTTATGATGAACAGAAGCATGGGTTTCCATCACTTACTGTGCTTTGTAAAGTTTAACAAGCATCAGTTAACATTGGCACAGGGTGTAATGCTCCAAATATATTCACAAGATGTCTGTATAAGTTGAGTTTCTAAACTTTCCAGCCCCGAGGAAGTCAAGGGGTGAATTTCCCACTGACAAAACATGTGTTGACTTGCAGAGGAGTATGAACTAATTAAAGAAAGAACTGAAGAACATATGGACGCCTGAATGACTCACATTACTGTTTTTTGACACTACTGCGTGTGCTTAGAGGCTTGTGTCAAGAGGTGCTCAAACAGCCTATAGGAGGGATCGTTTTATGGCTCCATCAGACGCATGGGTCCGTATAAAGTAGTTCTCTAGCCTCCCTAGCCATGTTCTCCAGCATGGGGATGCCATGCCTGTATCGGCTAGGTCACTGAAGGGCAGCAGTGTGCCGACTTGGGTACGTTGCGGGACAGGCAGGTCTTGAGATGCCCGTGGTGGGGGTGCTGCGTTTGTGACATCTTCTGCCATTGTGTCCCCTGGCATGTGATGCCTTTGGACTTCAGCTGGTGAGCGGCCCTGGTGCAGTATTTCCTGGTTTTATTTTCAGTGTTTTCTGCCTCAATTTCACTCTCTCTCAACTATCATTCGCTTTGGTTTCTTTTCTGTTTATTTTTATGTTGTTGTCTGTTAATCTTCTTTTATAGTTTGTGTATGTAAGTGCAAGCATTTCACTGTATTGTATTCGCAGGGGCGGCTGGTGACATTTGAAAGTGGTGAGGCGTAAACTAATTTGCATATTGCACCGCAGCGAGCGAGCGCAGCGAGCGAGCCCGAACCACCTTGCATCCATCCATAAATCATTCATGCATCCACCCATCCATCCACCCATCCTACATCCATCCATCACTCATTCATGCATCCACCCATCCATCCATCCACCCATCCATCATCCATCCTGCATCCATTCATGCATCCACCCATCCATCCATCCTGCATCCATCATTCATTCATGCATCCACCCATCCATCCACCCACCCATCCATCCTGCATCCATCTTGCATCCATCAATCATTCATGCATCCACCCATCCATCCACCCATCCATCCTGCATCCATCATTCATTCATGCATCCACCCACCCATCTATCCTGCATCCATCCTGCATCCATCATTCATTCATGCATTCACCCATCCATCCATCCACCCATCCATCCTGCATCCATCATTCATTCATGCATCCACCCATCCATCCATCCACCCATCCATCCATCCACCCATCTATTCTGCATCCATCATTCATTCATGCACCCATCCATCCATCCACCCATCCATCCTGCATCCATCCTGCATCCATCATTCATTCATGCATCCACCCACCCATCCATCCTGCATCCATCATTCATTCATGCATGAGGGCATACCGATATGTTGCGGGTATTAAATTGCTTAATAAACGACAATATTGGAATTAGAATTAGTAGAGGGGATCTTATGTTATCATTACACCTGTCAAATGACTGCATTGTTACTTCATTCAGTGTGTTTAAGAGTTTAGTGAAAAACGTTTTCTGCACAGGAAAATGTATGTTTATTTCGGTTTTCATACTTTTACAGACTGTCTTCCTCTGTTCTAAGTGAAATCTTTTTGTCATCTGCCTGGGGCTTCTTATCTCTGTGTTCTGGGAAGTGCGAGCGGGGTTTCTACACAGTAATATAAGGCCAGAATTGTTATATGGGGCCTCCTCCTGGCATAACTTGTGGATTCGCCTCACAGAGGCTGCTCACTTCCACCTAGCCTTTCAGCATCTGCTTAGATGTATTTGTATAGTGTATACAAGCGCACAGGCTACCCACAGACAATGGAAGCTTGTATTACAATCACAGCTTCCTTTCAAAATTTGCGAAAATTGATAATCACCCGACTCCAGGTTGACTTCAACACACTTTTTTTTAGCAGTGGGTTCCCCATCCTGCGTGAACTCAGGCAAGGTATGCGCTGTTGTGCTCAACGCCGCAGGTCTGAGCTGAGACACTGCTGGTGCTGTGCTTATTTCTCGGTTTCTATGTAGTGGGCCTCCTGGTGCTGAGACACTAACAGTCAGGATCAGCGCAATGTGTCTGATAGAGACAGTGCTCAGGAGCGCGGCCGGAGCTCCCGGACTTGTGTTCCCCTCTCACCCCACCTCGCCGTGGTAATAACTCAATGCCTTTTTTGAACCACCTTTACAGTATATTTGCCACAAACACATTTCCACATGAAACACGGCACGTGTGCCCTACGCCATTGGCAGCAGAGTGGTTGAAGTGACAGGAGTTGACTGACCAGCCAATCCTGGCGCTGTATGCCAGGATTGGCTGGGGGGGGCACCATGACTCCTCGCCCAGTCGCCCTGTGTAACCCCGGGGGCTGCGGCACGCCCCCTGGTCCTCTCTCTAAGGGGGAATTCACAGGAAAACGATCTGCGCATGCGCCGGCATGCTTGTGCCCAAAAATACACTTGCGCAGCTGCAGCAGGCCCATCCTCCCTATCCCCCCTCCTCCCCTCTCCTGCGCACTCCGGGAAAGTCGGGTGTCTCCCGGTTTCCCGGCCGGCAGATAGCGCGATTTTTGTAAATATTTGTATTTGGCTTTTAGTGACGACGCGGTAGGTCCATGGGGCTTAGTGGGGCTATGCCGCTACGCCCCAATGGACGCACCGCGCCTGAACTAGAGCCAAATTTCGGTGGGGTGTGGAAAAAGGTAGGGCCGAATGACCTTTTTCAGAGTTGCCCGGCGTTAACCGCCTCTATACCCACTCAAGTTACCAAACAAAGAGGCAGGCGCTGGAGACTGGAAGGCAGGAAACAGAAGTTTTATTCCGACGGAGCAGAACACATCAAATCAGACAACAGGGTATCTTCTCGAGGTGCTCTAACAGCCTCTCTGAGGCCTGGCCTTTTATACTCTGGTTTATGACATGTGAGCATTCTTTATTGCAGAAAAGACTCTTTGAAGTATGAGAAGACATCCCCGGAATCCCCGTTTCAGACCCACCCCCACATGTATCCACAATAGAGGTCCTCACCCCACATACAATAGGAGGGGGCTATCACGCAGCTGAGTGTTCCGCCGATTCTTAGGATGTGTTCGCCTGATCGTATCCCAGGGGGTGGGGAGGCCATGATCAATAGTAGCTCCTTTGTAGAGGAGCGACTCCATACAATAGGGGGGCAATAAACTGTATCCCCCGGCTAGGTGATGGCCTGGGACCCGTGCGGACAATCGGACTCAGAGGAAGGGGTCATCAAAGGAGAGGTATTCATGAAGGGAATGGTCTGCACGGACAATCGAGCGTAGAGGAAGAGTTTATCAAAAGAGGGGTATTCATGAAAGGAAAGGAAGTGTTGGTCAGGCACGGGTGCAACTCCCAAGGACAGAGTCATGCGGAAGGAGAGGGTTTATGACTTGTGCATGTGAGAGCGGGGGCAGCCAGGGTGTGCAGGGGATGCTCGCAGGGTCAGGGGAGCGCGCTGGCGATCGATCGTGAACAGGGAGACCATGGTACCTAAAATAGCTGCCGTGCATATTGTACATGGATGACAAGATGGCACAGATGATGTTCAGTTCGCAAACTAAAGTTCCACAGTCCTCCCTTTTAACATGTCTCGCCAACTTGTCAATTCGGGTCTATCCCCATAAGGCCACGTACTTCTACCTCGTAGAGGGGACTCATGTGCTCAGTTCGGAAGTCCAAAGTCTTAGGGCACATGCAGTTAGAAATGAGTGCACACAAAGATGGCAAGCATTGAATACCTAGGCAACACCCACATAGTATCACAATCGGTATCAATATGAATGTAAACAACCTCCATCCCCTGCCCTTCAGAGTGTCCCAAAACCAGCTCCCAAGCGACCATCCTTCTTGCTCTTGATGAACTTCTGAGGAAAGTCTATGGAGGTGCTCAATTGCCTTGTAGACTGAGGGCGAGTTATCTGGCACGTAGGTGCAACAGCTAGATCCGATGATGCGGCATGCTCCTCCACGATCGGCTAGAACAACGTCTAGAACCAGGCGATTCTGAAGGGTCACAAGGCGGACCGCCTGAAGCTCAGCCGTGTTGTTAGCGAGGGCGCCAGCTGTGATGTTGATGGTTGTTTCTATTGCCTGGGTCAGATGTCGGATGGCGCGGCTGTTCGCCATCGGGCCCCACAGAGGAACAAGTCCCTTCACTGCATCCAGGAACTGTGCTCCAGTGGAGTCGGCTTGTCCAATGTCACTTGCGTGTCTCTGCCGGTGATGATCAGCAGGGGCTACATACGTGGGGGGAGGACGAAAGCGATGTAGCAAGTGCCTCTCCAACCTTTCGGGAGCCAGGTGTAAGCTTTGGTGCCACAAACAAAGTACATATTCGGAGAAGCAACAAAAGAGGGGGGGTCAATTGAGTCCAGTGTCCTTGTGATGTGGCAGGCACTGTGACCTACCAGCTGTCTTCCCAGGCCTTCGATGCACACCTGGCCAGTGACGTTGATGACAGACAGGGCCACAGTCAGAGTGGCGGCGGTTCGCATCCGTAGGTGGGAGAAGGTGGTTCTAGCTGGATTATGGAGCACCTGCATTTCTACTCGCTCCTTTGCAGGGATGTCCATAAGGAAGGCGGAACCAGAGGGAACAGGACACAAGGGAGCAGATGTCCTTCCGGTTGTGTTCAGCCAGAACCCATGGTAGAAGTGTGACACTGTTTGACCAGAAATGGTGTTGTCCTTGTGGCTTTCTTGCATGAGGATCAACCAGGTAAGGCAGGAGCCATGAACTGAGAAAGGAGAAGGGATGAAGGGGATGGAGTGACCGGTGGCATGCGGGAGCAGTCCGCAGATCCAGCAGTTGGTGGCATTTGCAGCAAGGTTGTGCTGGTGCAACAGTTGTACAAAGGAATTGTTCCAGAACTCCTTACGCCTCTCTCGGAGCTGAGGTGAGAGGGAGATCAGGTGATGCTCTTTCATAGTGGTTGGCTGTGCAGTGGTTAGCAATATCTGATGAGCAGGAGTGCTTTCCTCCAAGATCCAGAAGGAAGTCATGAGGAGGAGGCAAAAGAGGAAAGCAATGAAGAAGGCGATTGTCTTTGATTTGTGCATATTGTCAGTCTTTGGGTTCCTGTAGTGGGTATTTCCGGCTGCTTCCATCATCTTCTTATCTGGCGCTTCCATCATCTTCTTATCTGGCGCTTCCATCATCTTCAAGGTGCTCGGTAGCGGGCAGAACCACAGACTTTGTTTAGCTTCTCTCCGGGTAACCCTTGGTGGTGTTTGGGTCACCGTTCTGAGATTTAACTTAGTCCGCGGTCTACTTAGCTGAAGCTCCCTCCTTTCGACGCAGGAAATACCCTTCCCTGGTTGGCACAGTGGGATCAGGGAATTTTGCAAGTTCAAATGCCTCGGTATCGGGATAGCAGTTCAGCGATGGTCGATCCTTGTTCAGGAGCTCTTCTTGGTTGTCGATGTCTTCGGTGGTGGCCAGGGTCGAGGAGACCTTCTTGCAGTGGTGTGCGTGCAGCCAGTGCCGCTTCCCCTCCACTCAAAGAGCCGTCCGGGTGGTGATTAGTACTTGCCAGGGGCCCGTCCACCGGGGTTCCAGACTCTTCGCTCGTTGAAAATTCCGGACTAATACATAGTCCCCCGGTTGGATGTCGTGGCCCGGACCCCTGGAAGCATCGGGGATGGCCTGCTGCACCTGCTGATGAATGACAGACAATGTTTTTGTTAATTTGTACAAGTAATCAGACAGCAGGACGTCCGGGACGTCATGAATGGAGGTTGGTTTGGGGGCAATCCAAAGGTTCATTGGTCGCCCGAATACAACCTCATAGGGGGTCAAATGGTGCTTAGTGGGAGTGGAGCGCATTGATAGCAATGCCAGTGGGAGGGCATCTGGCCATTTAAGTCCTGTGGTGGCCACTATTTTTGACAATTTCAGCTTCAATGTAGCGTTGTGTCGCTCCACCAAACCAGCAGATTGGGGGTGGAAGACCGCATGGAACCTCTGCTTCACACCCAACCCCTTCAAAATTAGCTGGATAACTTCTGCTATGAAGTGGGGGCCGTTGTCGCTCCATAAAATTCGACAGAGGCCGTAGCGAGGAAAAAACTCTTTCAGTAGTACTTTGGCAGTAGTCATGGCAGTATTATCACGGGTTGGATAGGCTTCCACCCATTTGCTGAAGGCACATACAATGACCAGTACATACTTCAAGCTTTGGCATCTCTCTAGCTGAATGTAATCCATCTGGAGGACCTCAAAGGGGTGGTCGGGGATCCCAAACCCTCCCCGGGGCACTACAGTTCCTTTCCCGGGGTTGTGTTGCAAGCAGATAAGGCACTGCTGGACCAGACGTTTGGCTGAGTCAGGGATTTTGTCGTTGTGCCAGACTTTGGAAATGAGCTCGATCATGGGGGCAGATCCTATGTGTGCGGGGGAGTGTGCCATAGTCAGTATGGGGATCAGGTATGAGTCAGGCAGCAACCATTTGTTCGCATCCTTTGTCCGCCAGCAGCCTTCATCGTCCTTCAGACCCACCCGTGCCCACTCAGTCAGTTCGTGAGGTGTGCTGGCCGACTGGATGTCTCTAATCGTCTCCCTAGCGTCAGTCCATTTCTCTGCTTGTGACCTGGTCACATACATGCGTGTCGTTGTCCTATTTTCAGCTGTGGTTCGTGCAGTGATATCGGCCAGCGAGTTTCCTTGTCCGACTAGGTCCGTCACCTTCTTGTGTGCCTGACACTTGATCACTGCTAATCGTTTGGGGAGTAGTACTGCTTCGATCAGGGCAGAGACTAGATCCCCGTGGAGGATGGGTGTGCCGTGGGACGTCAGGAATCCCCTTTCCCTCCATAAGAGCCCAAAATGATGAACCACCCCGAAGGCATACTGGCTATCGGTGTATATGTTCGCTGTGGTTCCTGCTGCTAGGATGCATGCTCGTGTCAGGGCAATCAGTTCCGCTGACTGTGCAGATCGTTGTGTAATGCGGGCTGTCTCTACTACAGTTCGGGCCGTGGTGACTACATAGGCAGCTGAAGTGGTGCCATCGGGGAGTTTGATGCAAGAGCCGTCCACCCACAGCTCTCCGTCAGGGTCAGGAAAAGCCGTGTCTCTGAGGTCAACCCTACTTCTAGTCTGTTCGTCCGTGAGGGTCACACAGTCGTGTACAGGGGGCACATTGGGATCGTTCTCTGGTAGGGGTAACAAAGTTGCCGGGTTCAGTGTGGTGCATCTTTTCAGATTGATGTGGGGTGCGAGCAGAGTCAGTTCGTATCCAGTCAGTCGGGCACTCGTCAGGTGTTGCGTCTTGGTTTGGTTCAGGAGGGTGTCAACTGCATGGGGTACTAGTACCGTGAGGGAATTCGAGAGCACGATCCCCTCACTCTGTCGGATAGAGATAGCAGCGGCAGCTACAGCTTGAAGGCAGGCAGGCAAGGCTCTGGCTACGGGGTCAAGAGTGGCAGAGAAGTAAGCGCACGGTCTTTGCTTTGGGAGGATAAGGCTGTTGCAGACATTGCTAACTACTTCCTCGACCACTCCTGCATCTACCAGGGACTGAATGATCGCTACCAGTGCCTTCTCGCCCTCGGGCGATATCCGATACTGTGGGAGTTTCGGGAGTATTGCGTCTTGTCTTACCGTTATGTGTATAGGGTCAATCATCATTCGTCCCACATCAGAGTCATTTTTGACCCATAGGTACGGGGGCAGGGTGTCGAGCAAGGACAGGTCAGCGTCAGTTATGGAGTACATGTGTCGTGCTGGGCAGGATTTGGACATGCTCGGGTTGTCGTACAGGATGACTCGGACTCCATCTGGGGAACACCTAATGGTAGCTCGAAAATGCTTTAGTAAATCAATGCCCATAATGGCGTCAGGGGAGTTGGAGGAGAGCAAAAATGTTGTGTCAGTGAGGTTGTTTTCTAGGTCAAAGGAGATAGGTACGGACAGGGGGTTAGTGGAGGGCGTCCCATCGAAACCTATCGATGTAATGTGTGAGCCAGACAAGGGTGCCCTTGGAATCAGTCGTTTTGATAACACACTACGTGTCGCCCCAGTGTCTACCAAAAATGGAGACTTTGTACCCAGGACCTTAGCGGTGACGTAAGGACCTTGCTGGTCAACACAGAGCTCGACTGGATCCCTCCCTTGCCCCTGGCAGTCCTATGCAAAGTCGGGGGCATTCTCGCTGTCGGATAGTTGATACTGGTTCTGTCGGGGACGGTCAAACGTGTTCGATCTCCCTGGTCTGTCGCTGTTGGTGTCATTTGTGTACCCTCGTCCCTGTCCCCTATTTCTCGGTCCACCCGCTACGTCCTTGGGGTCCCTATTTCTGTTCATTTCTAACAGAACCGGACACTGGGATTTCCAATGGCCGAATCCTTTGCAAAAGGCACACTGGTCCTCGCTAATGTCTGTACGTTTGATGTGGGGTGTTGGGGTGCAATCTTTAGGAGGTGGATTTCTAGGGGTGGTTGATTGGTAGTTCCCCCTGTGGGGTTCTCTTCCGACCGCTACCCCTTGTATCTGGGCTATCATCACCCTTTCTTTCAAATCTTTCTTCTTTCTCTCGGATGCCCTATCACTCTCATTCTTTTGATGTTCGTAATACTGAGCCATCTGAAGGATAGCTGCGGGTTTGGAGGCCCCCCAACTACTCTCGCTCGTCCGTAACTTTTGGGAGACCTCTTGTGATAGACCCTTTACATAATTTTGTACAAACAGGTGTTGTCCGGTGGCAGTGGTCATGTCTTGGCCACTGTAATCGGAGAACACCGTCTCAAATCGGGAGAAGTATTCCGATACGTCTTCCTGGGGTTTCTGACGGCAAGCCGTGACTATCGACCAATCTACCTTTTTCTCTGGGATTAATGTCTTTAGCTTCTGAACTATTTTGTCTGGGAGTTCCAGTACGTCTTTTACAGGTTTCCTTCCGGGCTCTCGCTGTCTATCTAGTTCACCGAGTTGATTCCAGGTATGTCCGAACAGATCTGCATGGTCAGCTTTCCGGATTTGCTTCCACACGTCAGCCGGCAGACATAACCCGAAAAAAAGTCAATGTCCGCTAAAGTCATTATCGTCGAACCCAAGGCTGTGCCTAATTCGGTATAAAATGCTGTCGGGTTCTTTCTTAAATCGGGCAGGGTTTGCCTAAAAGTTAAGATATCTTGTCGATCCCGGGGTTGATAAACCCAATTGTACACAACCCTCCCCCTTGCATCTGTGTGGTTGATATCGTCGTTTGTTCCCTGACCTCGTGGCGGAACCCAGTAAGGGGCCGCCTCTCTGATAGGCATCATAGTGTTGGCTACTTCTAATGAGGACCCGGTCGTTTCAGGGACCGTAACCTTGACTTCTGGTTTCTGTTCCGTGAGGTGGCGGAAGACTTCAAGCGTTTGCATGAAGAGGTCCGTCACATCGTGTTCAGTCCCATCTCCAACATCGACCTTTCTATATAAAGTTGTCAATTTAGCGGGGCCCTTATTCTGATACCTATCCTCATATGCGTTCAGGGTGTGGTAGCTGAATCGTAAAATGAAATGCCGTCTGTGGCTACCGGCATGTGAATTGTGCATATCCATCGTGTATTCTTCGCTCTCCTTCCGTTCTACTAGTGTCTTCACTATCTTGTTAATCCCATCCCGCTCATCTTTGCTCAATCTATTTGGTCTGGCTGGTGGTTGCTTGCTAGCCTCGGGGTCATCTGGTGTCGTTACTAATGCAGCCGGTGCAGAGCCCGCAAGGGCCGGGGCACTAGCGCTAAGGTCACTCTCGCTTGTATTTGGAGCTGGTAGGTGCTGTATCAGAGGTTGGCAGGGGGCATATGGAGGGGGCATGTAGATGATTGGAGGAGCTAGCAGTAACTCATCGTTCGCCCGTTGTTTGGAGGGCAGCTCAGGGTAGAGCGTAGATAGGGTCCTAACAGGGCATTGGCCTGTCAACCCTGATTCTTGCTTTTGTGTAGCTTCCTTTCTTTCTTTTATTTCTTCTTCTAGTTGCTTAGCGGCTAGGTGGGCTGCCTTTCGTAATTCTTTCCCTATTTTTGCTTCTTCTCTTTTCTTTCGTTGTTCCGTTTCTTTGCGCCACATGCCGATACTATCGAGCATGGTGGGCGTAGTCTTATTTTTCTGGAGCGCTGCTTCTAATGTTTCTATTTTATGATCATCAAAGGAACCTATCAGTGGCCACTGACTTTCGGGGTCCTTCTTTGTATATTTATGCCATAACTTGTTATAAGCTATAGCGACTAGTCCATGCTTAATGAACATGTCCTTATTAGGGGTGCCCTCCAGTGGAGCCGGATGGTTCATCTCTAATAAGCGGTCCGGGCTAAACAGGCTACCAATCAGTGGGGAGAAGATAGGCATGACGGATTACAACGGGGACAAAAGTCTGCACTACCTATCTTATCACTGCGCGCAAAGACTAGACAGAATATTTCTATTCTTCGTTGTTTGCAGGCGGTGAATACCTCAAAAGAACCAATATCGAACAATCAATGTTCGGTCAATCAAACAATCAATGGGGAGAATAAGTAGGCACGACGGGTTACAACGGGGGCAAAAGTCTGCGTTACCTACCCTTTCGCTACCTGCAAAGAGAGAACCTGTTCTTCCCTGTTTGCAGACAGAGAATCTCCAGAAAACAATCCGCGAACAACAGTTCGGGCCAAACAATCAATCAGTGGGGGAGGAAGATAGGCACGACGGATTACAACGGGGACAAAAGTCTGCGTTACCTATCCTTCGCTACCTGCAAAGAGAGAGCCTGTTATTTCTCTGTTTGCAGACAGCGAATCTCCAAACAAATCAACAAAAGAGTAATACTAGTATTATCCAAATCAAACAATCATTTCGCAATTTGTCGCATTTACACGACCTTACCCGGACCGCATGGATAGTTTCCTGTCTTCCGAATCCAGCGCCCGATCGTCCTCTATTCTTCGTGATCTTCGCGGCACTCCTGATGGTTCCCAGTCAGGACCGTAGATCACTCGAGAGAGGTCTGTTCGGAATCAGTGAAGTTCGGATGATCGGCTGTCAGACGAGGGTCTATCGGACAGGAGCTCTCCCGATCGTTGCAGTCGTTCACTCTATCTTCAGGACCTCTCCCACTGGATCCACGAGTCACTGATGGGCCCCACGTTGGGCGCCAATTGTGGAAAAAGGTAGGGCCGAATGACCTTTTTCAGAGTTGCCCGGCGTTAACCGCCTCTATACCCACTCAAGTTACCAAACAAAGAGGCAGGCGCTGGAGACTGGAAGGCAGGAAACAGAAGTTTTATTCCGACGGAGCAGAACACATCAAATCAGACAACAGGGTATCTTCTCGAGGTGCTCTAACAGCCTCTCTGAGGCCTGGCCTTTTATACTCTGGTTTATGACATGTGAGCATTCTTTATTGCAGAAAAGACTCTTTTAAGTATGAGAAGACATCCCCGGAATCTTCGTTTCAGACCCACCCCCACATGTATCTACAATAGAGGTCCTCACCCCACATACAATAGGAGGGGGCTATCACGCAGCTGAGTGTTCCGCCGATTCTTAGGATGTGTGCGCCTGATCGTATCCCAGGGGGTGGGGAGGCCATGATCAATAGTAGCTCCTTTGTAGAGGAGCGACTCCATACAATAGGGGGGCAATAAACTGTATCCCCCGGCTCGGTGATGGCCTGGGACCCGTGCGGATAATCGGACTCAGAGGAAGGGGTCATCAAAGGAGAGGTATTCATGAAGGGAATGGTCTGCACGGACAATTGAGCGTAGAGGAAGAGTTTATCAAAAGAGGGGTATTCATGAAAGGAAAGGAAGTGTTGGTCAGGCGCGGGTGCAACTCCCAAGGACAGAGTCATGCGGAAGGAGAGGGTTTATGACTTGTGCATGTGAGATCGGGGGCAGCCAGGGTGTGCAGGGGATGCTCGCAGGGTCAGGGGAGCGCGCTGGCGATCGATCGTGAACAGGGAGACCATGGTACCTAAAATAGCTGCTGTGCATATTGTACATGGATGACAAGATGGCGCAGATGATGTTCAGTTCGCAAACTAAAGTTCCACAGGGGGGGGGCTGAAAAATATTTCAGGGGGGGGCTACTTCTTCCAACCATAGACAGCGTGGCTGTAAGAAGGGGTAAACACACAACAAAAGCCTCATTTATAAGTAAATGGTCTTTTCAAGACTTGTTAAGTACTCGGGTGCGGCTGCAATTAGATGCTCGCCAGCCCGCGAAGCTGTCTCCGCCCGGGCTGACACACACGAGTGGGGGGGGGGGGGGGGTGGCTGAAGCCCCGTGAGCCCAATGGGTGTTACGCGCCTGGTGCACAGCATGATGTGGGTCGAATGATGAGCAGGCAGCATGGGTAAGGGCCTACACGGCCCGCAGCAGTTGTGGAGCAGCGCCGAGGAGCGATGTCAGCACAGGGGATGGCTCTCACCTCCGCAGCCAGGCACGCGGGCAATCAGCGGTCTGCTTTGGCGTGTGCTGGGCGACGTAACCTCCGCAAGGCCTGCACAGCTCAAAACTGGAGACCGGTAGATCGAAGCAGAGTCAACGTACCTGCACCGCCGAGTCGGCTGGCAGCGGCTGGTGGGAGCAGGCATAGCTGTGCCAGATGAGTCACCACTGTAAAGGTAGTGTAACCCTCTATAGCAGGTGTGGTCTGGGTACCACCCTCGTCGCCAGTGTACTGGGGCCTCACCAGGCCCTAAGCATTGCCTTGTGACACTGCAGGAGAAATGCGACACACACACACAGTATCCTGGTGTGAGCCACAGACTTGTGCATTCTTTGCCTGTTTACTATATAGCCTCTGGCACTGCCTGGTCAGAGGATGTTCAGGGTGCAGTTTCAGGGTATATCAGCGCCGCAGGGGCAATGTTTGGTGATCCTTACACTATCGAGATCGGAATTGCCAATTTCCTTTCAGAGCTGATGGGTGCAGATTTGGCTTAAGGGGCGTCAACACCTTTAGGTCGGTGATATCTGCAGAACAAGAACTGGTCAATAATGTTCTAGTTGGCAAACATTCCCAGGTTTGTTGGTTACTGAAAAGTGGCTTATTTTTCAGTTCCTCTCGCCTGAGCCCAAATAATCTTAAGTATTGGACATGAACAAGATCCATCAATTGCTTCTCAGCTAGCCCCAAAATGAACATCTTTCTAGGATGGACCTTCCAGCAAACTTAGCTATGTTGTGTTTTGTGTCCTGCAGATAGGGGATAGATGTTCGGGCGCATGACATTTCGGGTAGGGAGTTTACCCAGATGGACTGATGTTTACCACAGTCAGCAACAGTACATGGTTTACCTCCGTGGGCTTAATAGAATTTAAACTTTCCTATTTGTTAGATAGGATATTTTACATTTTATGTCAGGATCTGAGGTAAGAATTATTCATGTTCAAGTTAGTTTTTTATGGTCTACCAAAACAGCCACTGAAGGAGAGGCAGCTGCTTAGAATAGATAATGACTCCTGCAGACTGACTGATGGGCTCGCTGTTTGAGAAACTGTACTGCACACCTGGAGAAAGTGTGTCTGCTATGTCCCTAAACTTTTAACATGGAGACTCTTGGCGATTGGTCCTGACATAAAATGTGTATTTTCCAAAACAAGAAGTTAAGTTACTGACCATATAGCGAATTTTAGTGAAAGTTGAGAAAGCTCTTCTACTGTACACAAACATAAACTATTAGCTTTGTCTTTGCCTGTTCGTTTTTTTACAGTGTGCTGCTCTGGCTCCACCATGAACCAACTTTTGAATTGGTTTTCCTAAAATGGGGCATAGTCAGGGCCATTGGAATTATGAACCAGTGGAGGTCCAAACTATGTGACAAAGTCGAGTAAGCTGTGCATCAAGGAAAGGCAAATAATGAGATATATTATGCGAGTAAAGGTAAATTATGTAAATCATTCTGTAAAATTGTCATATAGCTATAGCTGTATTATGATACAGATGGAACTGCAGTGCTGCAAAAAATATGCAGGTTTAATAAGATAGAAAAATATATAGCTTCAGTAGATCAAATACAAAATGTTATTCGTCGACATTTCATACTTCTGTGGGCTTTTTATTGGCAAGTATCAAAATATAACATTTTCCAATTCATTGACGAAGCATTATAGAAGTACAAATTCCAGCATATGTTCTAAAACAAAAAAAATACTAAGATCAAACTACCCTTGTCATACGTATAAATACATAACTAAATTATAAAAGCAATAAGCTGTTAAATACATTATTTATAATACAAATGATTGATTATTAAATCATATGCTGGCAGCCAGGAGTATGCATGGTCAGTTAGTTGATACGTTTTTCTTGCATAGAGCTGCATGAACATAATTTTTAACACTGTAAAATGGATTACAGAAAATATATGTGGCGAAGATGGTGGTCGAGCCGTCAAGAAAGCTCCCTCCAGCCGATAGCAATCTCACCCCACCCTGCCTGACAGCATGGATCACAGACCAACTGACCGGCCTTCCAGTGGGGAGGACAGCCCCTACGATCATACCCGTGTGCTCCTGGGGTGCTGGTGGGAGATTTGGTGGCCGCACCAATGAGACGACTGGAGACCCGGCTGCGGCCTAAGAATGTAGCGCCGGGACGCCTCATTGCTGGGGCAGCTGTTTGCGCTCTACCAAAACTATAGAATAGAATAGAATAGAATTGCGTCATTCGGGCCCTGCTGTCCCCGGGGCACCCTGACTGCCTACCCATCCTAGTTGATGCCTGTAGGCCGGGCCCTACTGAACGAACCATTGCGACTGGTATAGCAGGCCTCGAGGTGGTCCCAGAGGCAGGCCGGGGGAGCGTGGTCGGCCTGGGGCCTTGTTATTCTCAGGCCGGCATGCCAGACTCGAGAACGGGCCCTACTAGCATTCCCCTGCTGGGGAGTGGGTGCAGGGCTATCCTTTCCCTTCTGCCCTCTGTGTCTCCTCCCCCACTAGATCCTTAGACTTGCGGAGGGAGGGAGTGGCCCCTTGACTGGGGCAATTGGAGGACTCTCCGCCAGATCCCCTGGGCTGACTGCTTGGGGAGCACGGAATCTGTGAGATCGGACTGTATGAAGTGCATTGGTCTGGGGGCATGCTCTCTTTGGGGATAACCACAATAGTGGCGCAGTCAAAATCAGCTGGAAATGACCCCTGTTATATTGCCTCCGCATAGAAGTTAAGTAAATGGGACACAATGAGGGAGTGAAATTGGGTCAAGAGGTCTTCTCTGATTAGAGTGCAGAGATGGCTGAATCCACCCCATCCTTGGTCAGAGGCTGGTCCAGGTCCTGAGCGAGGGACTGCGGGATTGAGGGCAGTGGGATGTCACAGACATAAGGAATTTCCTTTTCAAGAAGAGGCACCATGCGCCACGCATAAAGATCTGAATGCCTGAGCGATCTCCGATAACTGCCCTCAGAGGTCACCTGTCAGGTCTCTGATTGCCAGTGCCACTCTGGTGGACACATCACGTGTTGCCAGCCAGTATAGTAATTTACCGGACTTGTCTCCTGATTTGTAGACTCTCTGAGTTGAGGCCCTCCATCACTGTTTTGCCTCCTCATGGGAGACATGCCTCAGTTCAGTGTGCGAGTTCAAGCAATCAATCAATCAATCAAGACACTTGTAAAGCGCACTACTTACCCGTGAGGGTCTCAAGGCGCTGGGGGGGGGGGGGGTGCTGCTACTGATGAAAGAGCCAGGTCAGGAGTAGTCTTCTGAAGGCCAGTAGGTCTTGGGTCTACTGTATGTTGGTGGGTAGGGGGTTCCAGGTCTTGGCAGCGAGGTGGGAAAAGGATCTGCCTCTGTCAGTCGTTCTCCAGATGCGGGGGACAGTTGCGAGGGTGAGGTCGGTGGAGCGGAGTTTGCGGGTGGGGGCGTGGAAGCTGAGTCGTCTGTTGAGGTATGCTGGGCCGGTGCCGAGGAGGGCTTTGTGTGCGTGGAGGAGGAGCTTGAAAGTCATCCTCTTGTTGATGGGGAGCCAGTGCAGGTCTCTCAGGTGGGGTGTGATGTGGCTGCGCCGGGGGATATCGAGGATCAGACGTGCAGAGGCGTTCTGGATGCGTTGCAGCCTTCTCAGGAGCTTGGCCCACATTCCTGCGTAGAGGGCGTTCCCATAGTCCACTCTGCTGGTGACGAGGGCTTGGGTGGCTGTTCTTCTCGTTTCGGTTGGGATCCACTTGAAGATCCTGCGAAGCATTCAGAGGGTGTTGAAGCAGGATGAGGAGACGGCATTGACCTGCTTAGTAATGGTGAGGGTGGAGTCGAGGATGACCCCCAGGTTGTGTGCATGGTCTGTGGGTGTCGGGGCTGTTCCAAGTGAGGTCGGCCACCAGGAGTCATCCCAGGCCAAGAGGCTGGATCCGAGGATGAGGACCTCCGTCTTGTCTGAGTTTAGCTTCAGTCGGCTGTTTCTCATCCAATCGGCGACGGCCTTCATTCCTTCGTGAAGGTTGGTTTTGGCTGTGTGCGGGTCTTTGGTGAAGGAGATGATCAGCTGGGTGTCATTGGCGTAGGAGATGATGTTGAGGTCGTGTTGGCGGGCGATGTGGACGAGGGGTGCAATGTAGATGTTGAACAGCGTCCAGCTGAGGGATGAGTCTTAAGGGATGAGCTGCCTCATCCCTGAATCGGATTGCCGAGCCCGACACTCCAGAGTGAGTATCTTACTTTCTAGTTTAGTTATCCATTCACGCTGTGCAGACTCCTGGCTATGGACATATCCTTAAAACAGTCCTCTCAGTGAGGGTTTGCAGGTGGCACAAAGCGTAGTTTTAAACAACACATAGCCATCATTATTTTGGAGGTAGACATGGAGTTCGTCCTTGATGAAGGAGACACACTCAGGGTCCTTCAAGCACCATGCACTAAAGTGCAAGACGGGTTGCATCGTCAGCGGATGGTCACCTCATTCCGTCAGGAGGGGAGCATGATCAGAGAGAACACATGGGAGGATCCGGATCGAACACAGTGCATGAAGATCCATCGCGGGCAGCCACATCAGAGCAATGTGGTGATTTCGATGCTGAAGTTAAGACACTTTGTGACGGCCTCTAGCCTAGATGAAGGAGGTTAATTTGGAGGTCAGGGATGGGAACCACTGTCGGGGAATGGGATATGGGAAGTTTGCTAGTACATGCAGATATTGGGGGAGAGAGAGCATCTTGAAGTTCGCAATGCGGCCCATAGGATTGAGTGGCAGTTTCTTCCGGGGGTTAAGATCCCGGTCAAGAGCCAAGCTCAGGCCCTGGAAGTTGAGTTCCCAGGCCAAATCAGGGAGATAGAATATATGTATCCCCAAATATTTAAATGTGTTACGTCACAGGGGAATGTCCGGGCAGCAGCCCTCCACGTCACCTCTCACCTCTACAAAGAGGGATTTACAAGCATTGGCACATAAGCCGTAGGCTTCCCCATAAAAATAAAGGATCTTCAGGCATTTATTACCTGAGGCCGGGGGTTCTCCAAGGAACAGTAGAATATTGTTGGTGTACAGTGCCACTCGGTCTTCCATACCTGCTCCCCATCACCACCCCTGTATCCATGCGTTGCATTGTATGAGATGAGCCGAAGGCTCGATGGCCAGAGCGAATAACAGTGGGGAGAGCGGCACCCTTAATGTGTCCCCCTCTAGATAGGGAAGGGGGCAGAAAGGATGCCATTTACCCATACCTGGGCCCTCAGGTTGTGATAGAGTAGGTGGACCATTCTCCAAAAATTCATTCTTAAGACTGCCCTCAGTAGAACCGCCTCCAGAAATTCCCATGAGATCGTGTTGAAGGCTTTGCCAAAATCCACAATGAGTAGAGCTAAATTACACTCATCCCATTGTCTCTGGGTGACTGCCACCTGCACCCGTCAAATGCAGTGATGGGTACTCCTACCGGCCGTGAATCCACACTGGTCTGGGTAAATAAGGTGGCTCTTACACCTCTCTGCCCTGGAGGGGTTCCACCATTCGGACCAAATAGGCATGACATACCTGGGCGACCTCCTCAAAAACGGCGCTCTCATCTCCTTCCAGGAATTATAAGAACTTTACTCACTAGCGAATACAACATTTTTCCGGTTTCTCCAAGTGCGGCATGCTCTGGGGACACACCTAACTCCTGACATTCAACTCCTAGAATATAGCCCCCTAGAATCAAAGGTATTAATGGGATGGTTGGGGAAAGGAGCAATAACCCAGGTCTATTGCTCCTTGATTGTTCGTGCTCGAGATGGACTCGACTCCCTCTGCCAGAGATGGATTGAATTAGTGGGTGACCTTGATGACACCAGCTGGAGGGAAGCATGTGTGACCCCCAGGGAACTGGCAATAACCGCGCGGTTGCGCTTGATCCAGGTTAATTTTCTCCATTTGACCTATCTGTCCCCGTCCCGCATAGAGCAGATGTTCCCCGATGCCCATCCTATCTGTGCACGCTGCAGATTACCTGCTGCTGACTTTTTCTACATAGCATGGAACTGCCCCAGATTGAGATTTTTTTGGAACGGGTGGAGTGGGAGGTCTCAATGGTCCTGGGACACCCATTGAGCTTACACCTAAGATAACCCTGCTGGGACTGCTAGAGGGGTTGGGTGTCCCTCTTGCTGAGAGACTCTTCCTGGGTATGGCCTGTTTAGTGGCCAAGCGAGACATAGCCCATCTCTGGAAGCAGCCGACATCCCTCTCCGTATCAACATGGCGCGCTGGAGTCGACTCGTGTGCGCAGCAAGAAAAACCCATATATAAGGCCGGGGATGTCCTCACAAACATGAGAAAGAATGGGGGAAGTGGTGGTGGGGTTATCATAGTCTCCCATCATGAGTCAATCAATCAGGGGTGGGAAGAGTTACTTGTGGACTGTTATACCTGTAGCTGTGGATCTGAACAGCCATACTTTTTCTTCTCTTTTCTATCTAATGCTCTAAATGTATGGATGATGCTCGCTGTACTGTTATTTCAACATGAAATAAAGTTGGTTATACAAAAAATATATATGAAGTGTTGCATTCAGCAGAGCAAAAAAGTACTTGTGCATACTTCCTGTATTAAAAGCTGGTCGTCCTAACTCACATCTGAGCAGACATGCAGATGCCAGAATACAGGCCTTTTGAAGCAAAGCTATTGATAGGTCATCTGGGTAGGGGAGCAATTTTGACAATTTATTGGTGCCTGATAATCAATGGGTGGGACAATTAGACGATGAGGACTGCCTGTCGTGGTCCGCAGGAACCTCGCTATTTCCTCTAGGCTACGAATGGTCCAGGTCGCATATCAGTTTACTTAACTCCACGCCGTTTGCAGAGGATGGGCGGGGGAGCAGACTGTTTGTACATGCTGCCAAGCCCCAAATGCCGATTTCCTTCACGTAATATGTCCTGTCCGTGCCCTTCTGGGAGGTAGTGACATAGGAGTTCTCTGCCGTCCTGGATCATAACATGGAATTGGGTCACCAAGAGGTGTTTCTGGGACTACTGGAGGGAATTGGCGAATTCTGTCCTGAGAGGAGATTTTTTTGAGGTGGTGTAAGTAGTGACCAAAAGAGAATTTGCGCGCCCCTGTGGGTGGCGGAGGCCCCCTCACTGAAGATGTAGAGGAGGTGTGTCAACTGGTGCGTGCATCAAGAACGACCCATCTATGAGGCCGAGGTTACCCTCCAAAACATGAAAAAAATATGGGGAAAGTGGTGTGCCCATCATGGACTGCTTTTGTAAAGGTACATTGTGGTTGGGGGACCACCGGTGCCCTAGATCGAATCCAGTGGAATGTTATTTCATTATTGCACTTCTATGTGGATGCACCTGTGTCCCTCAGAACCTGGGTAAACAATGTGGGAAAGTGAGATTTTTGATCGATTATCAAATCACCCTGACTCCTATCTCACTTAAGTCTTTTGGATCGATTGTTGACTGTCATTGAGTAAAAGGCAAACCTTGCATAGGTCAAAACCAGCCCAAACTGACGCAACTCTAAAGAACCACTTACTCTGGATAAGTTTAAAGTTTTATTATAAAGCCAAAATTAGTTGCAGGTACAAACATCTCAATATAAGGTTCAAAAGATACACAGGCAGTAAAATGAACATGAACTCTCTGAGAGATCTTAATCGACAGAAGAAAACTACCAAAACTAACTCAAAAATCAGTAAGTTAAATATCATCGACACAAGATGAATCTTAGGCGTCATTTACAGAAAAGAAACGAATCAGGTTAGACTGACCCTGCACTAGACTAGATGACATCCCTACTTAGCAAGTTCTTTACCTAAAAAGGTGTCAGCCGTGTTGACTTCCAAAGAAGTTCAATCTCTCTCTCTTAGTCTTAGATGGGAAACCTATGCAGTGTAGCAGTACCCTTTCTGCCTACCCATCCGCTCTCTAAGGGTCCTCAGGTCTTCTGCTCTCTCCTCCCCAGGGCACTGTCCCTAATACAGAATCACAGTATGGGTGGAACGCCCCTCTGAGACGCCCACCACGTACACAATTCACGTGGTGTCGATTCTGTTTTTTTCCATAGTTTCGCTTCTTTGGGCCGTCTGTTAAGTTGACCTTGCTTCCCAGGCTCCGTCTCCAGCGTGCTGGTACCCCCATGACATTCCAGTAGACTCCTCCGGACTCGAGCCTATCTCCTCGAACAGAGCTCTATTCATCAAGCTCTTTGATTGGTACCCCCCTCGCACCTGCAAACAGACACTTCGAAGCAGGGCCCCAAATTCCAGGCTCCCCTTATCAGACTAGGCCATAAAACTTCGACCAGCATTGGCAATTTATTTTAACGAGGCTTGACTTTTAACTAGCACGTGCAGATCAAAGAAGACACTTTATCTCTCCAGGCCTACTAAATTACGTGCTGTAGCCTGCACCCTGTGAACCCTTATTTCTTAACTTAAAATAATATGCTAACACACCACTCTTTGGTTATACAAAACACATCTATGAAACATAGCCTTTAACATATAAGCAAAATCATTGAATAATATTGAATCCACGTTACGTGAAAGATGCAATGGTACATTTCGTTTTTATACAGTGCCATGTGGTCTGCACATTTCTTCATTATGCATTTTACATCCTTCTTCATTTAGCAGCTACACAACATGGAACCTGATTAACACATCTAACATTTCTAAACATTTCCACACATTTCTATAATAGCCCACACTCTATATGTGCTCTCTATATCTAACAAAGCAATCGTGAGTAAATGCGGATACATATTCTCATATCTCTAGTTACCTTAGCTAACTTTACGCAACTGATTTGTAAATATGGCGTATTCATACATTTCATTCGAATTGCGCTCTCTCAGTTCCCCCCTTTGATGACCTCTAGGGGTCATCACAAGTATACCAATTTGAATGGATCAAACAGAACTTGTTGCAAGGCTCCCCCTTTTTACCGCCTCTAGAGCCCTCAGACTCCTATACTGATGATCTTGCATAGCAGCTAACCTCTGCTCCTGTTGTCTCATAGACCTTTGCAATCTGTTTGACCTATACCATTTGTATAGTCTCACTAAACCCCACAATATGATTATGCAAATCACAACTATGATGATGGGCTTCAGAATATACCAGACAAAACTCTTCCCGAGATTGGCAAACCAACCTCCAACTTTACCCATCCCATGACCTACTTTTTCCCAGACATTTACCTTTGTTAGGTCCTCAATTTCTTGATGTATCCTTCTGTATGCCCTTCTCAAGAGATTTTGAGTTGTCTGGAATGTAAGTGCAGCATTCCTGGACCTTCAAAGCCTTACAGACTCCGCCCTCTTTTGCTAGCAGAACGTCTAAAGCAAGACGGTTCTGAAGAGCCATTGCCCTTATTGATTGCATCTCCCCTTCTACCAGCATTAGTGATCTTGCAGTACTTGCAGACAGTCTGTCTACAACTGTAGCCAGTCTCCTGATTTTGACATCATTAAGTATCAATCCTAAAAGAGGAAACATAGCGCCAAATACATCTCCAACTACCTCAGCATCACCTACATCTCTTTTCCCCCTTGCTGAGGCTTTTCCCTCTATGATCTCTAAATCTTTTGCATGATATATTTTGGGGAAAACAATTGCCAAATAACATGAACCGTACCAATTGTCAGGCAGTTTCACGTAAGCATTTCTTCCACATACAAAATATACATTAGGAATCACTTCCATTCCCTTTAAGAAATCCTTGGTATAGTATTCTAATCGAAAAGCATGTTCACAACTAACTTCACCTACAAACACACTCTCATAATAAGTTTTGCTTCTATGTAGGCATAACTTCCCTTTCTGTGTTCGATCTAAAGCTATTGGACCATTACTACCCTTCCTTTTGTGAGCCTTCTCCTCCTCGGTCCAATCTGTTTTCCACTGTCCTGACATTTTCAGAATCTTTTGCCTTCTGTAACGATCATCAACTTGCCCTATGAACTTTTTCTCAATCTCTGATACTTGGCAAGTCAGATTGTTTCTGCGTGCATATGAAGTATCCAGTGTATCCCAAGGAAGGAAGAATTTCGCCAATCTATCTTCCTTCTTGTAATAGTCCCATTTGTTCATCTTTTTGTAGTTCGGGACTTCTGGTAACACTGAATCATAATTCGAAAAATAATACTCAAACCCATCTCGACCATAAAATATACTAAGCAATAAACTACATGTAATCCCATAAGTCAATGGAAGATGATGATACCGAATGCCTTCATCTACAGAAGCCGGCAATTGCATGCAGACATAGCAATCTTTGGCCTCCATGACGTCGATGTATTCATATAACAGTTTGGCATAAGCATTGGTCTTAAAATTGCCCTGTGACTCATTTACATGTAACCTACGGGCCTCTGCTGCCAGCAACGCTTTCTCCTGAATTGCATTGTCCTCCTCCTCTTTCCCAGCAACAGCAGGGTTTGATGTCGTTACAGGCTGTACATCTGTTGCCTTTGTTATACTCGCATGTCCCACTATGATACAGTGACTACTATGACTATAAGGGATATCACTACTGCTATAAGTGTGCCTACTATGCATTTTGCCTTGCGATTCGGACCACCGGCCTCCATGTTATCAAACAGTGTAGCTTCTTTCTGAAAAATCTCTTTTGATTTCTTCACTCTGCTTTTATTTCGCCTTCTCAGTCTGTTAACCACACTTGGAAGCTGATAAAGTCCTTTTGCAATTCAGTCTCTTAAATTTTAACAACAGACAACCTTTCTCCATCCACTGAATGAAATGTCCCTACATTTTTTTCTTCTTCCACTAGGCGCTAGGTTATCTTCTCTCTCTGGCTTATTTACAAAGTCTTTAGGTATCTACAATAATTCTTGTTCCAGCGGCTCTAATAGCATATTCCAACAATTCCAAACGAAGGATGGTTTCCTCGTGCTCTGGTACTGGATGACCCAAAGTTGGAAATTCTAATCTGTTCAGCACCAGGTCTTTGATCCTGCTTAAATACAGAGGGACGGGGAGAGTGAACGTTAACAACCCTTCGGTCTCTATTCCAGGTGTCAACAGTCTTACTTCCACCGTTACGATTGGATCAAGGTTGGTCACCTGCACTTCCCTCACCCTCCCGGATCTCTGTCCCCAAGACATCTGCCGCCAAGTAGGTCCACTCAGGAGTGGCGTATCTTCTGCAGGGCACACGTACCCTCCTTGATCTTCTTGGACCCTCAGAGTATGAGTCCACTGCACCTTCGTCTAGGTCTGAGTCTTCAGAAATTGGAACAAGAGTTCTCTCTGGATTGGCTCTCAGGCTTGGCCTTCTCCTTCTTTCCTTCTAGCCTCTCCTCTCCTAGTTCTCCTGCTCCTTGTTCTTGCACTCGACTATTGACCACTTGCAGCTTGATCAGTGTCTGATTCGTACTCCCAGCTACTTTCTCCTTCTGTGGCAACTTCAGTTTCACTGGTGTATTGACCGTCCTCGGCCTGGTCAGACACGCTCCAAGTTTCTTCTGGCACCTCTACAGCTTGACTGGTCCTCTCTGTGGATTCTCCATTTTCAGTTGGATTTTCATCCGAGGGAGGAGCTGTTTCTTCCGGAGGTGCTGGAACCCTTCGGGTGTGTGAGGCGTGGATCCAGTTGGGCAAGCCTCCACACTTCACTGCAGTGTTCGTCACCAGTATGATCTGGTAGGGCCCACGCCAGCGCACGTCTAAGCAATTCTTCCTTACGTGTTTCTTCACCACGACCCAGTCCCCAGGGCACAGGTCATGGCACAAGTCTTGAGACGATGGAACTTCAGCGGCCTGCACCGGAAGGGACACAGAATGAATGGCGTCAGAGAGTCCCTTACAATAGTCCAGGATCAAATCATCTGTGATGTTCAACAGTGCTGTAGTTGGAACTGATGGCAGTCTCATAGCCCTCCCCATTAACACCTCATGTGGAGAGAGACCTGTCCTTCTGTCTGGTGTGCTACGTATGCTCATAAGGACCAGTGGCAGTGCATCAGGCCAGCTCAAGGATGTCGATGAACAAACTTTGGCAATTCGGGACTTAATCGTGCTGTTGATCTGTTCCACAATCCCTGAAGCTTCTGGTCGATAACTACAATGCAGCTTCTGGTCTATATTTAGGGCTGAGCAAAGCATCTTCACAATTTCGCTGTTGAAATGTGTTCCCCTACCTGATTCCAAAGAGGCTGGCACCCCGAAGCGCGGTATCAGTTCTCTAAGCAACAATTTTGCTACTGTGAGTGTGTCGCACCTGCGTGTGGGGTAAGCCTCAACCCATCTGGAAAAAATGCAGACAACCACCAGGACGTATCTGAGGCGGTTACACCTTGGCATTTCAATAAAGTCTAATTGCATCCTATTGAATGGCCCCCCAGACCTCCCTATGTGACTCAATGTGACTGGTGTTCTCTTTCCTACATTCAGTTGTTGGCAGATCACGCAACGTTGACATACTGCTTCTGCCGCTACTCTAAACTTGGGGTTGTACCAGGTTTGTCTGAATACCCTCACCATAGCATCTCTACCTATGTGTGCTGGCCCATGTATTCTCCTTGCCATTGGACTAACTAGTTCGTTTGGTAATACTGCTCTCCCATCTGCCGAGACCCAAAAGTCCATTTCACTCTTTGTGCAACCTGCAGTTTCCCATGTCTTTTTCTCGAAGTCAGGTGCATTCTCTTGTATACATTTCAACTCATCCCAAGTGTCTACAGTTTCCAACAACATTGTTAACTCGGTCCTTTCCTGAATCCCACTCACTTCCACCTCTGTAAAGGAATATCCTTGTTCTGCACAGTAGCGTGCAACCTCGTCGGCATACCTATTGCCTTGCGACACAAAATCGGTGTTTCTAGTGTGAGCTGTGCATTTTACAACGGCAATAGCTGCCGGACCTTGTAATGCTTCCAACAATAGTCGAACAAATTCCCCATTTCGAATAGGTGATCCTGAAGAGGTCATGTAACCTCTTTGAGACCATAACTGCCCATAGTCATGAACTACCCCAAAACCATACTGGCTATCGGTGTATATGGTGACTCGAATTTTGTTACCTGCTAAACAGGCGCGTGTCAATGCAATGATTTCAGCTACCTGAGCGGAGTGTACTCCTTCCAGGTAAGCGGCTTCCACAACTCCGGTAATGGTGCAAACGGCATAAGCTGCTCTCAGCTGACCAATATCGTCTCTTACGCATGAGCCATCAACAAAGAATATTTCATCAGGGTCAGTCAAGGGCTCATCTACGATATCTGGTCTTGGTTTGGTGCATAGTTCAGTCACATCAAGGCAGTCATGATCTGTACATACATCCTCATCAATGTCATTTGGAAGTGGCATCAAAGTGGCAGGGTTCAAAACAGAGCATCTCTTGAGGGTCACGTTCTCGGCAGCCAGAATGACTTGCTCATAGCGCGTGAGCCTGCTATTGATTAGATGCTGTGTCTTGGTCCTGGTCATTAACAGTTCTACAGAATGAGGTACATACACCACTAGCTGGTGTCCCATCACAATATTCTCGCAACGCTCAATGCTGACACGCGTTGCAGCAACGGATTTGAGACATCCGGGCAACGCTGCTGCTACGGGATCTAGGGTAGCCGAGAAGTATGCAACTGGTCTACGGGCATTTCCATGGATTTGGGCCAAAACTGACAATGCACAACCTTCTCTTTCACAGCAGTACAGTAAGAATGGTTTCTCGTAATCCGGCATTCCTAGAGCAGGGGCCCGACACAAGTCCTCCCTCAGCTGCAAGAACGCCATCAAACAATCTTTGTCCCATGGTACCGGATCACTCACCCCCTTGTGCGTCAGTTTTTGTAAAGGTTTTGCCTTCAGTGAAAAGTTAGCTATCCACTGCCGGCAATAACCGACCATTCCTAGAAACATCCTGACTTCTCTCTGTGTTGTGGGCGAATTCATTTTCATGATCGCCTCTATCCTGTCTGGTGACACCTTTCGTTTCCCTTTTTCAATCCTGTGACCCAAGTACTGCACTTCTGTCAAACAGTACTGTAATTTGCTCGTAGACACCTTGTGTCCGTTCTCAGCCAAATGATTCAGTAAGGTGATGGTGTCTATTTTGCAAGCTTCCTCAGTTTCTGACGCCACAAGTAGGTCGTCTATGTACTGGACCAGAACCGAGTTCTGTGGCAATACTATGATTCAGAAAAGGAGGTGGTGATGAACAGAGTGTCTGATTTAAGCAGACCACTCTTACCCAGTCCAAAGATCGGGGCTTTATCCATCACCGTTTTTTAGCTCACTGCACCATCCCAGCTCAGAACTTGGCTATATGCAAATTAGTCTGACCCTGGCCCAGTGCTTCATGGGAACAGGGCAGACCAAACTACCAAGCCAATTCTTATACTGGGAAGGAAACAAGCTACCGGGGACCGGTTTCTAGCATTTCAGCCGTCTTCGGCCCGGCTTGCTTGAATCCTGATGGTGCAATGAGCTAGGGACTCACATCTGAGTATACCCTTCCACGCTTATGGTGGACAAAAATGATTCAGAAAAGGAGGTGGTGATGAACAGAGTGTCTGATTTAAGCAGACCACTCTTACCCAGTCCAAAGATCAGGGCTTTATCCATCACCGTTTTTTAGCTCACTGCACCATCCCAGCTCAGAACTTGGCTATATGCAAATTAGTCTGACCCTGGCCCAGTGCTTCATGGGAACAGGGCAGACCAAACTACCAAGCCAATTCTTATACTGGGAAGGAAACAAGCTACCGGGGACCGGTTTCTGGCATTTCAGCCGTCTTCGGCCCGGCTTGCTTGAATCCTGATGGTGCAATGAGCTAGGGACTCACATCTGAGTATACCCTTCCACGCTTATGGTGGACAAAAATGATTCAGAAAAGGAGGTGGTGATGAACAGAGTGTCTGATTTAAGCAGACCACTCTTACCCAGTCCAAAGATCAGGGCTTTATCCATCACCGTTTTTTAGCTCACTGCACCATCCCAGCTCAGAACTTGGCTATATGCAAATTAGTCTGACCCTGGCCCAGTGCTTCATGGGAACAGGGCAGACCAAAGTACCAAGCCAATTCTTATACTGGGAAGGAAACAAGCTACCGGGGACCGGTTTCTGGCATTTCAGCCGTCTTCGGCCCGGCTTGCTTGAATCCTGATGGTGCAATGAGCTAGGGACTCACATCTGAGTATACCCTTCCACGCTTATGGTGGACAAAAATGATTCAGAAAAGGAGGTGGTGATGAACAGAGTGTCTGATTTAAGCAGACCACTCTTACCCAGTCCAAAGATCAGGGCTTTATCCATCACCGTTTTTTAGCTCACTGCACCATCCCAGCTCAGAACGTGGCTATATGCAAATTAGTCTGACCCTGGCCCAGTGCTTCATGGGAACAGGGCAGACCAAACTACCAAGCCAATTCTTATACTGGGAAGGAAAAGAGCTACCGGGGACCGGTTTCTGGCATTTCAGCCGTCTTCGGCCCGGCTTGCTTGAATCCTGATGGTGCAATGAGCTAGGGACTCACATCTGAGTATACCCTTCCACGCTTATGGTGGACAAAAATGATTCAGAAAAGGAGGTGGTGATGAACAGAGTGTCTGATTTAAGCAGACCACTCTTACCCAGTCCAAAGATCAGGGCTTTATCCATCACCGTTTTTTAGCTCACTGCGCCATCCCAGCTCAGAACTTGGCTATATGCAAATTAGTCTGACCCTGGCCCAGTGCTTCATGGGAATAGGGCAGACCAAACTACCAAGCCAATTCTTATACTGGGAAGGAAACAAGCTACCGGGGACCGGTTTCTGGCATTTCAGCCGTCTTCGGCCCGGCTTGCTTGAATCCTGATGGTGCAATGAGCTAGGGACTCACATCTGAGTATACCCTTCCACGCTTATGGTGGACAAAAATGATTCAGAAAAGGAGGTGGTGATGAACAGAGTGTCTGATTTAAGCAGACCACTCTTACCCAGTCCAAAGATCAGGGCTTTATCCATCACCATTTTTTAGCTCACTGCACCATCCCAGCTCAGAACTTGGCTATATGCAAATTAGTCTGACCCTGGCCCAGTGCTTCATGGGAACAGGGCAGACCAAACTACCAAGCCAATTCTTATACTGGGAAGGAAACAAGCTACCGGGGACCGGTTTCTGGCATTTCAGCCGTCTTCGGCCCGGCTTGCTTGAATCCTGATGGTGCAATGAGCTAGGGACTCACATCTGAGTATACCCTTCCACGCTTATGGTGGACAAAAATGATTCAGAAAAGGAGGTGGTGATGAACAGAGTGTCTGATTTAAGCAGACCACTCTTACCCAGTCCAAAGATCAGGGCTTTATCCATCACCGTTTTTTAGCTCACTTCTGCCCTCGCTGCCTCCCACTCAAAGCTGCCTGGTATCGTGTGCTTTGCGCTGGTGAGCTTTCCCTATCGCCTGAAGTTGCTTGCTCCTCTGCATCTGCACGTTAGCCTGCATAGCGCTGCTAGCCTCACTTAGCGCTTTAACGTGCCTGCCTGCTTGTGCGCTCGATTGTTCCTGTATCTGTTCACTGTGTGTTCTGTTTAAAAATACTTTTGCCAATTACCTCCGCATTTCCCCAACCCGGTCTGCCCTCGCGTTGCAGCCGCCATTTGCTGTGCTGTTGTTGTTGTCTTGCCCTGAGCCCGCCCCCTCCACCACGCACACGCCTCCCATCGGATCCTCCCTCCCACTTAGAGTATAGGCTCACCCCTGTCCACTCTAGCGCTGTGACCGCCTCGACTACGTTGGGAACGGTCGCTCCCTTCTGCCCTCGCTGCCTCCCACTCAAAGCTGCCTGGTATCGTGTGCTTTGCGCTGGTGAGCTTTCCCTATCGCCTGAAGTTGCTTGCTCCTCTACATCTGCACGTTAGCCTGCATAGCGCTGCTAGCCTCACTTAGCGCTTTAACGTGCCTGCCTGCCTGCTTGTGCGCTCGATTGTTCCTGTATCTGTTCACTGTGTGTTCTGTTTAAAAATACTTTTGCCAATTACCTCCGCATTTCCCCCAACCCGGTCTGCCCTCGCGTTGCAGCCGCCATTTGCTGTGCTGTTGTTGTTGTCTTGCCCTGAGCCCGCCCCCTCCACCACGCACACGCCTCCCATCGGATCCTCCCTCGCCCCTCCCCCCTCCCCACCCTCTTATGACTACTGCTGTCGCGCGCAGCGTTTACGTGCAGCAACCGCGCCAAACCCGCGCCAAAGGTGCGCCAAAGGTAAGCCCGTCTACGCCCGTCCGCGCCTGGACCGCGCCCAGCGCCAGACCCCCTGCCCCTTGCGCTCCCCAGCCCTCCCGCATTACCTACGATGCCGCCACCCTCCTAGCCCTTGACCCCGGTCGCGCCCCCAACTGCGTCCAAGCCGCTCCTGGACACACCCATGGACCTTTCTCCTGCTACTCCTGCAAATTCAGCGGCACCGACAACATCTCCGCTACGATCACACCACAGACTCTCGACCCCAACCACCTACAGTGCATCCTTCTCAACACCCGATCGGTCCACAGACACGCCATTGACCTATGGAATCTACTAGACACCATCTCTCCAGACGTCGCCTTCCTAACAGAAACTTGGATGAACGCTTCCTCCGCCCCAGACATCACCATTGCCATCCCTGAAGACTATAAGATCACTCGCAAGGACCGTACCGGCACAGGAGGAGGAATCGCTATCGTCCATAAGAAATCAATCCGCATCTCAACCAGCTCTGACGCCAACCTCGCCAACTCCGAACACCTTCACTTCCAAATACACATCGACCCCAAGACCACACTCAGAGGCACCCTCCTCTACAGACCACCAGGACCCCGCGCAAAATTCAGTGAAGACATCACGGACTTCATCACCCCACACGCGCTCCCCTCCAAAGACTACATCCTTCTGGGAGACCTCAACTTTCACCTCGAAAAGATCAACGACCGCAACACCGCCACCCTCTTAGACAACCTCGCCAACCTCGGACTTAAACAACTAGTCAATTCCCCCACCCACATCGCAGGTCACACACTCGACCCCATCTTCACCTCCAGCAATCATGTCTCCTTCAGCCACACTACGGATCTCCTCTGGACTGACCACAGCTGCGTTCACTTCACCTACAACAAGCCGAAACCCACCAACCACCTCCAACCAACTCTGCAAAGAAACTGGAACAAAATCACCACGGACCAGATTTCCGCCTCGCTCCTTCTAAACGCCCCAGCCCACTCTTCTAACGCAAACGAAGCCGCCGCCAACCTCACCCTATGGTTATCCAACACCGCCGACACCTTAGCACCACTGAAAAAACGTCAAAGCAAACCTGGCAGCAAAAAGGCCTCATGGTTCAACGAGGATCTTAAGAAGTCCAAGAAACTCTGCCGCTCCCTCGAAAAGGCCTGGAAAAAAGACCCAACCACTAGCACCAAGGACGCCTTCAAAAACGCCGCCCGCACTCACCACCAACTAATCCGAAAGGCCAAGAAAACAGCATTCAAGGATCGACTTGACAACAACTCCCACAACAGCAAGGAACTTTTCAACATCGTCAAGGAATTTTCCAATCCCTCGGCCAACTCCAACGACATCACCCCCTCTCAAGCCCTCTGCGACTCCCTAGCCTCATTCTTCCACAACAAGATTGCAGACATCCACAACAGCTTCGACAACCAACCCGGAAACCAACCCACCCTACCATTTGCTATACATTCTCCCCCCGTGAACACCCTTAACGACTGGAACCCAATCTCCACTGAGGACACAATCCGCCTGATGAATTCCATCCACTCAGGATCCCCCACAGACCCATGTCCTCACCACATCTTCAACAAAGCAGACTCCGTCATAGCACCGCACCTCCGAGACGTCATCAACTGCTCCTTCAACTCCGCCACCTTCCCGGAAGAATGGAAACACGCTGAACTCACCGCCCTTCTGAAAAAACCCACAGCGGACCCCACCGAACTCAAAAATTACCGCCCCATCTCGCTCCTTCCATTCCCGGCCAAAGTCATCGAGAAAGCTGTCAACAACCAGCTCGCCGCCTTCCTCGAAGCCAACAAATCCCTCGACTCCTCACAATCCGGCTTCCGAGCAAAACACAGCACTGAGACCGCCCTCATCGCAGCAACAGACGACATTCGAACTCTACTGGACAATGGAGACACAGTCGCCCTCATCCTCCTCGACCTTTCTGCAGCATTCGATACAGTCTGCCACAGCACCCTTTTACAACGCCTCAATAACATCGGAATCCAAGGAAAAGCACTTGAATGGATCACCTCGTTCCTCTCCGGAAGAACCCAGAGAGTCCGCCTCCCACCATTCAAGTCCGAGGCCACTGAAGTCATCTGTGGCATACCACAAGGATCCTCACTCAGCCCCACCCTCTTCAACGTATACATGAGCCCCCTCGCGGCCATCGCCCGCCAACACAACCTCAACATCATCTCTTACGCGGATGACACTCAACTAATCCTTTCTCTCACCAATGACCCCAGCACCGCCAAAACTAACCTACACGAAGGAATGAAAGAAGTTGCCGAATGGATGAAACAAAGCCGTCTGAAACTGAACTCAGATAAAACAGAAGTCCTCATCTTAGGTACATCCCCCTCTGCATGGGACGACTCCTGGTGGCCGGAAGCCCTCGGAAAAGCACCCATCCCGACAGACCACGCACGGAACCTAGGCGTTATCCTGGATTCTTCACTATCAATGAACAGACAAGTCAGCGCCGTATCCTCTTCCTGCTTCAACATTCTTCGCATGCTCAGAAAAACATTTCGCTGGATCCCCACCGAAACAAGGAAAACAGTCACCCATGCTCTGGTCACGAGCCGACTGGACTACGGAAACACCCTCTACGCAGGCACTACCGCTATACTCCAGAAGAAACTCCAACGAATCCAAAACGCCTCAGCCAGGATCATATTAGACATCCCACGCAACGAACACATCTCTGGTCACCTTAAAGACCTCCATTGGCTACCCGTCAATAAGAGGATCACTTTCCGACTGCTAACCCACGCACACAAATCACTCTACGACATCGGACCAGAATGCCTCAACTCACGACTGTCCTTCTACACCCCCTCCCGCCAACTACGTTCTTCCAGCCAAGCCCTCGCCACGGTACCTCGCATCAACAAGACCACCATGGGAGGCAGATCCTTCTCATACCTGGCTGCTAAAACATGGAACTCACTCCCCGCTTACCTTCGCCTTACCCAGAACCACCTAGCATTCAGAAAGCAACTTAAAACGTGGATATTTGACAAGTAATTCTCCTCCCCTTTCTAAGCGCCTTGAGACCCTCTGGGTATGTAGTGCGCTATATAAATTCTCTGACTTGACTTGACTTGACCATCCCAGCTCAGAACTTGGCTATATGCAAATTAGACTGACCCTGGCCCAGTGCTTCATGGGAACAGGGCAGACCAAACTACCAAGCCAATTCTTATACTGGGAAGGAAACAAGCTACCGGGGACCGGTTTCTGGCATTTCAGCCGTCTTCGGCCCGGCTTGCTTGAATCCTGATGGTGCAATGAGCTAGGGACTCACATCTGAGTATACCCTTCCACGCTTATGGTGGACAAAAATGATTCAGAAAAGGAGGTGGTGATGAACAGAGTGTCTGATTTAAGCAGACCACTCTTGCCCAGTCCAAAGATCAGGGCTTTATCCATCACCGTTTTTTAGCTCACTGCACCATCCCAGCTCAGAACTTGGCTATATGCAAATTAGTCTGACCCTGGCCCAGTGCTTCATGGGAACAGGGCAGACCAAACTACCAAGCCAATTCTTATACTGGGAAGGAAACAAGCTACCGGGGACCGGTTTCTGGCATTTCAGCCGTCTTCGGCCCGGCTTGCTTGAATCCTGATGGTGCAATGAGCTAGGGACTCACATCTGAGTATACCCTTCCACGCTTATGGTGGACAAAATGATTCAGAAAAGGAGGTGGTGATGAACAGAGTGTCTGATTTAAGCAGACCACTCTTACCCAGTCCAAAGATCAGGGCTTTATCCATCACCGTTTTTTAGCTCACTGCACCATCCCAGCTCAGAACTTGGCTATATGCAAATTAGTCTGACCCTGGCCCAGTGCTTCATGGGAACAGGGCAGACCAAACTACCAAGCCAATTCTTATACTGGGAAGGAAACAAGCTACCGGGGACCGGTTTCTGGCATTTCAGCCGTCTTCGGCCCGGCTTGCTTGAATCCTGATGGTGCAATGAGCTAGGGACTCACATCTGAGTATACCCTTCCACGCTTATGGTGGACAAAAATGATTCAGAAAAGGAGTTGTTGATGAACAGAGTGTCTGATTTAAGCAGACCACTCTTACCCAGTCCAAAGATCAGGGCTTTATCCATCACCGTTTTTTAGCTCACTGCACCATCCCAGCTCAGAACTTGGCTATATGCAAATTAGTCTGACCCTGGCCCAGTGCTTCATGGGAACAGGGCAGACCAAACTACCAAGCCAATTCTTATACTGGGAAGGAAACAAGCTACCGGGGACCGGTTTCTGGCATTTCAGCCGTCTTCGGCCCGGCTTGCTTGAATCCTGATGGTGCAATGAGCTAGGGACTCACATCTGAGTATACCCTTCCACGCTTATGGTGGACAAAAATGATTCAGAAAAGGAGGTGGTGATGAACAGAGTGTCTGATTTAAGCAGACCACTCTTACCCAGTCCAAAGATCAGGGCTTTATCCATCACCGTTTTTTAGCTCACTGCACCATCCCAGCTCAGAACTTGGCTATATGCAAATTAGTCTGACCCTGGCCCAGTGCTTCATGGGAACAGGGCAGACCAAACTACCAAGCCAATTCTTATACTGGGAAGGAAACAAGCTACCGGGGACCGGTTTCTGGCATTTCAGCCGTCTTCGGCCCGGCTTGCTTGAATCCTGATGGTGCAATGAGCTAGGGACTCACATCTGAGTATACCCTTCCACGCTTATGGTGGACAAAAATGATTCAGAAAAGGAGGTGGTGATGAACAGAGTGTCTGATTTAAGCAGACCACTCTTACCCAGTCCAAAGATCAGGGCTTTATCCATCACCGTTTTTTAGCTCACTGCACCATCCCAGCTCAGAACTTGGCTATATGCAAATTAGTCTGACCCTGGCCCAGTGCTTCATGGGAACAGGGCAGACCAAACTACCAAGCCAATTCTTATACTGGGAAGGAAACAAGCTACCGGGGACCGGTTTCTGGCATTTCAGCCGTCTTCGGCCCGGCTTGCTTGAATCCTGATGGTGCAATGAGCTAGGGACTCACATCTGAGTATACCCTTCCACGCTTATGGTGGACAAAAATGATTCAGAAAAGGAGGTGGTGATGAACAGAGTGTCTGATTTAAGCAGACCACTCTTACCCAGTCCAAAGATCAGGGCTTTATCCATCACCGTTTTTTAGCTCACTGCACCATCCCAGCTCAGAACTTGGCTATATGCAAATTAGTCTGACCCTGGCCCAGTGCTTCATGGGAACAGGGCAGACCAAACTACCAAGCCAATTCTTATACTGGGAAGGAAACAAGCTACCGGGGACCGGTTTCTGGCATTTCAGCCGTCTTCGGCCCGGCTTGCTTGAATCCTGATGGTGCAATGAGCTAGGGACTCACATCTGAGTATACCCTTCCACGCTTATGGTGGACAAAAATGATTCAGAAAAGGAGGTGGTGATGAACAGAGTGTCTGATTTAAGCAGACCACTCTTACCCAGTCCAAAGATCAGGGCTTTATCCATCACCGTTTTTTAGCTCACTGCACCATCCCAGCTCAGAACTTGGCTATATGCAAATTAGTCTGACCCTGGCCCAGTGCTTCATGGGAACAGGGCAGACCAAACTACCAAGCCAATTCTTATACTGGGAAGGAAACAAGCTACCGGGGACCGGTTTCTGGCATTTCAGCCGTCTTCGGCCCGGCTTGCTTGAATCCTGATGGTGCAATGAGCTAGGGACTCACATCTGAGTATACCCTTCCACGCTTATGGTGGACAAAAATGATTCAGAAAAGGAGGTGGTGATGAACAGAGTGTCTGATTTAAGCAGACCACTCTTACCCAGTCCAAAGATCAGGGCTTTATCCATCACCGTTTTTTAGCTCACTGCGCCATCCCAGCTCAGAACTTGGCTATATGCAAATTAGTCTGACCCTGGCCCAGTGCTTCATGGGAACAGGGCAGACCAAACTACCAAGCCAATTCTTATACTGGGAAGGAAACAAGCTACCAGGGACCGGTTTCTGGCATTTCAGCCGTCTTCGGCCCGGCTTGCTTGAATCCTGATGGTGCAATGAGCTAGGGACTCACATCTGAGTATACCCTTCCACGCTTATGGTGGACAAAAATGATTCAGAAAAGGAGGTGGTGATGAACAGAGTGTCTGATTTAAGCAGACCACTCTTACCCAGTCCAAAGATCAGGGCTTTATCCATCACCATTTTTTAGCTCACTGCACCATCCCAGCTCAGAACTTGGCTATATGCAAATTAGTCTGACCCTGGCCCAGTGCTTCATGGGAACAGGGCAGACCAAACTACCAAGCCAATTCTTATACTGGGAAGGAAACAAGCTACCGGGGACCGGTTTCTGGCATTTCAGCCGTCTTCGGCCCGGCTTGCTTGAATCCTGATGGTGCAATGAGCTAGGGACTCACATCTGAGTATACCCTTCCACGCTTATGGTGGACAAAAATGATTCAGAAAAGGAGGTGGTGATGAACAGAGTGTCTGATTTAAGCAGACCACTCTTACCCAGTCCAAAGATCAGGGCTTTATCCATCACCGTTTTTTAGCTCACTGCACCATCCCAGCTCAGAACTTGGCTATATGCAAATTAGTCTGACCCTGGCCCAGTGCTTCATGGGAACAGGGCAGACCAAACTACCAAGCCAATTCTTATACTGGGAAGGAAACAAGCTACCGGGGACCGGTTTCTGGCATTTCAGCCGTCTTCGGCCCGGCTTGCTTGAATCCTGATGGTGCAATGAGCTAGGGACTCACATCTGAGTATACCCTTCCACGCTTATGGTGGACAAAAATGATTCAGAAAAGGAGGTGGTGATGAACAGAGTGTCTGATTTAAGCAGACCACTCTTACCCAGTCCAAAGATCAGGGCTTTATCCATCACCGTTTTTTAGCTCACTGCACCATCCCAGCTCAGAACTTGGCTATATGCAAATTAGTCTGACCCTGGCCCAGTGCTTCATGGGAACAGGGCAGACCAAACTACCAAGCCAATTCTTATACTGGGAAGGAAACAAGCTACCGGGGACCGGTTTCTGGCATTTCAGCCGTCTTCGGCCCGGCTTGCTTGAATCCTGATGGTGCAATGAGCTAGGGACTCACATCTGAGTATACCCTTCCACGCTTATGGTGGACAAAAATGATTCAGAAAAGGAGGTGGTGATGAACAGAGTGTCTGATTTAAGCAGACCACTCTTACCCAGTCCAAAGATCAGGGCTTTATCCATCACCGTTTTTTAGCTCACTGCACCATCCCAGCTCAGAACTTGGCTATATGCAAATTAGTCTGACCCTGGCCCAGTGCTTCATGGGAACAGGGCAGACCAAACTACCAAGCCAATTCTTATACTGGGAAGGAAACAAGCTACCGGGGACCGGTTTCTGGCATTTCAGCCGTCTTCGGCCCGGCTTGCTTGAATCCTGATGGTGCAATGAGCTAGGGACTCACATCTGAGTATACCCTTCCACGCTTATGGTGGACAAAAATGATTCAGAAAAGGAGGTGGTGATGAACAGAGTGTCTGATTTAAGCAGACCACTCTTACCCAGTCCAAAGATCAGGGCTTTATCCATCACCGTTTTTTAGCTCACTGCACCATCCCAGCTCAGAACTTGGCTATATGCAAATTAGTCTGACCCTGGCCCAGTGCTTCATGGGAACAGGGCAGACCAAAGTACCAAGCCAATTCTTATACTGGGAAGGAAACAAGCTACCGGGGACCGGTTTCTGGCATTTCAGCCGTCTTCGGCCCGGCTTGCTTGAATCCTGATGGTGCAATGAGCTAGGGACTCACATCTGAGTATACCCTTCCACGCTTATGGTGGACAAAAATGATTCAGAAAAGGAGGTGGTGATGAACAGAGTGTCTGATTTAAGCAGACCACTCTTACCCAGTCCAAAGATCAGGGCTTTATCCATCACCGTTTTTTAGCTCACTGCACCATCCCAGCTCAGAACTTGGCTATATGCAAATTAGTCTGACCCTGGCCCAGTGCTTCATGGGAACAGGGCAGACCAAACTACCAAGCCAATTCTTATACTGGGAAGGAAACAAGCTACCGGGGACCGGTTTCTGGCATTTCAGCCGTCTTCGGCCCGGCTTGCTTGAATCCTGATGGTGCAATGAGCTAGGGACTCACATCTGAGTATACCCTTCCACGCTTATGGTGGACAAAAATGATTCAGAAAAGGACGTGGTGATGAACAGAGTGTCTGATTTAAGCAGACCACTCTTACCCAGTCCAAAGATCAGGGCTTTATCCATCACCGTTTTTTAGCTCACTGCACCCCCCCCTTTTCTGAATCGTTTTGGCCACCATAGGTGTGGCAGGGTATACTCAGACATGAGTCCCTTTCTCACTGCTCCATCAGGATTCAAGCAAGCACGGCTGAAATGCCAGAAACCGGTCCCCGGTAGCTTGTCTCCTTTCTGGTGAAGAATTGGCTTGGTAGTTTAGTCTGCCCTGTTCCCATGATGCACTGGGCCAGGGACAGACTGATTTGCATATAGCCAGGTTCTGAGCTGGGATGGGGCAGTGAGATAAATAACGGTGATGGATCAAGCCCTGATCTTTGGACTGGGTAAGAGTGGTCTGCTTAATTCAGACACTCTGTTCATCACCACCCCCTTTTCTGAATCGTTTTTGGCCACCATAGGTGTGGCAGGGTATACTCAGACATGAGTCCCTTTCTCACTGCTCCATCAGGATTCAAGCAAGCCGGGCCGAAGACGGCTGAAATGCCAGAAACCGGTCCCCGGTAGCTTGTCTCCTTTCTGGTGAAGAATTGGCTTGGTAGTTTAGTCTGCCCTGTTCCCATGATGCACTGGGCCAGGGACAGACTGATTTGCATATAGCCAGGTTCTGAGCTGGGATGGGGCAGTGAGATAAATAACGGTGATGGATCAAGCCCTGATCTTTGGACTGGGTAAGAGTGGTCTGCTTAATTCAGACACTCTGTTCATCACCACCCCCTTTTCTGAATCGTTTTTGGCCACCATAGGTGTGGCAGGGTATACTCAGACATGAGTCCCTTTCTCACTGCTCCATCAGGATTCAAGCAAGCCGGGCCGAAGACGGCTGAAATGCCAGAAACCGGTCCCCGGTAGCTTGTCTCCTTTCTGGTGAAGAATTGGCTTGGTAGTTTAGTCTGCCCTGTTCCCATGATGCACTGGGCCAGGGACAGACTGATTTGCATATAGCCGGGTTCTGAGCTGGGATGGGGCAGTGAGATAAATAACGGTGATGGATCAAGCCCTGATCTTTGGACTGGGTAAGAGTGGTCTGCTTAATTCAGACACTCTGTTCATCACCACCCCCTTTTCTGAATCGTTTTTGGCCACCATAGGTGTGGCAGGGTATACTCAGACATGAGTCCCTTTCTCACTGCTCCATCAGGATTCAAGCAAGCCGGGCCGAAGACGGCTGAAATGCCAGAAACCGGTCCCCGGTAGCTTGTCTCCTTTCTGGTGAAGAATTGGCTTGGTAGTTTAGTCTGCCCTGTTCCCATGATGCACTGGGCCAGGGACAGACTGATTTGCATATAGCCAGGTTCTGAGCTGGGATGGGGCAGTGAGATAAATAACGGTGATGGATCAAGCCCTGATCTTTGGACTGGGTAAGAGTGGTCTGCTTAATTCAGACACTCTGTTCATCACCACCCCCTTTTCTGAATCGTTTTTGGCCACCATAGGTGTGGCAGGGTATACTCAGACATGAGTCCCTTTCTCACTGCTCCATCAGGATTCAAGCAAGCCGGGCCGAAGACGGCTGAAATGCCAGAAACTGGTCCCCGGTAGCTTGTCTCCTTTCTGGTGAAGAATTGGCTTGGTAGTTTAGTCTGCCCTGTTCCCATGATGCACTGGGCCAGGGACAGACTGATTTGCATATAGCCAGGTTCTGAGCTGGGATGGGGCAGTGAGATAAATAACGGTGATCGATCAAGCCCTGTTCTTTGGACTGGGTAAGAGTGGTCTGCTTAATTCAGACACTCTGTTCATCACCACCCCCTTTTCTGAATCGTTTTTGGCCACCATAGGTGTGGCAGGGTATACTCAGACATGAGTCCCTTTCTCACTGCTCCATCAGGATTCAAGCAAGACGGGCCGAAGACGGCTGAAATGCCAGAAACCGGTCCCCGGTAGCCTGTCTCCTTTCTGGTGAAGAATTGGCTTGGTAGTTTAGTCTGCCCTGTTCCCATGATGCACTGGGCCAGGGACAGACTGATTTGCATATAGCCAGGTTCTGAGCTGGGATGGGGCAGTGAGATAAATAACGGTGATGGATCAAGCCCTGATCTTTGGACTGGGTAAGAGTGGTCTGCTTAATTCAGACACTCTGTTCATCACCACCCCCTTTTCTGAATCGTTTTTGGCCACCATAGGTGTGGCAGGGTATACTCAGACATGAGTCCTTTTCTCACTGCTCCATCAGGATTCAAGCAAGCCTGGCCGAAGACTGCTGAAATGCCAGAAACCGGTCCCCGGTAGCTTGTCTCCTTTCTGGTGAAGAATTGGCTTGGTAGTTTAGTCTGCCTTGTTCCCATGATGCACTGGGCCAGGGACAGACTGATTTGCATATAGCCAGGTTCTGAGCTGGGATGGGGCAGTGAGATAAATAACGGTGATGGATCAAGCCCTGATCTTTGGACTGGGTAAGAGTGGTCTGCTTAATTCAGACACTCTGTTCATCACCACCCCCTTTTCTGAATCGTTTTTGGCCACCATAGGTGTGGCAGGGTATACTCAGACATGAGTCCCTTTCTCACTGCTCCATCGGGATTCAAGCAAGCCTGGCCGAAGACGGCTGAAATGCCAGAAACCGGTCCCCGGTAGCTTGTCTCCTTTCTGGTGAAGAATTGGCTTGGTAGTTTAGTCTGCCTTGTTCCCATGATGCACTGGGCCAGGGACAGACTGATTTGCATATAGCCAGGTTCTGAGCTGGGATGGGGCAGTGAGATAAATAACGGTGATGGATCAAGCCCTGATCTTTGGACTGGGTAAGAGTGGTCTGCTTAATTCAGACACTCTGTTCATCACCACCCCCTTTTCTGAATCGTTTTTGGCCACCATAGGTGTGGCAGGGTATACTCAGACATGAGTCCCTTTCTCACTGCTCCATCGGGATTCAAGCAAGCCGGGCCGAAGACGGCTGAAATGCCAGAAACCGGTCCCCGGTAGCTTGTCTCCTTTCTGGTGAAGAATTGGCTTGGTAGTTTAGTCTGCCCTGTTCCCATGATGCACTGGGCCAGGGACAGACTGATTTGCATATAGCCAGGTTCTGAGCTGGGATGGGGCAGTGAGATAAATAACGGTGATGGATCAAGCCCTGATCTTTGGACTGGGTAAGAGTGGTCTGCTTAATTCAGACACTCTGTTCATCACCACCCCCTTTTCTGAATCGTTTTTGGCCACCATAGGTGTGGCAGGGTATACTCAGACATGAGTCCCTTTCTCACTGCTCCATCGGGATTCAAGCAAGCCGGGCCGAAGACGGCTGAAATGCCAGAAACCGGTCCCCGGTAGCTTGTCTCCTTTCTGGTGAAGAATTGGCTTGGTAGTTTAGTCTGCCCTGTTCCCATGATGCACTGGGCCAGGGACAGACTGATTTGCATATAGCCAGGTTCTGAGCTGGGATGGGGCAGTGAGATAAATAACGGTGATGGATCAAGCCCTGATCTTTGGACTGGGTAAGAGTGGTCTGCTTAATTCAGACACTCTGTTCATCACCACCCCCTTTTCTGAATCGTCTGTGGCAGTACTAGACTTTCAAGATTTTTCTTCAACAGCTGGTTAAAAATCGATGGGCTCTCTGTATACCCCTGTGGGATACGACACCATGTTAAAACGCGATTTTCCAGCCTAAAAGCGAAAAGATATTGGCTCTCCTCATCTAAGGGGATTGAAAAGAAGGCCTGGCAAAGGTCTATCACTGTGAACCACTCAGCTTGAAATGGTATCTGAAACAATATCACTGATGGATTCGGTACCACTGGACAACACGAAACAACTATGTTATTAATCTTTCGAAGGTCCTGCACTATTCTGTATTTCCCACTAGGCTTCTGCAAACCCATAATCGGGGAGTTACATGGGCTTCCCACGATTTCCTTCAGTATTCCCTGCTTAATCATGGATTCGATCACAGGCTTTATTCCTGCAATCGTCTCCGGGGTCAACTTGTATTGGGGTGTTCTCGGATACTCAGCATTTGGTTTTACCATGATCTTCACTGGCTCTACCCCTTTAATCAGTCCTATTTCTTCCCCAGTGAAATCCCACACTTCAGGTGACACCGCACCTCTTAAGTCCCATGGAAGCTCTTCCACTGTCAAGGTGGGATACAGCTCCACGCACACTCTTGAATTTGCAACTTTGAAATCAGCGTCATCATCATTAGTTAGTACCTCCACTCCCTGGGGGGTGCAGTATATTGTACAATTCAGTTTGCACAATAAATCTCTTCCCAACAAACACACAGGGCTGGAGTCACAGACCACAAACTGATGTTCATCACTGTATTTCCCTATTTTCACTGATACAGGTTCTGTCAAAGGATTAGTCATTCTCCTATTTGCGACTCCCACCACTTGAATTGTTTCTCCTGACATTGGCAGACCTGGGACTACTGCTGATCTCAGAGTGGATCGAGTGGCCCCCGTGTCCACCAAAAAGGTTGTAGGACACCCTGCTACTTCGGCCTCCACGTATGGTCCCCTCTGGTCCACCTCTAAAACTGCCCGAGGGTACAATCTTCCTCCCTATTCACTCGCTGACCCGTAAGGGGATCAACGTAATAGCATTCCTCTCCTCCTACGAAAAGTGGCATTTGTCTATAGGTCTTTCCCCCTGTCGCAATTCTGGGTGGCTGAGGGAACTGGGCTCGAGGAGTCGGGGTCCCCCCTTTGATAATCTTTCCCTTGTGTATCGCTGTCCCCTTCGCCAAACTGCTCTGGACCTCTTCCTCCTCTGGTTCTAGTTCTCCAGTCTCAATATTATAGGGGCACTCGCGTTTCCAATGCCCCACCTTGTTACACTGGTGACATCTGGTTGTCTTTTTCAATGTCGCAATATCTACCCTAGGTCTCTGTTTTTCCTCATCGTCTTTATTCTGATTATTTTGCTTCCTTCCTAATGTCCCTGTCCCCTGTTGCTGCTGTCCACCCTTTCCAGCTGACTGCATCTGTACCATCATCAGTTTCTCCTTAAGTTTCTTTGCTTTGGAGTCTATCTCATCACTGCAGTACCTTGGGTATCTCAAAATTTCATCCAATGGTTTGTTTTGCCAACAAATTAAATGTTGCTGGATCATCAAACTAATATCAGGTCTCAAACCCAGAACGAACTTTGATACAAACTGTCCTATGTCTCTGGGATCCATCACGTCCAACCCACTGTACTGTTTGAATGCCTTCAGCAATCTCTCATAATACTCATGGACAGTCTCTTTAGGTTCTTGGGTGGTCCGATCTATCTTAACCCAATCTATGTCTTGCAACGGCACCTTATCCTTCAACCATGCCATTACCCTCTCGTACTTTTCCATGACTTTTTCTGATGGTCCATTTGTCTGGGCATCCCTATCCGGTTCGGATGTTGGCCATTCAACGCTAACCTTGCATGCTGTCCACAAGTCCCCTGGCACTACAATGTCAAACAGGGTGTTCAGGTCAACCCATAGTACTTTGGATATCTTTACAAACCTCTCTACCTGCTTATACCACTCCACGGGGTTCTCCCTTAGCTTAGGAAAAGAATTGGTAAATGCCGCTAAGTCCCCCCTACTCCAGGGCACATGCACATAGCTTCCATTCGCAATTTCTCGCAAAGGGTATGCTTCCATTCTCTGTGGCCCTCCCTCTGGGGACATCCCAATTGTGCTCCTTCTGACGGTCCCTCTCTTGGACCATCTTTCCTCCCATTTATCCAAATCTCTCCACGTTCTTATACCCATGATCAGTTCTTTTATGTGTGTCTTTAACCCAATCGTCCTCCTTTCATCTAAATCCTGATCTGTGCAATGCAGCCTATGGTTACCCTGTAATGCTTTAGTCCTTGATAAGTCTACCATGTACCTGTCTGCCAATTCAGATAGTCTTTCATGTACTGCCCTCGCTTTCCGAGTAACATCCTTTGCCATAAACAGTACCTCGTCTTGTTCGTACAGGTCGATCCTCTCCATTGGCAATGTGCCGTCTATTATTTCATCTAAGTCCGATTTTAAACTGGTTACGTCGAGTCTCTTTGCCTTTACCTCAGCTCTTAGTACCTCATTCTTAGGTGGTCCATTTACATTCCTCCCGTCCCAACTCCGAGTCCTACGCCTAGGTTCGGGTGAGTTATGAGGAGTCCTTCCTTGCTCCCATCTTTCTAAATCCCATGCTCTTCCATCTTCCCTTGGTGTGTGGTGAAACAACGCTCTATTTCCCACCATCCCATTCTGTCTCTTCGGTTCAGCCACTCTAGACACACGATATGATCCTCCTCTATTCTCTAAGCCTTCGCCATTCCTTTGCTGTCTAGTGTCACTCAATACTCGATAAGGTCCCTCACAGCTCTCCGTATTCCCGCGATCCCGTCCATGATCACTGGATGCATGGTGAAACCCCTCGCGACTCTTCATACTCCCGCGACTCCAATGTTGTACATCTTCGCCCGGTGTGTGGTGAGTGCACCTGTAACTGTCCCTGTACTCCTGCGTTCTTCGATCTCCCTCACTGAGAATGGGGCGAGGCACCCCTCCGCATCCTGCATTCCTATCCTCATGTTCCTGTCTACTTCCACTCCTGGCATGGGGAGTATCTCCCTTACCGTCCTGACTCTTCCCGTCCCACACTGGACCGCTTTCGCCAGCTCCGCAGTGAGACAGGGTACCGTTCTCTCGGTTTCCCCATTCTGCTTCCGCTTCTAATCTGTTGTTTTGAGTTTCTACGGCCGCATCCCATTCTTTCAAGTACTCCCTTAACTCCTTAAAGGATTTTGGCCGTGGTCCTCTCAGATCCATCTGCCCTCTCTGACCCCCTTGGTCTATTATGGGATCCCCTACCGAATCTAATGGTGTGCTCCGACCTCTTGGTCCTAGCAACTGCCTTTGTGAATTAATCGTATTGTTCCTGCTTTCCATCTCTGCTCTTTCCCTGTCCAATCGTACCTGTTCCCCCTTTTGCGCTCTTTCTGGGTCGTAAATCGATACTACAGGACCTATGGTAACGGGTACCTGAAGAGCGTCCAGCAGTTGGTACGACCTTGCACACTCTGTTTCCGGCACCTTTTGTACCACAAACCTTCCAACCACTGTCTGTACTGGACTAGGTTGAGGTATTTCCTCGCCTTTGTTGGGTTCCCAATCTGTTATGGGGAGCGGTCTATATTCCCCTTTTCCGGCCCCGTCCCCCTTTTGGAGTTCGGGACGTTCAGCCTCTCTATTGTACGGAGGTGGTCTGTCCAACAATAACCTATTTATTAGGCTGTCATCTGTCTCGCTCTCATCATCCTCCACTGGAGGCTTCTTATCTCCTGTAACTTCTATCACTGGGTACAGTTTATCTGCTTCAATTCTCTGCACTCTCCACTTTTTAGCTTCTTCATCCCATTTGGCATCCTGCACTGCTCTTACCGATCTTTTCACTCTTTCTTGGCGCCTGTTCAAGCTCCGGTCGTACGCCGCCCTAAACCATGCATTGAGGGCTTCAAACTGTGTTGGTCTGGGTAGAGGTCTCGTCGCAAGCATTACCGCTTTCAGCTGGTTCAATGCTTCTAATCTAAACGTTCCGTATTTCGGGAACGTCAGTTCCTCGTTTCCCTCCGTTATCTTGCTCCACTCAGAGATCCACAGTATAGTATGTAACCCAACATTCACAGCCATATAATGAGCTGGTGTACCCTCCGGCGGGGCCTCTTCCCCGTCATAAGAATTCCTACTGTCCCTCTTAAAGATCGCCCTTAGACATTTAAAACACTTCATGTTCAAGAATCTACGATTTCCCTTAATTCTCTTCCTTTGTTTACTTCCTGATGACAATCTACCAATCCCTGCGCGGTTCTCGCTAACCAACCTATCACAGCGCGGCTTGCGTCAACCGGCCTATCCCAGCGCGGCTTCACGCCAACCGGCCTATCACAGCGCGACTCTCTCTGACGTCACTCGTCCCCTTTGCAGCAGTTCCCCTCCTTTCTCAGCTCGTCTCCCGGTCATGCATGCGTCCCATTCATACACCGAAAAATGACTACTTCCGACCAAGCAATCACTTTTCTTGACTGTACGTCCACAGTCTAACTGTAATTGTCACCTCAACTGACGAAACGTCTTCCGTAACGTTCAGATAGACGATCGCCTTAACTGATAGGTTACTTACACACAGTGAACGTCCGACCAGCGTCCGTTACTCATACACTCACTCTTACGTTCCCCCTATCACGGTCCTACGGGCGATCAATGGTACCTCATGACCCCCTTCACAATGGTAGAAAATTACTCTGGATGTCCGATACACCCGAACCACTTAAGCTCTTCTCTGAACTTAAGATTTTCACCCGGTTGCGCGCGCTCACAACCGTCTCACAATCACACTACAGGCATTCAACTCCGCTTGACATTACAACACAGGTACAACACAAAACACCGCAATCTGACAACGCATGACCCTTATACTCACTCTCGACCGATCCTGCTGCTTTTCTCTCTCGCACCGTCAGCACCTTCTTCGGCAGGTGGCTCTTCGTCTGGTCGTCGAACACTAGGGGCCTTGGGGTAATCTTGACCTAATCTAGGTTGCCTTCCACAAGAAGCCAACCATCTTTACTCTGCTACCAACTGGGAAAGTGAGATTTGTGATCGATTATCAAATCACCCTGACTCCTATCTCACTTAAGTCTTTTGGATCGATTGTTGACTGTCATTGAGTAAAAGGCAAACCTTACATAGGTCAAAACCAGCCCAAACTGACGCAACTCTAAAGAACCACTTACTACGGATAAGTTTAAAGTTTTATTATAAAGCCAAAATTAGTTGCAGGTACAAACATCCTAATATAAGGTTCAAAAGATACACAGGCAGTAAAATGAACATGAACTCTCTGAGAGATCTTAATCGACAGAAGAAAACTACCAAAACTAACTCAAAAATCAGTAAGTTAAATATCATCGACACAAGATGAATCTTAGGCGTCATTTACAGAAAAGAAACGAATCAGGTTAGACTGACCCTACACTAGACTAGATGACATCCCTACTTAGCAAGTTCTTTACCTAAAAAGGTGTCAGCCGTGTTGACTTCCAAAGAAGTTCAATCTCTCTCTCTTAGTCTTAGATGGGAAACCTATGCATTGTAGCAGTACCCTTTCTGCCTACCCATCCGCTCTCTAAGGGTCCTCAGGTCTTCTGCTCTCTCCTCCCCAGGGCACTGTCCCTAATACAGAATCACAGTATGGGTGGAACGCCCCTCTGAGACGCCCACCACGTACACAATTCACGTGGTCTCGATTCTGGTTTTTTCCATAGTTTCGCTTCTTTGGGCCGTCTGTTAAGTTGACCTTGCTTCCCAGGCTCCGTCTCCAGCGTGCTGGTACCCCCATGACATTCCAGTAGACTCCTCCGGACTCGAGCCTATCTCCTCGAACAGAGCTCTATTCATCAAGCTGTTTGATTGGTACCACCCTCGCACCTGCAAACAGACACTTCGAAGCAGGGCCCCAAATTCCAGGCTCCCCTTATCAGACTAGGCCATAAAACTTCGACCAGCATTGGCAATTTATTTTAACGAGGCTTGACTTTTAACTAGCACGTGCAGATCAAAGAAGACACTTTATCTCTCCAGGCCTACTAAATTACGTGCTGTAGCCTGCACCCTGTGAACCCTTATTTCTTAACTTAAAATAATATGCTAACACACCACTCTTAGGTTATACAAAACACATCTATGAAACATAGCCTTTAACATATAAGCAAAATCATTGAATAATATTGAATCCAATCAACTGATTTTTAAATATGGCGTATTCATACATTTCATTCAAATTGCGCTCTCTCAAATGTTATAAGCTACAATGTTTTCTGTCAGGTGTCGCAATTTCTTTGTGTGACAAATAGGTGTTGCAATGTTGCACATATATATAAGGAGATCAATGTATGTTCTTCAAAACGATGGGGAAGTATTGGTCTATGCTGACCATTTTTAACCACCCCCAAAGCAAATCAACAAAATTCACAACACAAAACGATAATTTTTTAGTGTATTTAAAGTCACATATTCAAATAATGTGCTCAAATTCCTCTTTTTCATATTAGCTGGCAAGAACACAAAAGAAAATATCAAATGACGTGACTTGGTGATAAAGGGAAGAAAACAAGTTTAACATTACACTATACAGACACTGACTAATCTTAACATGATATATATAAAACCATTATTTTAAAAAAATGCATGTTCTCTCTCATATCTAAAGTTCAACAAACACTGTATTTCATTATTGCAACTTCCTTAGGATGGTTGACAAAGAACATGAACCAATAGGACTGCCGTTGACGTTTTGACCCTATGTGCATGTGTTAGGAGTTAGATATCACGGCGGGTCTTTAGGACCAGAGATGGTCAGCCTAAATACTGTATGATTTAAGGGAAGAAAGGACTCCTCCAAGCCTGGATGGAAACCACAAAACGGTTCAACAAGTATCTGTAACCATATGTCCACATTCCAGCAAGGGGGGTGCCCCAATGGGGTACACTTCCAAAGTCTTAGCACTACTGGGCATATTCTCACCGAGTTATCAGCACTTTATCACAGCCAAAGTGGTGATAAACTTATCGCCCCATTCACAAGCTGGTGCTAACAGCTAATATCACCAGTTTCCCTGCGATAGCAGCCACAAAAAACATCGCCACGGATGACACCGGCAACGAATGCTAATGAGATGCAGAGTAGGCGTTTTCGTGCAAAAAGCTGCGACAACACCACGTCACAACATTCTCAGCGATCAGCGTGATCTGCGATAAGATCATAAAACAGGCAATAAGGCGTGGTAGCAGCAGGGATTTAAGACCTGCTCTTACCTGGTGTAAAGTCGGACGACAACCTGCATCATAAAAGGGAGCCCAGCACAGGGCAGATGCAGATCCCATGGGCTGTGAGTGGTGTTCCCTAACACGGGGCAATGAGCAGACGCCAAACATCACATGACTCCTCCAGCAAGGCAAGGTGGGCTGAGACCGTTGCCATCCGTAATGATTTGTGTTCATTTATGCCTCCCCATTTTTTGCACCTCGACATGTTCCTATGTTGCCTGTTAGTGTCTTAAGCATTGGTCTGCATGTTGTGGCCCTTGTATTGCCCGTACTGACACGTACATGCTAATAAAGTCTACGCAACTTCACTAGTGTTCAACTGTGATGAGTGTTGGTTAGAATGACAAATCATGTGCCTCAATAAGCATTGTCCATACATAGGGAGGGACTGACTGACACATTTCACTTAGGGGTGACTCCCTATTGCAAGCTCCACCTCTGTGAGCCAGACATTGTGGTTGGGATAGTTGCTGGTAGATCTGTGCCCTTACGTGACTTCTGCAATGTGAGTATGGTGTCCAACTTCTTGCCATGTGGATCAATGTGATCCATCAAAACAAGCTGTGTCCACACAGTTGAATCTGAATAGGTATGTGAAGAGATCTTCTGTTGTCCAATGTGAAGGGGGACACCACTTCTGGCCTGCTACAGAATTTGACACTTTTACACACAGCTCTATTTAATACATGGATGTGGGGCTACGTTGGGGGGGGGGGGGGTTGCGAGATTGTTGTTCATGTTCAATGAGGCCACAGCTAGTTCACACCTTCACACCTTCACAGTCATCTAATTGGCCATGTGGATCAGGGTCAAACATGCACATTGATGTAATTTCCCAGGGTGTGCCTTTTACTGCAATCAATATCCCTACAGTTTTTCATACATTTATACTTGATTGAACATAGACATGACACATCTGTGTGATTTGGATTGTTTTATTCACATTCTGTGGAGTATCGGAGCTGGAGCAGTACATGGCCATGCCAACCCCACATTACATGGTTGCCCAGTGAAGGGCCAACCAGAGTCCTTGGGGGAATGAAAAGTTAATCGGTAGAGGAAGAGTTCAGTCCGCAGCCTGATTGCTGTGTAATTGGTAATCAGAGCAGATATGGCAGTCCATGTCGATGACCAGGTGAATGTCGCAGAGTGTTTTGGAGGACGGTGAAAGGTGTTGTTCCAGGACATGATGCAGAGGGCTGAACCAGGCGGGGACAGGCCATATGGCGGGGATGGATGCTACTACCTCCTTTCTCACACAGTCATTACCATCCACATCTTACACCTCTGATATGTCTTCTGTGTACAGTGTGTAAGGTGTGTGTGGTGGTGTTGTGGCTGCATCACTGTGTGCCACTGACACATCAGAGGGCGATTGCGGTAGGGCCGCATCAATGTGTGCCAATGACGCATCAGGGGGCAGAGATGTGTGTGTCGAAGTTCCTGCAGCAGTCATCTGGAACAGGCTCTGTGGCAGCAATGGCAAGATGAGGATCTGCAGGGCATGTAAGATCCCAGCTACATCTCGCTGCTGTTCAGCCGTGGCAGCCATACTTCCAACCTGCATCTGTACCATGGTCTCCATTGTACTCCACATCTGTGCCAACTCTGCAATAATAATAATAATAATCCACATTTGTAAAGCGCAAACAATCACCCGTAAGGGTCTCTAGGCACTGGGGGCCGTCGGGAAGATTAAGAAAGCTATTTCCCAGAGTCACATGGTCCTGGGCTAATCTGCCACTGGCGCCGGGGATCGAACCGTGATCCCCAGATTCCAGCGTCAGTCGCCCTGGCCGCGGCTCCACACCTCTCCTCTCTGTACTGTCATCCCTGGAGCCTGTCTGCCTAGACAGTTCTTGTATCCGAGTAATGGCCCCAGCGATGTCCGTCAAGGATTGTTGGAGAGCATGGAGTGGACAGTGGGTGTCCGTTAGGGACTGTAAGTGGTCCCTGATGGGACTTAGACACCCACGTATGGCATCTAGTTTGGCTGCCATGAGGTCGAACCTCACCCGCAGCTGATCAGCCTTCTTCTCCTGGCACCCTAGCACACGGCGTTGGAATGCCATGTGTTGGTCGTGGGGGTCCTGTGAGCCAGCCGTGGCGCTGTGTGCTTTCTGCTGTGTGGTCTGTGCAGGGGGTGGGGTCACCTCGCGGCAGCTCTGATTTAGCGGCCCTTATCCCTTTGAGGCGGTGTGCCTTTGACTTGTGTGCTTTTACGGTGCTGAGATGTTGACGACTTGGGTCATTTGTGCTCTTTGACGTTTTTTGTACTCTTGTGCATTGTTTGTCTGCAGATGTGTTGTTGACGTTAGGGGTTGTTTGTGCACGTTGAGTGTGTCAGAGTGTGACCTGCTACTTTGGGGATGTGATCCACACTGGGCCACCTCAGTGTTGTGTCGTGCACCATGTCTTGTATTTTGACTGCAGTCATGCTATTGGTCATGCAGTGTCACTTGCATTGTCAGTGTGGCTCACAGAGCCGCTGCTTTGCTGTATTCAACACATGTGCATGGGTAGGTTGTGAGATTGGTGATAGGGAGGGGGCCCCTTTGTGCACATACTGGACGGGGGCCTACTTGGTATTTCTATGTGTGCCAAGGGTATCAGGGACATGGTCCACAATCCTTGTGGGTGTGCAGTGTGCTACACATGATTGTACATGTGTGCCATTGTGCCCATCTCCCTCCGTTTCCCCAGCCACTGGTCGTTACTCACCCTGTTGCTGTTGGGTCACGTCATATCGAGCTCTGTCTGGGCTCCCAACTCCTTGCACCGTCTCCACACTGATGACTGTGGCCACCATTTCCTCCAGCTTTTCCAGCTCCTCCTGTGGCACAGGACTCCCACCCCCAGTCACCTTTGCTGCCTTCCTGTTGGCAGCGAGTTGCCAACGTGAATGTGAGTTGACTGCATTCACGTTGTTCAAGATGGACTGCCATATTTTCTTTTGTGTTGCCAATGACGCAGTGGAGGTGACGAACAGTTGTTGGTAGTGTTCTATCACCTCCGTGACGATGATCCGGTCTTCATGCTGACTGAACCCCGTCTTCCTTTTCCTCTTCTCCTTGCCCTTCCACAAACATGGGGTTCAGGTTGTCCTCTGCACTCGGTCCGGGTACATCCATGGTGCTACGCAGTTTGATTTGGTTTTTGGTGTGTTTTTTTTGTTGCTTTTATAGTGCATTTTCCTGGATGACGTGTAGGAATTGCAGGCCTGTCACTAGTTGTCGCTGATTTTTGTATCGCGATTTGGGGCATCACAACTTTTTCGCATTTGTGGTTTGCATTTTTTGGGCGTTGTGTTGATTTTTACGTGTCATTAGGCACGTTATCGTGATACTATCGCATGGTGCCTCCAGGTTGAGAATACAACGTTAACACTGCGTTATTTTGTCGCAATAGACTGTGATGTGCAAAGTTGCATTAAGTTAATTTTGCGATAATTATCACACTTTCTTGAGAATATCCCCCTTAGTCTTTAATCAATACAGCAAAGCTTTTGGCATCCACGCACAGCAGGACAACTTTGTTCTTGATGAAAGCTGTCCTGGAACCACTTGGGGACCAACAAGAAATGACTACTTTCAATTGTTGCTGTATTGATTACAGACTTGGTGTTAAGATTTTGGAAGTGAACCCCTTTGGGGGCATCCCCCTTGTTGGATTGTGGACATATGGTTACGGATCCATTTTGTGGACTCCATCCAGGCTTGGAGGAGTTATTTAGTCACAGCACTCTAGTAATGTTCAAAAACGTGTCTTTTATTGTGGGTGTCCCCTGAATCCATATACAGATCATCAGTAAGCACATATATCCATTATGAAACAGCCCTACTGGACAGAAAGGCTTATACATATTTTTATGTACTTTGAGGAACTAAAGGATTAAAGAAATTCAACCTTAAAAAGAGATGCCATATGTTTGAGAGTCTACATAAATTTGAGTGAACTCTTTAAATAGCCGCTGTTTTAAGAAAAGCCTCTGTTATGCAAACAGGAATTGGTGAGAGCATTAAACCAAAGCATTTGCATAAAGAAGGAATCATTGTTTCCACCTTTGTTCAATTACGTGCTTATGGTTCTGTCTTGCTGCAGACAATAATCTTTCCCAATTCAATATGAATACAGCAATCAGCAACTGAAAGGTGACCAGTTAACTTTTTCAGTGTCATTGGCAGTAATTGTTTTTCTAAAGATGTAGCCATCCATTTGAGCCTGAAAGAAGTTCTTTTTGTTTAAAAATATGAAGCAAATGGTGGATAATACAAAAAATCTACAGAAATGCGTTTCTTCTTTTAGCTCTCCACAGTAGGATGCAGCAAGTTAAAAATATATCAATTGTATATAGAAATACCAGTCCCAAAATGCAAAGTGGTGTTGTCTATAAAGCAAGGACTGGCTGAAGTTGTCATATCTGACATGGAACCACTTGGCAGTGAAGGAGGTGAGATGGGTTAACGGTGTATGTGAAAGTGACAATGAACAATTACTGAGAAAGTCTCGGGCTCCTGATAGAAGTTGCGGCTATAAAAACGAACACTCTGTTTGCCACGATTTTGAAACAAAGTCTGGAGCATAACTCGGTACAACTGTGAAGTCACTTGTTAAACTTGCTGCTGATACTGAATCATGAAAGCAGCCCTGCCAGTATTTCCAGTCTTGTTGCCCCTTAGCGTCTTGTTACAGATACATCATCAACACAGTATATTATGATCTTGTCAGACACCTGCCTGGCACAACAGAACTAATCATTAGGTGAGGCCATGATGAGCTTGTATTACACTGGCTATAAGCGGCTCACTTACAGCATAGCTGCCAAGTGGGCATGTGTCATGCATGACACCCCCTGCAAGTCTTAGCTTTGCAGCCAACCGCACTTTGAATGCTGGTACTTTTAAGCTTATACTTATATAGTTATAATGCATGTATGTGTACGTGGCATACATACTGGAGATCTATCCTAAAGGAATTAGAGTTCTGTATAGGGTGCAATGTTATTTATTAGGAAAAGAAAAGTCTTATATTGTAGTATTTGTACAGTACTGTCTAACGCATTGGCTAAGCCACGACGTGCTTTCTGGTTGGTTAAGTAAATAGTTACTCTCTTTGTTGAAGTGCATCTTCTAGTCCCCCATTGCAAAATGCTGTTGGGCTTATGAAAGGTTTCATACATGCAATTAGGCCACTTTGCATCTATGCTTACAGTGGTTTGAGCAAATGAGACAAGTTTTATTGCTTATGGTATGGTTATGGTATAAGCAGCAGGGCCAGCTGACAGAAACGCCAAAGTAAATTAGTTCTATCTTTGTTAAGCAATTTTTTGGTTACAAGGCGAGGACCTTACACAACATCAACAGGGAGTGCAACGAACAGGGACTGGGGTGACAGGGGGAGATGGGCACAATGGCATACATGCACAATGAGTTGTAGCACACTGCACACCCACAATCACCCAGGATCATGTCCCAGATCCCCTTAGCACACTGCAGCACACACACATAGCATGAACAGCACACCCACATTGACGACAACGTGGAACAATGTGCATAGCCGACACTGCAGAACAGAGGACACAACTGGCTCCGTACAGGCACAGAAACATGCCCTCTACATCAAATGGAAATGTACGCTTACGACCTCACATCTGTCATATAGTCTAAATGTACACTGTCCTGCAGAGGAATCCAGAACCCCCAAACAGTCATAATGTACATTGCTATGCAGTCTGCATGCAAACCAGCACAATGCACCAGCATACATGACAACACAAAGTCAACATGCACCCCCCCTTCACATCGCAGAGGGGCACACAACAACTTCAGCAGAGCACAGAATACAAGACATCAGTGATGCCGGAGAGGACCACCACACCGTCGACACCGACGCCCTACAACAGCCCATGGATATCTCACGCAACCCCCCAACAGGAACCGGCCAGCCAAGCTACTCAGGGGTAAACACCGAGCCTGCAACAGACCACACAGAAGGAAGCACCTGAAAGCACAGCTGGCTTACGACACTTCAACCACCCACCCACGCATGGCACCCCAATGCCATGTGTCAGCACGCCAAAAGGAGGTGGCCCAACAGGTGTGGGTGGGGCCAAACCCATGGAATGCGAACCAGGACACATACATAGGTGCCTATCACCCTTCAGGGTCCACCCACACCCCACTAAGGAGACCCACGCTGTCATGGAGACACATGCAGATGCACACTCACAGAATAGAACAACACCCAGGGGTGCTCAAATAGCGGTCACACACCTATGTTGGCTCTGCGTACGATGGCCCTGGCCACTCCCCTTACGAATTGAGTGGGTGACGACAAAGATACATGTCCAAGCTCCAACCCACTGCCTGTGGTGACATGTCTGCATCTGATGTACACAGCATAATGTAATGCCCTGGGGCCATCATGCATACAATCATGCATACAACAAGACCACAGGTACACACGCAGATATCACATTGAACTGGCTACGGGCACATGCACCCGGCCCCTTTATTGGCAGGGCCACATGTACAGTGACGCCTGTGCTGGATGTGTGTGGGATGAGTGTAATCCATTCCGCACGGAATGTCTGGTGCTGGCAACCACTTGAACATTGGACACCAGTGCAACAGATACAGAAAACACATACATTATAGAGTCAACTGCTGAGCAACATGGAGTGAGCCGGAGAAAGTCCAGAGGACAGCCAACATGCAAACAGAAGTGTCCGTGAGTTGCAGTGCACTGGGGTTGAGACACTAGAGATGAGCACACTAATGTGAAGAAAAAGTCTTGGATTGTGTCTCTTTGATATATTCCTGATACAGATGCAGTGGGGTGTGTGAGATCTGCATCATCTTCCCCATCAATGTCTCAGGGCCCCCACACTGGTTGAGGTGACATAGCTGCACAACCGTTCCACAGCACAAAACACGCAACGGACAATGGTCTGAGTCACTGGCACCTGGAGTGCTGAGCAGGGTATCAGGCTGATGATGGCATCCACGACAGGTCTGAGCAGCTCCGTAAGTCTGTCAGGACCACCATTTCGACTCTGGCAGATGGCGCTTGGAGGTGGTCCTTGCAGTGGTGGCGTGTGCCTCCTGCGGTGATGCGACGTCCGGGCCAGTCTGTACTCGCTGGTGGGATGCATTTGGGCCCCGAGGCTGTGTACATCGCAAGTCCACAGAGAAATGGCGTTGATGACACCAAGGCCTACACTTCAGGGGCCATCCAATGTCCCCGGAGAAGGGGTCCCGGACCTGACCAGCACAAAGTTAGTGGCCCTGGATGCACTGTGGCCGGCACAGGCAACCAACCATGAGACTGTGACTTGCGGTGCAGTCAGATGGGCCATGAGACCTGAGCAGGTCACCATCAATGTCCGAGGTGTATGTTGCAGAGGGTTGCGGGTTAGAGTGGAAGGTGTCCACCAGGGCATGATGCCGAAAGGATTGATTTTATCCAGAAGCAGCAAATGGATGAGTGGAATACGACATCCTCGTTGCCACCACCAATTTGGTATCAGCTACAAGAGGATGAAAACTGCCCCCTAGTCCATAGGCTCAGACGCCACCAAAGTTTGACCAGAGAGTGTCCATGAATGTCGGGGAACAGACTTAGTGGCTCCGGGGCTGAGAGGGGTTGCAGTCTGCGATGATGCCGGTACACTGATATGAACTCAGCCATTGCTAAATCATGACTCTGTGACCTACTGAACCGCAGTGTAGGCCGGAGGCAGCGGTCAGCAGTGGCCCACAGCCATGTTTCGTTGGCTCGCAATGCACAGCGCTAGTGGCACCAGGGCAGTTGTCGGTAGTGTACGAACACCTTCTTAACGATGATTCTTTTCTCTCCGCCATGATGCAAGGCGTCATCCTCTTATGCCTCTCCTTGCGTGCAATGATATGTAATCTGCCTTTGCATACTCGATGTTCAGTTCCAAATCTGTGACCTACTCGAGCGCAGCCTAGGCCTTGAGCATTGTAGGCCAGAGGGAGCGATCAGCCTGGGCCATTCACCGAGTGTCGCCGGCATAGGTTGGTGGCCCCACCGGCCTGCGTAGTTCAGGTTCAGTGGCACCACGTGTTCGGTCACCTCCGTGACTGTGAACCGGCTTTCGTCCGGACTGAGCCGCATCTTCCTCTTACTCCTCTTCTTGCGACCACTGGTGTGGACTCTGCCATTCGTGATTCGCGACCAGGTGCTGGATTTGAGACCTACTGGTCCGCAGGGTAGTCCTGGTCCCTCATCCACGTGTGTCGCCGGCTGGCGTTGAACAGGGTTTGTGGCACCACGTGTCGCCGGCTGGCGTTGAACAGGGTTTGGGGCATCATGTGTCGCCGGCTGGCATTGAACAGGGTTTGTTGCACCACATGTCGCAAGAAGCCCATATAGAACTAAGCCTCACTAATCGGGGGTTCTGGGGCTGTGGCCACTGGCCCGGATTTGGGGTCACTGCCATTCAGGAGCCAGGACACAGTTTCAATCAAACAATCAATCAAGTCACTTGTAAAGCACGCTACATACCAGTGAGGGTCTGGGGAGGGGGGTGCTGCTACTAATTGAAGAGCCAGGTCTTGAGGAGTCTTCTGAAGGCCAGTAGGTCCTGGGTCTGCCTAGGTTGGTGGGGAGGGTGTTCCAGGTCTTGGCGGCGAGGTGGGAGAAAGATCTGTCATTCTTCGGATGCGGGGGACTGTGGCAAGGGCGGTGGAGTGGAGCTGGCGGGTAGGGGTGTAAAAGCTGAGTCGTCTGTTGAGGTATGCTGGTCCGGTGTTGTGGAGTGTTTTGTGTGCGTGGATGAGGAGCTTGAAAGTTATCCTTTTGTTGACAGGGAGCCAGTGCAGGTCTCTTAGGTGGGGTGTGATGTGGCTGCGGCGGGGGATGTTGAGGATCAGATGTGCAGAGGTGTTCTGGGTGCGTTGTAGCCGTCTCAGGTGCTTGGCCGACGTTCCCACATAGAGGGCGTTTCCGTTGTCCAACCTGCTGGTGACGAGGGCCTGGGTGACTGTTCTTCTTGTTTCGGTGGGGATCCACTTGATGATCCTGCGGAGCATTCGGAGGATTTTGAAGTAGGATGAGGAGACGGCGTTGACCTGCTTAGTCATGGAGAGGGTGGAGTCGAGGATGACCCCTAGGTTGCGTGCGTGGTCGGTGGGTGTCGGGGCTGTTCCTAGTGTTGTTGGCCACCCAGAACCGTCCCAGGCTGAAGGGGTGGAGCCGAGGATGAGGACCTCCGCCTTGTCCGAGTTCAGCTTCAGTCAGCTGTTCCTCATCCATTCGGTGACGGCCTTCATTCCTTCGTGGAGATTGGTTTTGGTGGTGTGAGGGTCTTTGGTGAGGGAGAGGATCAGCTGGGTGCCATTGGTGTAGATGATGTTGAGGTCGTGCTGTCGGGCGACGTGGGCGAGGGGTGCAATGTAGATGTTGAACAGCGTTGGGCTGAGGGAAGAGCCCTGGGGTACGCCGCAGATGATCTTGGTGGCATTGGAGCAGAAGGGGGAGGCAGACGCTCTGAGTTCTGCCAGAAAGGAAGGATGTGGTCCAGTCCAGGGACTTCTGTTGGATCCCGGTGTTGTGTAGGCGTGTTCGTAGCGTGCGGTAGCAGACCGTGCCAAATGCGGCAGACAGGTCCAGGAGGATCAGGGCCGCTGTTTCTCCGTTGTCTAGCAGGGTCCTGATGTCATCGGTGGCGGCGATGAGGGCGGTTTCGGTACTGTGGTTGCTGCGGAAGCCGGGCTGGGATGGGTCCAGGATGCTGTTCTCCTTGAGGTAAATAAACAACAGGGGGTGGTGATGGACAGAGTTTCTGAATTAAGCAGAATACTCTCACCCAGTCAAGAGATCAGGGCTTAATCCAACACTGTTTTTTAGCTCACTGCACCATCCCAGATCAGAACCTGGCTATATGCAAATTAGTCTGTCCCTGGCCCAGTATATCATGGGAACAGGGCAAACCAAACTACCAAGCCAATTCTTTCACTGGGAAGGAAACAAGCTACCGGGGACCGGTTTCTGGCATTTCAGCCGTCTTCGGGCCTGCTTGCTTGAATCCTGATGGTGCAATGAGCAAGGTACTCACGTCTGAGTATACCCTTCCACGCTTATGGTGGACAAAATAATTAAACAACAGGGGGTGGTGATGGACAGAGTTTCTGAATTAAGCAGAATACTCTCACCCAGTCAAGAGATTAGGGCTTAATCCAACACCGTTTTTTAGCTCACTGCACCATCCCAGCTCAGAACCTGGCTATATGCAAATTAGTCTGTCCCTGGCCCAGTGTATCATGGGAACAGGGCAAACCAAACTACCAAGCCAATTCTTTCACTGGGAAGGAAACAAGCTACCGGGGACCGGTTTCTGGCATTTCAGCCGTCTTCGGCCCGGCTTGCTTGAATCCTGATGGTGCAATGAGCAAGGGACTCACGTCTGAGTATACCCTTCCACGCTTATGGTGGACAAAATAATTAAACAACAGGGGGTGGTGATGGACAGAGTTTCTGAATTAAGCAGAATACTCTCACCCAGTCAAGAGATCAGGGCTTAATCCAACACCGTTTTTTAGCTCACTGCACCATCCCAGCTCAGAACCTGGCTATATGCAAATTAGTCTGTCCCTGGCCCAGTGTATCATGGGAACAGGGCAAACCAAACTACCAAGCCAATTCTTTCACTGGGAAGGAAACAAGCTACCAGGGACCGGTTTCTGGCATTTCAGCTGTCTTCGGCCCGGCTTGCTTGAATCCTGATGGTGCAATGAGCAAGGGACTCACGTCTGAGTATACCCTTCCACGCTTATGGTGGACAAAATAATTAAACAACAGGGGGTGGTGATGGACAGAGTTTTATTGGAGATAGCCCTGATCTCTTGACTGGGTGAGAGTATTCTGCTTAATTCAGAAACTCTGTCCATCACCACCCCCTGTTGTTTAATTATTTTGTCCACCATAAGTGTGGAAGGGTATACTCAGACGTGAGTCCCTTGCTCATTGCACCATCAGGATTCAAGCAAGCCGGGCCGAAGACGGCTGAAATGCCAGAAACCGGTCCCCGGAAGCTTGTTTCCTTCCCAGTGAAAGAATTGGCTTGGTAGTTTGGTTTGCCCTGTTCCCATGATGCACTGGGCCAGGGACAGACTAATTTGCATATAGCCAGGTTCTGAGCTGGGATGGTGCTGGGAGCAAAAAAACGGTGTTGGATTTAGCCCTGATCTCTTGACTGGGTGAGAGTATTCTGCTTAATTCAGAAACTCTGTCCATCACCACCCCCTGTTGTTTAATTGTTCTCCTTGAGGTAGCGGGTCAGTTGTTTGTTGACGATTTTCTCGGTGACCTTCGCCGGGAACGGGAGCAGGGAGATTGGTCAGAAGTTCTTGAGGTCCTTGGGGTCCGACTTGGGTTTCTTAAGTAGGGCGTTGATCTCGGCGTGCTTCCAGCTTTCCGGGAAGGTTGCTGTCTCGAAGGAGATGTTGATTACTTTCCGGAGATGGGGTGCGATGGCTGTGCTGGCTTTGTTGAAGATGTGGTGAGGGCATGGGTCTAACGGTGATCCGGAGTAGATGGTGTTCATGATCTTGCTGGTGTCCTTGTCGTTGATGGTGGTCCAGGAGAGCAGTCGCTTGGTGCGGGTGGTGGTCATGGGGGCGGTTGTCTCGGTGGTTATTGGGTCATCGTGGTGTTGAAGCTGTCATGGAGGTCGGCAATCTTGCGGTGGAAGAAGGTGGCCAGTGAGTCTCACAGGTCGTGCGAAGGCGGGATGTCGTTGGTGTTGGAGCTGGGGTTGGAGAGTTCCTTCACAATGCTGAAGAGCTCTTTGCTGTTGTGTGCGTTGTTATCTAGGTGGTCTTTGAATGCAGCCCTTTTTGCAGATCTGATGAGGGGATGGTGTCTGCGGGTGGCGTTCTTGTGGGGTGTGTAGTTGTCCGGTGTTCGTTCGCGGAGCCAGTTCTTCTCCAGTTTTCGGCATGTTCGTTTGGAGGCCTGGAGGTCTTTGGTGAACCAGGTGGCTTTCTTGATGGTGTGGCTGTTGAAGGGTGTCTTGAGCGGGTCGAGGGTGTTGTTGCAGTCGTTAATCCACTGTCTGAAGTTGCGGGCGGCAGTGTCGGGGTTGGCGGGTGGGCTCAGGGCGAGGGTGGTGGTTAGCTGGTCTTTGGTGACTTTGGTTCAGCAGCGCCGAGGCATCTGTTGGGTACGGTGGTGCGTGGTGTGCTTCCTGAAGGTGAAGTGGATGCAGTGGTGGTGCGTCCAGTGGCGTTCGGTGGTGTGGTTGAAGGAAATGTGGGGGCCTGCGGAGAAGATGGGGTCAAGCGTGTGGCTGGTGTCGTGGGTGGGTGTTGTCACGAGCTGTCTGAGTCCGAGGTTGTTGATCATCGTGGTGGAGTTGGTGTTGTTGTTGTTCTCGAGGTAGAAGTTCAGGTCCCCGAGGAGGATGTAGTCCGTGGAGGCGAGGGCGTGTGTGCTGACGAAATCGGTGATGGAATCGCTGGACTGTGGTCGGGGTCCGGGGGGTTGGTAGATGAGGGTTCCTCTGAGGGTATTGCGGAACCCATTCTCAATGAAAACATCGACATTACATTCCTTACTGAAATACTGAAACCTGTTTGCTTATTCCTCCTGGAAATTCCATCATTAGGAAAGACAGAATCGAGCAAATAGGAGGTGGCCTTGCCCTAATCTTTAAAGATGAACTTAATCTCACGCTAGTCCATCTCCAGGACCCTTCCACCTTTGCGCTGATCTTACTATTCCTGGCTCCCCCACCATTTGTTTACAATCTATCCACCACCCCATCCCCCCCCCTCCGGCAATTCCATCTCCTTTACCGAGGAGCTGTCTGATCTTATCATTCAATATTCGCTCACTCACTACAAGAATCTCTTTCTTGGCGACTATAACATCCAGTGGAATAAAAATGATGACCCAGCTGTCATCCTCCTTAAAGACACCATGGACATTACTGACCTGACTCAACTTTGCCAATCCCCGACTCACTCCAAAGGCGCCACCCTTGATGCTATTATGACTAGCAAGGATCTGGCCTCTCTCTCAATGATCCTTGACTGGTCTGAACACCACCTTATTCTCTTCACTTTGAACTGCTCCGTTATTCGCCCCACCCCTATCGGCACTTTACAGATGAAACATACTCGTAATCTTCACCTTATTCCCCCTGGCAAGTTGGAATCCTCTAGCAAAACCCGCTTACTTCTCCACCCCCCACTCACAGCACCAATGACCTAACTGAGCATTACAATAATTCTATCCTTCAAGCCCTTGACCAAATTGCCCCAATCAAACTTAAACAACAAAAAAAAATACCTCCCAAATCCTGGTTTAATTCCGACCTTAATAATGAAAGACAGGCCCTCAGACATTCTGAACATTCATGGAGGAATCATCCCTCCCCTAATAGCCTGATATCCCTTAGAAATGCCAGAGCTAAATCCAAGAAGCCCAACTTCAATGAAAAAGCCTCCTTCCTCCGTTCGTAACTTGACCAGGCTAGAAACCGTCAATCAATCAATTACAGAATTAGTATAGCGTGCTACTCACCCGTAAGGGTCTCAAGGCGCTGAGGGGGGGGTCGCTACTGCTTGAACAGCCAGGTCTTGAGTTGTTTCCTGAAGGAGAGATGATCCAGGGTCAGCCGTAGGTGAGTGGGGAGGGAGTTCCACGTCTTGGCTGCCAGGTAGGAGAAGGATCTTCCTCCGATGGTGGATTTCCGGAATCGTGGGACGGTGGCGAGGGCGAGGCTGGCGAATCAGAGCTGGCGGGTGGGTGTGTAAAAAGTGAGGCGGCTGTTGAGGTACTTTGGGCCCATGTTGTGGAGAGCCTTGTGTGCGTGGGTGAGGAGTCTGAACGTTATCCTCTTGTTGAAGGGGAGCCAGTGCAGGTCTTTCAGGTGGGCGGAGATGTGGCTGCCAGGATGAGTCGTGCTGAGGCGTTCTGAATGCGAATGCGGATGGTGTTTCTGTGGACGATGGCGATCCCTCCTTTAGTTTGGTTGACGTGGTCCCTCCGGGTGATCTTGTAGCCATCCGGGATGGCTATGGCGATGTCGGGGGCTGAGGAGGCATTCATCCAGTTTTCCGTGAGGAAGGCGACGTCCGGTGATGTGGTGTCGAGTAGGTTCCAGAGTTCGACGGCGTGCCTGTGGACGGAGTGGTTGTTAAGCAGGATGCACTGCAGGTGGTTGTTGCTGGTGCTCGGCTTGGCGGGTGCGGTGCAGGGTCAGAGGCAGGTGAGTCGGCAGGCTTGGCAGGCGAAGGGTCCATGTGTGCGCCTCGGGCTGGCTTGGTAGCAGGCGGTGTTTCGGCCGGCGTTGAGTGCGTGGAGGGTGGCGGCGTCGTAGGATCAACGGGTGCAGTGGCAGCTTTGAGGACCAGGGGTCCTGGCGCTGGGCGCGGTCCAGGCATGGACGGGTGTAGACGGGCTTGCCTTTAGCGCGCCTTCGGCACACGTCCGAAGCGCTCCCGTGCGGCTACCTCCATAAATGGCCAAGTGGGAGGGAGGAGCAGCGGGGTGACCAATGGGCGGGATACAAAAAAGAAAAGTGGGCGGGGCCGCAGGGGAGCAGCGGTGAGGAGCGGGGAGGGGGAGAAGTGGCGGGAAGGTACACGGAGACGGCGAAAACCAGAACAGCAGACTGGCAATACAGGGGCACAGGCTATGCCACAAAAAAAACAAATTACAAATACTAAACACAGGGGCACAGGCTAAGGCGCAGGCTGAAGATACTGGCAGCAGCACTCCAGGCACACGGCTGTAGCGAGGCAGCAGCGGAGGGGTCCTGGCACACACGGGGGGGAGCTGCGCGATGTGTGGAGCGCCAGGTCCTGCAAGCAGGGACAGGTCACAGCTCACCACCGTGCGGCGACCTCCATAAATGGCCAAGTGGAGGGAGGAGCAGCTGGGAGGCGGGAACGGGATACAAAAAAGAAAAGCGGGCGGGCCGCAGGGGGGCAGCGGCGGGGAGCGGGGAGGGGGAGAAGTGGCAGGAAGGTACACGGAGACGGCGAAAACCAGAACAGCAGACTGGCAAAACAGGGGCACAGGCTACGGCACAAAGAAAAACAAATTACAAATACTAAACACAGGGGCACAGGCTAAGGCGCAGGCTGAAGATACTGGCAGCAGCACTCCAGGCACACAGCTGTAGCGAGGCAGCAGCAGCAGAGGGGTCAGGGGTCCTGGCACACACGGGGGGAGCTGCGCGGTGTGTAGAGCGCCAGGTCCTGCAAGCAGGGACAGGTCACAGCTCACCACCGTGCGGCGACCTCCATAAATGGCCAAGTGGAGGAAGGAGCAGCTGGGAGGCAGGAGCGGGGTGACCAATGAGCGGGATACAAAAAAGAAAAGCGGGCGGGCCGCAGGGGAGCAGCGGCGGGGAGCGGGTAGGGGGAGAAGCGGCGGGAAGGTACACGGAGACGGCGAAAACCAGAACAGCAGACTGGCAATACAGGGGCACAGGCTATGCCACAAAGAAAAACAAATTACAAATACTAAACACAGAGGCACAGGCTAAGGCGCAGGCTGAAGATACTGGCAGCAGCACTCCAGGCACACGGCTGTAGCGAGGCAGCAGCGGAGGGGTCAGGGGTCCTGGCACACACGGGGGGAGCCGCGCGGTTTGTGGAGCGACAGGTCCGGCAAGCAGGGACAGGTCACCTATCTTTAAGAACTCCCATACCAAAAACAATGCCTCCTGGAGTGAATTGTGTCCAGTATCTGAATCTACTGTCCTCAACATCATCTTTAAACTCAAACAATCCTCACACACCAAAGATCCTCTTCCCGCCCAGTTGGATCAGAAACTCAAACACATCATTGCCCCCCCCCCCATCTGGACCAATATCATCAATTCCCCCTTTGCCACTGGTTGTGTCCCAGCATCCTTCCAACTAGGTCAAATCTCCCCCATCCTCAAAAACCCCACCGCTGACCCTAATGACTTTAACAATCTACGCCCTATCTCTAACCTTCCCTTCCTCTCCAAAGCCCTTGAAAAATGTGTACTATCCCAGCTAGACAACCATATCATTTCCTTCAATCTCCTTGACATTTTCCAAAAGGATGCAGCACTGAAACTGCTATGCTCAGTATTACTGATGATATTCATCACTCTCTTGATAAAGGCGAATCCTCCCTCCTCATCCTCCTTGACCTCTCTGTTGCATTTGATACTGTCCACCATCTCACCCTTCTTAATACTCTCAAAGACCGCTTTGGGTTTGAGGGCATTGTTCACCAATGGTTCACCTCATATCTTCAAAATAGATCCCAACAAATTAAACTCAGTCACTGCCTCTCCAAACCCCAACCTGTCTCACTTGGTGTCCCACAAGGTTCTATCCTTTCCCCAACCCTATTCAATCTGATCATGGCACCACTCACCCTTATTCTCAAACAAGCTAATATCAGTTACCAGCTCTATGCTGACGACACGCAACTATATTACAAGATCAAGTCCCACCATGACATCCTTCACCTCAATGATACCTTGAATAAAGTCCAACCCTGGTTCCATCTTAATCATCTCAAACAGAATCCCAAAAAACTGAAATCATCCTTTTCACTCCCAAAAACAGTTTTCTGCCTATCCAACTCTGGATCAATGATATCAAAGCACTCAACTGCTCTCCCTCCACCTCTAACTCTGTCAAATCCCTGGGCATCAGCATTGATCAGCATCTTACTCTCATTCCTCACATTAAAAATGCTGCAAAAGGTGCTCTCTTCACCCTTCTGCACCTTAAAAAATCAAACCTTTCATTCCAGCTGATGACTTCAAAATCGTTGTCCAATCTCTTGTACTTTCTAGAATTGACTATGGCAACGCCACCCTTGTTGGCACCCCTAAAGTCCACATTGCTCCTATTAAATCTGTTCTCAACCTGGCTGCCAGGCTTATCTCTGACTGTAAGCGATTTGATCACATCTCTCCTGTCCTCAAAAACCTTAACTGGCTCCCAATTGAAGGTAGATCCACCTTCAAGATGGCATGTATCACTCACAAAGCCCTTCACCAAAACACCCCCTCTTACCTCTCTGACAAACTACAAAAAGCTGGTTGCTCCAGGTCCTTGAGAAGCACTAACGCCCTTGTCCTCATCCCCCGGAGACTCAAATGTAAAAAGACCCAATCACGTGCATTCTCTGGTAATGCCCCTACGATTGGGTGCTCTCTCCCCAAAGATCTTCGCTGCAAACCCTCCTACCCTCTCTTCAAAAAAAGACTCAAGGTGCTTGTTCTCAACTAATATTGTGGTACCTAACGTCGCTATAATGACTCTGTCCTTATTTTGTATTCTCCTCAACCCACCCCTTCTTTCTTCCTTTTCCTATTTTCTCTCTCCCTCTCCTCTTCCCTTTTCTCTCCAATTTTCAACCTTCCTCGTCTCCCTTATTTATCCCTTAGTTACTTTCTTGCCTCATTTCCCTTGTTTAACTGAAATGCCTTTTCCTATGTTAGTTTAATTCACTCTGTAATTTTGATTTGATGTGTTTACCTATTCTGTAAAGCGCTCTGATACTCTTGGGTCCAGTAGCGCTATATAGTGGGCCAGCGTCGGGGGGGGCAGCGATGGTCTGAGGGGCTGGCAGGGTGGTGGGCCTCGGGCTTAGAGCTTACACAGGCACGTGGTGGGCCCTCTTTGACATAAGCCGGTGTTGGGTGGTGATCAGTGTGGCCTGGCTGCGCAGGGTCGGGCCTGACGGCTTCATGGTCAAGCGGGCCGGGGTATGGCAGGCGCACAGGAACGCAGGCAGCTCCGCTCACGAGGATGGCGCGGCCTCGTGGCAGGGTGGGAGGTGCTGCCCTGGCAGAGACGTTGGGCTTTCCGGAAGAGTACCACGCCCAGAGCTACGTGCTTTTTATTCACACCACTGCGCTGGCCTGGCATACGCCGGGCCATCCCACTCTGCTCACACTTATGGGGGGGCATAACAGGCAACATTTCCACAAAGACACCCACTGGCTGTTGTGATATGGTTGTGTCCACTGTCCACTACACTCCATACACCAGAGATGTATGTCGCTGTGGATATGGGTGTATTCTGCATTCTGCGGTCTGTCCAGCACATCGCTGCTACTCTTGGTATTGTGTACTTTCCCAATCATGGGTCCACTGCATCCTTCACACATGCCTGGTTGCCACCTCTCCCGACATTCTGCTATTGTGTGACTGAGGTGTCATGCCATTTATTGGTCATGTTCACGGCTTGCCCAGGTTACCATTGTAAGTTGTTTTATCGTGTCTGGTGGGTGGGCATGTTGTTTCGCATGTTGGTTGTGATTTTGTGAAATGTGCATTTCCAGAGTTGTGGATTGCATGGTTGTGGAGTTGAGGTGAGTGGGGTGTTAATTGGGCACTTGCCAAGGGGCTGTGCATTTCGCTTGGTGCCATCCTGGAAACGCTGTTTGCTGATGGACTGTCAGAGGGTGAAGGGATCATGCACACTGGCTGTGTATTTGGAGGCGACATTGGTGAAGGTCCCACAGTGTTCTGATGTTGCTGATGTTGCTTGCCAAATACAAGAAGCACATTTTCAATGAAAAAGCCTCCTTCCTCCGTTCGCAACTTGACCCGGCTAGAAACTGTCTCAGAGAACTCTATAACATTGTTAAAAAACAAACTTCCTCTGGTCCCCCTAAAATACCAGCCACTATTGAAAGATGCGAAGAAATCGCCAGCTAATTTTCGAATAAAGTCAACTCGATTGAACTATCCTTCTCTTCCCCCTCTCCCATTCCAATCTACCCTCAGCCAACACCACCTCCCTAACATTACTACTGCACCTTGTTCCTCTTCCCCTTCGTGTCACGACCCCTCTCTACCCCTCCCTACTCTACCCCACCCTGACTCTATCTTTAAGAACTCCCATACCAAAAACAATGCCTCCTGGAGTGAATTATGTCCAGTATCTGAATCTACTGTCCTCAACATCATCTCTAAACTCAAATCATCCTCACACACCAAAGATCCTCTTCCCGCCCAGTTGGTTCAGAAACTCAAACACATCATTGCCCCCATCTGAACCAATATCATCAATTCCTCCTTTGCCACTGGTTGTGTCCCAGCATCCCTTCAACTAGGTCAAATCTCCCCCATCCTCAAAAACCCCACCACTGACCCTAATGACTTTAACAATCTACGCCCTATCTCTAACCTTCCCTTCCTTTCCAAAGCCCTTGAAAAAGGTGTACTATCCCAGCTAGACAACCATATCATTTCCTTCAATCTCCTTGACGTTTTCCAAAACGATGCAGCACTGAAACTGCTATGCTCAGTAATACTGATGATATTCATCACTCTCTTGATGAAGGCAAATTCCCCTTCCTTATCCTCCTTGACCTCTCTGCTGCATTTGATACTGTCCACCATCCCACCCTTCTTAATACTCTCAAAGACCGCTTTGGGTTTGAGGGCATTGTTCACCAATGGTTCACCTCATATCTTCAAAATAGATCCCAACAAATCAAACTCAGTCACTGCCTCTCCAAACCCCAACCTGTCTCACTTGGTGTCCCACAAGGTTCTATCCTTTCCCCTACCCTATTCAATCTATTCATGGAACCACTCACCCTTATTCTCAAACAAGCTAATATCAGTAACCACCTCTTTGCTGACGACACGCAACTATATTACAAGATCAAGTCCCACCATGACATCCTTCACCTCAATGATACCTTGAATAAAGTCCAAGCCTGGTTCCAACTTAATCATCTCAAACAGAATCCAAAAAAACTGAAATCATCCTTTTCACTCCCCAAAACAGTTTTCTGCCTATCCAACTCGGGATCAATGATATCAAAGCACTCAACTGCTCTCCCTCCACCTCTAACTCTGTCAAATCCCTGGGCATCAGCATTGATCAGCATCTTACTCTCATTCCTCACATTAAAAATGCTGCAAAAGGTGCTCTCTTCACCCTTCTCCACCTTAAAAAATCAAACCTTTCATTCCAGCTGATGACTTCAAAATCGTTGTCCAATCTCTTGTACTTTCTAGAATTGACTATGGCAACGCCACCCTTGTTGGCACCCCTAAAGTCCACATTGCCCCTATTAAATCTGTTCTCAACCTGGCTGCCAGGCTTATCTCTGACTGTAAGCGATTTGATCACATCTCTCCTGTCCTCAAAAACCTTAACTGGCTCCCAATTGAAGGTAGATCCACCTTCAAGATGGCATGTATCACTCACAAAGCCCTTCACCAAAACACCCCCTCTTACCTCTCTGACAAACTACAAAAAGCTGGTTGCTCCAGGTCCTTGAGAAGCACTAACGCCCTTGTCCTCATCCCCCGGAGACTCAAATGTAAAAAGACCCAATCACGTGCATTCTCTGGTAATGCCCCTACGATTTGGTGCTCTCTCCCCAAAGATCTTCGCTGCAACCCCTCCTACCCTCTCTTCAAAAAAAGACTCAAGGTGCTTGTTCTCAACTAATATTGTGGTACCTAACGTCGCTAAAATGACTCTGTCCTTATTTTGTATTCTCCTCAACCCACCCCTTCTTTCTTCCTTTTCCTATTTTCTCTTCCCCTCTCCCTCTTCCCTTTTCTCTCCTATTTTTCAACCTTCCTCATCTCCCTTATTTATCCCTTAGTTACTTTCTTGCCTCATTTCCCTTGTTTAACTGAAATGCCTTTTCCTATATTAGTTTAATTCACTCTGTCATTTTGCTTCAATGTGTTTACCTATTCTGTAAAGCGCTCTGATACTCTTGGGTCCAGTAGCGCCATATAAAACCTTTTTAAATAAATAAAAAGTTCCTGTGGACAATGGCGATTCCTCCTCCTACTCCGTTGGTAAGGTCCGTGCAGGTGATCTTGTAGCCTTCCGGCATGGCAATGGCGATGTCAGGTGCTGAGTTTCACATATGAGACCTACTGGGCTGCAGAAGACGCCGATGTAATATGTAAATGAGGAAGGAGTAATGTGGGCCAGCGTCGGGGGCGGCAGCGATGGTCTGAGGGGCTGGCAGGGTCGTGGGCCTCGGGCTTCGTGCTTACACAGGCACGTGGTGGGCCCTCTTTGACATAAGCCGGTGTTGGGTGGTGATCAGTGTTGCCTGGCTGCGCAGGGTCGGGTCTGATGGCTTCGTGGTCCAGCGGGTCGGGGTACGACAGGCGCACAGGAACGCAGGCAGCTCTGCTCACGAGGATGGCGCGGCCTCGTGGTGGGGTGGGAGGTGCTGCCCTGGCAGAGAAGTTGGGCTTTCCGGAAGAGTACCACGCCCAGGGCTGCATGCTTTTTATTCACACCACTGCGCTGGCCTGGCATACGCCGGGCCATCCCACTCTGCTCACACTTACCGGGGGGGGGGGGGCGTAACAGGCAACATTTCCACGAAGACACCTACTGGCTGTGGTGACATGGTTGTGTCCACTGTCCACTACACTCCATACATGAGAGGTGTATGTCGCTGTGGATATGGGTGTATTCTGCATTCTTTGATCTGTCCAGCACATCGCTGCTGCTCTTGGTATTGTGTACTTTCCCAATAATGGGTCCACTGCATCCTTCACACATGCCTGGTTGCCACCTCTCCCGACATTCTGCTATTGTGTGGCTGAGGTGCCACGCCGTTTATTGGTCATGTTCACGGCTTGCCCAGGTTACCATTGTAAGTTGTTCTATCGTGTCTGGTGGGTGGGCATGTTGTTTCGCATGTTGGTTGTGATTTTGTGAAATGTGCATTGCCAGAGTTGTGGATTGCATGGTTGTGGAGTTGAGGTGAGTGGGGTGTTAATTGGGCACTTGCCAAGGGGCTGTGCATTTCCCTTGGTGCCATCCTGGAAATGCTGTTTGCTGATGGACTGTCGGAGGGTGAAGGGTTCATGCACACTGGCTGTGTATTTGGAGGCGACATTGGTGAAGGTCCCACAGTGTTCTGATGTTGCTTGCACATTGATGTGTGACGTGGGCTTCCTGTTGCTCTGATTTTGTGCTGTGTCACCAGGGGGCACAGGTGGGACATGTGTGCAGTGGATTGCCCCCAAAATGTGGACGGTTCCTGTGCCTTGTGTTGGATGTATGGGGACTGGGGTGCCAGGGTGATGGTGTTGTCCAGGACAGGTGTGGGGGACTTGGATGTGGCTGGCTGTGAGACTCTGCCAACTCTGGCGGGTGTTGGTTGGGGTGTGCCAAGGGCCAACAGGTGCAGCACAGCCAGCAGCTTGGTGTGGGATGTTGGTTGTCCGCTGTGTTGGTGCCGTAGGCCTGTTAGGCGATGATGGCCAGGATGCGTAGGATGGTTGTCAGCCTGTAGTGGACAGTGACATTGTCAGATGTTGGGCCTGTGAGGCAGGTGCGTTTCCTGGGGGGCCGCTGTCTTTGTCTGAGCTTCCTCTGTGGTTGTCCGGGGGGGGGGGGGGGGTGGAAGGTGCCGAGTGGGTGTTGTGGCCCTCTAGTGTGTTCGGGTTGCATGATGTTCCATGGCAACTGTTGCCCTTCTGATGATGCCCTTGGCTGGGCTCCCTTTTGTGGTGCAGGCTTCTGTCCGACTTTACACCAGGTCAGAGCAGGTGTTAATTTCCTGCTGCTAACAAGCCTTATTGCGTGTTTTGTGTTTTTATCGCAGATCTGGCTGGTCGTTGTGAATGTTGAGGTGTTGTGTTGTTGTGGCTTTTTTCACGGAAACGCCTACTCTGCATCTCATTAGCAATAGTTGTGGGGGTCCTCTGTGGCAATGTTTTTGGAACTGCTATCGCGGGTTAACTAGTGCTGTGGGCTGTTAGCATCAGCTTGTGAATGGAGTGGTACATTTATCACGACTTTGGCTGCGATAAAGTGCTGTTAATTCTGCAATAGTTCCTTGTGAATATGCCCCTGAGGTTTGCGTTAATCACTTGAACGTTTCTGTTTATCCGTGCCTTATTTTCACCAGGTAAATCCTGATGGAATTTGTGATGGGTTGAAACCACATCAGTTCAAGTTTGGGATCTCGTAACCCAGACTGATGTGGTAATATTGCTCTGGTAAATACTGCACTTCATAGTGTTGATGTTTTTCATACGCATTAATACCGCATATAACTAAAGGCAACTCATACGTTTTGGCTCCTAAGGCTGTAACTCATGCAGGCACTTGCAAAAATGTGAAACGGCAAATCAACTCTTGGTTGCATGTAGACAGCATGTCCAAATCTGTTTAAAAAAGAGAAACACGGAATGTATTAAACATTGGTATAAAAATTGATGAACATAATTTCACAGTTGTATGAAAGAATATTGACCCCATAAATATTGCAATAGAAAAATATTGCAGAAAAAAATATCTAGAAACATAATATCAACTATACATACTTCGAATGTAAAGTTCACACGTATCAGTTACAAAAATATTGGGAGCCATACTATTTTTAAAATATTTTTATGTATTTAACTTTCAAATACATTTTATTAAACAAACGTAATATATATTTTAAAAAAAATCTATTTAATACTTTTAAAAAAGTATTTATACAGCTACAAAAAATATATTTAAGTATTCAAATATTAAATTATCAATTAAAATACATTTATAAAATAAATATAATTTTCAAGTAAATAATATAATATTAACAATTTATATTATATAATAAACCCTTTAGAAACATCTATAAATATAATGTATTTAAAAATGTTAAAACCACATTAAAATTGTAAAACCGTTAAATATAAATTGTGAAACTGTAATGGCCGGATTCTCGGACCAGATAGGATCAGCTCCTCAGAGCACCACCAACCCAGCCGAAACGCAACCAACTCCCTCTGCAGGACCCATCTGTCCAGGCACCTGGGTACCTACCTGAGGTTGGGGAACTCGCAATATACAAGCTCATATCATCAGAAACACCACTAAATCTATAGGGATTACTAGGAATTCTCACTGATTACTAAGGACGTCCATGCCCTACACCACACTCATACCTCATAGTCTCGCGACCACATGGGCCCAGACTAATCTACCCTGGGGCAGTTCTGATTATTTACCATTACACACTGGTTACACCCAGTGCTCGCTCAAGATAGGCACTGTATCCCCCCAGTGCTCTCACTATTTCATCCAGGGCCCACGCCACAATCCTGTGGGTATACACACTGACCACAATCAGTGCTCTCACTAATGCCACTCTCTCTCTAGCAGCAATCTCACTACACACCGTGTCCCTCCGGTGCTCTCACACGCCACAATCTTGTGGGTATACACACTGACCACAATCAGTGCTCTCACTAATGCCACTCTCTCTCTAGCAGCAATCTCACTACACACCGTGTCCCCCCGGTGCTCTCATTAACGCCGCTACACAACGACGATCACTTTCCTATGAATACCCTTGGAAGGAATCTCTCATTGGCTACTAGGGATACGATACTGCAATATTATAGCACACAACAGTTTACCAAATTAGATGATGTACAATCTATTCTCCTCCTCAAGGGGCCCCTCTCTCCCTCATTGCTCAGTCACTACTTACCTGACCGGGAATTACATCCGTTCATGAAAACAATGCCTGACTAGAAGAACAGGTTACCCTGATTGAACAAGAATACGAGGCACATGCAGGTTCACTAAGAACTGGGGTATCTTTATTACAATAACAATAAAATGGGAATAGACACATACACAGATCTGCAGGGTCTCTGTAAAGCTCTATTAATATACCACATCCACATGTAACTAACAGGAACTGTAAATAGACTGCACACCGCTGAAAGAAAAAGGATTAGACATATCATAGGGACAAGGTTAATATTTAAAGATTAAGGAAAGGTATCACCTGAGGAGTGTGGGGTCTTGCTCTAGCTGTCATCTGGGCTCCTCTCTCGTCTGTGCCTTAGCTCGTCTTAGATCCTCTCCTGCACTCTTGGACACACATCTGCGCTGATCACTCTGCACTGGATTCCTCTCCCCCACGAACTCTCTCCACCTTCCAACTTCAGTCTAATAGTTTCTGCCGCTCTGATAACCGTTCGCTCCACTAGCTTCTTCACTCTGTCTAATTGTCTCTATTCCAATGTCCAATTCACTCCAGCTGCTCCCACAGATTAATCCACGATATAACTTCAGTCTCTTCCAAAAGGCATTACTTCAGACTCCAGCTGTTCACAACTCCTCCTGATAAGTAACTGCTTCTGACTGCTTCCTTCAGTTTCAGCTCACTGACTGTCTGTCTGTCTTCTCTCTGTTCCAAGCATCTTCTGTCTCTTCTCCTCTGCTCCAACTCCTCTCCTTCTGCACTTAACTCTTTCTGCTCCAATCATCAACTGAACTCCTTCCAACTCAAACTCTTTCTGATTCTCCACTCCTTCTGCAACTCCACTCCTCTCCTCTGCTCCAATCCAACTCAACTCTGTCTGCAACTGTACTCCTCTCCTCTGCTCCCATCCAACTCAACTCTGTCTGCAACTGTACTCCTCTCCTCTGCTCCAATCCAACTCAACTAACTGACTCCGCCTCTGCACTTCACTAATATAGAATGCTCTTCCCTCATGGAAATTTCCAACAGAGGGCTGCCTCCCACCGAATTCCTGTGCCAGCTCCAGAGCCCCTCGCGCAACCGCAGTGCGCATCCGCATGTTACGTCTGGGCCCAGGAGACAAACACATTCTTCCGATAAGAACCAGCCCTGGCTGGTTTTCCCCTAGCGGACAACAGCTCAAAACTAAAACATTACCTTTACCCTGCAAGCATCTCAGTTCTGCAGGGACATAAAGCAAAATGGAGTCTCTCTAGTTCTGGGCCTTGTAGGCCTGAGAAGGATGTTATAACACTTAGCTCTGTCAAAGTACCTACACAAACCATACCAATATGTAATATAAAGTCAGGACTACAGGATCCACCCTCTACTATAGGCAGGATGATGAAAGGACACATAATTATGTCAAAGCCAATAGCCAATAGATGGATTAGAGTCAAGAATAAGGGATCTATCATCATATAAAGCAGCTATCCTCTAGTTTATGCTTCTAGGTCTGGAAAAAGGCTTTAAAAGGACCAACGCAAAGCAAGAATACAGATTATAGATGTTAGCAAGCTTAAAGTCATCATCACTCCGAAATAGAGCCAAAAACCATGTCAGAACAGAAACGTACATACATTAGTGGGAAGTCTGATTGGCTATTCCACCTCAGATCTAACAAACATGGGGGAAAAGTGCATCGATTTTGGGGATAGAGTTACTATGCTACGTTATTTCTGGATGAAAATCCAATATAACAAACATTGGGGAAGTGCAGACATTGGGTGGAGTTGGATTTACTATGCTAACTCCAGTCCAACAAATATTAGGCATAGTGCATTCACCAAGGAGTAGGAGGCAGATTTATTATTATAAATCCAGTCTAACCAACACTGGGGGAAGTGCATAAACTAACTACAGTCTAACAACACTTGGGAAAAGGGCATATATTGGGGGGGAGGGGGAGGGTGGCATTCGCAACACCCAAATAAAATAACATATTTACATTTCATTTATAAAAATATATAATAATTAACATATGATAAAAAAACTAAAACACATTGGTTGATTTTTCAAAAATGGAAAGCTAAGTACTAATATTTCTTGAAATAAATTGTATACTTATAACAAACATTTAAATATTTTCTAAAGCTTAAAATAATTATTTACAAATCTGTTGTTTTAACTATAACAAATATAAATAATTCATTATTACAAAATATTTACAAAAACAGTACAAACTAACAAACAGCCACACATGCCATGTTATGGGTCGCAAATTATACATTAAAAAACATTATTTATAAAACGTATACAAAATAATAATTATCAATTAAAAAATATATAAAAAATGCAACTATTTGCCAAAGTAACATTTTATATAAAAAGCTATCCACTCAATCACCCATTAAACCCCTCACTTCAAATTTAAAATCAATTAGACAATCCAACAAACTTTGCAAAACTTTAAATATATATCGGTAACAACTTAAACATTTTTAAAAATTAAATAATAATTACTTTACATTAATATATATTTAATATATAATTAAAAAAACACCAAACCTATACCTCAATAAACCGGCAACCCAAACTGAAAATGAACAAATAATGTAATAAATAATTAGACAAAAATAGCAATTAAAAGGCATAACATAATCAATTATCATTAATAGGTAATCAATAAAAACCTCTACCCACTCAAACCCCCAATGAAACCCAAAAGCCCTAACAAAAGTGATACATATTTAGAAAAGTATTAAACATTTAAACCAAAAAGCATCAAAGAATGATATACCATAATTAACAAAATACCATATAGTAAAAAATTGCCAATCCAATCCCCAATAAACGGGTGATAAGCCGCCCTCTACAAATCTGAGTATTTATTTATTTATAACTCGTACCCCCAGCCCAAAACAGGTGGGTGCCCTGGTGCCCACCCAAGGCATCCACCACACTATGTTTTGGGGCTGCAGGGGAACCCCCAAGGCCCTCATAGACCCAGCTGGGTCCAATCTGTGATGGATCAAATGTAGAGAATTGATGTCAAAAGTAAGGACTTCAAATTTGACTCATAAGAGGCATAAAAGGAGCTATATGTGAATTAGGACAATAATAAAGGGGGCAGCAGTAGCCAATGAATCAGTCCTAACTAAGAGGTCTAAAAGGAGCATCATTCAAAGTATTCTTCCTGATTCCAGCGGGAGCCAACATTTATCCTGCCCGCAGGAAGCAGCTAAAAATGCTGCTTCCTGCTGGTGAAAGCAATCTTTCCTTCTGTTTCCCTGCTCGCCTCATTGTGGGCAGAGAAACAGATGAAAAGTCTGCTCCCAGCTGACTTGGTGTTTGCTCCCGCTTGCAGGAGGATTGAAATTGCTCTTACCAAGAGAGAGTAAACACAGGTTGTGCGGGCAGTGAAACCGCTATGTCCCGTCGGTAGCCTCACCGAGACATAGCCTGATGCAGCCTTGAGGATGGGATCCACAGGGCCATTAGTGGTCCTCCCCATTTCATGCATGGCTAGGCCCCAGGAGATGGGCTCCCCAGGCCAAAATCCAGGGCCGGACTGGGAACCACAACCGGCCCTGGCATAGTGTTCGACCAGCCCCCCTCCCCACTCGGGGGGGTTGGAGGTGCCGCCAGCTCTTTGTCGGCTCCAGTTTTTCGGCCGATTTTGCAGCTATGCTGCAAAAACGGCCCTGTAGCAAAAACGGCCCACAGGGGCTCAAAACCGGCCCCCACCCGTGCGGCGCATTGGGGGATTGCCCGGTGCCCGCTATGGCCAGTCTGGCCCTGCCAAAATCGGCCCAGGGAAGGGGGGGCAAATATGTGAGTAGTTTTCTGGGTCTGTGACTGTATGTATCAGTGACTGTATGGGCGAGGATTCGTGAAACACTGCGGGGGATCCTCGGAGGGTCTGCATCCCTAGATATCTATATTTCTTTTTTTCTTTAATAATTTTAAAACTACGGAATGTATTCACACCAATTGACAAAAAGGGCTATTTCTGGACCAAGTACTAGCTTTCTGACAAATTTGGTGAAATTCCGTTCAGCGGTTCGGGCTGAAGTTGTTTCTAAACTCCCAATGGAAATTTGCATGGGGAAAAAGCATTTTGGGACACCCCCTTTTTCCCACCCCTCCCACCTTTGACGGGTTACCCCGAAACTTTCAAGACAGCAGCTGAAGTGAGTTGCAAACTATTTATAAATATTTCGTGAAGATTAGTGCAAAAGATATTGGCATAACAAAAAAAACTTTGTCTATGGGAAATAGGTGTTAACTATAACTAACTACTGGTGACTGCCAGTAAGTGATATATAGAACAAAATGTACTTACCTGTAATCTGTGGTTCTCCAGTATTGGTGTCTTTCATAGATTCACATGACTGAATCAATCCCCGTCGTCGGAGTGGGAGTCCCACAGTACATAAAAAAGCAATAAATATGCCATAACAACCAAAAAACCTTGGTAACAAAAAACGTGGAATTAAAGTAGCCCAAGTTACCATGAAAAAAGTTCTTGACTATCATAGTCATTATACATAGCTTAAACTGCAGCCAATCAGGCGACAGCACCCACCAGAAAGTTCTCCTCAGAGGCTCAGGCTCTCAGATTTTCTCGCACAGGAGTGTAATAAGGAGATAAGAGCATGAAGCAGCCTCTGAGGGGAGGTGGGCTGGTTGCATGTGAATCTATGAAAGACACCAATACTGGAGAACCACAGATTACAGGTAAGTAACTTTTGTTCTTCTCCAGTATTGGGGTGTCTTTCATAGATTTCAATGCCTGTATCAGTGTAGATAGCAGTACCCCAATAATGCTTGTAAGACGCTATTTGCAATAGTATCTGCTTCTAGCAAGCATCTGAAATCACATAATAGAAATGCTATATGCATACATATATATATATATGTATATATATATATATTTTCGAAAGGGCTGACAGCTTGCATCCACGCCGCAACCACACAAAGAGACTCGCACTCCAGGGTCTGTGTTTTGAAGATGTTTAATGGCGACGCGTTTCGACCAAACGGTCTTCTTCCAAAGCCAGTATATATATATATATGTACCTGGGATTGAGGGCGACATGATTGATTAAACTGATGCCCAATCCTGCAACCACCTTGTGCCTGTGCCTTCTTCCTTGGAGTTCATCTTTTTGGGAGCTGGATGTTTTGTTCATATATATATATATATATATATATATATATATATATATATATATATATATATATATACAAATTGCAATCATATGAACATGCACTGCACATAGGCAAAATAACAAGCGTCTGAAAAGCAGTAAAGGGGAGGAGGGAAAACAGAGGCTTGCCTTGTCTGAAAAGATTGCGGAGAACCACTTGCCCCACTGGCAGCTTCCAAACAGTAATGCTTGGTGAAAGTAATGTCTACTGGACCAAGTTGCTGCTCTACAGATCTGCTGAAGAGGGACACCAGCGAAAAGAGCAGTCGATGAGGATACCGCCCTCGTAGAGTGTGCTCTTGGAATAGTCTGCAAAGGTCTTCCAGCTTGCAGATGGCAAAAGTCAATAGAGGCAGAAATCCATCTAGCTATGGTTTGTTTAGACACTGCTTGCCCTTGCCATATCTTCCCATAGGCAACAATCAGTTGATCGGATTTTTGAATGACAGAGGTCCTTTGCAAATAGAATTTTAAACATCTTCTGATGTCAAGGGTATGCAATGCCCTCTCCACAGGGGATTGCGGATTAGGAAAAAACGTCTTTAAGATGATTGGTTTGTTCAGGTGAAAATCCGAAGGCACCTCTGGCATAAATTTTGTGTTTGAACGTAGCACCATAGAATTGGACGTGAATTGTTAGAAAGGTGAATTGATGGTGAAAGCTTGAACATCACTGACTCTTCTAGATGAAGTCAATGCTAGCAAAAGAGAAACCTTCCAGGTTAGAAATTTAAAATCCTCCTTATGAATTGGCTCAAATGGGTGGCGCATGAGCTGTGCTAATACTATGTTAAGATGCCATGATGGAGGCGGACGACGTATAGGAGGAAACATTCTGAATAGTCCCATAAAAAACTGTTGTATTATTCTTGAAGAATAAGGAGAGGTGGATCCATCCTGACGGTACCTTGAAATGGCAGCCAAAAAGACCTTTAACGTTGCATGAGATAAGCCTGATCTCGCTAAATGCAAGAAAAAAGGTAATATCTGTTCCGGCGTTGCGTGAAACGGGTGAATTCCAGCAGATTGACACCACATGCAGAATCTTTTCCATTTCAGTCTGTATGTTTTTATTGTAGCAGGTGCTCGCACGTTAACCAGTACCTCCTTACAATCTGCAGAGATATTTAGATGAGCGAATTCAAGGTGCTCAGGCGCCAAGCTGCTAATTTTACAGAAGCCGGATCTGGATGGCAAATTTGACCATTCTGAATGGAGAGGAGATTCGGTATTGGTCAAAACTGTATTGGCTTGCACTCTGATAGGAGAAGAGGTTAGGTGAACCAGTATTGGCGAGGCCACCTGCCGGTAATGAGAATCAGGCGACGCAGTTCTTTCTTCATCTTCCAGAGAACTCTGGGAACCAACGATATCGGAGGACAGGCGTAAGCATATATTTGAGACCAGTTGATCGAAAACGCATTCCCCTGAGAGTCCCTGTGGGGAAGCCAGCTTGCAAAGAATAGGCATTTGCTGTTCTTCTTAGTCGCAAAGAGGTCCAGATCAGGAGGACCCGACAGCTGGAAGATTCGATCCACTGTTGGCTGATGCAGTTCCCATTCGTGGGGGGACACCGTTGACCTGCTGAGGGTGTCCGCCACAACATTTGAAACTCCCAGCATGTGAACAGACAAGAGATTGATCCTGTGTCATATCGCCCAAGCCCAGATCTCTTGGGCTTCCTGAGATAGAATAACCGACCTCATTCCTCCTGTTTGTTTAAGTAATGCATACTTGTAGTATTGTCCGTGCGAACCAATACTTTGGCCCTTTGAATGATTGTACGAAAGGACTTGAGGGCTAAGAAGAAGGCTCTTAGTGTCAGGCTTAGTCTTCCGATGTCTCCGGGATTGTGCTGATGATATAGGGTTCCACCTCTCGACGTCCCCGGTATCTGAAGTTTATATACACAGACAACCAGGATAGTCAAGCGAGGGAGGGAAAGGAAGGGGGCAGCGGGGAGGGAGATCTGCAATAACAATAAGTACACTAAGTACACACTCTGAAGGGTTGCATGTATCCCAACTGTCATTTCCTTCCTTTACCAATTAACAACGGGATGCTCACATTCCTACCTGAAAAGGAAAATAATATAGCATCAAATGCAAGAAGAGATTAAGGAGATACCAGGGATTATGCCAACTGGAAAGAGACAAAGAACACATTGGAATCACTGAAGCTGTGGCAATACATCATTAGATAAAATAGCATCTATACCATACCAAACACAAATCATGTATTGTTCTTTGTTCGCTTAATCCCGAGATACGTCCCCTGTCAATCTCTCTTCTGTGGTAGAGACAAAATGAAAAGGTTGCGGAGAAAGAAAACAGATAAGGACAACAGATCCGGTTAATAACTCTTAACGTTATCTGCACCCCTGCAATGTTCCTTCACTCCGTGTATAATTACAGCCTCTGAGCGGCTGATCAAATCCTCGTGTTATTCAGTGAAAAAGTCAGACCATAGCTTGAGCCCAAACCATGTAGAAACAGCGTACTTAACCACCAATGTCTCGTAAACACACCCAAAATCCTGGTTCGATCCAACAAGTCTTGTTAAGTTAGTACAGGTAGTATTCTGCAACCAGATAGCAGAATGCCTGTCCAGCCCCACGTGAAAAATATGCTCTCCCGTCCGCGAGAGCTTAGAACAAAATCAGCAAGGTAAGCAGAATATGCTAATACTGGCTGGAGAAAAACACTCGCAAACGTGTTTCCTCCAGTCAGGCAATGAATTGTGTACCTAACCCAAGACAGGGTACGTAGGAGTCAGTGTATGTCATACGTAGCACTTACCCCGCTCCTGTAGACTCACCGCTCACATGGATTCATCCGCAAGAATAATCGGCATCGCCGGCTTCTGTGACATACCCTTTATTTCCTGTTTGTACACGGCTCGCGTACCATGTAACGTACGTTCCGGGCATGATGGGAAATGTAGTCTAGGGCCCTAGAACACCATCAGGAGGTCGGAAAAAGAGGTCAGCGCTACCAGTACGTGAAACATGACAGTACATTCCCCTTCACGAGGGACTCTGACCATTACCTGGTTTATCCGGACACAAACGGTGAAACTTCTACACCAAACAAGGAGCATGTACCGCCCCAGCAGGCTCCCAGGAGTTCTCCTCCGGCCCGTACCCTTTCCAGGAAATCAGATAATGCACCCGTCCCCTCACCAACTTGGAATCAAGCACCCTCTGAACTTCGTATTCACGGTCCTGTAGCACCCAAACAGGCAAAGGGGCACGACGTACAGGAAAATGTGAGGGTTTCAGGAGAGACACATGAAACACAGGGTGAATCCTAAAATGCGCCGGCAAGCGCAGTTTAACTGTCACAGGGTTAACATGTTTTACCACACGATACGGCCCAATAAACCTGGGGTTGAATGCACCGTGTTTCTTAAACCTTATGTGTTTGGTGGACAACCACACACGATCCCCCTTCTTATACACAGGGCAAGGCCAGTGACGTTTATCCGCCTGAGTTTTATACCTAACCTTGGCACGTATAAGATTCGAACGTGTGGCAAGTAGAATCCTGCGGACACGCAACAATCTGTCCCTGACGTCCGGCAGCCTAGCGTTGGTACTCGGGAGCAACAAAGGGTTGAACCTAGGATGGTGGCCATAGGAACTAAAAAAGGGGGTGTAAAGTGTGGAGGAATGCTGCGTGCTGTTATATGCAATCTCCGCCACCCACAACCAATCCACCCAGGTCTCGGTGTTATCCTGAACGTAACAACGCAAGAACTGTTTGAGCATTTGGTTCAGCCTCTCTGTTTGGCCGTCAGTTTGGGGGTGGAAACTAGGGGAGAGGGAAGAGGAGATTTGCAGTTCAGTGCACCAGGTTTTCCAAAAACGAGACGTAAATTGGGCCCCCCTGTCAGAGTCTATAACCCTGGGGAGTCCATGCAGCCTGACTACATTCACCAAAAGGATATGTGCCAACTGACCTGCTGTGGGATCCCGGTTACAAGCAATGAAATGTCCAATTTTGGTAAGGTAATCGATGACTACTACAATGGCTGGTTTACCCTGATCTTTAGGGAGACCTACTATAAAATCCACAGAGAATCTTTCCCAAGGCAATTCAGGAGTGGGCATAGGTTGTAACAACCCTTGGGGTTGTCGTCTATCAGATTTCATCTGGGCACACTTTGCACATTCTTTCACCCATCGCTGCAGATCAAGACGTATTGAAGGCCACCAGAGCTGTCGCAGTACCTTCTCCAACGTCTTAGTATATCCAGTATGTCCAGCACAAGGTGAGTCATGACACCATGAAAAAACTGTCTTTCTTAAGGCTGCAGTAGGTATTAATACTTGTGGCCCTTTCATGGGTATGCATTCTTTCATCTTCCACTCTCTGTGGTGTCTAAGCCATGTTCTCCATACACAGGTCTGTACTCCTGTTTTAACGTTCAACAGGAAATCCCCGGTATGCGTCGCACACAGAACCTTAGCGGGTTTTATGATGGCCCTCTCTGGCGTCATGGTATGCATCGCTGGGTTTTCCTGACGTGTCAAAGCATCCGCCTTTTTTTTGTTCACACCCAGCCTGTATGTTAACTTGAAATGGTATTCCTCAAAAAACAGCATCCAACATAATTGCTGTGGAGTAAGGTGTCGAGCGGCTCGCATGAACTGCAGATTGCGATGATCTGTGTAAACAGTCACCTGATGATGCACACCCATGAGCCAATGCCTCCATTCCAAAAAAACGTCCCGAATAGCCAGGAGCTCCTTCTCGGCTATGATGTAATTCATCTCAGCAGGTTTCAGTTTCCTAGACATGAACGCTATGGGGTGCAGTTGTCCGGTGGTTTCATTTCTCTGGGACAGAACAGCTCCCAACGCAACTTCGGATGCGTCAGCCTCCACCAAAAAGGGCAAGTCGGGGTTGGCATGTGTGAGAACTGGGGCTGAAGAAAACGCAGTTTTCAACCGGTTGAACGCTTCTTGGGTGTCTTTGTTTCACACAAAAGGAGTGTTTTTCCTAGTAAGTCGGGTTAACTGAGTCACCATCTCAGAAAACCCCCGGATAAACCTCCGATAAAAATTGGTGAAGCCTAACAGGCTCTTTATATCCTTGACATTGTCCGGGCGAGGCTAATCTTTTAATGCTTGGACTTTCCTTTCGACCATAACTTGACCAGACGGAGTAAGCATTATTCCTAAAAATTCCACCGTAGTGACGTGAAACTCACACTTGGTGATTTTACAGTAAAGATGATTTTCCTGTAATGCTTGTAGAGTTCTTTTCACGTGTTCCTCAGTAGTGGCGGAGTAGATCAGAATGTCGTCAATATAGACAACAACGTATCGGTCCAGATGTTCCCTCAATACTTCGTTCAGGAAGAATTGGAACGCGGCCGGGGCGTTACAAAGCCCAAAGGGCATCACTAAGAAGTCGTAGAGTCCATACCGCGTCTTGAATGCCGTCTTCCATTCGTCTCCCTGTCTAATACGAACAAGGTGATAGGCTCCCCTCAGATCGAGTTTGGTATAGATCATGGCCTGTCTCACTTGTTCCAGTAGGACAGGGATTAATGGCAACAGATATTGATTCCTCACCGTTATGGAATTGAGAGCCCTGTAATCGATGCAGCACCTTTTCTCCCCATTCGCCTTTGGAATAAAAACAGAGGGGATGCAGCAGGGGTTCTCGAAGATTGTATAAACCCCGCCGTCAGATACTTATCCAAATAACTACGGAGTATTTCGTTCTCAGGTATAGTGAGGGCATATATCCTTCCGCTAGGGACCACAGCTCCAGGGAGAAGATCGATCTTACAGTCGCATTCCCTGTGTGGTGGGAGGACCTCAGCCTGGGTGTTACTAAAGACACCCTCATATGCTTTGTAAACGGTAGGTAGAACTACTTCCTTCTCAGCTGCGGTGGCCACATGTCTTATGGAGGCTAATTCTCTTGAGGGGTTGCCAAGCTCCAGTATACAATGTGTCAAGCAATAGTCAGAGTCGAACTGCATCGATTTGGAGGTCCAATGTATTGATGGTTTGTGTTTCTGTTACCATGCAAGACCCAAGATGACGCCATACTGGGGGGCTCTGATAATGTTAAATGACAGGTTCTCTTGATGATTATCGTCATACGTAAGAACATAACCAGGAGTGTTATACTTAATGGGTCCAGCTTCCAGCTCCTTCCCATCCACGGTGTACACCGTTTCAGGCATGTTCTTGGTGATGAGGAGCGCTCCCAACCGTTTTGCCACATCGAAGTCCATAAAACATCACGTGGCTCCTGAATCCACCATAGCGCTTATGTTTTTCTCTTCGGCATTTATGACCACAGTCATGTTGAGAAACAAGTGGTTACTTTCCTGCATGCTACCCGGAGTCAACGAAGGGATGATGTTAATGCTTGAGGGTTCCCCTTCTTCCACCTTCAAGCTTTGGAGTTTTCCGCCCCTTCTCAGCAATTCCAGCCGCAGCTTGTCCAGGTCTGAATCTTCCGGTTTTTGGCTTTACCGGACAGTCTCGTAGATAGTGTCCCTTTTTTCCACAATAAAGGCACAATCCTTGTTTTCGGCGATGATCCCATTCACTCAAGGTCAAAGAGGCCCTCACTGCCCCTATTTCCATGGGTTTCTCTCCTTGCCCCACACGTTCATAGGGTTGCAATGGACGTTCTTTTTTCTTGTGGTCTCCTTTTCTCTCTCTCATCCTATGGTCAAGACGCAGGGTAAGTTCAATGAGTGCGGAACATGTGCGGGGATGCGGATCGATGTCGGCCAACACATCCTTTAAATCGTTGTTAAGCCCCTGATAGAAAACAGCCGATTGTTTGGACTCAGGCCAGTCTGTTTCTGCCACTAAATTACAGAAATGGTTAAGATAAGTTAACAGATCAGAAGTGCCCTGCTTCAGTTCCAGGAAGTCTCTGTCGGCAGAAAGCGTTTCTGCTCTCCTATCAAATGTCTTCTCGAATTCGCTACGAAATTCGTCCCAATCGTAAAGCAGCGGATCCTCACGTTTTACTATAGGAACAGCCCACTGTGCTGCGTCCCCCCCCCAGGTAAGAGACCACAAAAGCTACCCTGGCTTGGTTGGTGGAAAACATTTTGGGTTTGCACATGAAATGAAGCAACACCTGAGTCATAAAAACCTGCACTTTTTTGTTATCTCCAGAAAAGCGCTCCGGAGGAGCCAAGGGAATTTGAGCAGGCATTTCAATGACTACTGAGGCTGGTGGGGCCTGGTTCCCACTTGCACTGAAGGGATTTCCCTGTAATCTGTCTACTCGGGCTTGTAGTTGTGCAGTTTTTGCTCTCGAGTCGGCTACTTCTTGTCTAGATGCTGCTAACTCTGTTTGTACCAACGCCAGGGCTGCCATTACATCATCAAGGGTAGCCATGTGTGTATCTCAGCACAATCAAGAAGAAAAAGCAATTGTGGGCCGATTATTCTGTTAGGCTTGATCTTCCGATGTCTCTGGGATTGTGCTGATGATATAGGGTTCCACCTCTCGACGTCTCCGGTGTCAAGTTTATATACACAGACAGCCAGGATAGTCAAGCGAGGGAGGGAAAGGAAGGGGACAGCGGGGAGGGAGATCTACAATAACAATAAGTACACTAAGTACACACTCTGAAGGGTTGCATGCATCCCAACTGTCATTTCCTTCCTTTACCAATTAACAACGGGATGCTCACATTCCTACCTGAAAAGGAAAATAATGTAGCCTCAAATGCAAGAAGAGATTAAGGAGATACCAGGGATTATGCCAACTGGAAAGAGACAAAGAACACATTGGAATCACTGAAGCTGTGGTAATACATCATTAGATAAAATAGCATCTATTACATACCAAACACGAATCGTTTATTGTTCTTTGTTCGCTAAATCCCGAGATACGTCCCCTGTCAATCTCTCTTCTGTGGTAGAAACAAAATGAAAAGGTTGCGGAGAAAGAAAGCAGATAAGGACAACAGATCCGGTTAATAACTCTTAACGTTATCTGCACCCCTGCAATGTTCCTTCACTCCATGTATAATTACAGCCTCTGAGCGGCTGATCAAATCCTCGTGTTATTCGGTGGAAAAGTCAGACCATAGCTTGAGCCCAAACCATGCAGAAACTGCGTACTTAACCACCAATGTCTCGTAAACACACCCAAAATCCTGGTTCGATCCAACAAGTCTCGTTAAGTTAGTACAGGTAGTATTCTGTAATGTAAATTGATACTTGTATAGCGCACTACTCACCCGCAAGGGTCTCAAGGCGCTTGTACGAATACCGCTGTGGAACCCATCCTGGCTTTCCCTGTGAGGCGTCCACTCCTGGACACCCCCAAGGTGGAGGCCAGGCATCCTTAGCGTTGTGGGGGCCGTTGTGGAGATTAAGCAAGCTATTGCCCAGAGTTGCAGAGTGGGACTCCATGATTGGAATAGGCACCGAGGCGAGAAATATCAGGTCCGTGGAATTTTGAGCCCAAGACCCGCCGAGTCGGGGAATTGAACCCTGGTCCCGGGCTAGACCTCTGCATCAGGGTCTGCCGCTCTACCCATTGAGCCACACTTCTCCGCCGCCAGATAGCAGAATGCCTGTCCAGTCCCACGAGAAAAAGATGCTCTCCTGTCCGCGAGAGCTTCGAACAAAATCAGCAGGGTAAGCAGAATATGCTAATACTGAGAAAAACACTCGCAAACATGGCAACGAATTGTGTACCCAACCCAAGACGGGGTACGTAAGAGTCAGTGTATGTCATACGTAGCATTTACCCCGTTCCTGTAGACTCACCTCTCACATGGATTCATCTGCAAGAATAATCGGCAACGCCGGCTTCTGTGACATACCCTTTATTTCCTGTTTGTACGCGGCTCGCGTACCACGTAACGTACATTCCGGGCATGATGGGAAATGTAGTCTAGGGCCCTAGAACACCATCAGGAGGTCGGAAAAAGAGGTCAGCGCTACCAGTACATGAAACATGACACTTAGCTCTAGCAGAATGATATGCCATGTCCTTTGTTGAGGGCTCCATTTTCCGCTGACCTTCAGCCCCTGAAGATGTGCTCCCCAACCCTCGAGGGATACGTCTGTGGTGATTGTGTAATTTGACGCCTCTTAAAGGAACGCACACCCTTTCTTCAAATTTCTTTCTTGGACCCACCAGAGAAAGGCCTCTCGTATCCGATGAGTGATTTGAATGAGATCTTCGAATGAACCAGAGACTTGCAACCATTGCAGGCTGAGTTCCTCCTCAAGGGGCCTCCTTCTGAGGTGGCAATTTGGTATCAACGGGATGCAAGAAGAAACCATTCCCAAAAAGGATTTGAACTGTCGGACAGAAACTGACTTTCTTGATAGTAACATCTGAGCCATGTTTTAGATCCTCTCTTGCCTTTCGTCCGATATGAAAGCTTGAACCAGTTGTGTGTCCAAGGTTGCTCCTAGGAACGTTTGCCTTTGGGAAGGAACAAGGTGAGACTTGCTGAGATTGATAGAAAGACCCAACGATTGGAAGAGAGACAGACTTCATTGGACATGGATGTTTGTGTCTGAGAAAGAATTTGCCTTGATAAGGCAAACGTCAGGTAGGGAAATATTTGAATCCCCTCCAGCTGGAGGTGCGCTGCTACTGGAGCTAGCACCTTCGTGAACACTCTGGGGGCCGATCGCAGCCCAAACGGAAGGACTTTGAACTGAAAATCCCTGCCAGCCACTCTGAAATGCAGGAACTTCCTGTGACGGGGTAAAAAGGAACGTGGAAGTATGCATCCTGAAGGTCCGGGGTGGCCATGTGATCCCATGCCGACAGAAGATGAAGTATTTCTTGAAGCGATAACATCCGAAACGATAGTTTCTTCAAATACTTGTTGAGGGAACGAAGGTCTAGAATTGTACGCCATTCTCTGGATTTCTTCCTTATTAGAAACACCCGTGAATAGAATCCTGTTCCTCTCTGCCCTTGAGGGATTTTTTCGATCGCTCCTTTTTTTAACATCAAATTTATCTTGGAAAACAACTCCTTGAGGTGAGCTGGAGGAGGGCCTTTTGGAGGGACATTTGGAAGAATCTTTTGAATTCGAGAGCATGGCCCCTGGCCACGATGTCTAGGACCCATCTGTCCGATGATATTGAGGACCAGTTTGAATAAAATGTTGAGATTCTTTCTCCAACCTTTACGTGGGACTGCGGAAGTAGCGGGGGCAGGTGATGACACTCATTGCCTTTTATAGGAATCCGTTCCGCGGTAGAAAAGTTTTTTCTTGCTCTGGGAATAGGATGTGTTGCACTGAAGATTGGTAACGTTGCAACTGGTAGCGCTGATTCCCTTGATAAGATCTGTAGGAAGATTGTTGGCTATAACTTCCTCTACTAGAGGACGATCCACGTCCTCTCGCACCCCAAAAGGGCGGCTTCCGAAACTGCAAGGTGCCAAGAGATCTGGCTGTTTCAGTGTCCTTTTTAATGGTATGCAAGGCTTCCTCTACATGTGGGCCAAACAAAAACTGACCTCATTTTTGAATATCATAGACGCAGTTGCCCAGATATCCAACACGGACACATAGTTGTCAATTGGAACACAACTTCACCCAGAAGTGGGTACGTTCATACCCATAAGCAGTGCTGTATCAGGTTTCTCTTTGGGTTTTAACTTCCACAGTTGCGGTATCAGTATATCAAGTACAATTATACATGTCTTAGCAACAAGAACATATTTCTTGTACCACACACTTATGGTGGCGGTCTTTCTAATGCAACTCTTTATTTCGTTCTTCTATACATCTGTTTCCACTTGACCTAGAAATAAGTCCATCAGGCAGTTATCGTAATGTTAATCCTAGCACTCGCTGAATGCTTCATGAATTGTCATTTAAGTAAATCTCAAGCATTTCATTCACATTTTTGATGCAGTTAGTAATTTTCATGTTTATATAAATTCAGCTATATAGATATAGTGTTGACATAGTGTTTTATGTTTATTCATTTTTTACAGAGTGCCCCTGAAGAAGGGAGTTTCCCGAAATGCATTGGGCCTACTTTAAGTTGTGATAATGTCATAATGACATAATGAGCAAATAATTCATTGACAGTTTTGTTTTTTCATCTGTGTACAACAACAGAGTTTCATTGATTGTGTTTTGGCACAAGCAGATACAGAGTTTTATAAAATGTTTTTGATTCATTGACAATGCATATGAATACATAAAACAGCATTTAGAATTTTTTCAAAAAGTGTATTTCTTGATTTATTAATGGTGACCCAAACTAGGCACAGTTTAATGTTTTTTCATTGACATACTTTATACCTGTTGTGCGTTTGGTATACTAGTGGTGATTCCACTAGAAGTTGTTCCTCCAAACAAAAACTCACCATCGAAGGGCATGTCCAGAATCTTAGCTTGCATCTCCTGACGAAACGAAGTAGCTTTTAACCAGCCTTGTCGGCATAGGACAGCATCCCCAGCCAGCTGTCTGAACCCAGTAGAAGCCACATCCACTGCAGAGTCTATAATCTCTGCCGATATCCGTTCTCCCGTTTGCAGTAGCTGCAGAGCTTCAGATTTTGAAGGCTCCGGAAGCATGTCGACGTACGGTGAGATATCCGACCACATCTGTTGGTCGTACCGACCCAGAATGGCTAAAGAATTGGCCACACGGACCGTTGTCGCTGCCATCGTAGAGACTCGTTTCCCAATCGAGTCCAGACACCTGCCGCCTCTATCAAATGGGGCTGTGATTGGGGATTATGGATTTCTAGCCCGTTTTTGGGGAGCTTGCATGATCACAGATTCTGCCTTTGGGTGTCCTATAAGGCAAGCTGGAGATTTGTCAGGCGCTTTATATTTTTTGTCTAGACGTGGCACGACTGGAGGAATAGATGCAGGATTCGACATCACCTTTAGTCCCTCTTTCCATATGAATTCTATAATTGGAATCGTCCGTACTTGTTTCCTTGGCTGGTCTTTAAAGTCATAAAGGAAACATTCCTCTTTCTTAGTTTCCAACGGAATAAGGAAACGTTGGGTTGCTCTGGTGAAAACCTCCAATGTCCACTGGAGGTGAATCAGCAGGAATCGGAGGTGAAGGAGAAGGTGTCTGGATTTGCTATTCATCCCACTCTGATAACAAAGACCTGTCATCAACCTCACCTTCCTCTCTCTCTTCATCTTTTGATGATTGTGCTTCCGCAGGATGATGGGAAATCACTGGCAAAAGAGGTCTTGGAGACCTGAATTCTGATGTGGAAACCTGCGCCACAGGTGTAGGAGGCACGGAGTCCACTGATTCCGATGGCGGGAAACAACGGTAATAATCGTTCAGCATATGTTGAAGATTGGTTAACAATGCTATAGGCATTTGAGCTGTCGGAATACTAGTAGAGGGTGATGCCACATGTTCAGGCGAAGGTTGATCATCCTGATCTTCCTCTTGGTATTTAATGAGTAGTTCTGAAGGACTTGTAGCTGCTCCAAAACTAGCATCCATATCAGAACCTTCCTCCCTGTTCTCTGAGTCCAACAATTTGTCAGGAACCTGTAGAGGTACCTTATGAGGAGGCAGGCGCAATGGAGATGAAGGTTCAAGCCCAGAACCATGCCTTTGTAGCAAGGAAGGCTTCGCCGTAGACAGCGTAGAAGTTAAAGCTGTAGATGGTGACGAAACCTGAATTTTTGTACATGTTGACAATCTTTGCGTCCACTGAAGATCCGTCGACGGGCTCGTCGACAAAGGAATAAGTCCTGAAGATGATAACGCCGACGAGGACGTGGTCGTCGATAAAATTGCCTTCGACGACAAGGAGGGCTTCGTTGACGATGAAGTCTTTGTCGACGATTTGGTCGTCGATGATGTAGTTCTTGTCGACGAGCTCGTCGACGATGAGGACGCAGTCGACGACGATGGAGTGGCCATCAACGAGGCCGTCATCCACAAAATCTTCTAGGTCGTCAACGATAGGAGCAGATGTAGTTTTTCTCGTCGATGATATAGGTTTCACTGAGACATAGACCAGCGTCGACGGAGCAGACGCCGACGACATGATCATCTCAGGTTTAGGTGATGAAAAACTCACCGTTGATGTAGATGTTGCGTAGACGGAAATTTTCGTCGACGAAGGGGTCGTCGACGGCGTCGTTGATGATGGGGTCTTCTTCTGAGGGAGAATCTTCTCAGAAGTTGGTTTAGGAGGCAAAATCTTGACCGATCTTCTCAGGGGCCTGGAAGGCAACGGTTTGCTCTTGACTGGAGGAGTGGCCTTAGAAGTGGAAGGCCTCTCTGACCCCTTAGAAGGTTGCTGTTTCTTCACAACCTTGGCTCCAGGGGAAGATAACACCTTCTCAGCAGCTCTCTTCCTAGAGGCCACAAAAGACCCAGAGGCAATACTGCCTACCTCAGACACTGGATTGTCCTGGTCCTTGAGCTTCTGTAGCCACAGAAGCAAGCAGCCCTCTCTGTCCCTAAGTGTCTTTTGAGGGAAGGTCCTGCATATCTTGCAGTCCTTCACTTGATGATCCGGATACAGGCAGTAGATTCATTTCTTGTTGGGATCTTCTGAGAAAATCCGGAGCTTACCACAAGATTCACAAGGCCTGAATAATTATTTCTTAGAGGAAGACATCCTAAAACCAAGAAATCCTGAAGAAAACTGAGAAAAACTGAGCAGAGCTCAGGGAGACTCCCTTCACACGACGTGCTGTAGAAAATCTGAGAGCCTGAGCCTCTGAGGAGAACTTTCTGGTCGGTGCTGTCCCCTGATTGGCTGCAGTTTGGGCTATGTATAATGACTATGATAGTCATGCATGTGGAACTTTTTTCTTGGTAGCTTGGGCTACTTTACTGCCTGGTTTCTTGTTACCAAGGTTTTTTGGTTGTTATGGCATATTTAATGTTTTTTTATGTACCGTGGGACTTCCACTCCGACGACGGGGAATGATTCAGGCATGTGAATCTATGAAAGACACCCCAATACTGGAGAACTCAAGTAACTGTAACTCATGCCCTAAGGTAACTGGCGCCACTATAACTGCTGAATTTCTATTGTTTTGTATTTGTAAAATTTGAACCTAACTATAACATCCCTGTAACCTTTGTTTTTTTCAATGAAGTTCTTAGGGTTTTTTTCCTTTTATTGACTAGCTATAACGTCCTTGCAACCTTTCTTTTTTTCAATGAATTTCTATATTTTTAAATTCTTTTTCCTAACTATAAAGTCCCTTGAGCCTGGGTGGGTGTGTGGGTGTGTGGTGGGTGTGTGAGTGCATGTGTGACTGGCTGTGGGAGTCTGTGACTGGATGTGGGAGTGGGTGTGTGGGTGTTTGAGTAGGTGTGTGAGTGGCTGTGTGGGTGCGAGTTGTTTGGAGGGTCAATGAGTGGGTGTGTGAGTGGTTATGTGGGTGTGTAAGTGGGTGTGTGAGTGGTTGTGTGAAAGCTGTGTAGGTGGGTGAGTAGGTGTGTGTGTGGTTTTGAGTGAGTAGGTGTGTGAGTGGGTGCATGTGTGTGTGAGTAGTTGTATGGGTGTGTAAGTGTATGTGTGTGTGTGAGTAGATGTGTGGATCTGTAAGAGAGTGTATGTTTTTTTTAAATAGGGGTCTGGATCCACGGATCCACCAAATGCCCCCAAATCTGGGAGGATCGGGGGAGGATCAGCGGATCCTCATGTGGTTCAAAGGTTTTGGACAATATCTTGCCCATGAGGGGTCCCTCACAGACCCTTCCATTAGTCCCATGGGGTCAGGGTTGATCTACCCTGATCCCTTCTATCACTTTTTAACTTTATTTTTCCCGCTGGGAACTGAGTCCCAATGAACAAAATGACAGCCACAACTTTCTTCTCCGGGTGCGGCAAGCCAATCACGGCATTGCTGTTAGCACATGTATTTGTGAATCCAAGGAGGATCCCCGTCCCTAGATACACAAATTTGTATTTCAGTTAATAATTCGAAAACTACTGATCAGATTTCCACCAAATCACAAAAAAAGATGCTTTCTGGACCAAGCAGTAACTTTCTACAAAATTCAATGTAATTACGTTCAGAGTTCAGGGTGTAGTCATGTCTTAAATTCCAATGGGAATTAACATGGGAATTGCACTTTTTTGACCCCCTCCCCCTTTTTCCCAGGACCCACTTGACAGATCACCCCAAAACTTTTCAGGTGCAACTAGTATCAGTGGCACACTTTTTCTGTTACATTTCATGACGTTTCGTCAAACTGCACCAAAAATATAGGAAGATGAAAAACAGTTTTCCTAGGTAAACTAGGTCCTAACTATGACCACCTACTGGCGATTGCCAGTAGCTAATATATATATCCTAACTATAACTACCTACTGGCAGTGATATTTTGGTTCAAAATAATTTGGTAGTCACAATATGTTCATTATAATGATATAATCGACATGCAATATTTTTAAGTACATATTAAGGTGGGGACAAACAATTTCACATAACTACACCCTACACATCGTCTTCTCAGTCCTGTAGCTCACACCCTGCTCGTCTTGTTCAATGCTGGCCCCACATGTGACCTGTGCCAACCAACTGTGCTTACCCACTTTACATTGACTGCAGCATTGACATACAATACCATTGATCTAGTGCTCTCTTCTTATCCATCAGGTCAATGATTTATATTTAAATTTCTTGGACCAGTGGCCCTGTCGCATCCATACACCCCTAGCTGGGTTTCAGGCATTCTCAGCGCAGAAACCCAGAACCATAAAGTGAGGCTTATAATGAAGACAGGCAACTCCAAGTGGCCCTAAGACCATTGAGAGCCAGTGCTAGCCCTGGGGCACCTTGAAAATAATTTCCTCCTCGAATCACGTGTTACTTCCACTCATAGACTTCCAAGTTCCAATTAAAGTGAGAGAATGTAGAACAGCAATTTCCCTCATCCTCCACCGCTAGCTCTCTAATGCTGGTAACTGCAGGTAAATGAATGTATTATGGATCCTGCATCAGCTCTCTAAAGCTGGGCTCTGCAGGTAAGTGTATGTATTATAACTAAGGACCAGGAAGGGTCTAATCGGAGGCAGAGGCTAACACAACAGGGGACAAAGAGACACAAAAACCTTTATAAAGCGTTAAACTAGTATGTTGTATGCCAGACATGGGACTAGATACCAAGATAAATAGGGTAAGAAAAGGAGTAAGGTGACCCAATTACAAGTAGATAGTTCGGACAAAACCAACTCTAGCAGAATCAAGCCCAGGAACAAACATTCCAGACTGCAATTAGAGGAATCTATCGCACTGCCTAGACTCTGAAACATACAGATTATTGGAGCAACATAAGGCTTTAAAACAATGGTCACTGCCCGAGCTTACACCGATTACGCGGAGGGCCACAATACCCACCTATCCCTTGTATGACACACCACACGGATAATCGATAACACAAAATTTTCATGTTATGCGCCGAAAATTATACAAACCTTTATTGGTAATTATACAGTGGTTTCGTTTTAATTTTGTTTGTTTTAGTAGATTATTGAATTGCATGGACTTTATTTATTCTAGACATTAACAATATAATTAATGTAGACTTTCCCAAAAAATCTTTTTTGTACACAATATGCAAATCTATATTATTTTAAATGAAATGTGTACAGGGATGCAATGCGAAACAGAAATTCAAGTCAAATGCATATGATGTATTTTAGCAATTTTGTAGTGTTTAACAGCATAACAGTGCTACAGAGGAGCTGGTCGAGGATAAAAAAGAGTAGAGCCAAAGAAGACCAAAGAATATTCAAATAAAAATCGAGACCACCTCTTATGGAAGCAAACTCCACTGATAGCAAGCTTGGGTGTTGGTCAGTATGCATGAACTAGTTTGAATAATCATATACAGTGGAAAGAAATGGAATGCATGGAGGAGTCAGACATGATTGTAATAATGAGCTGTAATCAATTCTCAAATAAGGTTATCTTTGGCACTCCTTGTTATATATAGAAGTCACCATGGATGTGAAAAGGAAAGGTTAGTTTAATTTCAGAAGGTAAAAATAGACAATGCTTTATGAAGGCAAACGTAATCTGAAAAAAAGAGAACTGGAACAGTTATTGATGGGAATTAATTATTAACAGGCCCAGCACTTCTGGGTCTTGCAGTTTAAACAATAGTTTAGCAATTAATTTTTGGAACTGTTGGTGCCTGGTGGACCCACTTGTTCCAAGGGGCAACAGAGACAAACACATTGGCTTTCATAATTTGCAGTATTCTATATCACTTACCCTCACTAAATAATGGCATAGCTGGTAAAAGTGTGTTTATTGGCTCCTTAAATACACAACTATCTTTAATTACAACCAACAATTTTGACATTCACAATAATTCAGTAAAATAATATTTATTTCAAAACTTTATAATCTATTTTTGCTGGTCTCTGTGATTAGATGCTTGCATAACCCACCCAAAACTTAAAACTTCCAAGAGGACCAACTCCCTCGCTCAAGTTGGATTTATCTACAAAAAATAATTCTCTATTCAATGATCCACTTAAACCCTTAGATATACCTAACCACACTCACAGAAACTAACTTCACGATTTTGCACATAGCACATAATATGGCGTGTAGGCATTTAACCACCTCAGGTGGACAGTCCAAACACGGAGCCAGGAAATACTCAGAGTGGACAAGAAAAATGACCAGAAGGCAAGCTTTTTCCATCTGCACGGCCAGATTCTGGAACATCAACATCGAAATGTATCAAAACCTCTGGAAATTCAGAAAGGAGTTGCAGTTTTTTTAATTCAGAGAACATAACCAATGTGCACACAAAGGGGTATCTTTACAAGCCTCTTTCTCCACTGGAGCCTCAATTTTTTTTAATGCTCCAGTGACGCAGTATGCTGGTCCATTTATACAAGGCCACACAAAACCATCCTGAGTGGCGTTTCATTGCCTTGTAAATATGGCCCCCTTTCACGCAATACTCTGCATGAAAGGTGCGTTCCCTGAGTGTTGCTGTAGGTGTTTCATTCAACACCCAGGGATTCTGACGCATTCCCAGACTTATAAGGTTTCGTAAACCTGGGAATCCATCAGATTTTATTGCATACCCTGGCGAGGCATAAAAGTGGCACAACAAGGAGAAATACCTTTATTTCTCCTCTGTTTTCCTCTTTCTATGTGAGTTGCATTCTGCAGCCAATATAGAAGGAGGAAAATGCCATCAATGATTGTTCTGTGCAGGAACGTGTCCCTTCCTGCACAAAAACAATCATCCCTGCAACGCAGGCACCCTTGCACCATGGTCCCTGCATCTAGGGACTTCATCCCCTAACCAGCAGTGCGCTAGGAGGTGCATTTGCAGAGTGGTGGAGAAAGGGGGTGTGCCCTCTCAGGACATCTCAGCAATCCCACTGTGTGTGACTTACTGGAGGTAACAGGAGGGCTTGTTGGTCCCAAGGACACTCTAGAGCCAATGGGACTGCATCCCCCCAATTAGCAGTATGCCAAGAGGCACATTTGCCGATTGTTGGAGAAAAGGGGCATGGCCTCCGAAGTCCTCTCAGCAAGTGCGGTCTGTGGGATTTGGTGGAGGTAACTTGAGAGCTTGTTGGCCCCCAAGGGCCCCCAAGGACCACCAGCATCCAAGGAGACTTCGTCCCCCAACCAGAAGAGCGCCAGGAGGCGTGTTTCCAGAGTGCTGGAGAATGGGGGCATGGCCTCCGAAGTCCTCTCAGCAATTGCAGTCTGTGGGACTTAATGGAGGTAACCGGAAGGCCTTTTAGCCCACAAGGACCCTCATTATCTAAGGGGACTTCATCCCCCAACCACTAATGAGCCCAAAGGTGCGTTTGCAGAGTGGTGGAGACAGGGGGCATGCCTTCCCAAGACCTCTCAGCAATCCCACAGTACAAGGGTACCTGCGTTGGCGCTAGGCAGACAATTGTGCGTCAGCGTAGAGGAAAGCACAGGGATGTGTTGTATTATAAATACGACGCATCCCAGAACTTTCCTAATGATGCAGCTCAGCAACATGGCTTGCAGCGCGCACTTCATCATTATCCTGTAAACATGCCCCTATGAATCTTCGACAACTTTGCTTCTTGGAAACTATAATGAATCCGATACCTGGGCATGTGTCAGTTGTTCAGCTCATCATTACGGTCCTTGTCGGATTGTGCTGTATTAATACATCTACATACCGGCATACATTCGGGATCACGTAGTTAATGTAAGAGGATACCTTGCCTTTTGAAGAGTGAGGCCTGCCACTTACTCTGACTGCTCCATTCCTGCATCTGGTCCTGAGCTTTAGTTCCTTTCAAGATGGAGTCAATGAGATTGATCAGGAAACACACTTTTTGGGAGAATAGAACTTTCATTCAAGACCCTGAGGTGGAAAAATCCCAGAACCAGGGTAGGCCTCATTGAAAAACTCATGGGCAAGATGGCACTGTTACCAGAGCAATAGACTACACTCTATAACAGGTGTTTTCTGAGGTTACCTTGTTAGGTACTTGTCCGAGCCTCCCTCAAGAATTAGCTGCCACTGTTGGCAGTCGTCTTGGAGAAAGGAGTGGATATTGAGTCCTGTCTTAGGGACTCAGCCTGTACTTCAGGGAATCCATCCACATGTGAAGCTGCATTCCTATGCTGGCCCACTTTAAACATGGAGACCTTCCTTTTTCTGTCAGCTAAAAGCCTGAAAGGTGTTTGGACAGTCTGGAAAGGATGGGCCTATTTGGAATGTTAGTGGTATGAATGCCCATCCTTTAGCTGGGTAGTATGACGCCTGCCAGCTTTCACACTTACTATAAGCTGCTGGGCATGCCATTCCACAAACCCAGCCTGTTTCCAGTTGTCAAACATCCAGAGACTGCAAGAACATTTTTATTTTCCTCTGCTAGACATGGAGTGCCCAGATGAAACTCCATACCTCCTTACCTAAGGAGCAGCAGGAAGCAAAATTTTTGGCATGGAAAGAATCATCGGAGACTGCTGAGCATTATTTCAAGGTTCATCCTCAAGTACAAAATGAAAACATGTAAGCGAATGTCTCAGAAATCAATTCAAAATGGATAATTCACTTCACTAAAAATGTTCATTAATCAGTTCTATGACATGAGCCATTCGTAACATAGACAAGATCTCTGTTTGGTATTGCTGCATCAGATAGGGCGATCCAGGGTTTTGTGAGGTGTGCAGTAACAAGAAGGCATGTTTATAAAAGACAAGGCCACTCATGGGTGCTGAGGGACCAGGGGGTACAGAGTATTATAAAGGAACAGGAGTCCCTCATCAAAAAGATGTGGCCAAGTGGCATAGCATGATGGCTGCTTGATCCGCGAGCTCCGTCCTTGTTGTCTCCCCCACGACTATCCGCCATAGACATCTGGGACCCAAGTCTAAGTCCATGAACCGGAAGGGACGCTGACTCTATTCCAGGCCCTCCCGTGTCGCACGGTGGTCTGGACCTGAAGTTACGGCTCCCGACGAAGCGAGGCCTTCACACCCATCGTAGCCGGGACCTGAAGTGCGGGACGAAGCCTAGATCAAGGCGAGGGAAGGCTGCAGTTTTTCGGTGCCAGTCCGGGGCCTCGTTATCCCCACCCAGTGAAAACTCCCACAGTGCTGGTACCTCCCGGTGGATCCTTCCTGTCTCTCCGAAGGTGTGTAGGGGAGCCTCCTACTGGGGTCAAATTGTGGAGCTGACAAGAATTGAGGTGCCAGAGGTCCGGCTCGGCGGCTCTTTGCCTTCCATCATGACGACAAGGGGATAAGAAATTCCCTGAAGCCGACGTCGGAGACGGGGGAGTGGCGCTCTGTTTCAGGACCTCGCCGGCCACTTCCCCCCTCCCCACACACCAGAGTTAATCCGGTGGGCACTTCCGCTCCCTCCCCCGGTGGGGTGACACTGATAGAAAACGCTCACAACCCTTTCAGACCACAAGACCCTGGGAGGGCTGTACCTCTGCTGCGCCCGCTGAGCCTCTCACATGTGACTAACCCCCCGGGGATCCGCAACTCCATACCAGTGGGGCTCCTCAAGTTTGCCTTAAAAACTGTAGCAAAAGGCACTGTGACGCCACGCCGAAGTACATATCTTGACCGCCTGATGGGGGACCCGAATCTGTTAGCATTCCCCTTGGTCCACAACGCACTTTGAGGAGGGAGGGGCCAGGCTTGTTGTGGCCCGTAACTTACCACATGGCGACCTCAGAGAAGTCAAGGATAACCGGCCCAAAGTGCCACAAAACGGTTCAATCAAACAAACTTGACCGCTGCACTGTCCCCAAAGACTGATGTCAGGGAGGCTATCGCAGGAATCAGAACCTCCGTGGAACACAAAATGGACACCCTTTCAATTGAAGTAAATCTCATCCGGGCCAACCTTACCAAGGCCACTGAGAAGATCAAACAGGTCGAGATCACCACGGCGAGCCTGCTGGAAGACATAACACACCTTCAAGAAAATGTTCGCGACCTACAAGCGTTCCGCAAATTTACATAGCATAAGAGGGACGATTACGAAGGGCGCCTCAGGAGGAACAACATACTCATACTGGGGGTCCCTGAGAAGGCAGTGGGGCAGTCTCCAGACCTATTCGTGGAGGACCTAATTCTGAAACACCTGCAGCCAAAAGGACTAAGCAAATTCTTTGTAGTGGAAAGAGCACACAGGGTTCCCGGAGGTCGTCCGAGACCGGGGGCCCCTCTGCGCCCTTGGCGCGCGAGGGTGTTAAACTTTAGAGACAGAGATGTAATCCTCCAAAATGCCAGAATTACCTCCCCCCTCCTCTATGCAAATGCCGATATAACCTTTGTTCTGGACTTTACGCGGATGGTACAAAGGCAGAGAAGATCATTCATAATGGTGAAGAAGCGACTCAGAGATCGAGGATTCAAATATGCAATGCTTTTCCCGCTGGAATTGAGAGTGGAGGCAGGGGGGAGGACTTGGTTCTTTGAGCAGCCTGAGGTGGCCTCGGAGTGGCTTGATGGGCAGGTAGACCTGGATCCTGGGCAACGCAACCATGGAGACCACTCAGATGTTTAGCAAGGAGATTGCCATTGGCTTTGGAATTTGGCGACCTCTGTAATGTACACATCTGTGGTACTAGAAAGGTCTTCTCTTGATCTTGGGCCCTGTTCAGCTGATTGACCACCATGCTAGTAGGCTGTGACTCACTTGGGCCCTATATAACCGTAATTAAAATGGGGAGGGCTACCACTATCTCCAGCTTAAACATTGGGTCACAACACCTCACATTCGAGATGCCGCTATTAGAGATCTTACGGACATGGGAAAATGGGTAATCTATAGGGCGGGTTTCATGAAGGGCACTTTTTCGGCTCTCTTTGGCATGCTGCTGCACACATTGCATGCTCTGCCGGTGCGATATATGACTTTTTGAGAGCAAGTTTTAGATAGGGATAACTCCGAGACGGAATGGGCTCATATCTGGAGGGACATTCCAAAACATAACAAGTCCATGGCTCTTCGAGAAGCTCACTACAAAACACTATATGACCTCTATCCCACAAAGCTCCGATGAATCTTCCCTGGCACTTCAGATCCCTGCTGGCGGGGATGTAGGCTCAAGGGGGATTTCAGGCATATATGGTGGGACTGCCCAAAGATCCGGCCATTCTGGGACGAGATCCTATCACATACCAGGACATGTTGGGCTACCCACTCCCGACCTCCATAGACTTTGCTCTACTTTGGATTAGAGATCCAACTAAAATGGGGAGGGCAAGGGGGTGGGTGTCGCACCCCAACTTCTTCTTCTTTTAGTTCAACATTTGGGCGAAAGGCGCTCTGCAGGTTTAAATGGGCAGTTCTGCGCCCAAAGTGCAGGGAGGCACACCCCGTGGAATTGACTCTGATATTGCCTCTACCCCATAGCTTCCATTAAACAGTAATGTTTTATTGATGATCTCTGTTTGTCTCCACTGTCAGCATACATGCCAAAGTCTTCGTACTGTATGTAAATGTCAATGACTATTAATAAAAAGATTTATAAAAAAAAACAGGTAGAAATATTAATACAATAGGGATGATGCCAATATATGTTGTCCAATAAACAATTGTGATTTATTTATTTGCACAAATATAAGAAAAATAGATGGGAGAGAAAACAAACAAAAGAAGTCAATTCTGACATAAAGGACCCAGGAATTTGTGTGTGACAGAATTAACTTAATACGTTTAGTCACAATTCAATAGTACTACTTCTTTTGTGTACATTACGGTCAACATTACAGTAGAGTCAGAGTACAGGAGTCAATGACGTTTCAATAATAACAAAATCATAGGATCATCATCAGGACATTAAGGATAGCATGCCGGAGGATTAGTCTATGGCGATAGATCGGTCTATCAAAAAAGAGGCTGGAGGCTCGGACAGGGAGACCAATCAAGCTGAACCAACAGGGGTGCTCAATTCTTAGAATGCTCGGGGACGCCTTTGGTCCTCTTCTCCAGTAGCCAGGGGTGACTAGTGCAGAGTTATCTTTAGGCCTCAGATTTTCATCACGGGGATAACTCGCGGTAAAGGATGCCTGCAAAAATAGGCTGCTGGCGGTGGGAAGTAGGCAGAGGCCGAATCCAAGGTGGAATTTGTCTCTGGAGGACCACGCTGGCACCATTGGCCCACTTCAGCTCAGGCTGGGAAACATAGGTGCAGTGGTGTTTGGCGGTGTCTTGTTTTTGCAGTCCGGAGTACTCACAGTCTCCTTTGGGGTGCCTGCAGGATGCAGGGAAGCAGCTCTGCAGCTCCACAGGGTTTTTTGAGTCTTTATTGAAGGCAGACCATCCTCCCAAGCTTTGGAGGCACAACAGCTGCAGGGCAAGACATCTTTGGTGCATTTTTGACAGGGAACAGCAGCAGGGCCGGACTGGGAACCAAAACCGGCCCGGACAAAGTGCTCGGCCGGCCCCCCACCGAGCTCTTTGCCAGGGCCGGTTTTTGGCCGATTTTGTTACAGGGCTGATTATGCTGCAAAAACGGCCCTATAAAAAAAACGGGGGATTGCCCGGTGCCCGCTACGGCCAGTCCGGCCCTGAACAGCAGACAGGCCAGAAGGCCTTGTGCCAAGTCAGTTACTCTTCCTCAATCTTCTGCTTTTGAGGCTTTTCAGTGTCCTTCTTCTTTGTAGGTTGTCAGGATATTAAGACCACGTAGGCATTAATTGCCCACTTCAGCTCAGGTGTAGTGGTGTTTTCCAGTGTTGGGTTTTCATGGTCTTGGAGCCTCACAGCTCAGACTTTGGTGCCTGCAAAATGCGGGGGAATAGCCCCGCGGTTCCCTGGGAGTTCCTGAGTCTTTGAAGGAGTGCTGACAGTCCTCCTAGGCTATGTAGGATCAGCAGCTTGCAGGGCGAGTTGACGCAACTGTCGAGAATAAGCGGACATGCTAGCAGGGCTGGTGCCAATTCAGTTGCTTCTTGCTCTTCTGCCTTCTTCTTCGTTTGGTCGGCAGAATCTGCTTTCCTGGTAACAGGGTTCCCCTAAATACTGAATTTAGGAGTGTAGGGTAGTAGCCAATGTGCCACTTACCCCTGGGATCACTACGCACCCTATATGACCACTTTCTGGGGAAGTGGGCATAACCCTGTCCCAGAGATCCTAAATTTGCCATCACCAAGATGGTCACTTCTGCAAGTGGCATCCACTTCGGGTAACCCAGTTCAAGGGTGGTGCTTGCCTGAGGGTGGACACGCCTGTCTTGCCTAGCTAATTTTCCTGCCTATCCAGGTGCCAAGGGCTGTGGACAAAGGGGGTCAGTTTACTCTCCTATGAGAGAATCCAGATTCACATACCAAAGGCAGTGGGCCTCTATGGAGCTCCCCAGGCCTGGAATGCTAAGCCACAGGTCATCATGTGATGGAGGTGCAGAGCTCCTCCTGCTCAAGCAGGCTTGGTTTATGGCCCCCAGAGAGCAAAGGCCCTCACCCTTGGGGGTCAGAAACCCATCTCTGGTGGCAAGCTGGCTAAAACCAGTTATTCAGCACACCAGTAACTGGTTAGTTTTCAGGGGGCACTTCTAAGGTGCCTTCTGGGTGCATGTATTACTAAATCCAACATTGACATCAATGTGGATATATTAATATGAGATATTTGATACCAGACATCCCTATTTTCAATGAAGCCATCATGTAGCTGGGGGATTTGTTTTCACCAGTGTCAAGCACATACTTTTAGAATGGCTTCCCTGATCAAGTGTACTAGCAGTAATGGAACTGACCAGTATGGGGGCATATCTGCTCATGCAGTTATGCCCTCACATGTAGTATAGTGCACCCTGCCTTACGGCGGTACGTCTTACTGTGGGGGTGACTTAATAATACTGCATATCGTGTCTGCAGACAGGGCACACAGTCGTCCCATGTTGTGTTTTCACTTTTGTCTGCAGGCAGACCGGAAGCCTGCATTGACAGTTTGCATGAGCTTGTAAGACCTCCTACCCTCGGTCTAGGTCCACTCTCTCCCCACAGCTCCGCTGTGCCGTCTCCTGCCTCCAGACCCCAACCTCCTCCTTGGGAGGTTTGAGCTGCTGCTCGCTGCTGCACCTGCTGCCCGCTCCTACTGGGACCAGACTGCCTGCAACCACCATAACCTTTCTCAGCCATTTTTATTTCTTAATGTTTTCCCTGTTGTGCCACTGTTATTGTGCCGATCTGTGTCTTGCTCTAATACCACCACTGTTTTCATTTTCTCGTGCCTGCCTGTTTTTTTTGCCACTGCTGCTTCTGTGGCCCCTCACCCCAGAATTCCCTCGCCGTGGAATTCCCCTGCTCCTGCCTCCCAGCCTCTCCTCCCTCCCACATTCCCTACTTTTTTTTTTTGATTTTCAAAACCCTTATAGAAAAATTCAAAACAGACAGATTACAGCTTGCGTCAAATCAGATCGACATACACAGTAGATTCCGAGTCAAAAATCATAAATTTAAAGACATTCCTCACCTGCAAAAAACAAATTCCGTGTGATACTGTTATGACATCAAAATGACCCTGTTTGTCCCTCCCCAAGAGGAGGTGTGGGCGCAACTACAGCTACAACTACAACTATAAATACATAGCGACCTATGACCCTGCTCGCAGGCAGGTCGCTCCCCACGCTGCTGCACGGCTCTGCCTGCATTGTTTTTGCCTAATCTTGTATTTTTCCCCTGTGCCTAACTTGCTTTCTTGCCCAGACTTGTTTTTATTCCCCTGTGCCTGTACTTGCTTTCTTGCCCAGACTTGTTTTTATTCCCCTGTGCCTGTACTTGGTTTCTTGCCCAGACTTGTTTTTATTCCCCAGTGCCTGTACTTGCTTTCTTGCCCAGACTTGTTTTTATTCCCCTGTGCCTGTACTTGCTTTCTTGCCCAGACTTGTTTTTATTCCTCTGTGCTGTACTTGTTTTCTTGCCTAAACTTGTTTTTCCTTCCTGTGCCCAGTTCTCCCGTGGCCCCCGCCCGTTTTACCCACCACTGCGTCCCTGCGGCCCCACCCACCTGCAATCCCATTCGCCGCCCCGCTCCCGCCTCCCAGCTGCTCCTCCCTCCCACATCCCCTCATATGGAAGGCGCTACGCGGCCGCATAGCGGCCACGCTCAGTGGGGGCGCCGCTGGCGCGCCGCTGACGCACCCAAGGCAAGCCCGTCTGCGCCCGTCCGTGCCTGAACCGCGCCCAGCGCCAGAACCCCTGGCCCCTGTGCCACCACCGCACCCGACCCAGACTCAGCTATGACGCCGACTCCCTACACGCTCTCAACACCTCCCGAAACCAACGCTGCAACCAGGCCGCCCCGAAACACACCCACGGACCCTTCTCCTGCCGCAGCTGCAGATTCACCTGCAACAGAACCATCAAGCCTTCTTGACCGAGACGTGGTGGAACGACTACTCTGCTCCAGACATCACCGTAGCCATCCCAGACGGATACAAGATCACCCGCAGGGACTGCGCCAACGGCATGGGAGGAGGAATAGCCATCGTCCACAAGTCCACCCTCAAGGTCACCACCCACGCAGACGACTCCCTAAACAAGGCCGAACACCTGCACTTCCGGATCCACAACGACCCCAACACCACCCTCAGAGGAACTCTCATCTACAGACCCCCCGGACCCTGGGCCCGCTTCAGCGACTCCATCGCCGACCTCGCCAGCACCCACGCACTCGCCTCCACGGACTACATCCTCCTCGGAGACCTGAACTTCCACCTCGAGAACAACAATGACGCCAACTCCTCCACGCTGATCGACAACCTCGCCAACCTCGGCCTCAAACAACTCGTTACCGCGCCCACCCATGCCGCCGGCCACACGCTGGACGCCATCTTCTCCACAAGCACCCATGTCACCTTCGACCACACAACCGAACCCCACTGGACCGACCACCGCTGCATTCACTTCACCTTCAAAAAACCAACCACGCACCATCGCACCCAACAGCTGTCTCGCCGCTGCTGGAGCAAAGTCACCGAAGATCAGCTGATCACCACCCTTTCCAAGAACCCACCCACCGACCCCATCAACCCAGACGCCGCAGCCCGCAACCTCAGACAGTGGATCAACGACTGTGCCAACACCCTTGCCCCACTGAAGAAACCCTCCAACAACCACGCCAGCAAGAGAGCCACCTGGTTCACTGACGAGCTCCTGGCCTCCAAGCGCGCAAGCCAGAAACTGGAGAAGAAATGGCACCACGAACGCACACCGGACAACCACGCAGCCCTCAAGGATGCCACCCGCACACACCACCACCTCATCAGATCAGCCAAGAGATCCTCCTTCAAAGACCGCCTGGATAACAATGCAAACGACAGCAAAGAGCTCTTCCGCATTGTAAAAGAACTCTCCAACCCCAGCGCCTACACCAACGACATCCCGGCCTCACAGGAACTGTGCGACTCACTGGCCATCTTCTTCCACCACAAGATCGCCGATATCCACGAAAGCCTCAACACCACGACCGACCCGACCACGCCAGACTCCACCCCTCTCCCGAACACCAACAGCACCAACCGCCTGACCTCCTGGTCCAACGACAGCGACGTCGAGACACGCAAGGTCATGAACTCCATCCACTCAGGATCACTGACAGACCAGTGCCCACACCACATATTTAACGCACCCCAACTACGGAAGATCATCAACATCTCCTTCGAAACAGCGACATTCCCGGAAAGCTGGAAGCACGCCGAAATCAACGCCCTCCTCAAAAAGCCCAAGGCGGACCCCAAGGACCACAAGAACTTCCGGCCCATCTCTCTGCTCCCGTTCCCGGCAAAGGTCATCGAGAAAATCGTCAACATGCAACTGCCCCGCCACCTCGAAGACAACAACATCCTGGACCCGTCCCAATCCGGTTTCAGACGAAACCACAGCACCGAGACAGCCCTCATTGCCACCACAGATGACATCAGGCACCACTTAGACAACAGCGAAACATCTGCCCTCATCCTCCTGGACCTCTCGGACGCCTTCGACACGGTCTGCCATCGCACTCTAAAAACACACCTCCAAGAAGCCGGTATCCAAGAGAAGGCTCTCGACTGGACCACATCCTTCCTCTCCGACAGATCCCAGAGCGTCTGCCTCCCACCTTTCCGATCCGAAGCCACTGACATCATCTGCGGCGTCCCCCAGGGCTCCTCCCTCAGCCCGACGCTGTTCAACATCTACATGGCCCCCCTCGCACAAGTGGCCCGCCACCACAACCTCAACATCATCTCCTACGCTGACGACACTCAGCTCATCCTCTCCCTCACCAAGGACCCACGCACCGCCAAAACCAACATCCACGACGGAATGAAGGCCATCGCCGACTGGATGAGGAGCAGCCGTCTGAAACTGAACTCGGACAAGACGGAGGTCCTCATCTTCGGACCCAACTCTTCAGCCTGGGAAGATTCCTGCTGGCCAACCACTCTGGGGACAGCACCGACACCCACCGACCATGCACGCAATCTTGGATTCATCCTCGACTCCTCCCTCTCCATGTCCAAACAGGTCAACGCCGTCTCCTCCTCCTGCTACAACACCCTCCGCATGCTCTGCAGGATCTACAAGTGGATCCCGACCGAAACAAGAAGAATGGTGACACAGGCCCTCGTCATCAGCAGGCTGGACTATGGCAACGCACTCTACGCCGGAATCCCAGCAAAACACCTACGATGACTACAGCGCATCCAAAATGCCTCTGCCCGACTGATCATCAACGTTCCACCCCGCAGCCACATCACCCCCCACCTGAGAAAGCTACACTGGCTCCCCGTCGACAAGAGGATCACCTTCAAACTCCTCACCCACGCACACAAAGCACTCCACAACGCCGCACCAGCCTACCTGAACAGCAGACTCAGCTTCCACATCCCTTGCCGCCAGCTCCGCTCCGCCAGCCTCGCCCTCGCCGGACGAACAACCTCAGGTGGCAAATCCTTCTCCTACCTCGCCGCCAAGGCCTGGAACACCCTTCCTACCCACCTACGGCAGACCGAAGACCTACTCGCCTTCAGAAGACTCCTCAAGACCTGGCTCTTCGAACAGTAGTGAAGCTTCCGGCCTCCCCCCTACCCCCTCCCTCAGCGCCTTGAGACCCTCATGGGTAAATAGCGCACCTCTACAAATACATTGATTGATTGATTGATTGATGGTGGTTAGTGCAGCGGACTAGAGAGGCAAAGGGATAGAAGGAGGCAGTTACTGACCAGCACCGGTGTCCGCTGTGGGCGGGGTGCCGGCGGGTAGTACAGGAGAGGCAGCACAGGTCGAAGGAGTACGGGAGTGGAGATATGTCACTATGGATCGGATCCCCATATGTCAATAGGATGAGAACTCGTAGGTACTAAGTCCCAAAATTCCGATAACAAAGTCTGACACCTCGAGGCGTCTTCCAGCCAGTGATTGAGTTTAGGCGCCGGTCTGCAACCCCAGCACATGGCCACCCTACGCCTGGCCAGGACAAGCAGCATTGCGATCAAGCGGCGAGAAGCATCTGGGCAGAATTTTACAAAGCCTATATGGCATTTTTATTTAATGGAATGGAATTGGCATAAATAATTGAGAAAGACAGATGAGTTCATAATAATAATGTACTTTCCTCTTGGCATAGAGTTTGATTCTCGTGTGATTACCAATAAAATGGCAGAGGTAACTAATTCTCCACCTATCACTTATTAGTACAAAATTACACAAGAGAAACGGATGCACAAGAATGAGGGATCAGCCATCATAAACCTCCTTAGAGGACAAATTTGATATCACAAAATTCCAAGGACTGAAAATATTTCGCAACAATAGGCCAAGTGCCCATGCTTCCATCTAGTACAGTCAGGGGAGAAGGCAGAAAATTAAAATACCCCCACCTAAAACTAAAAGGTTCTGAGGGTACCCAGCAAGAGAAGCAAGTGAGCCCAACCCTCTGTAGAAGAGATCATTTTTCTCTTCCATCCAATCATTTATCCATTCATTCTTCCATCCTTCCATTGCCCTGCTGTTAACCACAGTTTCACCTTTACATTCTGCCATCCATTCAGTTTCAGCCATCATTCAATCTTCCACAATTTCATCTATCAATCCACTCTGTCATCTGTCCATGCACTGTGCCATCCATCCATCCACTCTGCCATCCATCCAGCCACTCTGCCATTCATCCATCCCCCTGCATCCATCCACTCTGCCATCCATTCACTCATTAATATACTCTACCATCTATTCACTCATCCGTGCACCAACTCATCCATCCATGATTTTACTCTGCCATCCTTTCACCTGTCCATCCACCTATCGATTCCTTTACTTTGCCACGCTTTCACCTTTGTACCCACCTATCCTTCAATCACTTTACTCTGCTAACCTTTCACGTATCCATCAGGTTATCCTTTCACTCACTCACTTATCCATCAGTCCCTTTACTCGGACATCCATTTACCTATCCATTCTCCTAACCATTCATTCATTCATTCACCCACTCCCCTCCATTTTTCCTTTCACCTTTCCTTCAATATTCCTTCCATCTTTCCCTTTTCTAGCACCCCTTCTTTTGTTCTTCCTTGCTTCCATACTGATGCTGTATCCTATTATAGCTTTTGTCTGCCAGTTGCAGTCAGAAGAGGCATCTAAAAAACCTCACCTCCTGCTGTAGCTGCTAGAGCGGGGGTTCAAGACGACTCTGAGTATAATAAACCAATCAAGTTATTTTTCATTCCTTTATTGATGGTATTCTTATAAAAACATTTTTGATTGTAGCCTTGACCACCATTTCATTCCTGGCACTGAAGGGAATTACTTTGCTTGCAGACGTGCTCTGAAGTCCTGTGTGCTGTAGTGGGCGGAAGAAAAATGTCATTGACACAACATATGGATGAATCAAGAGGACTAGCTGAAAGTTGCTAAAAGTACGAATATTATATATAAAAATATATAAAACTCAAACGGTATTGGCTAATGCCTGATCTTAAAATGTTGAAAGCGTCAGCTTTTGCCCCTTTTCTCTGCAAGTAGGTCATTCCTGCATCCCTTGTGATAATGCTGACTGTTGCTTTGCCTGGAAATTCAGGCGGTAGCTTGAAATCTGCTCAAAATGTACTGAATTCACAAAATGTGTTGCAACTTTTCAAAACGCCTTACAACTGCAGAGAATAAAGAAAATGGTGGTTTCCACAGAAAGATCATTACCACAGATGTGGTCTGTCACTTCTGATAGGTAGTAGGGTACTCACCTCACTCCGTGACATCACAGACACCGTCTCCAGTGATAAACGTTTCACCCACAAATCATTAATGTCAGGTGTACAAATCTAATTCGTTCAATTGAAGTTAAGAAAACAAGTTACTTACCTGTACCTTTAGTTTTCCAGTATTGGAATCTTTCATAGATTCACATGCCTGAATCATTCCCCGTCGTCGAGACGGGAGTCTCCGGTATATAAAAAAGCAGTGCTTAGTAGTATAGCAAACTGAAAAGAGGCCTAGGCCCATTTCCCTTTTGCAACCCATAGCCTTTGTTATGTAAAAAAGGCCCACACTTTTCCCTGAACCAATCAGAGCTCCTCACCCTCTAGAACACTCCTGAGAGAACCTTCTGCCCCTCAGATTTTTCTACTGCACGTTGTGCTAGGGAGTCTCCTTTGAGCTCTGCTCAAACTCTTTACTTTTACAGTATTTTTACTTAAATTTGAGGTTTTTCATCTACCATGTCTGAGAAGGAGAAGAAAGAATTATTTAGAGCTTGTTCCACCTGCTCTAAGAAGAGGCTTTATACAGATGACCCTCACAAGGACTGCATGTGAATCTATGAAAGTTCCAATACTGGAGTAAACACGACTACAGAATGCATGAGGCTGTCAAACAAACGGTCCAGAACAGCAAACAGTGTCTGTAAAGAATTCAGGGAGGTGGTGGTCCCCTTAGTGGGTAGCTTGAATCACTGTCTGGTGATATAGGTAGCAGGCATTGGTAGAATGTCCGAGAAAATTACCCTGGCAGACAGTCTGGAAATCTAACACTGTTGGGCAGTGCAAGAAGCTGGCTCTGTAGAGCAGTGTGGAGAGCTGGGTCTGCTGGGCAGTGAGAAGATGACACTGGTGGGTAATGTCCGGAACTTGCACGAGAGGGAAGTGTAAGTAGCCGGCATTGGAGAGCACTGTTAGAAGTTAGCACTAGGAATGAGTGTTTGAATATGGCAGTGTGACAGGCAAGCACTGCTACAATTCAAGCACCAATGATATAGGGGCAGATGTATCAAAATACCTATTTGCGATTCTCAAATAGCGATTTTTTGAGAATCGCTATTTGAGAATTGCAAAATGGTATGTATATAAAAAATCGCAAGTTTTTTAATTGCTCATGGGGGCGCACCAAATTAAGAGTCCAAGAAGAAATAAGTAGATTTCTTAAAATTGCTTAATTGAGATTAGCAAATTGCTAATCGCAATTAAGGAATAATTTCCCATTCATTTCTATGGGCCAGGAGGCCCATAGGAATGAATGTGGAGTTATTCTCAATTTGCGATTCGCAATTTGAGAATCGCAAATTGAGAATAATTTCAAGGGTGCACGGGTGTCATAAAGACACCCTAATGCACCCCTGAAATTTACATATGTGCGCATATGGCGCACATACATGTCCTGATGGCATGTATGTGCACCATATGGCACCTTCACAAATGCCAAAAAGTGCATTTGTGAAAGAAATCGCAAATTACCACCAACTTGAAGTTGGTGGTAAAGTGCGATTTGTTAAGGAGAAATGGCAATAATTGAATGCTTGATGCATAGCATTTAAGGAATCGCAATTTGCGAATCCTTAAATGCTTACGCAAAATTAAGGAATCGCAAATTTTGCGATTCCTTAATTTTGCTATGGAATTTCCTTTATACATACCGTTTAGCGAATTTTTAGTCGCAAACGCTGCTTTTTTGCGAATCGCAGCATTTGCGACTTAAAATTGCTTTGATAAATCTGCCCCTTAATTCTGGAACTTTTCGCAAAGAATACATCCACACAACAGAAGTATCCAAGCACCTGAGTACATGCAGTTTATTTGTTGCGCCGTACAGTAACCCTCACTCATTAACTGACTCCTTCACCCAGACTTCCAGGGGCCTTGTGTGTCGGCTGCTGCCAGGACCCGGGTGCAGTTCACCTGCGTAGCATAGAGGGTTCCCTTGCAGAGCTGCCACTCATCAGAGTCGAAATCATTCAAAATATGTGAAGCATTCAAACATACCACGAAACGGCAACCTATAGCCTTGGGCTTCCTAACCTCTGAAAACAGCAATATCCGACAGAGATCTGAACACGGCGTAGGGGTAGGTGCGTGTTTATGTGTGGGGGGAGGAGGGAGTGTTACGTGTTGTGTGTATACATGAAGGAAGTTGGATGGTAGCATGTAGTTTACATGGTAGCATCTAATCATACACGCCACCAACACCTATTTAGGTGGCAGAGTATTTTTACTTCCAAAGCATAATTATTTAACCCTTTTCTCTCTTAAAACGCACGGCAGTTCAATTGAGGTTAGTGGGAAACGTTAATTACCACAATGCATTTCGCTAAATCTTCCTCTTAGCTGTTCTCAAATGTTGGTATCTGTGGATTTGTGGGAAGAGTGGTGTGTTTACATGGCAATTTGTACTTAGTAGCCTGTGATACTCTCAACCGGTCCTGGCTTTTTTTGTATACACATGCCTTTTCATTGTTGCAGATTGTTAAATTCATAATTCTGAGTGTAAAAGTGAAATTAAAGCACAATACAACGTGGTCTTACCAAAAGGCAGCACTGACTGAAAGTCTAATGTATGAAATAATGACATCATATCTGTCAACTCACCCGAATTTACGGGTGTCACCTGCTTTTTTTTTTTTTTTTTCGCCAGCCTGACACACCAAAAGCCTAAATCGACTTTAATGTAGTCACCCGCTTTTCAAATCTATATCAGCCTCGAAAAAAGTGTGAATTCCCCGTTGATTTTAAAGGGAATGACTCTCTTAAGCGCCTGACTTCACACACATTGTTGAGGCAAGAGGCTGACAGGTATGTGACATGGGGCACTTAGCAGTTATGTTTGTGAGTGGTGCTTGAGTATGAAAACAAGATGTGTGTGTGGGCCTCTGTGTGTGAAGGGTTATAAACGTACATATGTGAGGCAAGTACAATTCTGAATAGGTGCATTTACATGCGCTTACGTATTGTTCGTAACAACATTACTCCCAATTTACCAAAATGCCTTCAATGTTGCGTTCTCACGCTTAGAACTCCCTTATATCAGTACAAAGTTAATGGGAAAATGTATTTCCGCTTGTTTTTCAAATTCTTTCTGATGTGCCCCCAAATCTAGGCAAGTACAGCACCATAAACGTTGACGTTGACGCCTTATTCCCATATTTGCTGCTGGCCAAAGTGTTAAGAAATGTTAGAGGTTTAGAGGTGAGGAGGTCAGGTAATTGTGAGCTGCAAGTCCCAACACCACCGGGAGTGAGCTGCATTCCTCCCAGATTAAATGGGCTTGCCTAACTTCAGCAGCATCCCTCGCCGCGCGTGCAGAGGCCCAGGGGCAGCCTTTGCTTGGGAATCCATCTTGGCCCAAAAGGGGCTGCACAGACTACATACTGGGGGGCAGATTTATGAGGCCCTTGCGCCTCTTTGCGCTGCAATTGCGTCACTTTATTTGACGCAACGGCGGCGCAAACAATGCGCCCTATTTACAACGTGACGCATCTAGGAGATGCGTCACGTGGTAAAGCCCTGCGCCATAAGGAGGCGTTCCTGCGCAGGAGGGGGGCGTTCCTGCACAGGAACGCCGCCTAAAAGTGGCTGAGTGAAATCTATAAGATTTCACTCAGTCACTTTCAGGCCAATGCTGCGTCAAAACCCTGCGCCTGCTTGAAGCAGGCGTAGGTCTTGACGCAGCATTGTGAAGATGGGGCACCCCCGAGCCTTGCTGGAGCTGCGTCGCGCTTGCGACGCAACTCCAGCAATGCGCCACCTTTACGGCACAGATGCGTCACACATCTGTGCCGTTTTTGCCCCATGGTGCGCCGCATTGTAAATGCGGCGCACCATGGGTGGCGGAGCTGTGGCGCACATTAACTGGCGCATCCCTGGGGATGCGCCAGTTAACATAAATCTGCCCCTAATTTTTTAGAGTGAAAAAGCCCGCTTTATTAAAGACAGGTGCACATGACAATAAAATCATCCTAGGCCTTAGCGTCACAAAACTAGGTCTCACTGTACAGAACTTCACCTAACCTCCCCCTACACCCAACCCCTAAATTTCCCGGCCCCTTAACATCCTTATTTTGCAACTGTAACTCATCCTATGGCATTGAACTGTCAACCTTTGCATCGCTAAATACTTTAACCTACATCTATTATCATCTAACTATCTACGTATCCAAACTATTGACTTTTCCTTTGCTTCCTCCAGGTTTAACTTTAATATCTTAATGTATAACCATGGCAAGTGAAACTGCCTCACACCACTCAGAAAAGGCCTACCCCTTACCCTCGTTTTCTGACCCCGCCACCCCAGGAAACCACCTTCACTCCACTCCCTGTCAATGCTGTCTCAAGTGCTTCTCTGATCTGTACCAGATATAACTCCATCCCATACTTTGACAAATGGACCCCTTCCTCTCTCAAAAAATACGGTGGATCGAATCTCAGCTCAGGATATTCCAACCTGCCAAACCTTTCGTCCCTACAAAAAACCCTCATATCCCTATAGATCTTTCAGCGGGCTTTTTCAATGGTGGCTGCTTAGCCACGCCCCTCTCCAGTATTGCCGTGGAACAAATTCTGGCCATATCATAAATGCGCCTGCCCAATGCCTCCTAATCTCTAACATGTTTCTCTTGATCTCCTTTATCAGGGCAAGGCCCTTACAAACCACTAGTTTATTTTCCCCTATATGTAAGACGAGAATGTCAGCAGACTTGTGCCACCTCATTAGTTTATTCAAACATTGTAATAGTTCCTGCCACATCATACCACTTTTTCCATGCCACTTTACTGTAAACAGCTTCTCATCCAGCCCAAGGTTACAGCCACGACCCTTCTGGAGCTCATGCTTTCCAGCCCATTTTATAACTGAATGTCTAACGATACATATTGACAATTCAATTGCTTCCAGCCCAGCTACCACACCTGTAAAGAACACAATTGTGAGATGCTGAATTAGCACCATTCAGAAACCCCCTGTCTGTTTCTCACGCCCATAACACCTGAAGCAGTCTGACGACCTGTGGTCCAAGCGCATTATGCTCTAACTGCCCCAGCCCCTCCAGGTTCCCTCTGTGGCCATACCAATTCTAAAATAATGTGTCCCAAAGTCCCCTTGTTGCGCGCTCCGAAATACATTCCACACCTGTGCCCCATGGACGTGCCAAAAAACTTCCCCTCTTACTGACCCGCTAAAAATCCTCCACTCTGCTCCCTACTGTACCGGACACACGTCCTGGACTGGGAAAACCAGAAGCCGAACTCTCTTTCCCAATGCCCTTTGATCTGACTTGGATTGTTGAATGCAGTTCTAGCCCACCATCTACCTTCCCCACGTCCCCCCAGTCCAGGGCTGGGATAGCTTTTCTACCCAGCATCTCCCGAACCCAGAAAGTCGAAAAAAGCACCCATTCTCCCCTTTCCTTGCATAAGTCTGGAAGCACCTCTATCATTCTCCTGAGCAACCGCTGGGATAAAGGCTTTCGCAGACAAAGGCCGACGACCCCTCTCCCTAGACCATCCCTCTAACATTCTCCTACCCTGCTCCCCAACCGTAGGCAGGTATTCCCAGAAAAACTATCCCATAACGGCAATTCCGGGCAGTTTTCTCACTATGGTGACCCCCGAGAGACCTCTCCAATCAGTGTGAGGATGTGCTGAAATACATCTTCTTCCCTGTCCCACTGCTCTGACCTCCACTTGGGCCCCCCCTCCTCAAACTCTTTCCAGGCCAAAGCATACGCTTTGCTGGTGGATACAGTTAACAACCCTGCCACCAACCACAGCATCCTTTTTCTCCTATGCTTGACATGTGTGCTGGTACCATCGTCTTGTCTGTGTCTGCCTCCATGGCCAAACCTTGGAACTTCTCCCACAGTGAATGAGACCAGGCGTCTACAATGTCACTGTCCACACCTGGCACATGCATATCTTCCGTGGCGGCCGACACAATGAAGAGGTGGTGGAGCGGGTAGAAGGGGGGTGGGTGAGCGCAGGAGGGGGAGCATGCGGGGGATGTTAATACTAAACATTAAAAAACAACTTACTTTTAGCTGCGTCTGCCTTCCGCGTCGTGTCTCCATCTTCTCTTCCTGGTCCCAGGCTCCCAGGATACACTGGGACAGATTCCCTGTACAATCCTCACGCTGCTCTCATGTGAGAGCAGCACGGGGATTGGTCTGAGCAGGCTGAAAAGACTCTCCGCTCAGACCAGGGAGTCTGTGGGGTTTCTCCAGCCCGGCTGTTCAATGCAGCTGGGCTAGAGAAACCTAAGTGCGCATGTGTGTTTTGGTTGGCCTGAGATGGCCGGCCAAACACATATGCAATCTCAGGGAGTGCCCATAGCAATCCTTCTCTCCCTCCAAAGCAGCGGTCTGCCCCTCCCTGAACGTGCTGGCTCAGATCCGGCAAGTGAAAAATAAAAAGATTTAGGTAATCGTTTTATTTTTCACTTGCTGGGCTGGAGCTAGTGGGATATGCTCCTCTTCCATTGCGGTGGAGCTGCCCCTGCTTAGCTTTAAAGGCAACATCATGTTTCAAACCTCACATTACAAAAACTTGCAGCTGTTTAAGTACATGTTCATCTCTCGCTGACTGCCTATTTATTACATGTACCAGTGACATATTATCTACTTTGAATAAAACCTTCCTGTGAGCAAGCTCCTGCCTCCATCACTGCTATGACTAAAGGGAAGAATTCCAGAAAGGCATTGCTCCGAACCCTGTGCTTCCATGCCGCTAGCCATTCTTACGCGCACTGTATGCTATGCCAGTAAAGGCCAAAGCCTACACCCCTTGAAGCCTCCAAGCATATCTTGACGTCGCACTCGCATTCTTTTGAGTGATAATTGGAATTTAATTTAAATCATCCAAGAACCTGCACCATATGCGCAGGTCTTCCCTAGCACCTGCTGAGAGGCGCATGTGAGATGCCCAAACGCCAACAGAAAGTCCCCCCGTCCTAACTTCTCTACAAGCAAAGTTCAGCTCTCCCAGCAAGACCTGAACCTCCTTGATGGTCACCTTTTGTTTGTCCAGCATAGCGCCCAGTAACAGTTGCATTTGCACCTTCTTTTCCACTAGGAGGCGCTCTTCCATGGACCCAGAATCCAGTTCAATACCTAAGAAAATAAAGCACCATTGCTGGCCCCACATTTTTTTTCCAGAGCCAGCTGTTGCAAGGATCCTGCTCATACACAGAACTGTGCATAGAGACCTAGGACGTCAGTGAATTGTGGTGTACCAGAAACTCACCTCAGTACCTAGGAAAATCCCAACCAGCTAGCATCAGTGTCACATTAGCTCTTCGTCCTATAGGAAAGTAACCAATGATTAGACAACCTAGAACATGCGACTTAGGACCATCTCAGGAATGGTGGGAAGTGAGAACACTCTTTTGATTTTTCTCATACCAGTCCACAACAGGAGTAAATAAGAGACACGGTAAGGTTAAAATATTTATTTTAACGATGTGATCTCATGTGCAGTATTTTAGCCAACATATGCAGACATATGATTAAAAATAATATGGTCAGCATATTTACAATTCCATAAAATACAAAAGGAGAAATCATATTACAATGATGGTGAAAACAGGTCTTATAGCGGCTAGTTTTAACACCCTCCCTATATAGAAACTATGTATTATAAACTAAAGAAGGTCTCTTAGGCTTGTTAGGGGGACCCCATTACCTTTCCGCTCAGTAAGAGTAAATCACATTCGGATGAGCCAAAGCTCTCTGCATCCCTGGAAATGGAAAATCTTCCAAGTGTGTGAAATCATGGCAAGTGTGTGATAATAAGGGCGCCAAAATCTTAGTTGGCCCACAGCTGCCAAATTGTTGTGTCTAGAAAGCATTACTCGAACATGTCGAAAAACAGCGAACATGTTTTGATAACCTTGACGGCTTCAGCACTCACTGTGCAGACTAAGGGCACGATGTAAGTCTAGTGATGTCGAAAACAAAACATTTTCTCATGTGTAGACCTTCGTGAAGGCTAACTTAAAAGGTAAAATTGCGTTTAAACTTCTAATAAGCCATGCTAACAAAACATGCGCACAAAGCAGGCCTTAGGCCATACTACACCCTCCCTTGATTGGGTAACACACAATAAAGGGGGCAAGATTCATAGAATGCAGAGTTCAAGTTCGAATGAGACAGAACCAAGTTTGTGGAATTTTGCCAAACTTGATAATTGGGAGTAAAAATCCCAATTAAAAAGGAACCAAGGCAGTGAAAACAATCACGGGTGGCCACGGTGTGAAAAAGACTTAAAACATTAAGAAACACATTAAGGCATTATAGAAAACAACATTTTCAGTTCAATACGTGTCTATGAAGCAGAAAAAGTCGCATTTCAATCCAACAGCATATATGCACCGTACGTTGCAACCGCCTGCAATAGGAAGTCGTTATCATCATCCATGAACGTTTCAGCCATCCAATTAAGTAACGGAAATGAACATACATGCTCCTCAACCGCCGGGGCCTCTAGTAACTGCGTGCCAGAAAGTCATTGGCCACAGTCCATATGTTTCAATTGCATGGAACCCCATGAGCCCCTGCGCAGGCCATAATCCCGAAATCAGAACAATCTATTTCATGACCAACTAAGGGACTCATTAGTAGATTAAAATCCAGGTCAGGAGACACTGTGTTGCAGAGACTCAAATCCAGGGCCCATTCAAATCCCCAATCCAGGCAATGGAAAACAGCTGCATGCAAGTAAAGTAGGAAAACCGGAAAGATAAACCATACGCCACACTCAGTGTCACCAGAGGTAGCGATCCATAGTATTCTAGCATCCTGTTACGAAGTTGGAGCAGCCGGGCAGATCGTCAGGGGCACAGACTGTGCATCCATTCTGAAGTAAACAAATTAACAACAGCACACCCGCTCCTAAAGCGAGAATTAACGAGAAAACGCCGAAGACACTCGAAAAAATCGAATGAAAAAATGCTGGGATCACACCAAATATAGTTTGAAACAAGGTCACAAGGCCAGAACTTACTACTTTAAAAAAGTGTGCCAGGCCCGTGGTCGACGGGGCATTAAAGATTGTGTGAATCAAAGCACCGAAATGCAGAGGCAGGTCTGTGTATAATAAGGCATTCACCTCAGTACAAGTATTTGCAACGTGAAGGACGAATGTCTCACGTGCAGATGTAAGGGAGACCTCCTTCTGGGACAAAAGAGCTCTTATTCAACTCATCTTGTTGAACTCTGCTTTCAAGGTCGGACTAGAAGGCCAGATGGAAACATCGAGCCTCCCATGTGGAGGAGGAAACAGGACATTCTTACAGCGAACTACACATTGGGAAACCGTAACAATATACAGACTACCAGCAAGCATACCACAGCAATCTTTATTATTTAATAAAAAATAACTACCATTTGCAAGCAATGTGAAAGTTGGTGTAATAGCCGGGGTGGGGGTGCCTTTCAAAACACACGCAAGATTCGGTGCTGTAACATTACAAGAACCGTGCAATTGCAGGTTTCTATAGACCAGAGTGATCTGGTGTGGAAGTGCAATCTTCACCTTTTAGATAAACCTCTTTTCCCTCTCTCAGGCACCTATATGTAAATGGGAGATTCCACACTTCATGTAAAAAGTCACTACATAAAGGTTCAAATCTGCCTATGGCATAGTGTTTCATGCATGACTCAAATTTAAACGGGGGAAAGGTAGAGTTATTAACCCCTGGATGAGTCAAACTGCAGAATTCGACTCGGCCACTGAAAACGGTAACGGTTCAATTTTTCAATATGCAACAGTGGAAACGTGGCATCTTTCATTGACATAAATTGTTGTTTAACAGTCAAATTAAAAGGCAAAAATAACGTTTTCGTGTTCATGTAATCCCAAGGCACCTTCCCAGATTTTAACGTTTAAAGAGTCCAAGCAAGCTGCATTATAGAGCGCAATTGATTTTCTCCACGGTACAGAACTGCAACATCTTCTTGTACAATATCAACAATAGATGAAACAATATTATCTAATGTGTAAATACAGGAAGAAAGGGTGTTAATGCTAGTATCTACAACAGCAAGCACTTTTTGTAAATTGGCCTGATCAATAGCTCTAAGCCTAGAAGCAGCTTCAATCTGGGACAGTTTCCAAACTTCGTTGTAGGCAGCCTATAGCCATCTTTTCAATCTGCCTGCTGCAGGACCCTTTACAATATCATTCAAATCAACTGTGTCAGTCAGTTTGGACAAATGCAACTTAACTGACGCTAAGGTCGACTGTCTGAGCCAATTTTGACACAATTTGCGTACAGAATAGGTAGTGACTGAATGTTGACTCTGAAAACGGGGATTAACTCTAACCTCTGTGGAAAGATACCATTGATCTTAAATCTGTTTGGGGTTCTAAAAGTTGGCAAGTGCAAGGCACAGAGGCTTTGCATCGTGCATGTCTCATCCCGAACCATATGTTGTTTCTGAATGCTACAATTTCACAAACCACCTGCTTTGAATTGGCTACTTCTAAAAAATTAAATGCTCCTTCATTTCCTGATTTGGGGGAATACCCCTATTGGAATAATTATATCAGTACTTCCCTAAGTGATTTACAAGCCCTGTTGAGTAATTCCTCTTTTAATGTTTCCAGCATTAATCCAGAAGGCTGGTTGCTATGGCAAAAAAGTGCAAATTTTTCTGGGTCTGACCCCTGCTATCCTCCACAGCCACTGGTCAATAAAGGACTTTGAATACAGTAATTTAGTGTAGGGTTTGATTAATTAAAATCAGTAAAATAAGAAAACTTTTTCAAAAGAGGTCTGGAGCTGCCTTCAACAGGTGCAGGACAATGTTCCCACTGTGTGTAGTTAACCACATTTCAAAATGAATTTGTCTTATGCAGAAAGTGATTCCCAAAATGCTGGTAACAGTACAAATCACCATAATTCGCAGACTCTAAATATAAATCTTCAGCATCGAAGGCAGCATAATATTTCAAATCAGAAAATAAAGCCTCTACGGCCCAATCATCAGAGCAAATATTTAGTTTAACCACATCCCTCATAGAAACACGGAGTACATTGGGAACATTAATAACCTCTGTGGGCCCATGAATCTGGAACTTTACAGCATCCCATACAATCCCATCTAAAACTGGCCAAGCAGTTATATTCACAAATGTCTGGTCCCTCTTCATGATGTGCGAAGAGGAGTGGGGGGCCAAAGTTCCATCAATTAGTCTAATTTAAGTTCTTTCTTGAACGTAGTGTCCATTAATAAAACGAAAAAAATACACCACAAATCCGATGGACATGAATAAAAATATTGAAAAAAGCACCAGCCAGATGTAAGTCCAAGGGGGAATCAAAAAATGTTTTTTAAACCAGATAGCAAAAATCGAAACTTTTGAAGGGGCTTTAGATGTTGTAGAGCCAGTGTCAAATGAAAAAACTGGATTGATTAGCTACACGGGTCTCCAAATCAGGCATAGACAAGTCAGTGGGGTAAGTATATTCAGTATCATTAAGAAGATCATCAGCAGTTGAATTCAATAAAGGATTCACAAATGTATTCATTTCAATGGCAATATCATGCCCGATGGCAGGATCCGGGACCAAAACAGAGTGTCGCACCATTGCGGGACACGAAACCGTAGGAGTCATACTATGAAGTATCGGCCACCCTGTGTAGGTTGACATTGTCAATGGAGATGTACCTGTTCCACTTTCACCCAGGAAGAGGAGGTAAAATGACTGTTCCTGTACCCTGCACGCCAATCACAGGAACTGGAGCTCGATAGGAGGGACCGAACTCCTTCTTGTTCTCGATCTTCTCTCTGACCAGTTCTCCAACTTGGGGTAGCCAGCCGACGACCAGAATCTGCAACGCAGCGTCTGATGTGGCGGGTAAGTGTTCCTTTGTAAGACTGTCTCTGGTCTTTTGTAGGTTCTGTAAAACATTAGAATGTTCATCTACGGCAAAGGATGCGGCTGCCGCTGCCATGTCTAGACCATCAAGGTCCGGGACAAACATTTTGATGCCAAAGAGCATTTCGTATGGGGTCCGCCCACCCAGAGACCTTCTAGGGAGATTATTTAGTACACGCTGTACGCTATTGAGGTGGTTAAGCCAGTCTCTGCCAGTACCTAATACCTTAGCTGTTAAGGATTGCTGTAAGTCATGATTCATCCGCTCCACAACATTATTACCCACAGGCCGGTATGGAGTCGAAAATTTGACCTGGACCCCCAATGAAGCCATGGCATCCTTGTACGCCTTAGAGGCGAACGCTGGACCCTGGTCTGAATAGAAAGTACCACACGCAAAAATTCCCACTAAGACACGCAAATCCCTTACGACAGTTCTGGAACCACACAAAGCACGTGCAAGAGTCAACTGCTACTAAGATGTACTAATATGCAGTATCTGATGAGAAAGGATCTAAATAAACACACGCAAGTGGTTTATTAGATATGTACAACTGAGTTTGGGGCGGGCGTGCAGCAGTAGAAGGTTTAATTTGCTGACAAATGCCACATTGAAGGACATATTCACGTGTTTGTTTGTACAAACCCCGCCACCAATATCGTTGCTGGAGAAGAGATACAGTAGCTGACACACCGGCATGTGATGAGGCCATCCCAGGGTGGGCTGCTGTAATCAAATTCTGCCTGAGGTCCGCGTTAGGTATTAACCTGTCACCAACATCGTTAATTCTCACATAAGGAACTTTATCAGGACTTAAATTATAAGAGTATATAGAAGGGAAACCTCTAGGGTAATTACCTCCCTTCTCTGTTGCGGCAATAGCTGCCAAGATGTCATCATCAATCTTACTTTTGGAACGTGTAACAGCTGCTACTGCATATGTTGCAACTGCTGTCTTCGCAGCTTCATCCGCAAGACAGTTGCCAACAGCGTGAACTCCAACACGCTGGTGACCTAGAGTATGAATTACAAAGACAAGTGGCAGCCTTTCTTTAAGAACAGCCACTCGAACCCAGATCATTTTATGTTTTATTGTGCGACTCTTGGAGTCATGATAATCATTTTGAGTACAAAAGGGTAGATTGTCATTGTATGATTGAACACAGTAGTAAGCGTCACTTACAATAAGAGTAGTCACACTGGGGTCCGTGTACTCCAATGCAAGCATCAGAGCACAGAGCTCTGCCTATTAGGCGGTACAGTCCCCTATTGTCTGTGTATGCACAACATCTGACTTGAATTCACCATCCATCATAGTACCAACCACAATTGCACAGGCCGAAGAATATGAGTGCTTTGAACCCATAGCCGCTTGTGGGCTTCCGTCAGTGTAAATGATACAACGGAAATCCTCAAGTGGGCGCATAGTCAGAGGAGCAGGATGAACAAACTCATACTGCAAGAACTCTTGCTCCTGCAGAGAGGAATCAAAAATGAAAGTGACATCCGGGGATGTCAAGGACGTGGCTCATTCTATCCACCGAGGGTGCAAAGCTTTAGAATTTGGTACACTGGCCTTCATCACTGTTTCCAAGGCAGGATACGGAGTAACAACTAAAATGCACTTTCCCTGCGGCAAACTTTTTCCATAGTGGAAAACCGCAAATCAGCCGAAGTGTACAGTGTGACTTGTAAGCGATAGGGACTGTGTCACCCTCATTAAAAGTGAGGTATGTGAAACCCACCGCCCCAGGTACAATTTCGATCACCAGGTTGGTGTGTTTATCACGGGTCAACAAGAATTTAGATTCTAGTAGATCAGCCTGCAAAGAATGAAAAAGAAGGTTGTATCAAAGCGTAAAGAGGCTTGATACGCTGGGCATATTCGGGAATGTAGGTACGCCTGAAATTCAAAAAGTCCAGTAAAGATTGTAGTTTCTTCAGTGTTGTGGGAGCTCGCAAAAGTGCGCATTTGTCCAGGAAGTGAGGAGTCAATCCTCTACCTTCATTGTTTAGCTCGTAGCCCAGGAACAACACTGTGTACTCTACAATGTGAGAGTTTGCAAAGTTAAATTTGTAGCCAAAATTGTAAATTATGCGGTCCACTCAGCACAGATGCGGCCATAATTCGTCGTCTGTGAGATAAATTTCATCCACATACGAATATGCATCTGTGTCGATCCCCTCCAATAGAGACAAGGCGGTGGCAAAGACACCTGGGCTGTTCTTATAGCCCATAGCCAAACGGCGAAATTGGCGCTATTTGCCACCACTCGTAAAAGCTGTCCATTGACTACTAAGAGGGGACAGATTGTGAGCAAAAAAAAACATTGGATATGTCAAGTGTGGTTTTGAACCTTTTATGCACAAGACTATCCACAAGAGCAGAACTGTGAGTATTCTGCACCGCGCACGTACGACAATGGGAGTTTAAGTGGCTGTAATCCAATACCAAACGGTACGAACCCTCTGGCTTTGTCACAGTAAAAGGAGGGTTATTCATCAGAGACACAGACGTTTCAATTACACCTTGATATTCCAATAGTTCCACGAGTTCCGCAACGGAAGCTTTTGCTTCTCGCCACAAGGGGTATTGGGTTTGAGGCTGTGGAATTGACTGCAAAGGAATCTCATGTCGAGGGGAAAATCTGCCCCATCCACAGTGATATGGTACAAAGCTGGCTCAAGCGCCTTAGCCCAATCTTCTGCAAAATGCAGCACCTGCTCTTTTGGCACTGTGTGTGTGAAACTAGGGAGGATTACCTCTCCCCTTGGGGAGCAGCTAAGACAAAGGGTGGGGGCCAGTCGACCTCTGCCAACAAAATATCATAGGTAGTAGTAAGATTTTCCCAAAATACCCCTTTTATAGTACATTCTATGTCACCTTCAATTATAAGGACAATGTTGTAAAGTCTGTCAAGGGGAGCCACTCTAGTGTCAGCTGTCTCAACTACAACGAAGGTGTCAGTTGCTGTCACCTTCAGTAGTGGACACAGGGCCTCTCGCACTATGGTAATCTCCGCCGTGCTGTCCAACAATGTCAGCGTCATGTCGGATTACGAAGCTGCGTTCTCACAATCTGTGGCATATCTCGCTGTTTACGCAGCAACCTTCTTCTTTTGAAACTGGGGTCTTTGTCACGGTGACTCATCTTGCTTGCCTTTTCTGTCAGGCTTGCGAGGCTGCTCACGGCTCTGTTGGGCAACTTGACCTCTGCCGCCGCCTCCTCCAGCAGTGGGTGAGACGGATGTTTCCTACAAAGAGCGAGGAGAACGTTGTTCAGGAACCTGAAATATATCAGGTGACTTAATTGTAGTGCGGTCGCGCAACTCATATGTACGCTCAGTAGAGACAGGTGTAGGTGACGCAGGACTGGACCCCTGTTTCTGTTGCTGTTTCCCCTGTTTTTTGTTCTTACTCCAATTTTGTTTCTGAATTTTTGGGCAGTCATCTTTATCAGATGACACCTGCTGAGTTTGCTGCTGTGTTTGTTTTTTAGCAAAAGGCTTAACACCCAAACTATTACGGCGAACGGTCTTATAAGCCTCCGTAATAATTCTCGGTAACTGACAGGGTTCGTTGGCGTCTGGAACATCACGCAAAGCATTAGACACCTGGAAACTTACTGCATCCCCCTTAACATTTGCAAGGACGAGATCGCGAACCATGTCAAACACTACCATGAGTCTCATTTCCAATTCCACAGCCGCCTCCGGCCCGTGTTCATCCTGAACACGCTTAATGACGGAGGGCAGGACAGCCATTGACGGGGTGCCGAAGCACCTAGTATAGACTGCCGCAAAAATCACACCCCAAGTTGTACAGTCATTTACGTCTGGCACTAAGTCTTTCTGCAAACTAATATCCTGTGCTTCTCCACAGGAGAGGTATTCGGGAACACTGCCTCCAGTTGGTTGAATTTCACGGCAAGCAAAAAAGGCATCTCATCCTTATCCTGGGGATGCTTGCATTAACCATAACAGGACTAAGCTTCAGTCCGTTAGGCCCAACTGGATGCGCCGCACCACCCGGGGCCCCACCCGGGAGGTTGCGGGAAATGTAATGAACCAGACCCATTATTACTGACACTGCAGAGGCATAAAGGGGTCTTAATTCAGGAGCTGTCAACCGCGGCGCATTAGAATGTGGGGTATAAGCAGCTAAAACAGGCCAAGTAGCGGCTGGAATTGACAACTGTCCTTCTCTGACCGCCGTTATAACGTGTGGGAGGGCGCCATTAAACCAAAAGGCATGCTGCCAAGCAGAAATCGGAACTTCCTGTGTCCTACATGGAGCGTACACTCCAGGCACGGCAGTTGAAGTGTAAGAGTGTAATACACCAGTACCAGCATCAACCGCAGGAAACGTGACCCATGAGTAAAATAGCTCAAATGGGTACGCTGCGTCAGCAGATACAACAAAAACCACTGCCTGTCCTTCCAAAGAGACTAGGACATCCTGCAAATGATTTCGCACAGCCAAGCGGTTGTGAACCGCGATGTCAACCGCAGCCATATCGACACAGTGAAGGATAAGAACAATGCAATAAACGCACAACTGGGTAGTAATTCAATGGAAAATCGTTTTATATAATCAAGCTTGAAAAGACCTATGTAACTATAGGTAGATTTTATCCATCACCACTGTCAACCGGAAACAATAGTGAGAGGGTCGTGGACTGATACAAGCACTACTCAAGAGTCTCACAATAATACCACATCGTTGGTGGCGCCATCTTGCAAGGATCCTGCTCATACAAGGACTGTGCACAGAGACCTAGGACATCAGTGAATTGTGGTGGACCAGAAACTCACCTCAGTACCTAGAAAAACCCCAACCAGCTAGCATCAGTGTCACATTAACTCTTCGTCCTATAGCAAAGTAACCAATGATTAGACAACCTAGAACATGCGACTTAGGACCATCTCAGGAATGGTGGGAAGTGAGAACACTCTTTTGTTATACTCTCATACCAGTCCACAACAGGAGTAAATAAGAGACACAGTAAGGTTAAAATATTTATTTTAACAACGTGATCTCATGTGCAGTATTTTAGCCAACATAAGCAGACATATGATTAAAAATAATATGGTCAGCATTGTTACAATTGCATAAAATACAAAAGGAGTAATCATATTACAATGGTGGTGAAAACAGGTCTTATAGCGCCTAGTTTTAACACCCTCCTTATATAGGAACTATTATTATAAACTAAAGAAGGTCATTGATAATGATAATGATAATGATAATGACATTTAAAAATGGTGTCTCTGCGCTAGAACCATGAGCAGAACCTCGACCGACTCCCCTTACTGGAACAACCAAGTTTTCAAGTTTTTCCTGAAGCTAAAAAGAGAGCTTGACTTCCTAATTTCAGGTGGCAGCAAATTCCACAGCTTAGAGGTACCATAGTGAAAACTCCGACCTCCCCAGTGCGAAGTCCGAATTTTTGGCACTGTTAAAAGATTTGCACCAGTGGAGCGGAGTGGCCTACCTGGCTGGTACCACGTAAAAAGCTCCTGCAGAAACAACGGACCCTTTTGTGTCAAGGCTTTAAAGACCACACCTAGGGCCCGATGTAGGTAGGCCGTTACCGATCGGTAACGGCCAAAAATACCGATTTTTGGCCCTTACCGATCGGTAAACAGCCATCGAGATGTAGGGAACAAAAAAAAAAATAATCGGAGTGAAATCCGAATCGGAATGAGTACCGAATGGGAAAGAATCCGATACGTACATACCGAAAATCGGATATGTAACGAATCGGTAAAACACCGAATCGGATGCAAACACCGAATCGGTCCATGTACCGAATCGGTAGTGACACCGAATCGGAAAAGTACCGAATCGGTCCATGTACCGATTCGGTAGTGACACCGAATCGGAAAATTACCGATTCGGTCCATGTACCGATTCGGTAGTGACACCGAATCGGAAAATTACCGAATCGGTCCATGTACCGATTCGGTAGTGACACCGAATCGGTACATGGACCGATTCGGTCCATGTACCGAACCGGTAGATAGACCGAATCGGACATGAGCCGAATCGGAAAACATACCGATTCGTATGAATCGCCGATCGGGAAATTCCCCGATTCCGACAGATGGGGAGATGTAGGGAGGCACAGAAACACCGAAATCGGCTCAAAATCGGTAGAATTCACTCGGTATTTACCATGGATTCCAATCAGGTGGTAACCAACTCCAACCCATATAAACAGTCCCAAAATGCATTGCAACTTGCAGGATGGCAGCTTTTTATGTCATTGCCAGGCGGCTACGGCTACAGCAGGAAGGACAGAGGGAATGGCTAAGAAATGAACAGGTCTACAGACAGAGGATAACCCTGTTCATGCTCACAGAGGCAGAGATACTACAGAGATACAGGCTGGACTCTGACACCATACTTGAGCTCATCAGGGATCTCAAACCATTCTTGGACCACCACACCCCAAGGGCACACGCCATCCCTGCGCACATCCAGGTGCTATGCAGCCTACACCTGCTAGCGTCTGGCAGCTATCAAAGTGGAGTTGCAGCAGCAGGAGGGGTGAGCCAGAGCAGCCTGTCAAGGTTCTTCCACACATTCCTTGACGCCATGATACACAGGATGGACCAATACATCTCTTTCCCTGCAACCCACGCAGAACTGCTACAAACTAAAGCTGACTTCTACCAGATGGCACAATTTCCCCAAATCATTGGTTGCATAGATGGCACGCACATTCCGATTTGCCCACCAGCGGACACCGAATACATATACCGCAATCGGAAGTCTACACACACCATCAACGTGCAGGTGATCTGCAATGCAAAGTGCACCATCACAGACCTGGTAGCAAAATTTCCAGGGAGTACCCATGACTCCTATATTTTCCAACAGAGCGGCATCTATGCACGGCTGATGGCTGGCGAATTTGATGAAGGATACCTCCTAGGTGAGACACATCATCAGACCCCCATAACACATAGTAGCTAGGTGGAATTCATGTATGCATGTGTGTAATGTAACCCCTTTCTCTTCCAGGCGACAGTGCATATGCCCTCCGCTCATTCATACTCACCCCCTACCTCAACCCCTCCACACCCAGCCAAAGGAGGTATAACCGGGCCCACATACGCACAAGGAATGTTGTCGAACGGACCTTTGGCATCTGGAAAAGTAGATTCAGATGCCTGCACAAGAGTGGAGGTGCAAGGCAGTATACCCCCATCACCTGCTGCAAGATCATAGCTGTATGTGTAATGTTACACAACCTTGCGGTGAAGAAGGGCACTGAGGTGGAGTTGTCTGACTACGAGGACCACGACGACGACGAAGCTGTGCCACTGACACAGCCAGCTGGGGTGTGTACGCCAAGTGATGGCAGATACAGACGTGAGGAGATTACTGAGAACTATTTCTGAGTGAGTACAGATGCAAAGACAGCTAAATTGTGGTTGGGAAAAAACAAATTTTAATACTGTTGCAACACAGTTACTGCACTGATGTGCAACAAAAAATGGTGTAAAGGAAAATAAAACAAAAGTCCAAGGTTCAGGTTGCCTCACCCGCCCTTGCAAGGCTATTTCTTTGCCCGCTTGCCAGACCCACTGGGGTGTCCCTCAGCCCCCTCTGAATGACCAGCAGCATCTGCGGAGCGCCTGGTGCTCCTACGTGGCTCAGACGCAGCGCTGGCCGGGCTGCTGCGGCTGCTGCTGTCCCCAGCATCACCCAGGTCCAGGGCAGGATTTGAGGCTGTGTTCGAGATGATCATGGCCTCCATAGCAGTGGTGATCCGGGCCATCCCCCTTGTGAGCTCTGCCGTATTCTGACTCAGGCTAGATTCCATGTTTGCGCTGCGCTGGCACAGTTGTGCCGTCGCCGCAGCAAGGCGGCTCATGCAGCGGTTCTGTACCCGGGCATCCCGCCTGCGCACCAGCTCCTGCTCCTCCATTCTGCTACACAACTGGGTTATGGCAGTGGTTAGCCTGCCTAACCCTGCTGCCACCTCCTTGTTAGATTCCACGAAGGCCTGAAATCCCTTTACCATTTCTCCCATCTGCAGGTTGTGCTGCAGGAGCTGGTGTTGGCAGGCCATCGTGGATTTTGCCTGCTGCCTCTGTATCTTCACCATCTTTCCCTCGAGGCCCAGGAATACACTGCCCTCCCGTGCTGGTGCAGCAGTGGTGGTGATGGCACGGCGCCGGGCACTGCTGCTGCCGGCCTGCTGAGTGGGCTGGGGTGCCACTGGTGGGGGTGTGGTGCTGGCCGGTCCCTGAGCCCCTGCTCCCAGGACAGGTAGTACTGGTGGCAAAGCCATGGTTGTGGCAGGAGCTGGTGTAGGTGGAATGGTGTCCCTTGTAGGGGAGTTCTCTGGGGAGAACTGCAAGGGGGGTGTGCTGGGCATTTGTGGGGAGTGCAGTGCTTCAAAGTCTATCACCAGGTCTCCCTCCATACCAAGCCCTAGGGTGTTTCCGTCCTCCTCCTCCTCCTGGGCAGCCTGGCTGGTGCTCGGCCCTGCGAGTGCAGTGTCAGATGGTGCTGCTGCCTCTGATGACAATGTTGTTCCGCCTGATGGTGCCCCTAGGTACAAAGAAGCATTTGTAAACTGAGTGCCGATGTATTACAGTCAGTACAATTAAAGCATTCCACATGTCCTTGCATCTCCTTACACTGTGTCACACTGTTTCCTGTCTTGTGATTCTGCACTGCCATATTTTGCTAACTTCTGCTGACTACATGTACCATGATGCTTGTCTCTTGTATGTTGGTGACAGTACTGTGCTGGGGTTTGCCTATGCATTGTGTCTAATGGGGAGGTGTCTGGTAGGGTGTGTCATGATGCGCATGCTTCTTACCTGTAGCTGTAGCTCTCGCAGAGCTGTCCAGGGTCCCAATTCCACTAACACTCTCCCTCTCAATGGTGCTGGAGACCAGTTCCTCCAGCTCGGTGAAGGGTGGCGCCGGGTTCCTGCCTCCTCCAGTGACTCCAGCCTGCCTCTGGATCTCTGCCATCTTCCTTTTTGTGAGGCTGCGGATGTCGTAGAATCTCTTCTTGAGTTCATCCACGGACCTGGGGGTGACACCCACAGCATTCACCTTCTGGGCGATTTCGGCCCAGATCCTCCTCTTGGTGCTGTCTGGCACATTGAGGGACAGCTTTCCAAACAGCTGGCGGTGCACCCTCACCACCTCCTCGACCAACACCTGAAGCTCGGTGGTGCTGAACTTCGGCTTCCTCTTCTGGGAGGACTTCTGGCTCTCGCTCTGGTCTGCCATGTTCTTCACTACAGTTCACAACCTCCTACTCCCACTGCTGCTAACTGTGAGTTAGCTGCACCTGCCAGGGTTGCCACTCCCAGTTTGGGTGGGGGAGGGGGAGCCACCTCATTGGCTGAATCGGCTTTTGCCGAATCGGCTTTTACCGAATCGGATATTACCGAATCGGTAAAATCCGAATCGGTATTATCCGATTCGGATTTTACCGATTCGGTTTCTTCAATGCATTCCTATGGGCTTTTTCGCCATGGGTGTGTTTTCATGGCTACGATTCTATGATTGCCGAATCGGATTTTACCGATTCGGCTATTTCCGAGTCGGTGTTAGCCGAATCAGGACTATCCGATTCGGTGTTGGCCGAATCGGTAATTTCCGATTCGTTGTTAGCCGATTCGGTAATTCCCGATTCGGTCCGTGCCGAATCGGAACGTACCGATTCTCATTACCGATGCCGACCGAATCGGTATTCATTCGCATTTTTTTTCCTACATCTCGTTTTCCGATTTCAGAATACCGATTCGGACCGCCTCGGTATTTTGAAATCGGAAAATCCCTTTTACCTACATCGGGCCCAAAGCGCCTTGAATTTGATCCGCTGTACTACAGGTAGCCATTGTAGCTTCCGAATTTCACCAGCGATGGGTTTATGCCGGGGAAGACTCAGCAAAGGGCGAGCCGCTGAGTTTTGGACTGCTTGGAGTTTCCTCAAGCACTGCTTTTGGACATTCAGATACAGTCCATTGCAGTAATCCAACTTGGATTGTATGAGGGAGGTGATAACCACTTTCTTAGTTTCTTCAGGGATATAGGGAAGAACCTTCTTGATTTTTTTTATCAGGAAATAGGAAGCCGAGACAATGGCGTTGATTTGTTGGATAAATGTTAATCTGTTGTCAAACAGGATGCCCAAATTTTTGGTCTTATCCGTTGGAATGGGCGGCAGTCCCATTTCTGCAGGCCACCAGAGACTACTTCAAGCAGGTTGTAAACTGCCAAAAATCAACACTTCCGTCTTATCGGAGTTTAACTTGAGACAGTGGAGAAGTGTGGCTCACTGGTTAGAGGAGGCATACCCTGAAGCAGAGGTCAGACCCGGGACCAGGGACCAGGGTTCAATTCCCAACGTGGCAGGGTCTGAGCCCAAGTGTCTACGGACTCGATAATTCTCACTTCAGTGCCTACTTGAATCACGGGTTTACACTCTGCAACTCTGGGCAATAGCTTGCTTAATCTCCACTACGGCCCCCCGCGGCGGCATGCCTGGCTTTCACCTTGGGGATGCCCAGTACGGGTTATCTCACAGGGAAAAGCCAGGACGGGTTCCCAATGCAAGCGCCGAGATGCCCAAGGGTAAGCCGAGCGCTATATAAGAACACACATACATACATACATACATACAGTGTCTGTTCATCCAGATATTAATGGCGGCCATGCAGTCATGGAATTGCACAGCAGGGGAGCTCTGTTTTTTATGAGCTGCAACCACGATCTGAGAATCATCTGCGTAAGATGTTAATGAGAAGCCATAGCCTCTGATTAGTGACGCCAGTTCAGTGACATAAACATTAAACAACAATGGACTCAGCGAACTACCCTGCGGCACCCCACAAGGCAGCACATACGGTTCCGAATTGAACCCGTCGAGCGGCACAGTTGATCTCCTCCCCTGTAGAAAGGAGGCCAGAAGGGCCAGTGCCATGCCTTCTACACCTAAAGTTCTTAATCAGTGAATCAGGAGAGTATGATCAACAGTGTGGAACGCGGCAGAGAGATCGAACAAAATTAATGCCGTGGTTCCTCCACTGTCCATAACAGCTCTAATTTCTTTGGTCGCCTTAATAAGTGCCGTCTCGGTACTGTGCTCTTTGCGGAAACCAAACTGAGAATGGTCCAACAACCCATTATCATCAATGAAGTGGGTCAGTTGGACATTCATGATTTTGCCCACAATTTTAGCTGGGAGAGGGAGGCGTGCAATGAGGCGATAGTTCGATGTCATAGAAGCATCTAGAGTGGGTTTTTTAAGAAGCGGGAGAACAGAAGTCTCCTTCCAGCTAATAGGGAAATTGCCTGAGGAAAACATCCTGTTAAAAATGTCCGCCAGCACAGGACTCACCAGATCAGCTAATTCTATCAGGAAAGCTGGAGAGCACGGGTCCGATGGCGAGTCTGATTTAGAGTCCGAAATGTAGTGGTTCACTGTGTCGGCTGACACCGGGGAGAATTCAAGAAACCTGCACGTACTGGCCGGCAAGATCTGTGTATTGGAAGTAGGCTGGGCACTTAGGCAATCTTTGAAATTGCCAACAATATCCAACACTTTACATTTGAAATTAGACGCCATGTCATCAACGAACTGTTGACTACCTTGTTTATTCAAAGCCTTGGGAACCGTAAGTTTATTTATAATTAAAAACAGCTCTTTCGAGGAATGTTTCGCAGAGTCAATCTGAATTTTAAAATATTTACTTTTCTCGGTAACCACAAGTGCTTTATAGGATCTGAGAGCTATCCTGTAACTCTGTTTATCAGTTTTGTGGTAATACATACGCCAACGACGTTCCATACGGCGGCATTTCTGTTTTTCCGCTCTAAGGAGATCAGAGAACCATGTTGCAGAGGGTGCTGCCCGGTTAACTGAGGTGTTCTTGATAGGAACCGCAGCGCTAATGGCATCAAATAACTAGCTGTTGTAATTATTGACTGCTTTATCAACGTTGGCACAGCCTAGAGGACCAGAGCGTGTAAGGCTTGTTTGGAGAACAATTTTGTCCACTTTACTTCAGGCTCTGCGGGGGCTGCATTAGGTATGGCCATGTTAACCTGCCGGTAAATACTCTTAGGGAAGGAAAAGCTAACAAGCAGATGATCAGACCAGGGAAGAGAAATCCCTTCTGTCACTTTGAGCCCAAGAAAAGAAGAGAAAATCCCATCCAGCTTGTGCCCCGCTTCGTGAGTGGGAACACCAACCAGCTGGGCCAGCCCTGCTGCACTTAAAGTATCCAAAAGCACCGCAATCTCTTTGTTCGTGGGATCCTCCAAATAAAAATTAAAATCACCCAGAATGGTAAATTCCTTATTTGCTAATACTGTTTCAAGCATTTCATTGAGGTTATTAAAAAAAGTGGCTTTAGACCCTGGTGGCCGATACACAAGAATGCCCTTAAATGAGATGTTAGCACTGAATTTGACAGTGAAATGCAGTGCTTCACAGCCAGAAAACTGGATAGGATGGATCGAGACAGTGTAGCAGTCTCTAAATATGATTGCTACTCCGCCTCCTCTCCTGCCCGTAGGCCTATCCCTCTTAACAAAACTATATCCAGCTGGATTGGCAGTGATGAAATCAGGGTCCGAGGCCGCATCGGCCCAAGTTTCTGTTATAAACAGTATATCTAGCTTCATATTGTCAATCACTTGGGCTATTTCGTACCTATGCTTCCCCAGTGACCGGGCATTGATAAGCCCACCCTGCAGTGAAGCCTATACTCGCCCGCTGCCATCTGCAGTAGATAAATTTGCTACCTGAGTTATACTAGTGGTCGAGAAAGCAAAGTCGCAGCAGCGGCATTTACAGTTGATATTTAGAGGACATACATCTTAGGCTTGTTAGGGGGACCCCATTACCCTTCCGCTCAGTAAGAGTAAATCACATTCGGATCAGCCAAAGCTCTCTGCATCCCTGGAAATGGAAAATCTTCCAAGTGTGTGAAATCATGGCAAGTGTGTGATAATAAGGGCGCCAGAATCTTAGTTGGCTCACAGCTGCCAAATTGTTGTGTCTAGAAAGCGTTACTCGAACATGTCGAAAAACAGCTAACATGTTTTGATAACCTTGACGGCTTCAGCACTCACTGTGCAGACTAAGGGCACAATGTAAGTCTAGTGATGTCGAAAACAAAACCTTTTCTCATGTTTAGACCTTCGTGAAGGCTAACTTACAAAAACAGCTATGCAGTGTTGTGTGCAAAAGCAGCAAAAGGTAAAATGGCGTTTAAACTTCTAATAAGCCATGCTAGCATAACATGCGCGCATAGCAGGCCTTAGGCCATACTACACAGCAGTACCCCTATGTCGCCCATGAGCTCTTGAAAACTTGTCAGCTGCTCTTGACTGTTCTCATAACCGGGCATCCCCACAAAAAAGAAACCATCCAGATATTGTGTTTTAATCCTCTTCCCCGTGTGTGACTTAAAAACCCACAGTAGAAAGAAGCTAAACAGATATTGCACAGCCCATTGGTAAAGCCTTATCAACATTTCACTGTCCCTCAAATTGTGTGCAGAGCAACTGAAAATCCTCTGGATTTCCAGGTAACAGCCGTAAGACCGACTTAATGTCACATTTCGCCATGAATGTGCCTCTTCCGATCTGTTTCACCAATGTCATGGCTACATCCACGGAGGAATATGACACCAACGTATCCTCACTTGAGAAAAAATCATTAACCAAGCTTCCTTCTGTATTAGCCTGAAATGACCTTGTTCTTTATTTGGCACCACCCCAACGATTTGGATATGTGTCACCAATGATTTCAAATTGCCTGCCCATCTTGTGACCCTGGGGCGCTTGTATCCCAAAAGAAACCCCTCCCAGAAACCTTTGCTCAACAACTTCACATCCTGTCTGTCATTGTAGTGCCATAACCAATCGTCAAGCCGGTCGCCCTTAACTGGTGTACTAGCGTTTTCCCATTGTGCCATGTCATGACCGTCCTGCTTTCAGCAGAAGCGGCCGCTCCTCACGCAGCTCCCAGCCTCCCAGAAGCCTCTCAAAAGCGGTATCGTTACCTAATATAAGATCTACCTTATTTAAGATCCTGCACATTTCAACTTCATTGCAGCCAGAGCGTAGCGCTACAGTGCCCCGCCCGCCGAGCAGCTCTGTTTACATTTGGCGAGGCCATCTGACCCATAACGATTGACGAGTTCAGTGCGCTAGTTGGACTGTTGTTTTGCACATCTCTGCCTGTGTTTGACCTGCGCCCGTCATTGCATTGTGTACCTGCCTGACCGCCTTTGTCATCGCGATCGCCTACTCTGTGCCCCAGCGTTGTTTGCAGTTCGACTGCTTGCTGCCATTTTGTTTGTTGTTTGTGCCTCCTTCCCCCGATCTCCACCCCGCCTCCCTGCTGACCCTCCCTCACCCCTCCCCTTCCTCTATCCACATATGACAGATGCACTTGCGCGCAGCGTTCACGCGCAGCGATCGCGCCCCAGTCGCGCCGAAGGTGCGCCAAAGGTAAGCCCGTCTGCACCCGTCCGCGCCAAGCCCGCCCCCATCGCCACACCCCCTGGCCCCCGTCCCACCCACCCCACCCGCATTACATACGACACCTCCACCCTTTTAGCCCTAAACCCCGGTCGACACCCCAACTGCGCCCAAGCCGCTCCCGGACACACCCATGGACCCTTCACATGCCACTCCTGCAAGTATGACAGCACCAAGACCAACTCCTCACCCACTAACACCAAACAGAGATCTGACACCAACCACCTAAAATGCATCCTGCTCAACACCCGCTCGGTCCACAGACACGCCATCGACCTTTGGAATCTACTAGACACCATCTCTCCGGACGTCGCCTTCCTAACAGAAACATGAATGAACGCCTCCTCAGCCCCAGACATCACCATTGCCATCCCGGAAGGCTACAAGATCATCCGTAAGGACCGCACCATCCAAACAGGAGGAGGCATCGCTATCGTCCATAAGAATTCCATCCGCATCTCAACCAGCTCTGACGTCAACCTCACTAGCGCCGAACACCTTCACTTCCAGATCCACACCGACCCCAAGACCACACTCAGAGGCACCCTCCTCTACAGGCCACCAGGACCCCGTGCACAATTCAACGAAGACATCACTGACTTTATCACCCCACACGCCCTCCCCTCCGAGGACTACATTCTACTGGGAGACCTCAATTTTCACCTGGAAAAAAGCAACGACAGCAACGCCACCACCCTTCTGGACAATCTCGCCAACCTCGGACTCAAACAACTTGTTAATACCCCCACTCACTACGCAGGTCACACACTCGACCCTATCTTCACCTCCAGCAAACATATCTCCTTCAGTCACACCACAGCTCTCCATTGGACAGACCACAGCTGCGTTCACTTTGTCTACAAAAAGACCAGTACCCACAACCATCCTCAACCCACTCTGCGAAGAAACTGGAACAAAATCACCATCGACCAGATCTCCTCATCGCTTCTCCAAAACCCCCCTGCCCACTCTTCGAACCCCAACCAAGCAGCCATTAACCTCACTCAATGGCTAACCAACAGCGCCGACAACCTAGCACCTCTGAAAAAACGTCAAATCAAACTAGGCAGCAAAAACGCCCCCTGGTTCAATGATGATCTTAAGAAATCCAAGAAACTCTGTCGCTCCCTTGAGAAGGCCTGGAAAAAAGACCCAAATTCCAGCACCAGGGACGCCTTCAAAAACGCCACCCGCATACACCACCAACTGATCCGGACTGCCAAGAAAGCTGCATTCAAAGACCGAATAGACAACAACGCCCACAACAGCAAGGAACTATTCAACATCGTCAAAGAGTTCACCAACCCCACTGCCAACTCCAACGACATCACACCCTCTCAAACCCTTTGCGACTCCCTAGCTTCGTTCTTCCACAACAAAATCGCAGACATCCACAACAGCTTCGACGACCAACTCGGAGACCAATCCACCAAACCTTCTGCCATACCTTCACCCCCCTCGAACATCCTTAATGACTGGAACGCAATCTCCACTGAGGACACCATCCGCCTGATGAACTCAATCCACTCAGGATCACCAACAGGCCCATGCCCTCACCACATCTTCAACAAAGCAGACTCCATCATAGCACCACACCTCCGAGACGTCATCAACTGCTCACTCAACTCCGCCACCTTCCCGGAAAGCTGGAAACACGCCGAACTCAGCGCCCTTCTGAAAAAACCCACAGCTGACCCCACCGAACTCAAAAACTACCGCCCCATCTCGCTCCTTCCATTCCCGGCCAAAGTCATCGAGAAAGCTGTCAACAACCAGCTCGCCGCCTTCCTCGAAACCAACAAATCCCTCGACTCCTCACAGTCCGGCTTCCGAGCCAAACACAGCACTGAGACCGCACTCATCGCAGCAACAGACGACATTCGAACTCTACTGGACAATGGGGACACAGTCGCCCTCATCCTCCTCGACCTCTCTGCAGCCTTTGACACAGTCCGTCATAGCACCCTGCTACAACGCCTCAGAAACATCGGAATCCATGGAAAAGCACTGGAATGGATCACCTCGTTCCTTGCCGGAAGAACTCAGAGAGTCCGCCTCCCACCTTTCAAGTCAGAGGCCACTGAAGTCATTTGCGGCGTACCACAAGGATCTTCACTCAGCCCCACCCTCTTCAACGTATACATGAGCCCCCTCGCAGCAATCGCACGCCAGCACAACCTCAACATCATCTCCTACGCTGACGACACTCAACTGATCCTCTCACTCACCAAAGACCCAAACACCGCCAAAACTAACCTGCATGAAGGAATGAAAGAAGTAGCCGAGTGGATGAAGCACAGCCGTCTGAAACTGAATTCAGACAAAACAGAAGTCCTTATCTTAGGCACCTCCCCCTCCGCCTGGGATGACTCCTGGTGGCCAGAGGCCCTTGGAAAAGCACCCATCCCGACGGACCACGCACGGAACCTGGGCGTCATCCTAGACTCCTCACTCTCGATGACCAGACAAGTCAACGCCGTTTCATCATCTTGCTTCAACATTCTTCGCATGCTCAAAAAAACATTTCGCTGGATACCCACCGAAACTAGAAAAACGGTCACCCACGCACTGGTTACAAGCCGCCTGGACTACGGAAACACCCTATACGCTGGTACCACTGCAAAACTTCAGAAAAAACTCCAACGCATCCAGAATGCATCAGCCAGACTCATACTAGACATCCCGCGTAAAGACCACCTTTCCGGTCACCTGAAAAACCTCCACTGGCTCCCCGTCAATAAGAGGATAACATTCCGCCTCCTAACCCACGCACACAAAGCACTTTACGAACTTGGACCCGAATGCCTCAACACACGACTTTCCTTCTACACCCCCTCCCGCCAGCTTCGCTCTTCCAACCAAGCCCTTGCTGCTGTACCTCGCATCAACAAAACCACCATGGGAGGAAGATCCTTCTCCTACCTGGCGGCTAAAACTTGGAACTCACTCCCCATTCACCTTCGCCTCACTCAGAACCACCTAGCATTCAGAAAGCAACTTAAAACCTGGATATTCGGCATGTAATTCCCCACCCTTCTTCAAGCGCCTTGAGACCCTCTGGGTATGTAGCGCGCTATATAAATTAATTGACTTGACTTGACTTGACTCCTCCCCTGTTCTTTGCATTGTCCTGCTGTCCATTATTGCCCCTGCAGTGTTGATTCCACTGTCCTGCCTGTGCACCCTGCAAATGCCCTCCTGCCCCATAACACGGTACGAGTGAATGTCTTCCCGAACCCTTGGAACATTTGATCCGGAATTTACTGTAATCTCTAGTACAAGAGCCTTTATTGAAGTCCCAGCACTTACCCATTGTTCCACCTGGGCCTTGGCTGCAGGAACCCCCCTCCCCCCCCCCCCCACTCGGGGGTGGGGACCGGACTGAAGGGCCGATACACCAACAGTAATCCACTTACTGTGTACGTCTGCTTGCCAAACTTGAGCAACCCCATCGTCTGCTGATATAAGTCTGTATCAATATCCCCCTGCTTTGTCTCGGTGTCCCATGCCATTCGGGCCCTACATTTTTCATCATCATGTGCCCAGGGATACCCTCCATACGTAATTTGTGCTCTGCAAATTACATCCATGTATTTAAATATGGATACGCATCGCTCTGGATATTTTTGGCAATATATGCTTGCAAAAATTAGAAAGGCTGCCATCCAGTTCTCTATTGTCGTAGCCTGACTAACCGGCGGCCACCATGTCAACTACTATAATAGTGGCCGCCAACCTGAAATGGCCGGTTATATTTTGGGCATGAAGCCCAATGCAGCAAAGCCCAACTATAATCCATGGACGGCCAATGTAGCCCGGGCTGCACCATTGCTCCACACTTCCCAGGGGGCACACCTGTTTGTCGGCTGCCCCAAAGACCATTGGAGTGAGAGCCCTTACGAAAATGCCCAATAATAGGGCACAGCTATCTCTCAAAACTACCACTGGCAAGAACCCTGTCCCCTTTCCCCTTCGGAACCCCAAAAATATGAGGGAGGTGGAACCCTCCAGAAATACACTCATGAAAAACACCGCCGCACCAGCAATCAAAGAGAGGCTTGAACAAGAGAAGGACTTTGACTCGATATATATTTATATGTTTTTATTGAAGATGATTCTTGACTTGCTTACCATTCTTTCCACAGTGTTTTATTTTACTTTTGTTTTTTGTATGTCTGCATTTACATCCCACATTAATCTTTTTGGTGACAACCTTTTCTTTCAGCTTTACAATTTCACAAAGTGCTTTACAAATGAAGCAAATGCATCGATGCGTTCATGATTTGCAATTCGCAAACATGCTTTGTATGCAAAAATGCCAATATTTACAAACAATCAAAATCGGGGGACTTTCTTTGCTCACTCAAAGAACTTTCTTTCCTCCATTAACATTCATAGAAGTGAGTGACGTTTTAAATGAGAAATATACGCCATTTTTAGCGGGGAATCTGATTCATGAGTGGTGGCAAGTACTGCTATAAAAATGTGTAGTATAATATTTGCTACATACAAAATACAAACCTATAAGCAGCTAAACACAATGAAAAAATTCGCAGAGTAGAAACTAAAACAAATAAAGAATTTAAAGGGGTTTTGGTCTACTGGCTTAATTTCGGAACTCCAAAAGTTGTATTTTATTCCCACCTTTGGCATTTTACCAAAAAAACCCTTTAAGGCAGTTCTGGAAATGAGCAACTTTGTTTGTGGGAGAATTCGTCATCTGAAACTTGGAAAAGCCAAGCATCGGGAAAGAGTTGTCTGTGTATATATAGCAATGCATCAGCTATGTGTCATCTGCGCACATGCAAAAGTGCATCAGATAAATGCCATCTGTGTACCCGTAAAACCATATTGTATGTGTCATCTGAGTGCATGTAAACCGCACTCTGAGACTATACAGAATATAAGCCATTGCCTGCAAACAGATGTTGAACAGTAGGTGGATAAAATCGCCACAGGAAACATTGCAGCTCTTGTGGAAAAGAGGCAAATAGGATAATGGAACCATTTAGGTCTTATCTTCAAAACAGGACGCTAGCAGGGTCTATACAAACCCATGAATACAGGTACAAAGATATTTTTGGTCGGGGAGGATGTCAGCAGTGTCGAGGGTTGATGACAAACTGAGAATCAGGGATCCGATTTCCATCTACATCCTGTTGAAGGTCATAAAAGCCAAAGAGGACCACTAGTTATGTGCTACCTCCAGGTCAAAAGCATGCCTGGCTGTGTTCAAGAAGGCATTGTCCTCAAAGAAATCCTGAAGCCTATCCTTTACTGCTCTTCCTAGGATCTGCCACAATGAAGGTAGTAAGGCGATGGCTGAAGTGCTCTACTTTTGACAGTTAACCATACTTTATTGTGTTTATAAATGCTAAGCTCTCTTGAATTGTTTCCAACAATTTCCTAAAGCAAAATGTGTTCCTAAAGTAGTGGCTTACAGAACTTCGAAAATAATCACAAAGCTTCGGAAGAGACTCAAACATTCCTGTAGTGGGGGTTATCCTCAATAAGTCAAGTGTCCATGCTTCCATGTGGTACAGTATTTTTTTATGAACCTTTTTATTGGATTTTAACATAGTACAAGTCATACAGTAATCGGTTTGATCATTTCGGTAGCACAAATTAACAATATCCGTCATATGACAAGGGTAGCGGAGTAAGCGGACACTTGGTGGAAGGGGGGGCACCCCTCCCACCATCTACGCCGGAGGTGCCGGAGGGCATTGGGGAGGCAGTTAGTAGTATGATTACCGCCGTTCTCCGACCCGTATGCCTGTTTCTGATCCAAATCCCCTGTCAAGGGTATCATTCTTAGATAATCCAGTTGTTAAACTAAACTTGGGGATGTGTAACTTGGGAAATAAGGGGTCGGGGGGAGGGGAGGAGCCTGGGGTCACAGAAAGCGTGGGTCAGTGTAAAGGGTACCCTTATTGTTACACTAGCGTTGTGCACTTTACCTACTCTCGGCCTGTGCTATGATTCCCGGGGGATGACCCAAGTGGAGCCGTCGCTACATGAGTGAGGGGGGGGGGGGCTGAAAGCAGGATGCGTGTGTGGACTAGGATGCAAGTGAATCTGGTACAGCCGGGGGGGGTTTGGCGTGCTCTGTGCCATTTGTGTGTGCTTGCCTACAGTCCTATAGGAGTGTCGCCCATTCTAATGAGATAGGTTGCCGTCGTATGCCACGGGCCATTCACGATCATGAAGGGCGCGTCCGAAATCATCCTTTCAGCGGAGCCGTAATCGGGTTAGCGGCACCTGTGTGAGTTCCATAATGGATTTACAGATCCATGTGATGTGGTGTGTGTCAGCCCCATGCGTAATAGTGTGTGCAGCACCGGGTGAGTCTTGGGCTCCCCCTCCCGAGGTCCCAGGTCCGTTCACAGTCCGTGATCAGCTGCCTATGCAGCAGGAATTGGCAGGCTGGAAGCCCAGTTTCTACAACTAGGTCTGCGAACGGGATCAACTGGCTGTCGGAGAACAGGGCCTTTGTTTCAGTAAGTTGGAATTCGGTCTAGATTCTAAGCTCTCCAGCGGTATAGAACCCACCCCCCTTGGAGAGGCCAGCCAATGGCAGTAATGGGGAATACAATGGTGCCCCCTTGGACATGCGGTGAGCTCGCATGGTACAGGCTCTGGCTGCTTTGACCAGCAGCGGATGGGTTGGATCGGGTTGGGTGCCTGGTAGGAGCATTGGGGTCAGCTCCGGAACGTCACCTGTCTGTCCCTGGACACCGTTTCCCCAAGGTTGCGATGCGGCGCCCACCATGATATCCACTGCAGCTGCGCCGCCAGAAAATAGGCGTTGAAAGATAGGGCGCCCATCCCTTCCTGATCGCGGGGCAACTGCAGGGCCGAAAGGGCCACTGTGCTGCGGCCCCTCCCCCAAATCAGGGAAATTAGTAATGAATTGAGCTCCTGGTAGAAGGTCCGTGGCGGGACTACTGGAATATTGGTGAAGTAATATAGAAGCCGGGGAACCATGTCCATTTTACATAGGGCTACCCTCCCAATGGGGGCCAGGGTAAGGGTCCGCCAAAGAAGCAACTTGGCTCTTAAGTCCCCGGAGGGCCCGATAGTGGTTGCCCTCCAGGAGGTCCCGGGGCTCATGATAGAGCCTGACACCAAAGTACCGCGGGGCGTCGCCCGCCCATGCTAGCGTGGCGTCTCCTATATGTATCTCCTTATGCGGGGTGTTCTGATGCAGGGGGTAGAGAGAGGATTTCTGTCAATTCACCCGGAGTCCCGTAGCTCTTTCGAAGTCTGCAAGTGTGGTCCAGAGGGTGGTGAGGTTCGCTGCGATGTCTCTAACGTAGATCAGGAGATCATCCGCGTAAAGGGAGACACAATGTGTGCGGCCTCCGAAAGGGATGCCCCATTGCTCGCCCACCTCCCGCAGCCTAGCTGCCAGAGGCTCCATAGCGAGGGCAAAGATGACAGGGGACAGGGGGCATCCCTGTCGGGTGCCACGCACGATCGGGATGGGAGAAGATAGGGAGCGGCCTATTCTGACCCTTGTGGTGAGATCCGTATATAATAGCCGGAAGTACGCCGTAAATTGAGATCCCATGCCCACCCTCCGTAGTACGCCAAACAGGTATTGCCACGCCAGGGTGTCGAACACCTTCTACAGATCCAGCATGAGGCACTCCGCCCTCGGGAACTTGCCCCGTACCCCGTCCTGGACCTGGAACAGTCACCGTATATTCTGGGAAGTAGTTCTTCCAGGGACGAATCCACTTTGATCTGTGTGCACTACTCTGGGGAGTATATCAGTCAATCTATCTGCCAGGATCCTTCCCAGGATTTTACATTCCGTGTTCAGGAGGGTTATGGGTCGATAGGAAGCTCAGGGCAGAGGATCCTGGTTGGGCTTGGGGAATGTTACCAATACCGATTTGCGCATCGATTGAGGGAGGAGTCCCACTTCTAGTTACTCCCGTAAGACTGTGGCAAGCTGCGGGACTAACTGCTGGGAGAACATGGAATAGAGTTCCATCGGGAACCCATCATGGCCCAGTGCCTTGTTTTTGGCCAGTGGTGTTTGGCAGATTTGATCTCCACTGGTGTGATCAGGTTATTCAATGTCTTGCGTTTCTCGTTCGTGAGTTGGACTGTAGTACGTGATGTCAATATTTTCCGGATGTGTTCCCCCTGTCCGGAGTTGGCTTCCTATATAGCATGGCATAGTAGTCATGGTAGGCATCTAAGATATCAGCCTCCCGCCGCCCGGAGTGACAGCCCGCGGCTGCGGGTGGGCTGACGATTGCTGCTGGGTGCGCGGCCCGCCTACGAACTTTGTAGCATGTTCCCGCTGACCCTACACGTTGGCAGCCGTGTCTGGAGCCCTCTAGGATTCCTGGGTGTTGGGACGACCGGCGAGATCCCAGGTGGCCGCCATCTTGGCCTCCAGTGACGGGCTCCTGAAAGGCTGCGATGTGCTCGAAACCCCGAGTGTAACAGCTGGGGCTGAAAGGTGCTGGATGCCCCATGAGGTCCGGTCCCTAAACGTCCGTTTTGCAGTCAGGATCGACGCTGGGAAACAGACACAATCCCCGTCTGCCCGGAGCTTTAGCAAAATACTGCCACCATTGCAGCTGGCTTAGCCACGCCCCCCCTCTTCCATGTGGTACAGTAAACCAATCAAGTTATTGTTCATTTTTTAAATGATGGTATTCTTACAAATCATTTTTGATTGTAGCCGTAGCCAACAGGTGTCATACCTCTTGGAACTTCTTCTGGGTTAATTTCAATTCCATTTATGAATGTCTGTTACCTCTTGCAATCCTCCAGTGATGTGTAAATGACCTTTCTGGTCCAGTGAACAATGTGGTTCCCATCGAGTGTTCTATGCAACATCCATGTGTTACATACAAGCAACCCAGGACCGGTTTTGCCCTAGTTATGGGCTCATCAGCCAGGTACAACTTAGTTTCAGAGTGCATGGGACCCACGTCAGGGCATCACTTTCACATATAGGGCAACACACTAAAGTATACAAAAAAGTGATTGTGTACTGGCTCAGGGAAGACATTGCTTGGCGATTTGGGCTGGACTGTTCCGACTAGAGCAGGGTCAAGACTGATTTGCATATAGGTGGGTCGAAACTGAGGTGACATAGTGTGCAAAATACCGATGGATTGGGAGGCGCCCCCAAGTAATTACCATTGGCTGAGATTAATTCAAGCATCCCATCCATCACTTTTGTATACTTTAATGCTTCTTTTTATTGCAGGTCTTCTGTAGGGAGACCTAGGCCCATGAAATGACAGCTCTTTAGAGCAAACTGGTAATTACTGAATACAGTGTATTGTTGAAATGTAAAAAGCTGGAGCGAGAATGGCGGAAGAACTGGGCGACCACCAAAAAAGATAACTATCGTGAAGCCATGAGAGCATACAAGGTGGCTTGCAATTTGACCAAAGCCGCCCATTTTGAGGAAAGGATCAGAATGGCAGGTTACTCTTCTAGAGAAACTTATCAGATCCTTAAAGAGCTTCTCACTGTCCCTACTCCCCCGGTAACTCAGGAGGTAAATTCTGATAAATGCAATCAACTGGCCCAGTTTTTTGATGTCAAAATACAGAACATCTTAGCCAGCCTTCCTCTGAGCACCGGTAGGGTAGACAAAGCAGCTCCGGAGGCCGCACTGGACGTAAAGGTGTTGGATAGCTTCCCCCCTGTCTCAAAGGAGGCTTTTTGTGAGGAGCTTTCAGCCCTGAAGAGCGGCTCCCCTTTGGACCCCATGCCCATCCGGATCCTCAAGCAATTCACGAACATCATTGCAGGCCCAGCTATCGACCTGCTGAATGCCTCATTCACCCATGGCATTGTTCCACCTAGTTGGAAGCAAGCCATTGTCAAGGCCCTTCTGAAAAAACCAGGCCTTGATCCGGCCGATTTGGCGAACTACCGTCCCATCTCGCTTCTGCCCGGGCTGAATAAGATCGCCGAGAAGTTTGCCAATCGCCAGCTTTCGCATTTCCTGGAATCTAACGATCTATTGGGTCGTACTCAGACGGGCTTTTGGCCTGGCCAGGGAACCGACTCGGCCTTGATTTTAATGGTGGAGGAAGGCAGATGCATCTTGGATTCGGGAGGATCCGCTGCGGTGGTCCTCCTGGATCTAAGCGCTGCATTTGATACGGTTGATCATAATATCTTGATCAACCGTTTGGGGAAGATTGGAGTGAGAGGGTCGGCCCTCAAATGGCTCGCGTCGTACTTGAGTGGCCGGACTTATCAGGTCTGCGAAGGCAATTTTCGATCTCTGCCTACCCCCCTTCAGTGTGGAGTACCGCAGGGCTCTTCATTGAGCCCTACGCTTTTTAACATCTATATGGCCCCACTGGAGGCAGTGGTTTCACCCTTCGGGGTGAAAATCGCAACCTACGCAGACGACACTCAACTGATCGTCTCGCTGTCCCTCTCGGAAAGCCAGGGGGAAAAGTTCGCATCGTGTTTAGTCAACATCATGTCATGGATGTCGGATTCCCGGCTCAAACTAAATGGGTCGAAAACGGAGCTGATGCTTCTTGGCAATCTATGTTCAACACTCCCCAAATCCATGTGGCCGGATAGTCTAGGTGCCCCCCCAGTTCCCAAAGAAGCAATAAAAAGTCTGGGGGTCTGGCTAGAACCCGAACTGTCAATGACCACTCAAGCTAAACGAGTGGCAGGGACTTGCTATGGTCTGCTTAGGTCAGTACGGAAGATCCTCCCGCTACTCCCTGAAAACTCCCGGAAACTACTGGTGCAAGGATTAGTCATGTCAAGGCTGGATTATAGTAATGCCCTATTTCTTGGCTCACCAGAATCCACTCTGAATGTGCTCCAAAGAGCTCAGAATGCGGCTGCACGAATGCTCACTGGTACTGCCAAAAGATCATCAGCTAAGCCTGCTCTCAAGGCCTTGCATTGGCTTCCAATTCGAGCTCGCATAAAATTTAAATCCCTTTGCATCGTGTTTAAAGCTTTGCAAGGATCAGGCCCTCCAATCCTTAGAGACCTGGTGCGCCCTTACAAACCTACGCGAGCCCTTCGCTCGGATGATGGTAATTTTGTGGTGATACCCATAGCCAAAAAGGTGAAGTCCGGCGGTCGCCGGTTCTCTATTAATGCAGGCCAATTATGGAATGCTCTGCCGATGGCCCTGCGGAAAGAATCCAATCTAGTGCGTTTCCGCAAGGCATTGAAAACTTATCTCTTCCCCCTTTAGGCTTTCGTTTCTGTTGTATTTGGGTGGTTGTCCTGTGTTTGGTTTCAGCGCTGGGACGCTCAAGGGCAGCCATGCGCTTTACAAATCTCTTTTCATTTCATTTCATTTCATTTCATTTCATTTCATTATAGTAGCACTGAAGAGTAAAGAATCCTAATGCCATTAAGATTGAAAATGGCACTTTTGGGATTCCACCCCCTCTTTTTATTTATTTATTTATTTATTTATTTATTTTTTTCTTTTTTTTTTTTTTTTTTTTTTTTGTCCTCATTTACGTGCATAGCTCCAATCTATCAAAACCAAAGAACCGCCACAGAGCAAAGAAAGAGTGGTCGCGTGCAGTGCTGTCTCAGCTTATAGCTGGTAGGAGAAAGTACATTCGGGAGGGAAGAAGACCAATTCCCCACAGCACAAATCACTGCAGCCAAACATAATCTTTGCTTAGGGATGTGCCTCAGGAGATAGTGTCCAAATTATCGAGACCCCCATAGCTCCAGGACTGTCAGTCATGGCAGCAAGGATAAGCAATGTACGTGTTAATCATAGGACTTGGGGGAAAAAAAAAAAAAAAAAAAAAAAAACCCCAAGTTTATCACTGCTATCCTAGCAAAGCCCAAAAGGCTCTCCTATTGGGGTTACCTGCTCTGGCAAGATCGAGTTTGGAAATTTGAAGAAGTGAGGCTCGCCATTCATGCTCTGTAGGTGGTTGAGCGTCTTTCCAATGCCTACATATCTCCCTACGGGCCGCTAGAATGGAGTAGAATATTAGATTAGTTGCGGCATTGCGGATTTTACTCCTGAGACCAAATATAACTAAAGCAAGGTCTATGGAGATATGTTCACCCAGAAGTTGAGAGAGCTTATTACCAATGGCTTCCCAATAACCGGATAGGTTTGGGCATTCATAAAACATATGGGTGTCTGATGCTGCGATTAACCCACATCTTGGACATGAGACTGGGCCAGTTAAAGAAAACTTAGTCAACCTCTGAGGGGAATAGTATGCCCTATGTATAGTAAATAGATGGTTTCTACGAAGCCATGCAGGTTTAACTAAATCCCAGAGCATTGAGCAAGAAGCTAACCAAAGTTCTTCAACATCTACACCTGGCATAAGTTCAGCCCATAATGACGTCGGTAGATGAAAGTTGGCATCTATTTCATCGATTATTTTGTTATACCAACATGAAATTTCTTTTTTAACAGCTGGGCTGTCCAAGAGGCAAGTTACCAAGTCGCTGTTGCCACCTATAGGCAACTTTCTAACCCGTGCTGGCTGCTCTTTGTATGACTGTAACCAGCTAGAGATCTGAATATACTTAAATCTCGAAAATCTTGTGCCTACTCTATTTATTAGATAGTCCCATGGAAGTAATGTCCCATCCATAAACAGGTCATCCCATTTATTTATGCCCGCCTCTATTAGTGGGTTAGTAAGGGCATCTGTTGTCCATGAGGGGGGGATGGGTAGACCCCATATAGGAGCCCTCCCAGAGTAGTATCCAACATTTGTCGCATGCCTCACTTTATACCAAGTATATGCAATCCCTTGTAGAACTTTCAGTTTTATTTTTTTGAAAAATTTGGGGTCACCAAACTTAAACAAAAAAGCTGATTGGTCTACTCCTTCACATTCAAGTAACGTTGAAAAAAGAAGGCCCAGCCCTGTTAATGTAGGGGTTTTAAGTAGCATACGGGTGTGCGTAAGCTGAAACGCCCATGCATAAATTTGGAGATCTGGGCCAGCTAACCCTCCCTTCTCCCTCCGTCGCCTGATTTTTTTCCACGAAATTCTTGGGCTCTTACTATTCCAAATAAAGCTGGTAATCGCGCTCTGTAGCTTTGCAATCAATTTTGAATCAAAAAAAAGTGGAATAGAGTTAAACAGAAAAGAAACTTTAGGTAAGATACTCATCTTCACTAGGTTAACCTTTCCCAAAACAGTGAGAGGAAGATGTGACCAGTCTCTCATATGTTTCCGGCACTCTGCGGCTATTTTATTGAAGTTAAGTGAAGCTATCAAATTAATGTCTTTAACTATATTGATCCCCAGATACCGAAATTGGGTTTTGGATGTCCCATTGTTGCCAATTGAATTACTATTCCAAGACATAGACTCTGTCTTTTGGGCATTAATCTCATACCCAGAGACTTTACCAAATTCCACAGCCTGGTCAATTATTTCCGGGTATGCCTCATCATAGTTCGTTGTGAAAATCATAATGTCGTCTGCGTAAAGTGCAACTTTTTTGTTCCAACCACCAAAAATAAAAGGTTTAATAAGTATGCTGTCTCTTAAGGATTGGGCAAAGGGTTCGATATATACATCGAAAAGAAGGGGCGACAGGGGACAACCCTGCCTAGTTCCCCTCGTGACCCTAAAAGTCTCAGTCAAACCCCCGTTTATCAAAAGTGAGGCAGATGGGCACCTATATAACAAATTCAACGTTCTCCGAAATCTGTCCCCCACATTGAACTTCCTCAAGGCCTCCGACAGGTATAACCAATTCACCCTGTCGAAGGCTTTGGTTGCATCCAACGTGAGGACATCCAAGGGGATAACCTCCTTTATAGCGATGTCTATAGAGCCTAATAATTCATACGTAAGCTCACAAAGCTGTCTCCCCTTTATAAACCCTTTTTGGTTGTGTGCGATAATATCTGGCGCCACCCGACCCAACCGTTTTGCCAATATGGTGGCAAAGATTTTATAATCGGCGTTTAATATAGAAATGGGCCGATATGAACCGCAGTCTGTAGGGGGTTTGCCGGGCTTCAGAATAAGAGTTATGGAGGCATTGTCCCATGATTCAGGTGGTATTTCGCCGTATCTTAGAATTTGATTAAAAAGAATAACTAGAATTGGAGAGACCTGAGTGATAAGTTTTTTATATATTTTGCTTGGCAGGCCGTCAGTGCCAGTAGCCTTTCCTCCCTTTGCTTTCTTTATTGCCTCTTCTACCTCTGTAATAGTTATCTCCTCATCCAAAGAGTGGCTCTGTTCTGGTGTTAGGGATGGTAGAGAGATACCTTCTAGCCAACTCGTGATGTCATTCTGGGTAACATTTAGGTCGTCCGTATAAATGGCTTGAAAGAAATTTCTAAAAACTGCTCTGATTTCATCATCTCTCGAAAAGGTGCCCTCCGGGGATATAACAGCCGAGATGTTGTTGCGAACCCGGTCAGATTTAGTTTTCCAGGCGAGTAATTTCCCTGCTCCCTCCCCATATTGGAAATGCGAAAGCTTACTTGCCTCCCATCTCTGAAGGACACGTTTCTCTAAAACTGCTGATAGTGAGTGCTTTAGTCTGTCCAACTCAGCGTGTTTTCCAGCGAGGCCGTTATCATTACCGTTGTCGATTACACCTATATTATCTATATCGGCCTGTACTACTAAAATGTTGTTTTCGATAGCGGTTACTTCCTCTGCATATTGCCTTCTTCTATAGGCGACTTTGTTTTTAATAAGACCTCTCAATGTACATTTAAATGCATCCCATAGATTTCCTATTGGAGTTGTACCTTTATTAGTATTAAAGAAGTGGCAAGTTTCTGACTGTAGAAATTCGATATCCTCTGTTGTTGCTAGTAGAGACCTATCAAAGGACCACATTCTTGTTGGAGGTGCCATGCCCAAATTTAGTTCTAACACAATTGCGGAGTGGTCAGAGAGATGCATTGGATTATAATGTATTGAGGTAATATTGTCAGCCAGAACTCTACTAGCAAGAATAAAATCAATTCTTGATTTGTGTCTGTATTTAGAGTTCCTGAATGAGAAGACTTGCCTCAGGCCTTCCCTAAACCGCCAAATGTCGATAAAGTCGTACTGGTTCATTAAGCCTAATAAGCACGATCTAGATTTAGAGGTGGTTTTTTGTCTACTGTTAGGGGATTTATCTAAAAGTGGATCTAAAGTGATGTTAAAATCCCCAGCTATAATCACCGGATCAGGGAAATTTAGCAAGTGACTGAAGAGGGTTTTCAATACAGAGGGGTCATCGATATTTGGACCATAGTAGCCCACTAATGTTACCTTCCTTTCTCCTAACTCAACTGCTGCAATGACCCAGCGCCCTCCAGAATCCACTTTTTGTTGTTTTATCTTAAACCTTACTGATTTTTTAAAGAAGATCGAGACCCCCCGTATGTTAGAACCTTGTGTTGTAGAAATGGAGGATTCTATCCATCTATTCCTTTGGACCAGGTCGTGTATCTCACTTTCTGTTAGGTGTGTCTCCTGGAGGATAATGATCCCCGCATCAGTATCACGAAGATATTGCATAATTTTATTCGCTCGGGGCTTGGTGCGGAGACCATTAACATTCCAGGATAATAATTTGAGTTTACTCATTGTGTTGTGGTTTTGCGTTGCTTGGTAAAACAGACTGAGGGACTAGTGAAGTGTATGACTGCTTGGATAGATTCATGTTATCTGAGATGAGATGAGTATAAAACCTTGTATCCACACACTTAATTAAACACAAAGAAAGGAGCTCTTCTATGAAAATGTGCTTATGCCCCACCACCCCCCCGTGCCCCGCCCTCCCCCCCTGGGAAAACCCTGTACTCACCACCCGGAAGAGTTTCCGGAAGTAGTGCCCCTAGCTCTTCCCCGTCTCGACCCTGTGTGCCTCTACTATATTTAGTGTGAACTCGCCATTAAAAGTTCTGCACATCTTATGGGCAAATACTATTCTTGTGTGAAATACTTAGTGAATTGCTTTGTTTGTGTTTTTTTTTTTTTTTTTTTTTTTTTTTTTTCCATCATTATCTGTTATTTATTATTATTTTTTTTTCTTTTTTTACAGATACATCTTTTTTTTTTTTTCCTTTTTCACCTTTTTACCCTAATCCGTTTTGTGGTTTTTTTTTTTTTTTTTTTCTCCTTCTTTTTTCTGGTAATTCAATGTTTGATACCATTCCAATTTTTAACAAGACTTTTGTGCACAGGCATTCAGAACTGTTGGTGCTATTATTATGCGTTTTCAGCTCCTCAAATTTTTTACTCCCTCTGTTTCCTGTTACCGAAAGATAGTAGGAGGTCGTCGGCTGCTTGCACTGATCTAATGTTGTACATTTTGTTATCTAACATTATCTTGAGCGATGCAGGGAAGCCCATCTGTACCGTAGCACCAAATTTGCGAAAAGCATCCATCCTCCGGCCTAACTCCCACTGTTTGTCTAACGTGAACCGGGACAAATCTGAACGAATCTGAAAGTTAAACCCTTTATATGTTTGTGATTTGAGCCTAAGCGCTTGGTTTAGAATATGCTCCTTCAAAGAGTAGGTATGAAAGTTTACCAGAATTTTCCTGGGTTTAGACCGCTGTGGGTTGAGTCTGAAAGGATCCCGGTGTATGCGCTGTATGTCCGTTGCTAACTCCTCAGTAGAATGGGAAAGATTTAAGGTTTCCTTTAATAAAGTAATTATAAAACTCTTGATGTCTGTACTTTCACTTCCTTCTGGAACATTCAAAATGCGTATGTTGTTACGCCTCGCATTATTTTCTAATGTTTCCATTCTATCCGACAGAGCTTGATCATCTCTTTTCAGTCTGGTAATATCTTCGGCAGCGCCCTCGGCCCTCATCGTTACTTGGCCCACAGTTTCCTCCAAAGCTTGGGTTCTCAGTGACAAGGTGACTATTCTTTCGTCAAGAGATTCGCAGAAACTCCTTATCTCTCTTTGATTAGAGGCAGATTCAGCAAAGCCTTGTTTAATCTCCGCTGATAAAGCTGTGAACATTGATTGTATTGAGGCCATAAAAATAGGTTCTGAGGATGAGGATGAGGATGAGGATGAGGATGACCCTGCCACTCCACTTGATTCTTGAACAATTGTAGGTGGCTCGGGTGGTTCAGAAAATATGCCAGCCTCAAAATTATCTTCCATATTGGCAGGATCAATGCTAATAACATCACTGGTAAGAGCACTAGCTGCTTGTGATAGAGAGGGAGGTACTGCTTCACCTTCACCTACTTCCCTTGTCAAATCAAGGTTTTGTATAGCTGGGTCGGCTAAATCTGCGGTGTTTTCAATCATCAGATTCTCTACGTTAGGTGCGGCAGATGAAGCCTCTTCTAGTCTTGTTATGTGGGAGAGGTCGGAGTTAAGGGATTGAGGCTGAAGTTCTGAGGAGTTCAAAGAGGCAAACTCTATGCCCTCTATCACAGGAGGCAAAGCCTGCCCGCTGCCTGCCATGATCTCTGCACCTGGCAAAGTTTCCGTGATGTTGTTGCTGTGTTGCGGATGTTCTTTACCAATACTCAATATCTGGGGGACCACCTTAAAATATGAGCGCAGAGATGGGGTTATTTTGGATGCAGAGTCCGTGGAGGATTTAGCTTTAACTTTAGCTTTACTGCGCCCCCTACCCCTTTTTGCTTTAACCTCAGTTGACAGATAAGAGGATGTATCCCGACCAGCGATTAAGTTTGGAGAGTTTGGAGAGTTTGGAGAAACTAAAAGAGAGCTTTTCCCAAACTCAAAAACCTCCCTACCAGCCTCCTCCTCCGATACTTGTGGCACTTGTGGCGCACCTTTAGCTCTCTTTTTACGGGGTATGCTAGATGTATTAACCCCCAACACGCCCTTTACTGCAACCTTACCTCTTAGCTTCCTAGCAGTCTCTGCAGTGCTCATGTGTCCCAAAGAAAAACTTGCAGCCTTACGATGATTTCTGGTGTTTATTTCCGCTTTTGCGTGTAGGTCGCTTTCTGCAATAAGCCCCTTGTTTTCACCCTCCTGTGCTGCCTGGGAAGAAGGCAGGACGAGACCGTCAAGCGAGACCTCAGGCGGAAAAACCAATCCAAATGCCGGGGTGTTTTTGTAGAAGGCGCCGCTGGTTAGAGTGGCGCTGCGGAGGCTCAGAATCCGTCTTGACTTACGAAGCTCCAGGGCTGCTACCTCCCAGCGTAGCAGCTCAGCTGTGAGCTTGCCTTGGCGTGGGCGTTCACCTCCACCTCCGCTGCTTGCAGACTCCGTAGAACCGCCGCGCCCGCTGCGCCCTTTCTCCTGCGCGCCGGGGCTTGCCGTCTTAGTGAGGCACATCAAAAATTTGGATGAATAACGGAAAACGAAAAAAGGCTCGGGACCCAAATGCCTCACAAACCAACCGAGATGAAGCTGCGCGATGCAGCCCAGAATGTTGGTAGAGCTGGCGAGCTAAATTCAGCTGAATTCAGGCATCAGGAGCGGAGACAGGAGCGGAGCACTGCAGCAGTCAGCCGACTGCCGCCATGTTTTCCCCCCGATTCCACCCCCTCTTGTTTCGTGGCCCTGCATGACAGATCTGCACAAAACTTGTCACAAGGATCTAAAGTGGATGTACTTTTCTTTTAGAAAGTTTTGTGCAGATTCGTCAAATCTCATCAAATTTATTAAGAAAACAAAAAAATACCTTTGCTGTGGAACCTCTGCTTTAATAATTTGATTGTTTGCCCTGCTTGCAGCGTCTGGCCCTCAGATGTAATGGCCATGGAATTCTAGTCTGCCTCTAGTCTCTGTGCCCTTCAGCGTTACTGATACTGGACTTCTGCTCTGGGTGTCTCTGGATATCACTGTTAATGATTTGGGGGGCCTGGCCTGTTTGTAGTGTCGGTAAGCCTAATTTTTCATCACAATGTGGTTCTGGCCTGCTGCCTGGGACTGTGGTCCATACTTTTTCCGAAAGTGAGCATTGCATGCAGCGTTTGCAGGCATTCATTTTAAATGCCATTTTGGGTTCTGGCCTCCTCCCGGTATGGAGGGTTTTATGGTATTGCTAGTCTGCCATGGTTTTGGGGTAGGGGCTGCTGACAAGGTGTTCCACGAGGACTGCTAGAGCCCCTCCATGAGTCTTTGAAATCGCAGGAGAGGCGATGCAGGTGCCTCCAGTCCAGAGCAATTCACAATCTGAAAGAACAAGAATTCTGAGTACATAAGAGGGTTATGCTTT